>NC_047532.1:56801943-57421631 GCF_012275295.1 Melopsittacus undulatus | reverse complement strand
AACTGTTTCACTTTTGTACTGAGTGAAAACCACTGTTGCTGTGGGTGAGGGTATCTCAAGCTGTCACAGGCTTCAGATGACTGCTCTGATGATGAGCAGCAGTTCCTTTCTGCTCACTGGGATCTGTAAGAAACAGAGTTCTCAACCTCTTGAGTCTCATGACTCTAATAGCAAACACCAGCTGTCCTTTATCTGTGATGATTTGAAGGAGATTGTCTAGCTTATGGTATCCTGGGTGATGTCTTCATTGTGAATTTGGGTATTTACTTTAATGCCATTAGAGTTTCCCTCGGTACTGTACAGCACTGTGAATTTATTGGAAGAGTAATTTCATTTTTCCACCTTCCTTATCCTTTGAGGGACCACTGGTAACACACAGAACTTAGAGCACTTAGAGTTCATACTTACCTTATGGACAAGAAGTTTTAGAATGTTTTGTAGCTTGAGGTTTGATATGTTAAAAGTGGTTGCTTTCATCAGATTAAGGTTTCATTATATAATTTTATGGAAGTATTTGCATGCAATACTCTTTAATCATGTGGAAAAAATATTTGAAGTGTTGCTCTCAGTTTTAATCTATTAATAGATGTGTCTCAGTAGGCAATTGTGCCTCTCTAGTCCTGCGTATGTGAGGGAGCACAGAGCCGGCAGTGAGGCTTGCAGTAGTGTTTTCTGTATGATTTTGACAAACTGCAGATCACTTTGGTTTTAAATTGGGTGTCTAGAGCCTTGTGTTGTCTTGTTTCAAATACACTAAATCACAGGATTGTTAAAATAGGAACTCCACAGAAACACCATTTATAACAAATATAGACCGGTATTTTTATGGAATAGCATAAATAGAATAATCCCTGAAGCTTTCTTAGTGGTGACTCAAAAATTGACACCCTCCCTTGGGACTGAATGAATCTAGAGACCCAGTTTTTGCTAACACAAGTTCTTAGTGATGCCAGTATGATCAGAGATGGAGGTAACTGATAGTGTCAGCTGCCAACAGAGGAACAGCACTTTTGTTACACGTAAAGCCCCATATGAAACGAGTCCCTGTTAAGCAGAGTAATAGTCAAGATTCTTTAAACACAGACACTGAACCACAGAAGCTGAGAGTGGATGCGTTTTCCCCACCCAGGAAGCTCTGCTTGTCTGGGAAGTAAGTATGAAACAGTTTCCTGTATTCAATATTACAGGTGCAGGGAAAGGATCTGAGTTATAAATGTGCAGCTCCTAAACTGTGTGCACACAGTAGATGAGGGTAGAGGGTGGGAGGCTTTGCTTTGCCAGTGGGAGAAACCCTTGTGCCTGTCAAGCTGTGAGGACTGAAGCTGCTGGCTAAGTAGGCTCTTCTGCTTTGGCAGCTTGGCACTTGTTCTACATCCTTTTCCCCATGGCTGAATTGTGCCCCACCCCAGTGTTCACATGCCTTCCTCCAGTGTCCCCTGCAGATGTTCCCCCCCACATAACATGAAGCTCTTCTAGTCAAAGAGGAGCAATGTGTTTCCAGGAGGTGGTTCATGAGCAGAAGTATTCATGGAAGAGATGTCTCCTTCAGGAAGAGATAGCTCATACTTTTCTTCTTCCAGTGTGTGAGAGCTCAGGGGACTGAGTCACAACTGTCTGAGACCAAAAGCACTCTTTCTTTTCCCCATATCAGAGCAGCAGTTTCCATGAAGTCTCTTCAGAGGTGGAATTCTTTACCTGAGTTTTTGGTCTTGGTGTTCATCTGACATGTAAATACTGTTGCTCACACTTACTTGTCTTCTGCAGTGACCGTTTGGCTCCTGAGCTGGACATGATTGTACCAACTGAATCTATTAAAGCCTATGATATGCTGGATATCATACACTCCGTAAGTCTGCTACTGTGAGCACTGGTGAGAGGAATATGGATAAATTATCTTCTATACATGAGTAATTGAAAGAAATGAATAGAATGGCACTGAAGAGGTTTTTATTTTTAGTCTTTCCAAGTTACTGTTTTACCTGGGCAGTAGCTATAAACTAAGGGACAACAAAAACCACTGTAGCAGATGAAAGGAATCCTAAAGCTTGGTTCAGGATCTACCTTTACACTGCATGTGTAACTGTACAAATGAAAGACGTTGTAATTCAGTTTTCTCTCTAGGGCTGAAATCTCCTCGCTACTTGTCCCAAGTTTGGTCACTTGCCCCCTCCCATACTTTGTTATTACCATCTTGAATTCTCTCCTTTTTTCATAAAAGGTGATAAACTGCATAGAGTACACTCAGAGTTCTGCTCTTCTCTGTTTAGTCCAACAGTTAGTTACACGCACTGACAGTACAGGAATGGGGTTTTTTTAATTACAAGTCAAGCCCTCAGGACCTTGGGATCTCTGATGTTAATGTGCATCCTGTGAAAAAGAGCTCCTGGGAGGCAGGCATGCAAGGGAACATCTGACTGTTTTCTAAACCCCCCTGCAAGACGGTACTGCAATGTGTGAATAGTTGAAGTGGCACAGGCAGTGGTAATTCTGGCAATTCCTTGCCTAACTTTTGAGTACTTCACTTTTCCAGTTGTAACAACTGAATACAGTCTAAATGCATGGGCAGAGAACATAATTGTAAAAGAAGTCTTATCTCATCAAAGTGTTACATACCCCTGTAATGCACCCCAGAGTCCAGGTTTTGAGTACTGAAATTGCCAGCTGCTGCTTTTGCCACTCAGCTGTTGAATGGTGGATTCCCACCCCAGGGTTCCAGGGTTCTGAGGTGGATGCTGAACCTAGGACCAAGTCCATTTCAAGGCAGGACATACAAATGGGGTAGGGGTGGGGTGTCAACTGTGTTTGTGGGACCTTTACATATTTCTCCCTTTTGCCATTTTGTTGAACTCTCTCCACAGACTCACTCAGCCATCACATTTCAGTTTGCACTTGCTATATTAAGGTTTATTTCAGTGTAGAAAGGCAGCTCAGGATGTTTTTAATCTCTGGATTTTTCCATTCTGAGTTTCAGTACTACTGCTCCAAGGTAAAAGGTGGCATCAGAAAAACATCTTTTTTAGAATTAGGGAACCAACCCAAAGCCCTCCCATGGACTTCAAGAACTATTAAGGAAAGAAATAACACTACTTCAATACTACTTAAATTTTTTCCACTACTTTTCATTTGGCTTAGGCTCAGAAATCACTGACAAACTGCAGTCTGTATTGGCAAACTTGTCATAAACAGTTGAAAACATGGAAATAGAGTTGAAAACGCGAAGTAGGCATCCATGTACAGGTGTCACTGCTGCTCCATATGTAATTATGATCTCTCTTGAACACAGCAATTTTGTACTGGCCTTTGTTAGATCAGTGCTCCAAACATGCAACAAAGTAGAGTATGTATTAAATGTGTCCTGGAGCATTCCTGAGATCTGTGAATTACTATTTGCTTTGTATCTCTGGGACTTGTTCTTTGCAATTGTAATCTGCAAGTTACTAAAGCTGTGAGAAGGCAGTTCTTAACATCTGATTCAAAATTTCTTGTAAGCTAGGAGAAAGGCTCGCCACAGAGGAAGTGTCAGACAGATGTTCTCTGATGGAATGCTGAAGTGGCAGTTTTGATTAAGTGCAGCACTAGTTAATTCCTGGACTGAAGGCTGAAAAGGGGACTAAAAGATGTCTTTCTTCCTTCTCCTCCTCTTTAATTCTGTGAATTCTGATATGTTTTAAAAGTTGCAATACTGAGGTAATTGATTTTGTGTTTGCCTCTGTATATATATATATATTTATATATGCATATATATAAAAGTCCTCATAAGGGCTCTGCCTCTCACCCTTGCAGGTTGTCGATGAAAGGGAATTCTTTGAGATCATGCCTTCCTATGCCAGGAACATTGTTGTTGGCTTTGCCAGGATGAATGGACGAACTGTTGGGATAGTGGGCAACCAACCCAAAGTGGCATCAGGTTAGAGCTGGCTGTACAAGTCTGGTGTGAAACTGCCACCGATCATGACTTTCTGGTTTGCTCCTTGTTTTTAATTTTTGTGCCTTTTTGTTTGGGAAGATCAGCTGACCCAGTATGATGTGTTATTCTTTTGTACTGTTGACAAGATATGACTGTGCAGATACCAAACAGCAGGTTTTGATATTAATTTTCATTTGGCTTTTAATGTTTCACATAGGTGGTTTATGCAAAATGTGTTTTAGTTTAATATTATAGCACATAATAAATTCTAAATCCACTGAAACGGAACAGAAACTTTGCAGTGTGTTTACCAACCCCACTGAAGTGTCTCACAGTATTAGTGGACCAAACTGATTTTTTGTTTGAATGGAGAACTCTGCAGCCTTTCAACATGATTGATCTGAAAAATGTCAATAAAGAGAAAATGACAGAAAAATATTTAAAATTGCAAGAATATACCGAGTTCAGGCTGCTGCTTTGGGTGACAGAAAGTCCTTATGCAGAGTGTTCAGAAA
This sequence comes from Melopsittacus undulatus, assembly GCF_012275295.1. NCBI lineage: Eukaryota > Metazoa > Chordata > Aves > Psittaciformes > Psittaculidae > Melopsittacus > Melopsittacus undulatus. The sequence goes on along the minus strand of NC_047532.1, from coordinate 57,417,209 downwards.
TTAGTTCCCCTTGAATGCAGTTTGTACTCTAACCTTCCTTCTAAACCAGGCAAACTTCACGGCAGATTATGTCCATATTGTCTACAGATAAGCTTTTGTTCTGTTTTATGAAGACAGTAGGGCTAAAATAGTGTGATTTTTGAGTTGTCTTGAATTACTGCCATTAGCATATCACTGGAATTGTTAACACCTTATCTTGTTTTCTCAACTTTAGGGTGCTTAGACATAAATTCTTCTGTGAAAGGAGCGCGCTTTGTTCGTTTCTGTGATGCTTTCAACATACCACTGATTACTTTTGTGGATGTTCCCGGATTTTTGCCAGGTAAGCCTTGCCTTTATATTTTACCTCACTGCAGGGTGGGGTTGGTGTTAAAAACTCATTTTAAAAGCTCTGTGAGAAGAACTTTACAGTAATAGACTTAAATAAACCAGGCTTTAAAATCCTACTTCTGGGGACAGAAACTCTGTATTCTGAGTACAGTAGCCATAACAAGGAGATTGAAATACACAAGACATTGCAGGAAAATGAAAGAAGTGCTTGTACCATGCCACTAAGTGTATCCTGAGGCTACAAAGCTTTTCAGGACTTACTGGAGGAGAGGGCCAGTTCATGCATTAAGTCAATGCAGAATGCTTAGCAGTCTGATAGAGATGCTGGGATGACCAGTTGGCCAGAGGTGACCATGGGTATGTCATGCCCTGGAAAGCTCTGTCCTGCTGTTTGGAATTCCAGCACAACTGCACAGCTGTGACTATGGCCTGTCCAGGAAAAAAACCTCTGCCTTTCCTAGAGATGCTGTCCTTGTTGTAAATGGTGTGGAACTTGCACTGTTTAGTTTATGATTTATAAGGAGACTCCCTGCCCCTTTAAAGGCTCAGATGTTTTATTTAGATGCTGTTTTATTTATAAGCCTGTAACCTGGATAGTGTGGTAGCAGAAGGACCTGCAAAGACTGTCACTGCCCAAGAGGCAGTGGAAAGCAGTCCCACACACTGTTTCTGAGCCGTCTGATTAGGGTTACATGACAGAACAGCACTGCTGATTCTCCTGTGGGCAGAGAGGCCACTGGTCAAAGCAGCTGAGTTACTGAGCTAGTACAGGCCTGTGCTGCTCTCCAAGCTTTGCTGCAGGAAGAGAAACTACCTCATCCACCAGCTTCATCTGCTATACTTAAATGCCCAACTCTGTAAAAAGATGAAGCCATAGAGGGGAAGAAAATGGTACATCCTTGGTTTGCTGTTGATTCAATGATACACAAGCCCCCCTTCTCTGTATCATTGGTTTTTTCATGCTCCAAGGCATTTTTCCGATAAAAGAATGCCCATGGTTGAGAAGCTCCAGGTGAATCAGTAAGGAAAGGTCTGAGATTAGACTTTTTCCAGCATAGGCTACATGAGCAGTTAATGTTAAAATGACCTTTTAGAAAACAGGTTATGAGAGGATGATGAATGTTATACAAATAATATTTAAATAAATAATATTTATACAAATAGATATGCTATGTCTTTCATACCACTGAATATATAAGGTTAATACTGTTGGATAAACCAAGTTTTGCCTCAAGGAATCTTCAGCTATCAAAGCATCAAAATGTCACGAGTCAGCATTCCAGTTCTTGCTTTATGACATGTTTTAACAATGAGGCAATACAGAAGGCATTAACAGAACCTTCTTCTTCCCTCCTGCTGTAGACATCCCCTCCTCTGAGGTGGACCAAGCAGCAGCTCTGGTTCACTTCAGGAGCTACTGCAGGAGTCTAGATTTGGACAGTTGGTCAGAGTCCAAGACCAAAGCTATTTCTATACAGCTAATTAAAAGTAGTAACTCAGTATTGCACAATAGAATGTTGGTTTGAAAGTATGTAAATGAAAGATAAACAAAAGTAGAGAAAGCTAAAAAGAGGCATTGATCCTAAACTGATATATCTTTAGGAGTGTGACAAGATCAGTACAATAGCATTAGAAATTTTGGGTTAAATAACAAATTCTGAAGGTGGTGGTCACCTCATCTCTCTCTGCAGTGCGGAAGACAAATGAATGTTAGCGATCCAAATACTTTAATAGATGTGCACAGAGCTGACATTTAAGACATTCATAACCAGTAGCTGGATCAAAACATGTATTTAGAACAAGTCTGCGACTGAATCTGTGATCAGAAGAGTTTGTTACTTGGCCATGGGTGACACTGTAAATAGTTCAAATAATAACTGAATGGTCTTACACTTGAAGTATTTTAAGTGATTGGCTACACTGCTTTAAGTGTGAATTAGAAACTGAGACCAGGGGTAGATCACAGGGTCTGCAAGTACTCTGCAGCATCTGGGTCTAGGCTGAACATCCCAGCTGTGCTCAGGCTGTTGTCATGCTGGTTCCAATTGCTGCTGCGGGGAAGGTTCTGCAGGCTTCACAAGTCCCACAGGCTGGAGGGAAACAACAACCAAAAGTGAAGTTGTAGCTGAGAAGAGACATTTCTAAGTGTAATAATTTGTCTGTGATTAGCCTCTCAAATGACACTGAGGGAAGCATTAATGTCAGGCCACCCAGAGAGTTAGTGCAGCTCACTGAAGAGTTTTTCTTTAAAATCTTACATTTAAAAAAGATATAAATTAAAAAAATCCCAAAGTACTCTAAGAAGTTATCTCAGGTGCTGAAAGCAAAAGGCAGGAGGTGGGTAAACTGCTAGAAAGTAATTGTAGAGTTACATCTGGTGGTCTGAAATTCAGAAATCCTACAAATAAGATGTATGGAATTGCTGTTTCCAAGTCACACCAATGAGGCCTGTGTTTAACCTCCTGTAATGACTTGTATTCATGTTTGCTGCATATGATCATTCTCCAACATGCTGTGAGAATCTTTACAGAGGAATTCATGCTCCATTGTTTAAGGTCCATCATCTTGGCCTTGCTGGAAGGACAACTAGGATAGGTCTCTGATAGCCAAACTGCCTTTCAGTATGGCCTAGAAAAAACGGGATGTGGAAGAGTGGGTTTCTGGAGAAGTGAATCTAGGTTGTGTTTTTCACTGCTAGTCACAGTCAAAGTCCTGAAAATGATATAACTGTATTTTGTTCCAAGGAACATACCATCTGGTGAGTGTGCTGGTTCTGTGACCTCATCTGCAAATAATATATGCTGCTTTTGGTGTGAGTCTTACTGTAGCATTGCTCAGTATCTGATTGAGACCATTGCCTGGTATTGCCTTCTCCTGGATATTAACATGGCTCTGGTTGTTGTTAGGTTTGCTGCCAGTAACAGATGATGATGCCGCCAAACTGCATAGGGGGTTTTGTGAATTCCCTGGAGTGAAAAAGTTCCTTGTCATTTATAGGTACAGCTCAGGAGTATGGTGGAATCATACGTCATGGTGCGAAGCTACTCTTTGCCTTTGCAGAAGCAACTGTACCTAAAATCACTATCATCACCAGAAAGGTAAGTTGGCATGATTCCATGGTGCTCTGCTGGAGTTCTTGATTTCACTAGTAGCAATTGTAGCTATGCGAAGCTCTGTCCATCTGTCCCACTTGTGCTTTCTGTTGTCACATCTCCATTTGTCCCATCTGGTAACACCTCTTTATGTCAAGTTACAAGAGGCCATTTCTTCTATTCTCAGACTATTACCTCAGCTCCTTCATTCCTTGTCCCTCTGCACTCCTCTAAAATCACATGTTTCTGCTATTTGCTTTCTCCCTGGAATGCCTTCAGTCAAGTATTTGTCCTTTGTCACCCAGCTTGTCTCACCGAGGACATGCCATCTGTTTGCACAGAGCAAATCATCTTTCTCTGTTCTGCCACTTCAGTCTCCTTTTCCAAAACCAGTGCTGACTGTATCTTTATACATTATGCCTACAGGTTTCATCCTCACATGGTTTCTCTTCTTCCATTTACTGGTGCTATAGTCTACTTAATTTTTTCTCCTCTCCCTTTTTCTGCAAGGTACCTGATACCATGCTGCCATAAAGCTCAGTGATCTTCTAGGTCCTAAAAGGCTTAGCTTTCTCCTTGCTGGTCTGCCCCTCCTGCTTTGTTTTCTGATAGGTTTGCTTTCCTTCTTGCTGTTCCTTTTTTCTTTCTCTGATTCTTGTCAATATTGCCATCCTTTACTTCCCAAGTTTGCAGCCTTGCTGTAGCTTTTGGTAATGCCTTGCAACAGACTGTACTGCAGTCTGCTCTGCAGTATCTGTTCATCACTGCTGTCTGGAGCGCTTCCAGTACCAGAGTGGAGTGCTGCAGAGCCTGAGTGCTGCGTTCCCTGGCCAGGAAATTCCAGAAGCATGTCATTTATTTGTGTGCACGTGCACAGTGTGGCTTGAGGCCTGCTGTTCAAGATAAATGGTGATTCCTGCCTACCTGCCATCAAGAAGGGTTGTGGGTTACCAGCAACCCCCTTCCTTGCTCTTTGTGGTTCTAGTTGAAGAGATATCTGTCTTAGGAGAGAACAGCAAAAGGGAGATAGATGCTCATGGTCTCTTTCAGGTAAAATTTAGCCCCACTTGCTTGTCTTTGGAATAATAAAAGCTGCAAGAGGAATGTAGGTTATTGCTGCTGTGAGCAACTTCACACTAATTAATCCCTTGGTTTTTGTTCCAGGCCTATGGGGGTGCCTATGATGTAATGAGCTCAAAGCATTTAAGAGGAGATGCAAATTATGCCTGGCCTACTGCAGAGGTGGCAGTGATGGGTGCAAAGGTAAATCCAGGCTGACTCCTTATACTCTGAAGCAGCTGACGAGAATGCACATCTGTACAGTGCGGCAGGGGGAAGGGACTGGTGGAGCACTCAAATATCTTCTGTACGGCTCCAGTTACTGTCACTGACATGTAGACTTTTATCTTCCTAGGGTGCTGTCCAGATCATTTTCAGAGGAAAAGAGGCAGATGCAGAGGCAGAATACGTGGATAAGTTTGCAAACCCCTTTCCTGCTGCCATGAGAGGTATGGTTATCTATTTGTGTCCCCTGTTTGAGTTTGCCATTGCACGTAGTAAATTTGTAGCTATTGAGTAACTTTTTGCTAGTGATATTTGCGTCTGAGTCTGAAAGGTGATGCTTGACCACAGCTTGTGGAGAAACACAAGACATACTCAAATGGAGAGAGACTGGTAAGATGTGGGGATTGCACTGAAAAGCAGATTTTCAGTTTCATAGACACTGGAAAGCATCTCAAAATGCAGCCTTTCCCTTAAAGGCACAGATGCTTTGACAGTTTGTTTTGAAAGTGGCCTTAAGAAAAGGTCAGAGTCTGGTTCAGTTTAGTGATGTTACTCAGGACTCTTTGGAGTAAATTCTCCCACTGTATTTCCTTCTGACTTAACTGTGCTGCGGAAGGCAGTTCTGCAGGCTCTGGAGCTGGCACTCTTCATTTCCAGTTGTGCTGGCTTACTCTGTTGATAGGGTTTGTACTTCATTTAATTCCCAGTAACAGCACCACAGAGCTGGGCAGGCTTAGCCAAACTGTTTTTCATCATAATCACTGTGCACAGTATATCCCTCCCTCTGGTTTTGCAGTAGAGTACTACTGCTGTTAGAGCCAGAAAAAAACCCAGCTTCCTGCATGTGCAAAGTCAAGGGATGTCTCTTCTATTCAATACTTGTAAGTCAGTCAGACTAATAGTAGTACACAGAATGAGATGGTATGTCTAAACTTTGCAGTAACAGGTACAGCACTCAGTGAGTAAAGCCCCTCCTTAACGTTTTATGGCATGCCAACTTTTGTAAAAACCCTCAAATGTTTTTAACTTAAAAACTGCTGACACAGGAATATTTCATTTTCAGGCTGTTTAAATTATCTTCTTCAGTTAATTTGTAACATGTGAATTGTTTATTCCAAATACTGTTTTGATTTAGGTGGTTGACATTGCAGCCTCCCTACAGCAGGCTGAGAAGCAGGCAAGCACTTCATGGTTGGCAGGTTTTCTTTTCTTTACAGGGTTTGTTGATGATATCATCCAACCTTCAACCACCCGCATGCGCATCTGCCATGACCTAGATGTGCTGGCTAGTAAAACACAGTCCAGTCCCTGGAAGAAACATGCTAATATCCCACTGTGAGTGTGAGGAGGGGCTTGGCCATGCTGGAAGACACAGCAATATTCTGAACAGAAATACTCCCTGTTTAATTGTAGGTCTACTTTGCAATGGAAACAGTCTTTTTGATTTTGTTAATACCATTAAATCACACTACCCTATCTCATTTTATTTGGGGTCTTACCACTTCATCTTTATAAACCCATTTTGGTGGAGTATTAAGCCACACAACCTGCTACACCTGCTGCAGGTGAGTTGTTACAAATTGCACAAAGTCAGATGTTCCATGAGCCATTCTCTAGGCCCTCTAGCTGCAGCCACCTCTCACTGCTCAGGAGTTAGACCCTGGGGAGTTCACGTCTAGCCTGGGTCCACCTTTGGAGTCTGACTCCACTTCCTGTGCCACAGAGAGAAAAATCCTGAGCTTGGATTTTCGGTGCACTGGAATCCATAGAATAGTTAGGTTTGGAAAGGACCTCAAGATCATCTAGTTCCACCCCCCCGGCCATGGGCAGGGACACCTCACACTAAACCATATCACCCAAGGCTTCATCCAACCTGGTCTTGAACACTGCCAGGGATGGAGCATTCACTACCTCCCTGGGCAACCCATTCCAGTACCTCACCACCCTAACAGTAAAGAATTTCTTCCTTATATCCAGTCTAAACCCCTGCTGTTTAAGTTTCAACCCGTTACCCCTTGTCCTACCACTACAGTCCCTCATGAAGTGTCCCTCCCCAGCATCCCTGTAGGCTCCCTTCAGATACTGGAAGGCTGCTGTGAGGTTTCCACGCAGCCTTCTCTTCTCCAGGCTGAACAGCCACAACTTTCTCAGCCTGTCTTCATACAGGAGGTGCTCCAGTCCCCTGATCATCCTCGTGGCCCTCCTCTGACTTTCTAACAGTACCATGTCCTTTTTATGTTGAGGACACCAGAACTGCACACAATAGTCCAAGTGAGGTCTCACGAGAGCAGAATAGAGGGGCAGGATCACCTCCTTTGACCTGCTGGTCACGCTCCTTTTGATGCAGCCCAGGATACGGTTGGCTTTCTGGGCTGTGAGTGCACACTGCTGGCTCATGTTCATTTTCTTCTTGACTAACACCCCATCGTGGTTTAAACCAAGTCCCCCAACTCCCGGAGAGTCAGGAAGGAGAATCCAAGGAATGTAGCCCCCACGGATTGAGATAAGAACGGTTTAATAGCTAAGGCATAACACAATAATAATGATACAGACAATAACAAGCAAAAAGAATACAACACCCCACCAGCCACTGACCCATAACTCACTCCACCCTGCCCGGCCGAGCACCGCGTGCTCCCTCCTCCATTTTCCTCCAGAGCTCTACCCCTCCTGCTCTCTCTCTCCCAGTATGCATCCTGGGCATCACATGCTATGGTATGGAACACCTCATTGGCTAGCCTGGGTCCCGGCCTCCCCCCTCCTCCACCTGGCTGGAGCATGTGCTCAGAAAAAGCCTTGAACAAAAACACCCCCAAAACATGCTCACTATCAAGCAACTGTTCCCAGCCCAGAAGTCAAAACACAGCACTGCACCAGCTACAAGAAGGAGTAAAATGACTGCCACTGCTGAACCCATGACATTATCCACCTCTTACTCCATACCATTCACATCATGCCCAGATCCCACATTTCCAATACATCATCCCTCTTAAGTCCAACCCTGGATCATGAGACATCTCTATGTTGCATATCTGGACTGATGGCCTGAAATACCTGGGCCCACCAGGCTCAAAATCATTCACCATCCCCTTCAGCAGTTTTACAGCTTGCTGCTGGGGACTCTATACAGCTGCCTTCCACTTCCAATGCTTCCAAAGCACTGGAGGGGCCTAGTGGATCAGATACCTGGCCATACTGTCCCACATGCCCTGCCACTCATGACTGTCCAGCCTTGGGGACAGTCTCCTGGTGCTCCTATGTACTTGTCTAACCTTAGACAAGACCCAAACCTGACTCTGTTTAACTTTTGGGATTGGGGCTGATGTAGCTGCCCTGCTTGCCAGTTCTCCCACCACCAGCTTCTCCTGAGTTCGGATCTTCCTTCTCTGCCTTGCTGGGAAATGCTGCGTGGTCTCCTGTATCCTGCTGGGGCTCGGCGGGTGACTTCCGGGGGACACTCTCGGCCGCTGCGGGGTTCAGAACGGCGGCAGGACTCGGTTCCTCCACTGCCTTGCTGGGAAGTGCTGCGTGGTCTCCTGCATCCTGTTGGGGCTCTGCGGGCGACTTCCGGGGGACACTCTCGGCCGTTGGAGGGTCGGGAACGGCCGCGGGACTCACCTCCCCCACTGCCTGGTCCTGCTGCTCAGCTACCGTCCTGCTCCGCTCCTCCCCCGCCTGCTCCCGCTGCTCTGCCACAGCCCTTTGGCTCCCCGTGCCGCTCTCCCTGGCAGCCTCAGCTGCCGGCAGCTCCCGGGGCCGCTCCTTCCTGGCTTCACGCAGCCTCACGCAGACGAAGACGAGGACAAGGACGGGGAAGAGAAGCGGGACGGCCTGGTACAAGTCCAAGTCCGCGGCCACGTCCATCCCCATCCCCCCCTGCTGCTGGAGCCCCACCGTATTACAAGCCTCCGACACAAAGTACAGTGAAACAAAAACCCTAGCCCAAGCCCCATGATTGACAAACACAAACACATCCAATCCATACACAAAGTACCTGGCAAAATCCCGAAACTGCGAGATCCAGAGAAAAACCTCTAAGAGCCAATAAATCAGCATTGTGACAAGAGACCATAAATCCGCTCAGATCTGCTCTTATCTCAAACCCTCGGGCCCCACGTTGGGCGCCAAAAAATGTTGTGGTTTAAACCAAGTCCCCCAACTCGCAGAGAGTCAGGAAGGAGAATCCAAGGAATGTAGCCCCCACGGATTGAGGTAAGAACGGTTTAATAGCTAAGGCATAACACAATAATAATGATACAGACAATAACAAGCAAAAAGAATACAACACCCCACCAGCCACTGACCCATAACTCACTCCACCCTGCCTGGCCCAGCACCGCGTGCTCCCTCCATTTTCCTCCAGAGCTCTACCCCTCCTGCTCTCTCTCTCCCAGTATGCATCCTGGGCATCACATGCTATGGTATGGAACACCTCATTGGCTAGCCTGGGTCCCGGCCTCCCCCCTCCTCCACCTGGCTGGAGCATGTGCTCAGAAAAAGCCTTGAACAAAAACACCCCCAAAACATGCTCACTATCAAGCAACTGTTCCCAGCCCAGAAGTCAAAACACAGCACTGCACCAGCTACAAGAAGGAGTAAAATGACTGCCACGGCTGAACCCATGACAACCCCTAAGTCCTTCTCCGCAGGACTACCATGAATTTCCTTTTTGCCCAACCTGTAGCTGTGCCTGGGATTGCTCTGACCCAGGTGTAGGACCTTGCACTTGGCATGGTTAAATTTCATGAGTTTGGCATCAGCCCACCTCACAAGTGTGTCAAGGTCCCTCTGGATGGCATTCCTTCCCTCTAGCGAATCAACTGAACCACACACCTTGGTGTCATCGGCAAACTTGCTGAGGGCACACTCAATTCCATTGTCCATGTCAGCGACAAAGATATTGAACAAGACCGGTCCCAACACCGATTCCTGAGGGACACCACTCGTTACTGGTCTCCAGCCGGACACTGAACCATTGACCACAACTCTTTGAGTGCGACCATCCAGCCAGTTCTTTATCCACCGAGTGGTCCACCTATCAAATTGATGTCTCTCCAATTTAGAGACAAGGATGTCATGTGGGACAGTGTCGAATGCTTTGCACAAGTCCAGGTAGATGATGTCAACTGCTCCACCCCTGTCCATCACTTTTCTAGCCATGTCATAGAAGGCCACCAAATTGGTCAGGCAGGATTTCCCCTTAGGGCAGCCATGCTGGCTGTCACCAAGCACCTTTCTCTTTTTCATGTGCCCTATCATGCCTTCCAAGAGAATCTGCTCCCAGATTTTGCCAGGCACAGAGGTGACACTGACTGGTCTGTAATTCCCCGGGTCATCCATTTTCCCCTTCTTGAAAATGGGGGTTATATTTCCCTTTTTCCAGTCATCAGGAACTTCACCTGTCTGCCATGATTTTTCAAATATGATGGCCAGTGGCTTTGCAACTTCATTCGCCAGCTCCTTCAGGACCCGCGGATGGATTTCATCAGGTCCCATGGACTTGTGTACATTCAGGTTCTTAAGATGGTCTCGAACCAGATCCTCTCCTACAGTGGGCCCAAGGTCTAGGTTTTCACAGTCCCTGCGTCTGCCTTCCAAGACTCGCGTGCTGCGGTCAGAGCCTTTGCCAGTGAATCCAGGCCTTGCCCATCTCAGACTAACCTGTTCTGTTCCTCTGCTAGACTGTCTGACTTCCAGCTTTTATGTGCTGGTTGCAGAAGCACTGGGTCTTGTGTGGTATCAGTGACCTCCAGGCTGTGACACAAGTAGTTGCGAGCTGTGGGGCTAGTCTCCTCTCAAAGGACATGAGACAGTGTATCCATACTGGAAAAAGGCAGTTCTGGTGGGACACAAGAGTTTTCCTCCCTGGGCATCAGGGGCCTTTCTCCCTCAACACAGGATTGGAACAGATACCCCCAAAGGCCCCTTGCAGCCTTATTTTTTTTCTCTGATTATTTGCCAGACTTGCAAGGAACCACTGCAGTAGCGTTACTACAGATGATCAGCCCTGGGCCCTGTGCTCGCTCTGCTCATTAGTAGTGCTTTACCTACAGCCCCAGAAGGGTAGTGAGTAATGGCCGTCAGCATGTTTAGCACTACTGCAAACAGCTGCCAAGCACGTGAACTCCTGTAATGATCTGTTTGTTATAAGTAGCCTCAGTAATTTATGGCACTGTATTAGAAGACAGAGAACTACCCTACCTGCACACTACAGCTGCTGCTGTTGACTCCCCAAGCATGTGCCTGAAGTGGAGAAAGACAAGATGGCAACTTGGCAGGTAGCGTCTCTTCCCAGGTAGGTGCAGCTGGTGCCCAAGTGAGTACAGCCATAGAGCGCGGAGCCTGTACCTGGTCGAGAAGGGCAACAACTAAACATCATCTGAAAAAAACAGCACAGAAAAAGTGTTTCGAGTATGAGTCCCAGCTCCACTGTTCTTTGTACTAGTTAGAGGCAATGTATTGTTTACTGGACGTTGTTAAATCGTGTTACAGATGTATTGTCTATCCTGGCTGCAGCCACACTGAAGCTACCTGAGGAATGTACCTGGTGGTACTGCAGCAGAAACATGCGCTTGCAGCAGATGCCTGTTAGCTGCTGGCCATGGAACAGAGCTGGCTGCAACAAGGTAAGGTAAACTGAAAGGTTACTACGTTGGGGGTCACTGCCGTGAAGTGAGTTCTTACATAACTGAGAAGCTGTAGTCAATTTGTAGTGATCAAGAGGTTTTTTTGGAGGTGATTAGTACCTGAGAGTTGCTGGTGGCTGTCTCAGGTTTAGAGGCAAAAGCTGTTTTAAATGAAGCAATATGCACATAATTTTCTTCAGCCTGCCCAGTGTCAGGAGGAGATGCTAAATGAGAAACCCAGTTGTCATTGTCACAAAGAGTAAAATACAACCTTTCTTGTTTCCTAACCTCATTAGTTTTATAGACTTCATCCTGCTTTCTAGTCCTTGCCAGGACAAGAACTTGCCTTTTATATCCCCTCCATTCCCAAGCAGTCAGTTGCTCTAGCAGGACAATGCTCTGGAAGCCCACTGGGAAGCTGCTCTGGCCACATTACTTGAGTTTCTCTTGAATTTCAGTCACCTGCAGAAACAACAGAAATAAAATAAAATAAAATCCTTTCAACAGCGAGCAGCCCCTGGGCTTAGAAGTGTGAAAGGTTACTTACTGTGTTCCACAGTGCATCAGGAGTTGAGCATCACTTACAAGCAGTTTGAGATGTAGCATTTGGGCTGTGTTTTGGGAGTAGTCAGGCCTTGAATCCTATCCCTGTTCCTCACCTGTGGCATCTTGTTACTTTCTCTGACTCAGACGATCTTCCTTTAGGAAGTGGGCCAGGTGAGAAATAAGTCAGTTTTTTGTTAATGCTACAGAGATGAAATCTCTGGACAATCATAGCACCTTTCTCTCTTAGGCATGGAAATAACAAGAGCACATTCATCGCAGGGATCTGTGAAACTCCATTTAGCCCAGCTGCTTGTTGGACCTTCCAAGCCTTTAGTACATTGTCCAGTTCAGACATTCATGGCAGGAAGGTGAGATTTTCCTCAGAATTTGTGACAGTTCAGACAGTGTTAACAATGCAACTCTCCCAACTTGGGTAAGGACTTGCCAGATTTACAGTAATTTCACAATAAACCCCTCCCAGATCAACCAAAATCCAAAAATCCACCACAGGAGAGGGAAGAAAGAGCAGGCAGGGTCTTCCTTTGCGCTGCAGCTGAGTGGGTGAGGTTGCTTATGGAATCTGGGTGTGAAGCCTGGACTGCGAGAGCCACCTTTCAGTATTTCCTTTGGCTACTAAGAAATGGGATGGTAAGATGTGATGGTCCAAAAGAGCTTTTAAAAGAAAGTTATAGTGAAGAGGGTGCTCATCATACTCATGATTTTGAATAGTTTATTAAATGAAAGGTGAAGCATCAGTTTTAAATTGTACAAAAGGAAAAAAAAAAACCTCATATTGTAAATGTACAATTTACAGAATTACTAGCAAAACCAATCAAGGAGACACTCATAATACAAAAACCTATTGACTGCAAACTGAACTGGAAACCCATTGCAGGTACCGTGATAATAAATGTTTGTTATACAGTATTCTACAATGTTAAATTAGGAATCAGTTTTCCACACAGAGGACTGTGAAGCACAAGGTTCGTCTGAGACTATGACTCAAACCAGGCAGCATTTGTTATGCTACTATGCTCACAGGGTTACTGTGATGACAATTTAATGCAGCCATTCCTGCCCACCCTATTACTTTTGGAGTGGACAGAATAAGAAGGGAGGTAACGTGATTTTATAAGGTTCCAGCTACGTCTCAGGTTTTATACATTACCCAACCACCATCTGAGGAATGGCTGAATTACCTAGTCAAACATTTTTGGCAACCATGTCTGAGAACTGCACATGTTGTAATAAACAAACCTCAGCTGAGTGAAAGGCAGGTTTGTTTTTAAGATCTTTTCTATCCCAGAAAGCACTGGGCATTGATGTGTTGGTTTGTTTTTCAACAAGCTTGTAACAGAAAAAAAGCTCCATGAGTATTTTGCAGTTGCTAAAAACACAGAAAAAAGCACCCCTAAACCTGCTGTGCTCCAAGTGGGTCAATCTGCTTCATGTCTCAAATGTTAGCATTAGAATGCAGAAAGGAAGATTAACATTTTGGGGCTGATTCTTTGAGATCCTAGAGTCTGTGCAAGTCGTGGATGGGCAGCACCTCTGGTATTGGGCCAGTTTTAACTAAGTAGCAGCTACTAGGCAGAGTCATAATGGAATTCCAAATTATTGAAGACATTGAAAAATCTCTTATTACAATGACTTAGCTGAGAATGTTTTGGGGGTTTTTTGATGTTTTTAACTTTTCTGAAAAATCATATTTAATTTCCCCCAAAGAAATAACTCTTAATATGCACAGTTAACACTGAAAATGTAGCTGTATTCCATTGTAAGCTTAAGAACTTCACCATCTAAGCACAAATTTCTATGCAGCACATACAGTACTTCTAACTGGCAAAATTAATTTACAAAAATAGCGGAAAAGGGTATTTACGGCATGGAAAGTAGACTTTCTCTTCTTTTATGGTACAGTTAAAATTGCTTTTAGTTATGCTAAAGTGATTCCTTTCCCCCACCCTTGACTTCTCTTTTTTTGTTTTTGACTAGGAAAGTTGCTGTTTATGTACCTTGGGTTGGCAGGGCTTGAAGTAGGTAGTAAAAACAGCAAAGTGATTACTTGAGAACCATTTGTGTGTTTTACTGAGAATACTTTATTTGCTGGTATAAGTTGCTAAAAATGCACAGAGCAAGTACCAATAGAAAATTTACTGTTTTTGTGTCCCCGTGTGCTATATAAAATGAATGTTACACAGCGTCTGTTGGAAAAGTGGCTTCACGGACATCTCTTACTTTCTGTCCCATTATAAATAAAAATAAATCTTCTCAAGAGTATAAAATCTGGGTTTATCATATCAGAATCTGAAATTTTTTGGCAGAGATGCACGTCATTAGAATTCTAACCTCTTCTACAAGAGTGTTCTTCTCAATGCCTATGAGAGGATATAAGCGTACCATAATGTTAATCAAATCCAGTGTGTTCAAAAACACTTTTCTGTAGCCAGAATGACCTGCTTATAGCATCATCACTAGTCAATGGCTGATAGGCATAAGTTTAATACAAATGGCTAGCTCTTAAAACATAAAAAGGCAAATGTTAAAACTGTTTTAAATTGTACAGCAGAAAAATAAAGTTAAAAAGTTCTGTTTTCACTCAATGTTGTTTTCAGAAAACATATGTAGAACAGTGTTTATTTCGACAGCTGTCTAAACAATTTAAAACTTCCTCGTCATCCGGAAAAAAAATATCTGTATTAGGACAGTCAAGAACAGGGATACAAATGATTTTTCAGGTCAGCCCTTCTGAGGTGACTGGATTGGCCAACATTCCTTTCTGTCATTAAGAAGTTCCTCTTCTTTCTGTCACTACAAAAAGGGATTGACCTCAATCATTTGGTTAAAAATCAAACCGTATCACATCAAAAATGTGGTTTTCATACAAGCTATCACAGTATATAGGCCTCTAGCTCTAAACAATAGAGTTCCAAATTTGTAAAATGTCTTCACCAGACTTCAGAACATAGGCATTCCAAATCCCTAGAAAAATGATGTAAAAGACCATAATCAATGAGGTGTAACAGTCATCAGAAAAAACGCAGATAAACAGGAAATAATACTAGTAAAGCCTTACTGAATCGTCCTCAATGATAGCTGCGGAGTCAAAGAAGTCTGGCCTCAGTTCAGCCCGTTCTCGCCGGTTTCTTGAAGGTGGCTAAAAAGAGGAGGTAGCAAGTTTAGAACACAGCAGCAACTGTCTGGGTACAAAGGATTCATGTAGCACTGCAGCCAACAGGTGCATCTGGCTTTGGGCTTTCCTAGGTCTGATACAAAGGTAGGGTAGGCACTGGCATAGCAAAGTGCTTCTTACATTCATGCTTTATTTAAGGACTGGGGTGAAAACTCAAATGATTTTAAGTCTGTGCTCACAGCTAAGGACAGGCCTGAGGCTGTTGCTGATGTAAGGATGTTCCTGTTTTTGGACTGTAGGCCACACTGCATAAAACCTGTCCTTTAACTCTCTTTATGCTTTTAAGTTTATGCTGAAATTTCAGCTCTGACCTTGACCAAAAAAATGGGTTTAGAACAAAAAAAAGTACTTAAGATTTCATAGTATTTCTGAGAATTAAATCATTTATGCTGTCTTTCCCTAGGAACATAAGAGTAAATGTGATCTTCACTATCTTGATCAAATTCCTTCATTTCCTTGCCTGAATTACTAGTGAAAGAGAGATTTTACTTACTTGATACTAGCAATAACCTTGGTATTTGGCAGCAGCAACTGAATTACTGCCTAAATATTCTTTCTAAGACATTACAGCTTAGTCCTTAAGTAACCCCTGCCTTACTGTTTGGATGTAAAAGGAGAAACAGGAAAGGACAAAAATGGTGAAGAGAGTGAGGCAAACAGGGTTTTTTTCCCTATTTTACAAGTAAAAGGCCATCCAGAGGGCCCTGGAGAGATGGGCCAATGCAAATCTCATGGATTTCAAGAAGGCCAAGTATGAGGTCCTGCACATGGAGTAGGGCAATCTGAAGCAAAAATACAGGCTGGATGGAGAGCAGCCCTGAGAATGATTTGGGAGTGTTGGGTGATGAGAAGCTCACCTTCCTGAATCTGCAGCTGTAAGTTCTAGGGATCATTTGGATCATTTCTGCTCTCTCAGACAACAGGAAATGTGGCTCAAAATTTTGTAGTTTTTTTGTTTGCACTTCTAAAATTCCTTTTAAATTACCTCTCATCCATTGTAAACTTGCTGTTAAGATTTACTGACCAGATCAATGACCATCGTGTCCTCAAATTCTTCATTCATATCCTCTAGCTGACCTCGTGAGGACATCATTACATCTTCAAAGATGGGCTCAGCATCATCTTCCATTAGACCTCGTCTGATTAAATAATGAGAAAGAAAAAGTCATTTTCAGGCATTTCAACTTCACCCATGATTTTCATCATTACAAAGAATGCCTTCATTAACAAGAGGTCAAATGTCACAGAAGTTGATGGCAGCAAACCAGAAGAAGGTGACATTTAAATTAAGGCACTGTCATCTAAAATGGTTCTGGGCTAGAGATGAGGATGCTCTGAACACTTACACTGCATGCCTTACACCAGTTCTCCCTTTCATGTAGTTCATGGCTGTCCTGTCCTTTCGATTTAAATCTTCTAGCTTCTGTTGGCCCAACCAAGATATCTGCATCTGGGGACTAACAAAGCAGTGTTACGAGTGTGAACACAAACAATTTTGAGTTGGCTTTTTTAGACAATATCTATCTACTTAAGTATTGTGTTTGGCCATGCTTGAGATGTAAGTATTTAAATCACATCCTATCATTGTACATGTCTTTGGGATACCCTTCCAGAACTTGTTTCCTCTCACTGAATGTGTGCACAAACAAAAAAATTCCATTAATTGTAATAAAACCAGCTACATAAAATGGCAACATCACGCGTTCATTAGCATGACACACACCTGAAGTGGGAGCACTACTAAATTCTACTTCACTGTCACAGGCAAAATATGAGCAAGAATAGATCCAAATTGGCAGCTGACACACATTTTTAAACAAAAATGTCACACAACATGAAAACCAAACTGCTTTTAAATATATACCCTGATTAGCATCCACTTAAGTTAGCCCACCTGTAAATAATTTAAATGCTGTACCATCTAAATCCAGTAGTATACAGCAGCAGATCTGATAAGATTTGTATATTGCAGCACATGGAAACAGTAGTAAGCTAAGGGTAGCTCTTCTTCTATTTTATGAGAAGTAAATAGCTTCTACTATTTACTTAAAATAGTAAAATTTTACTATTTTATTTTAAAATATTTATATTTTTAAATTGTTGGATAATTTTGTTGAATTCTGTTAAACAATTTTGTTATTTTTTGTTATATTTTTTAGATGATTTTGTTAAATTGTCTTAAATTTAGGTAACAGATTAGATTTTTGTTAAATATTGTATGATGATTAATTTTGTTAGATGATTTTGTCTGATTTGGTTAGATAATTTTGTCATCTTCTGTTTAGTTAATATTTTTTAGATAATTAAATTTAGTTAGATCTTGTTAAATTTAGATTATTTTGTTAGCTTTTATTAAATTTTGAACAATAATTTTGTTAGGTAATTTTGTTAAATTTAGTTAATTCAGATAATTTAGATTCTGTTAAATATTGTTACATGATATTTTTAGATGACTTTCGTAGCTTAAGTGTAGTTAGTTTTTTTAGATTAATTTGGTAGCTTTTGTTAGATTTGGTAGCTATGGTTAGCTTTTGTTAAATTTTGATAGCTTTTGTTTAGTTCATTTTGTTAAGATTATTTTGTTAGTTTTTTGGTAGCTTCTGTTAAAATTTGGTAGATTTTGGTAGCTTTTGTTAAATTTAGTTAATTTGGTTAGATAATTTTGTTAGATTCTGGTAGCTTGTGTATATGATTTTGGTAGCTTTGGTTAGATTTTGCTAGAGTGTTAGATTTTGGTAACTTTTTTTAGATTTAGTTAATTTTGTTAGGCGATTTTTGTTAGATAGTGTTAGCTTTTGTTAGATTTTGTTAATTTTAATTTATTTTGTTAAATTGTAGTAGCTTTTGTTAGACTGTTGTTAAATTAGTTAATTTTCTTAGATGAATCTGGTAGCTTTTGGTAGATTGTGGTAGCTTTTGGCAGATTTTGTTAAATTTAGTTAATTTTGTTAGATGATTTTGGTAACTTTTGTTAAGATTTTGTAAAATTTTAGCTAGATAATTTTGTTAGATAATTTAGTTAATTTTTTATTTATGTTTGCAGAACATTTTACCTTCTGAGGCAAAAATTATCATTATCAATTATTTAGAAAATACTATTTTAAAGAATATTACAGAATGCAGGATGAAGCAGGAAAGTTTATGATTAAACAGGGATCAAGCAGGGTGACTGCATGTTCAGTAAGAACTGGGAATCTGGGGAACATATATCAAGAAAAACACAGTGGACAAAATCTGGAAGAAAGCCAAGAAGCATAATCTGGCTATTTTATACTGTACTACATTGGTTGAGACCTTATTCATCTGGTGATCAGAGCATGACTTTTTAATACAGCTAGATCAGCACATTCAGCTATAAAAGTTACAAAAATAGTCTCCAAAACAGGTATTGCTATTCTGTATCCTCAAGTTAATAGAAATAGCACATAACAGCATTCTCTCAAGATGTGTATTCTGAACGTACTGTTATATAATAACCAACTTTTTCTTCCCCCTCTAAATGGAGGTCATAAAATGGGAACTGAGTGAAAAAAGCTATATATTATTTAGCGCAAAATAAACTTGGCAGAGAAGGCAGTTATCCCAGAGACAGGCAATACTAGCTCAGCAGCTAGAATTGGATTGAAGAGTTAACTTACAAGAAATCATTAGGATGGCTGAAGACCAAGTGCACTACAACAGAGGGCAGAGGGGAAGAAAAGAGAACATCTAACAGGTCTTCCAGGGAAACACTTCAATCCAACCTGGGGCCACAAACACTAGAAAGATTTAACCATATGGTTATGCTATGAGATAATTTTTACACACAGATTTTCTACCATGCTTTCATGACAACACTTTCCTGGGAGCTGAAAATAAAGTATTGATAGCCAAGACCTTTCCAGTTGTTTTTGCAAATAAATACTGCATCTGTGGAGCCACTGATTTAAGACTTTCTGTGTAAATAACATGTAACTCCTGTTCCTGGCTCATTGTGATTGAAATTCCAACACTTACTTGTGTAAAAAATCTTGTTCAGATCCCTGCTCCGACTCATGCTCCTGGATCTGCTCTCCCATCTGTCTGGTGTTCTCTCTCAAGACAGTTGAGGTGAGCTGTGGTGGTTGCAGTGTCCCTGGAGTATGTATATTTTCATTCCTGTTCAGCCACGAGCCTTCTAGACTCTCATCTAGAAAAAGGACATTTTAAATTAATTACACAGTCCTGATAAGGGGCAGTGCAGCGTTACTGCTGTCAGGATTTGTTCAGCCTGCTCTGAATACACACCTCCCATTTATACTGACAGCTGCTGACACACTTTGCTACAGTTAATTTTAGTTGCAGCACTCTCTCCAAATCTAGGTTTTCAACAGTTTAGTAGCTTTTCAAACAAGTGGATAAATGCTTGAAATTATAAAGTTTTAAGCTCTCATTTAATTTTGTGTTCTTTTAAGGTAGGATTATTACAGCTATTCTCAGGGAATTCAGAAGTCATTGCAAGTATCATACTGTAGCACTACCTATATTATTGCTAGGTGTCTTGCATACATCCACCGAAGATAATTAATTGCCAGTTACTGAGTTTAAAAGTTAAATGTAAGACTGTTAATCTCATATACACACAGCAACCAAGATACAGGTAAATGCTAAGATGAGTTTGGAGCATAAACCCCCCAAATCTGGTCAACCTCAGCAGCTGAATTCTGTGAAAATCATGGCATCCTGAAGGAAGCGAAAGAGGAAGAACGGAAGTGGTATTTTATCTACCTGAACTCCAGGCTGGCTATGAGAAACTGAAGGACTTGGTGCATGTACTGCTGAACAGAAGCGCTAGTGGAGAATGGGCCAGATTGTAGAAGTGCCTATGCACAAACTTTTAAAGACTATTTTGGGAAATTCCTATGTGTTACAGGCAATTGGCTCCTTTACTGAGCAGTTACTACCATAGATACTGACCTTAGAAAAATCCCTGAAGTTTAAAGATCCCTCTTACAACTACTCTGTAGTGAAACAGTAAATTTATATTCACAGAAGTATACACTACATCATACGGATGAACCAGCTGCAAACTGGTGAGAAATGTGCTATCATAGCCAAATTGCCAATGAACAGGCCTGAAGTCACAGAAAGAGCACAGATACACTTGATATCGATACCATTTTAAACAAGAGAAGGTGTCTTTTTAGGCATCTCCAGTGGTCCTGCAAAAATACAGACCTGCATCAGAACTTCAGCCTTGGGTTTGCTCTGACACCCTGTTAACTACTAACAGCTCAAGACTGAAGCATAGGCAGAAAACCAGAAGTCCATGACTAAGAAAGGTGTAAAGCAGATAACAACCACCTCCTGTTTCCAACTTCACTAACAGCTTTTAATAGTTCTGAATCTGCAAAGACTTGCAATGGTATTTCCCATAAACACAGGTCCAAGCTCAATAGGAACTTGCAGCTGTCTTGTTTTTTACTACATACAGAATATATCATACAGTTCAGCAGTAACTGATAAACTATAAGAGCTCCTAAAAAGGAAACTTAATATAGGTACAAAATGAGACAATCTAAACCCACACAAACCTTCTACTCTCTTTTTGTGGAGTGGTGGCCGTCCTTTCTTATTCCTCACTGAAGAGGCTTTGCTGCTGCTGCTTCCACTGTTAACGGACATTCTGTCATCTTCACCACCTGTAACTAGTGAGTTTCTATAGGAAATGAGTGGAAGCCATACATCTTCTCTTCTTTCCATCATCTGTTCTGTCAGAAACTTCTCCAAGTAGGAGTGACTGAAAATAAAAGACAATGAGTACAGAGACACAACACACTGTTCCCTCTTTAATTAATCTGCAGCCCCAAATTGTGGTGTTGAGAGCTTAACATAAATCCTGCATGATGTTTCATTATTTTAATTTAATCACGTATGCTGATAGGCCATTGTATCTTTGACTAATTAAGGGTACATGGCATTCCCTGAAAACAAGCTAACACATTTAATAATGCACAGGTTACTCACAGATAAACAATACAAAATGTTGTCTCCCCAGCATCTTCCTCCCGCATTTGTCTGCGATCATTCACAGCACACTCTACTTGAATACCTTTTTCTGTTTTGCTTAATGTGGAAGCCACCTCTATATATTGCTACTGTGTCAACAGACAGACTGAATTTAGAACCCCTATGGTGAGGATGCAGGCTATCCTTTAACATCTTGGAACAAGAACAATGGCTTCTTCTACAAGCAATCATTTTCTGATAAAACAGTTGAAAACCTGTTCCACTGCCATGAAGACGTCCAATACACACACATTAACTAACTTAAGGGTGGAACCAAACAAACTCCCTCCCCTGTGTTTTCTGTCTGCTGTTTTATTAGTGTGAATGCTTCTTCCTTCCCATTTACATGCATACTGAGTAATACCCAAACCCTGCACTGAAGGGCAAATTGTTGGGTTTATTCTCCTTCTCTTTTACAGAGTGTTAACACTTGAGTGTTTCATGACTTCATAGAATCTATCTGCAGAATAGTAATGGAAAATGGGAAGTTTTTCTGCATCCAATTTATATTTATAGAGTGCACAGGCTATGTCCAAATTGTGAGGAAGGAAAAACCACAGCACTTAAGAGTTCTCTCCTGAATAGATGCCAAAGGTGAGATAACTTTTGCTCAGCATTTTAGAGGAGCTTTGTAGAGGTAGTTCTCACCAGCTTCAGCAAAGATAGAAACTCTCAATTTCTAGGAGTTGGAACACCTCACTGAGCTCTGTCTGATCTCATGTCAGACACCCAATAGTCAGTTGTCCAGTCTAGGCTAACAGTCTCTATTTGAGAAAAATAAATGGAAAAGAATGCCTCTACAGGGCAATTCACTTCCCTGGTATCTTAGATTATTCCTCAGAAACTCCCTGCCTGCATCTCCCTTGTGTGATTGTAACTGCATTAGTATAAATCTTTCTTTGCCAAGTATAAGAGTGTGGCACCTTAGATGTATAGTTTTATATTAAATCCATAGATTTGAATATACCCATGTGACTATCACTAATTGTGGAGATTACTGATAAGCCAAGAAGTCAAACAAATAAATAGGATCAGAAAACTAAATGAAACCAATGTTGCTGCTCCATTCCCAAACTGGAAACATCTCGCTTTTCTCCTCCTAAATAAAAAACCCCCAGCAGTAAACCAGAAAGTAAGTAGGATCCCTGTAAAAGAGCAGTATTTGCTGAACTGTGACAGGACGAGTATTTTGTACCAAGGGCAGGTGACACAATGCAGACATATTGGGCAGACAAGTCATTTTTACAAGGTAGGGAAGCCAAGCTGAAGGACTTAGGGGAGACAGGCAGCTCTATGCTCATGAGACTTTCAGGGTTATTCTAGAGCACTCCAGACTAACAGCCCATTGCTGAGTTTAGGGACAGTAACTCGGCAGGAGACCGAGCCGGAGCAGGAGGTAAAGGATCCTGCAAGCAGGACTCCTCCACCAGATGGTGGTCACGTACCTTCCTGTTCATAGGCAACCTCTTCAGAGGGAGGGGGAAGAGGTCCCTGAGGATTGGAGGAGTAGTGCTACAGAGAAGGGCAAATCAACTCTCCAGAGTATAGCTGGGTATGTAAAGTCAGTGAAGCACTACGGGCAATGCAGCCACTGCCTGATGGGTGCAACCATGACACGTATGTCAAGGAAAAGAATGTAGATTTCTCAAGAAGACATCTTTACTTATAAGCAAGTTATCTTGACTCTTTTCATAGTCACCACAGCCAACGGAATCCAGGGCATGTCTGAATTTATCCTGAAGCAGTAATTTAGCAAAGATTAGATAGGTCCTTTAGGGCATGATTTATCTGTTTTCACTGATCTTCAAATTCAGCAAAAGTAAATAGTTCAGAGACAGATGACTACAATAAAGACAGATAAAATCATCAATCTTTACAGTCCTGCAAAGAAGCCAGTGGTTGTGTGTGCAGGCACCAAGGAATGGGGAACCCTCGAGAAGAAATATGAAATGACCACACAGAAGGCAAAGGAACAAGAACTCCTCACATACTTAGAATTTCAAGGATCACGTCATGTAAACGGTAGACAATGATGTAACTTTAACTTTCAGGCACTGGACAAACTTATGGAAAGGATGATGACTGTCCATGAAGGATAAACTTCACAAAATTAGACAGAAATCAGGCTAATGGCACTTAAACCAACAGATACAGGAGAATCTATGGTTCAGCTAGGAAGATGGTAATAAAATTCTTTTATCTTTAAGGCCTGTCCAGAAGAAAAGGCCAAAGGCTGTCAATATTCACAGATATAACAATGAAAAGCAGTGTCAGACACTGAACGCCAAGCTAGCCCAACTAGATCATCCAGTTCTGAAGCTCATTCAACTATTTCTTCTACTATGTTTGCTGAATTGACAAATGACTGATACAATAAAAAACTGAAATTAGTTCAAGTGTGTATATGTTAAAAATCATACAAAATTAATAAAGATACATTTTTATAACACATATAAAGCTGTAGTATTCAGAAATATTTACCCTAAATAAAGTCCTTTAAAACGTCTTCACAGAAAAACTACAGAAAAGTTTGACATAAAGAGTCAGTTGAGGTAGTTAGACTAGATATATATTCTTAACACTCAGAAAATTGACTGAAAAGATATCTATAACCATAAATCATAAGATTTATGAAGATTTCACTTTTTAAATGGCCATAAAGCTATTCAAAGAATTCAGTTGTACACTGGGCACATAGTGCTTGGCTGATTTGTGACTGGAGACCTCTTCCTTTTTCCCTTACTACTTCTGTGCAGCACCAAATCCTGGATATTTCCACATAACATAAATGTACGGTATTCTCTCTGCCGTGACGCTGACAACATGTCCGTGCTGTGAAATTTCCCTGAATAATGAAGTTTTCTCTTTGCCCATTGTGATGATATCCACAGCCTCTCTTAACAGTCTGTTCAAATGGTGCTCATAACACAGCTTTTCTTGCTCTTTATTCAGATCTTATCAACACTACCCCTGCTTTCACCTGCTGTAATTACCACATCAAATTCAGGCTGCTTGTTTTAGCCTGTCAGGTCTCCAACACCCTGCTCTATCCTAACCAACAAGTGTCCTCTCCAAGCCTCTTTCTCTGACCTGTTGTGCCAGTACAGAAGCCTTGACAAACCTTTATTTCCAAGTTTAACTCAATAGATTAAACTAAACAACAAATATACTTTTACATTTTAGGTAAGTATCTAACAGAAACAGATGTTAACTGTGGTGTTCACAGGCCTGTAAATGTCCTGCACTGCTAACATTTAATTTCCTTTTAATTCTAGCCTGGAAAAAGACAGATTTTTATTTTCAGTGCCCCATGGGAAATTCTAAGGAACACTGTTTTGTGAGGTTTCAAACACACCTCACCAGTGGGTCCGAATCTGCTTTTCTCATTCATTTTTATTACTTTAAAATATAAAATGATCAATAACTGTGTATGTGGAATGTCTCACTGGGAATTCCTATAGCCTGTCAGATCATGAGAACATCAAATCAGAGAGCTTCAACACACACTACACTGATTAACAGAGCCCAGCAAAACCCACAGAAGAAAAGGAGAATTACTTACACAGTCTTTTTATCCTGTCGCAAGAGTTTAGAAGAAAATTCACTAAGCACTTCAAGGAAAGCAAGGTTAGGAGGTGGATAGTCTTGTCCTTTTTGATTCTGGTATTTGAAGGCAAACTCTATGCCATCTCTACAGTAAAGAAACAGGAACATTTTCAGACGTTTGTAATAAAATTTAAAAAATGTTGTATGTCACGCAATTCCTTATATCTTTACATCCCATCATAACTTTTTCTTTTCTCCTTCACTGCCTACAGGCACCTGCTTTTGGACAAAGGGAAGTCGAATGTTCTCTCTCCATGTGTGAGGATTCAGTGTCAAAGGCAACATCCCTCCAGTCACATGCTAAGAAGGGACTTACTGCAATCTAAGAACTTGTCAGGTGCTGAAAGCTCTGCCTCAGCAGGAATAGCCAATGGGCTCTTGATTCTGCATGAAGCAGAAGCTTGCAATAAGAATAATACGTAAGATACAACAAGATCTTTTGCATTAAGAGTCAGAGAATTGGCATACCAGAACATTGATGTGTGCACCTCTGCCTTATCTTTGCTTTATCATTTGAAAACAATTTACTTTCACATTATCTGATAAGGGCGTGTGCATGTCTTGAACTTCTCTTTTGCTTGGTACAGGGAAGTAAGTACCTGGTAGCATTTTGATCATGCTTTGCTCATCTTAGTCTTAACAACTTAGTCTCTGAGATAGCAAACATTAATATTTTAACCTTTTTATGGCATGGGAAAGTCAGAATATAAATTCAGTAGTGCCCTTCTACACTTTCCGATGCAGCAGTTATGTAAGAATCTTAAATTCATTTAAAAAAAACCCCTAGAATTCAAAAATATTTTGAGTATCTTTTTATAAAAGCCCTTGTTGCCTACAGAATCCAGTGGTGTGGTATGAAGAACCATTTACAGCTGTTAGATACAGTCCACACAAATATATATAATACCAGTGTCTTTACCTGACATAGATGAACACAGCTAACCCAATAAATTCCAACAAACAATTACATAGCAGCTAGTTTTAATTCCTTTCTTATATATACATATGTACAGCTCCCACCATTTTTCTACATAAACTATACAGGAGCAGTTAAGATTCCATACCTTTAGAAAAGGGATGCTCAGCTAAAGGTTTCATCTGAGGCAATATAAAAATCTAGTTTATTTAGTACCACTCACTTGTGTAGTGTGGCCACAGCCTCTCTTGTCTTGATCTGATCCAAGCCAAAAGTGAGGGCAAACCGACGAGCCAGTTCCTTAATTCCACTAACATGGGCAGATGTCCTGTCCAAATTGGGACCTTGCTCCTGAACAAGCTCATTAAACAGCTAAAGAAAGAATTTGGTTGTTAAAATCTGTAAGTTAGAAAACACTTGTCTTGAGAAAGACTTTTGTTCTTAACCTGTTCTTGCTAAGAGTGGACATGCCAATGACATTTTTCTCTTATATTTATCTTCTAATCCACTGCCAATTGTCCCCCATCTTGTGCAGATGATAACCCTTAACCAGAATTTTGCACTTACCTTCACTGAATTGCATCTCTTATTCTCCCAACCCATCAAGGTGGTTCTGCATTCTGATGCTCTAAAATACCTACATCACCATTAGATCAGCATCTTTGAATTTAGGAAGCAAAATTTCTGTTCCATCAATCAAGACAATACCTTAAGAGTATTACTGAGTAAATGCCTTTGGAATCTGCATGGTAATGCCTTTTCAGTACAATAATGGACTACTCAGTAGTTTTCCAGTCAGTTCTATATCTGTATCTATCTTTCTGCTATTGCCATTCAGACCACATTTTCCTAACTTGTTAATGAGAATATCAAGAGAGACAGCATCAGTCACAATATTAAATCAAGCTGCATTAAAGCTACTGTTTCTCTGATCTCCACAAACTCTGTTACCATATAATTAATGAATGCAGCTTAATTTGACATGATTTCTCCTTCACAAAATCCTACTGGCTGTTACCTATCACTCAGGCACTTGCAAATAGCTCATCTAATTATTCCCCCCCACCCCTGAAATTATACCAAGCTGACTGCCCTATGGCACCTGGCTTCTCCCTCTCCAAATTTACAGGCAGGAACTACTTTGAGACCCGACAACTCTCCTGGAAGTACATCTGTTTTTCTCATGTTTTCACAGATCATTCTCAGCTTCCAGATTGCTACAGAAAATCCCTGAGGACTCTGGAATGAATTTTGGGAGGCTTCAAAAAGATTTGAAAACATTTAGTTTAGAGAAGTGATTTCTTTATGTGATGGATATAGTTAGTACTTCAAGGGCCTAAATGGTATTTAGTGAAGCACACACTTACTGCTGTTGGCAGAACAAGGATGGATTTCATCATTAAGCCAATAATTTGTGGTTGATGTAAAGTACTATTTTCAGGGGAAAAAAACCACGTTTAACCACACTGGAAGACTCAAACAGATTAGCCTGAAGTTTGAAAAAATCAATCTGTATTTAGACAAAATGTAAAGAAGATGCATTACTTCCAGCTAATTAAAAGAAAAAGTCATCCTCATTCTTCTTGCTCACTAGGTACCAGTAAGCAAATGCTAATACTCAGCTTGGACCAAACTGCCTACAAAGCTCTTCTCTCACTTTCTTCCATTTTCATCTGACCAAAACTTTCCCAGTGTGGTCTTCAGAGAGATTAGTGAGACAAATGAGTACTGACAGCCTGAACTGAGGAGCAAGAAGATCTCTTATCAGAATTGCAGTATTTTCGCTCCATTGTAAAGGGCATCACAGAAAATCCTGTCCAGTACTTTTTGCAGTGAGGCATTTCTTACAAAAATCAATAGTCTTACCTGTTGCAAACTGAGAATGAGCGTCTTTGCACACTGGATTTTATCAATTTGCCTTGTTTTGCTCAGGGTTTCCTTAATGATATCTCCATAGTCATTGTAGTACTAGGAAAACAGGGAAAAAAACCTCTTTATATCCTTAAATTGAACTTCTTACACAATTGCTTACATTTTCCTGGTAGAAAGATTGCTTGTGGTTCTTATTTTAAAAAGGCAGCAGTTGCTAAAAACCCTAGTCTCAAATCCCCATCTTTTGTGTGAGTGGGAGGCAATGTTTCAATATCAACATTTAAACTGATTGGCAGCCTGTACCCAGTGATAAGGTAAGGAAATCCTCTATTTGTTATTATCTTTATCTAAAATATGTGTTGAAAACCAAATGAAAGAGTATTTCCTACCCCGCAGTGAGTGTTTGATGAAAGTGATCCATGGCTACAGATTCTAAGAAACACCAGTACACTGAGCACACAAGTGTGTTCGTGAGTAGTTGCTCACAGACATGAGCACACAGGTGTGAAGCCCCATGTACAATGCAGGTGAGTTAGATGGCCAAGAAAGAAACCCACTGAAGCCAGAAAACTGAGTAAGAAATTAGCCTGTATGAAGTGCTGGTTTTCTTGATGCTAGAGGAATGGTTGCTGAAAACCAAAGCCTTTGGTACTGACCATCTGGGTAGAAAAAAAACTGTATAATCATTAAAACTTTCAGGCTGAGAATACAAAAAAATCTTTTCTAAGCAGTATTCTTTCAGCCTCATGAAGATTTCTGCACTTGCATTCACTTATTTTCATTCCCTCTAAAATATTCCTCCTGCCTTTATTGGTATAGAGATCCTTTTAGTTTGTAATCTAATTTAAATTCAATTTCTCTCACTCACCCCCAATCTCAAGAGCAGGAGGGGTGTGGGGAGAGGAGAAGCAGGGAGGAAGCTAACCTGGATTGTGACAGCTTCAGTTTGAAACTCCTGCTCTGGAAAAAAAATCCCTGAGCAAGACTAAGCTTGAGCAGTGACACAGCTGATGTGTGTGTGCATTGGGGATTTTATTGTACTGCTGCTCCTGATGAACAGGAGGAGGAGGACTTAAAGTCAAATCCTTTGTATTTCATATCAACAGCTCAAACGCTGTCTATAGTACAGGACCTACTCTCCACTCTGTCTTCAGCTTTCCCTCTTTGATTGTCAACTTTGTGATGACTGATCCCTTACAGGCAGGTTTTGTGTGGCTTTGGCAGTGTCAGGACTGCTAATGTGCCTGGTTTCTGGCAGGTAAACTCACCAGATCACGGTGCAGTGGTAGCTGCACTAAATTTCATTGAGCCTAAACACTGTATGGAAGCAGCATAAGTTGGCAGGACATTCAGTTAATGCACACCTACTTCGAGCAGTACTATATAGAGCTTTTTCTCTTTTACTGCTTTCCTGTTTAAGACAAGCTTTTCTCAAAAAATCAACCTGCTTCCTTATAGCAAGCATCAAGACTGGGAGACTGCCAGTGAGATATGACACTGAACAGATAACTGTCATTGAGGATTCTAGGACTGAATTTGAGAGGCAGAATAAGAACTTCTCCGTAGAGAGGAGCCTCTGTGGAATCACTCAGCGCCTTGTAGGACCAACTTCTGGCACTCCTGCTACACAGGACAGGAAGTTCAGAGCTCACTGCTTCTCAATGGCAGAAAAGGAAAATAAAGGAATTTTGAAAGGAAAAACTATTAAAAAAATCAAATAAGGCTGAATAAGCTTTCAAAAGTGTTCAAACTTTTACTGCAGTGGAAGGGTGAGAAAGAAGAGGCCTGACACTACAGACTGTTCAGTTAGGAATAGGAGAGTACACTGAGCTGTACCTTCATATAGTGCTTGAAGATATCTGCTGCTGCATGCATGTCCACAATGTCATAAATTATCAGCTTACTAAAGGCAGCCAAAAGGTTTCTCCTCTTATGTAAAGCTTCTATTTTGTTGGCTTCATCTTCTTCATCTCCCTCTGAAAGCAACAACAATAAAACATTCATAAGAAACTACAATGTTCTAAAGCTATGTTATCAAAGAGCAGCTTCTGGAAAAAAAACAGGTCTTTAACATGGAGAAGGGATTGTTGCTAAAATGAAAAGTGAATTCCTGAGTCCTGCCTACGGTAGGACTTTCAGGAAAGCTCAGGAACATGACATGCTAAATGACGAAGGATGCTCTCTATAGTCCCGAGGAGGTACTGAACATAATCCCACATAGAACCAAATCACTTATTTCCTTTATGCTGTAAAAGGCCATGGAAGAGACTTCTTGAATGCTTTTTGCTGAACTTATGAAACACAGGACATTTGGAGATGATTCATTAATGTAGCTAAGCTATAAAAAGTTCCATGTAAGGAAAATAAGAAGCATGCCTGGGATTTTCAGATATGAAATTGATGACTCTAAAGCATCAATAACAGGAAGTTACACTGAGCTGTAAGAAACATTAATATTGAATAGCAATGTTGTAAGTATTAAATCCCCATGAAAGACTCCACTCTGTGAATGAAAATGAAACTACACACAAAGAAATGTTAAATACAATATATATAAAATAAAAACATATTGCACAACTTAGGTAAGAAAATTAAATCAGCTGTCACAGTTGTGATTAAAGTAAATATTCTCTGGTACTGAGAAGACCTTATTCTTGGAGGGAATCTTCCAACCAGTTTGAAGAAGTACAGAGCTGGGCAGGGGGAGGATTAAGTCACGTATGTGATCAGAGGAAATCTCTCATGAGTGGAGTTGACTGTAACTGTAAGCACATTTTAATACTGACATGCTTTAACCCACAGAATTGAAGCCAATTAGCACACACCCACCCCTTTTCTTAATTCATTTTTTATCACTATTGATGTGTTCTGAATACCAAAAGTTATAAATGGCCAGACTGACTTCATGAGTCAGAGTAGCATAAAGGAATGGAGATTACACATAAAAAGATCTTGATCCATCTTTTTACAACCTTCCCAGTTCAATCACAGGATGTTAAAGAACAGAAAAAAAAACAGACACTGTCCTCCTAAAGTCTATCTTTGATGTATTATTCTGAACACTGAACTCACAGAGTATGATTAAGTGCACATGGATTTCTGATGAAGATGTACTTCAAAACGTGATCTTCCCAGGAAACCTTAAAGAGATGCTCAACAAAGATGCTAGCTACTGAGGAGCTGGGGAGCTAGAAAACTGAAAGCACCTTTAGGCCCAGAATGCATTCTCCAAGATGTTAGTTCTACGTATTGCTGTCTAAAATAGCCCCTGTGTGTCATGCTGACATACAAATAAGTGAATAATGCGCAAATTCAGATGATGTGCCAAAAAGAGCACTACAGTACGTACTCAGCAGCTCTTTCACACAGTTTGACTATCTGAGAATCCATCACTGTCCAAAGCTATTTAGAATTTGGAAATTGGATACTTCTGTACTTGCATTTAGATATTTATAACTCACAGCAGCAGCACCGAGTGATCTAAAACCAGACCTAAATGACAAATCTGCCTCTCCTTGACTGATAGACAAAAACCTGACGTTATCCTCTGAGGAGGTAGAGATGGGGTTCACCTCCAGCTCTGGCCTCTCAAAGTGCGGCTACACTCAAAGGCCTAGGAATAAGCAAGGAAGTAAGCAAGCATACTTGATACTTTTCCCAAGTACTTTCCTAGTCTCCAACCACATCAATGATGTCCTAAGCTTGATTTTATTATTCTGGGGGAGGAGGAAAAGAGGTGTTTATTTAGTAACTGCAGTTCCTTGAGGCCTTCTTCGCCTAGAGCTTTGCTGGTAAGGTTTGTCTTCAGGATCCTAGAACTCTGTTGGGTAACTCTAAAAGGTTTCTCTATGTACTGTTCCATTATACTTCTTCCCTTGAAGCCATATTAAATGAAGCCTGCTGCTGAGATAAGACTGTACTGTTCTGGAAATAAATGTTAAGAAAAATATAGAACAGTAAAAGAAGAATAATTTTGCCCAGATTTATGGCATGTAGTTACAGACCAGTCCCATGCCTTCTGAAAATATCTTTTTTTTATCAAGTGAACTTTTTAAGCACATATTCTTCTTTAACACAGTAGTACTGAATATTGAATATTTCATATTCACACCTCCCAAAAATAAAGATGGAATAATTAAAAAACATTTGAGCAAACTCATCTGAAAATTCTGTTTTCTTCTTGCTTTTATGTATGTTAAAAAGTAGAAAACATGGAAGCTAAACATACCCATGCTCTGGTTTTCATCATCTTGGTCAATGAAGACATGGTCCATCACAAAACTGAGAAGTTCTGACTGGAGGCCTGAATCTGGATTGAACACCAAAGGCTGAAGACCTTCTCGGCCTCCAGTCATCAGCTGATGACTAAATATCATCAAGAGATCACAGAGCAGCATAAAAGCCTGAAAGGCAAAAGAGAATGAATGCAGAAAGGAGTGTCAGTAAGTACAATATTTAAATCTATATAATATACAAAAATATGTATTAATATATATTTTATATATTATATTTATATATAAATATATAATTTATCTAATTTTCAGATATGCCCTGCTATTATTAAATGTCTTTAACTGTACTCAATTGCAGTTGTTTGTGTGCTGTGAAATGTGTTTCCCATAACTTTAAAATTTGATGTCTTTGATTCCTATATTAAGTTTACTACCTCTTTCATGTCAAAGGTGGATCCATATCAAACTTCTATTTCTTCCCTATGAGAAAAATTCTAAATCTACCTCTGATCCAAGAACTGTAGTCAAATTTAGAGTAAAGAAAAACCACCTCTTTTGATAAGCAGTTAGACAAGTTAAACA
The DNA here is from genome assembly GCF_012275295.1 of Melopsittacus undulatus. NCBI lineage: Eukaryota > Metazoa > Chordata > Aves > Psittaciformes > Psittaculidae > Melopsittacus > Melopsittacus undulatus. The sequence continues at coordinate 57,384,903 of NC_047532.1, read as the reverse complement.
TGCACAAAAATAAACATTATGAGAGAAAATCCAAGCTCAGTCACTGTCAGATCCTGAAAAGACAGAGAAGTAGCTGCAGACAAATTCTTGGCAGAATTTCATCAAATCTCTGCAAAAAGAATCAAGTACCTGCACAGCTTTCAAATCTAGATAAAAACCAACCCCAGCACAACTCTTGATGATTTATGCTCATTACTGTTATACCCTCACTACTTGAGAACAGAGAGAGAAGGCAGCTATTACCAGCTTGCTTTCTTCAAGGGCTTATCTGCATGTTCTCATGCATGAGAATAACACTGTTTTCCCCAATGGCTTAAGTCAGTGTCATAGCCAGCTGTATTCATTTGCATTACACTCAACACCTGAGCACCTTTCAGAAAGTACTTTTTAATCATCTTTTTCTGTCTTTAACCTCAGGTTCTGAAAACTCAGAGGATGGTTCAATGTCTGCCTGTGTAAAAAGACTCCTAGAAGGTCGATGTTGGATGTGTTGTCTCTTCCCCAGAAGCCTGCAGGAGTCTCACTTAGGGCAGTGTCAATCATGATTCCCAGGTAGGTGGTAGGCCAGGGGCCTTTTCAGCTGAACTAGAGGTTGTGGAATAACTCTGAGAGTCATGAAATCCAATGTAGGCTTTAATTCAGTCCCATATTCCCCCTTTACAAAGAGCTGAACAGAAAAGATAGTTAAATGTGTGTTTAACACATTTTTGAACCAAGCCTAAGGAAAAGTAGCGAGTGAGAGCAATCTGGTTTATAAACTTCCAGAATGAAATCTTTGTGAAAGCTGAACATCATAGCAACTACCTTCTTGGACTATGTTATAAAATCTGAATGAGCTGTATTGAGACAAGAACAAACTCATTGTAAACTATGTTCTACTTAGGCTTTGGAAATGGATGCCACTATTTGGGATTTTTTTATACTGGATCCAGAAAGTTGTCATTCATTTCAGTGATGATCTCACCTGTTCTAAAGTCCTCTGATAGTCAACAGAATTTAGGCTCAGCTTAATGCAGACTTCTAAAATAGAGCACATGAATAATGCACTGAATTATTTATACTATTTCTGTCCCATATAAAGACAGCAGTGGGCTCAGATACAGATGTCTGTGCATTGTAGCTATGTAGGCATTCAAATAGTCTAGGAAATTTTGAAATGTTTGAGTCATGTTTCTATAAAACTAATAGGTTTTTTCCTTCCTTTGGTACATACATTGATCTTCTCTGGAAAGAATGCATAGATAAATGATCAAATGAGGTAGGGAGACAATACAATGTACACAGAATTCTCAAAAAAGAAAAAGCCAGTAAACCAAATGGATTAAGAAGCAGTCCTGCATTTGCAGCAATATACTTTTCAAGGAACAAAATTTAAAGACCAGAGAGGTGTCACTTGGAAGGGACCTTTGGTCTAATCTACTCTGACTGGGACACTCGCTGTCTCTAGGTATTTGGTTGTGGCTTTGTCTTGCTGAAGCTTACAAGCTTCCACAGAATTGTGAACTGCAAAGGAGCTTCTAAGAAAAGTTTAAATCGCCAATGAAAAACCCAACATTGCGGCTACCAGTAATGAGAGAATAAAAACGTGCTGAGGTTTATCAAGAGCAAAGAAAACCACTGCAGCAACAGGAAGGATCATTTACCAGTTATCGATGTAGAAAAGACATTTGTGCTAGTTTAAGCTAGAATGGTTGGCATTCCCATGAAGGCGGATGATATATTGACATTATATGATATTAATAAAATATACCAAGAGTAACTACTTAGAATATAGAAAACCAACTACTAAAGTTAAATCAGCTGGAAGACAATGGCACATCAGGGTCTTTTAAAAATGCATAAACCAGCAACATCTATGAGCCTTTTACATTTATACTGGTCAAGTTGCAGAATGTGTAAATGCCAAGGAGAACTATCTTTCAAAAAACTAGAGAGGTCTTAAGAAGTATTATCTTTTAGAAAAACACAAGCAAAAGCCACAGGCCAGTTATTTACAGTCTGCAGAATCTTGGGAAGTCTGATAGAAATGCAATTTGTAGACAACTAAAAGATGTCAAAAGACTTGATACAAATCAGCATCTAGCCATAAAATCTCAGCAAACAAACCAGCCGTTTCCTTTTCAAAGACTGAATTATTTCAACAAGCCCTTCGATTTAATATCTGTTATTTCAATTTCTAAACACATAGAGCAGAAGCTTCCCATTCCATGCATGCATGGCTTCCCAAAAATCTAAACCAGAGAACTGGATAAGTAAACTGAGCCATAGAAAAATCTAGTACCTTATTACGCAATCATATTTCACATATTTACTTCTGGCATATGTGTGCATGCACATACACATGCAAGAGAGATGCATGCACTTCAGTTTTCAGTCAGCTACAAAAGAGAGAAGGAAAGCAACCTAAGCTATTATGCTTATACTGATGAGAATCTAAAACACCTTCCAGATATTTATATTTCTATAATGAAGACACTGTTTAAATACTTAACTCCGGTTTCTCAAAAAGATGTAACTATTTGTGAAGTGACCATTTTTTTGCACAGTGTGAGAAAACATCACATTCTTGGTGTTATTCAGAGTATTTTTGTAAAATGAAGTAACTTTTTTTCTGCTAGAAAGCATGCAGTACTATGACCTGCACTGCTAGAAGCCTCAATTTTCTCCCATTAGCCACAATGGGAAAGAGATACAATAATTAGTATTAACCCCTGCATTTAACTAAATTATTAGGATAACTAATGAAATACGATTGAGGCTTCACTTTGGCAGGAAAGGAGTCACTCTAGACTCCCTATTAGTCGATAACAGGTGGAATATATCCCAAAATATACAGAGGAACATGCAGCCCATTTAAGGTCTCAGTCACCCTCTAAAAGTGCCTATTTCAAGCAATTAATAGTGTCTAAAGGAACAGGCTTTTATTTTAGGCGATTCAGATGATTAAAGTTATGAGAGCTGAACATGAGTTTAAGCATCTAGGTAATCCTTATATCAAAAATGAATTTGACATCAGCTGTGCTTTGAAGGTTCTTTTAACACAACTCTTCTTACGGAGTGTGTGTTTTATTTAGACCTAAGTTTTAAGTTTGATATAGTGTCATCCTGAGTTGCAGTTTAATATTCACACTTCTCTAAAAGCACATGACAGACATTTCCTTTACCTGTTCTTTGACTGGAGTGTTGACATTTGATAAACATTGCTGGCAGACAGCCAGAAAGGATTTCACAGTTTTCCTCAATACCAACAAGTCCTCCTAGAATAAACATTAAAAAGGGATAATACATGGACATTAATAAAAGGTTGACAGGAAAAATAAAAATATGGTCATAATTTCATACAGTCAATCCTATAAGCTGGCCAAACAAAAAAGGCCATGAGAAAGCATTCTACTTATAGAGCAGAGACCAAGCCACTAATTTTCAGACAAGTGACCCAAAGTTTCCCTGTAATAAATAACAACAATAATAACAATAATCATCATAGAATACACATTATAAATAATTCTATAACAATAATATCAATAACAATAATAAATATTATTACAGTCATTAGTTAAATTGTCTGTATTTTACCTTGAATCTAAATGTAACATTCAGAACAAAAGGTTTAATACCTCAAGGTCAGCCTACCTGATGGTTTATAAAGAATCCTGTACTCAGAAATAAAAGATGTAAAATACCAATGAATGTCTCAAGTTCAACGAAAGCAAAATCCTAACTGTCCACAGACATGGGAAACATGAAGGCAAATCACAGAAATCTGATGAGTTACAGAAGAAGAAGGGAGGACTGCTGATCTGGAGAAAAAGGGATTTGTGGGTGGAAAAGATAAATGAATGACTGCTCTTGATCACCTTGCTAAACAGACAACTGATGCATTATTTTAAATGTGGGTGCCAGAAGTGGTAGGCTCGATAGGAAAGCTATGTACTTCAGTCTGGCGAATTAACACTGTATCCTGATGAATTATTTGGGTTTTTTATGAATAACAAAATAAACTAGTGAAAACAAATCAAAACAACATACTTTCCTCCATGATACCTCTACCAGCTTTCAGACAGAAGACAGTGTGCCTTGCAGAACAACATCCAACCTAAATCTAAAAAAAACCCTGAACAGGTTTATTTTACCTATTAAATGTTACTACATGTAACATTTTCCTTGCTAAAAATGCCAACATCTAATTATGCTGGCTGTTCAGTCCATGTATCTTATTTCTAGTTTTAGCATTTTTTATTGCTTCCTACTATAAGATCTTGTTACTCTTTGTTTACTGTAAAGCCATTTTGTTGTCCATATGTTCTTCCTGTACTGGTTCACAACAGAAGGCAGGTCTGCAAGCATCCAAAAGCACCTCAAAGTCTTTCTAAATTTCTGACCCTCTTGCAATGTTCGATAGAGTGTGATTTTCTGATATAGACTGAAGGTCTACCAGCTACCTCACCTTCCTATTCCTAATAATTTTTTATCTGATCAGCCTTCTTGTTCCCAGATACAAACCTTCCATTTGGCAGCATTACAATACCTCGTTGGGTTTTTAGCTGTATTTTGTTTACCAACTGATCTGTATAATCTGCATTTTAAATGCCTTCACTTTCCCTCCTTTGATGGTTGGTAAAAATTACCAGATTTTATCAGAGAATGGATGTCTCCTGGAATGCATCAGGAGCTATCCCACTGGGTGATGATTTCCAACCTACAGCTTTTTCTAATGTATTAATCAGCTTTGAGCTACTGAATAGCAATTGCATTAAATACACATATTCACCTGAAATGCAGTGTGATACCTAGCATCTTACAGAAACTGGTATTTCAACTGTTTTTCTTATCAGTCAAAACCACAATCTTCTCAAGAACAGATTTATTTGTTCCTCCCAGTCTTATCTCTTGGCCATGTTCATTCTGCCCTTCAGCCTTGTACCAACTATGTTTTCTGTCAGCCAGCCCAACATTTTACCTAGGACTGATGTCAGGCTTCTCAGTTTGCTCCAACATAACCATCTGATTTATACTTTTCAACACTGGGGTCACAATCACTTTAATAACTTCCTATCACAATTATCTTTCATTTAGATGTTAATGAATTCAACAGAGAAACGAAAACCTATGAAAAATCCCATATAAAGGTTAAAAAGTGAATGAGTGTGGTTCCTATTTTTCTGTCACAGAATGAATAACATACAGGTACACATTATTTATTATCCTCTCTCCTGATAGCATGAAGAAGATTACAGCCAGCCAAAGAAAGCCTGACTGAACAGAGCAACTGAGCCATCTGGAACTCTTCTAAATTTGGAGAAATCCCCAGACTACTACAGAGTGGTATTTTTCAAAAGAGAAAATGGGAACTACAAAAAATAATTAGATTTTCAAGTCTTTTACCATTCTCAGGCACACAGCCAAGGTCCTGCCTGATCTGCTGGCTTCAGCAGAAAACTGCTATAAAAATATTTTATGTCCCCTTGGTTGTTAAGAGTAAAACCATGTGGCCACATTGTGACCCAGGATTAAAATAGCCCTTTCCTGAACAGTACAGCATAATATCTTCAAATTTAAGTAGTCCATGGCAGGAACAAGAATGAGCCTAATTATCACTTTTCTATTAAAACATTTCTGAAACATTTATATGCTGTTATCACTTCTTTAAGATATATGATAACAATTGTAATCTACAAATGATATTACACAGTGTGGGGGAATCTGCAGAGCACCCTCTTGTTAAGAGCCTGGATAAATAACAGTTGATACAATTAAAATATGAGTGCAATAGTGCCTGTGAACAAAACACCCAAACCTACCTGTTCTGAGGGGGTGTTTGTCTAAAGACTGATAATGCTACGAGGAAAGTTAACATGAATTTGCTTACAATTACCAGATTAAACAGTAACCTGGAGACTACAAGAAAGCTTTTGAGAAAAGGAGTCACCTTGTAAAGAAGTATGAAAGCAGCAGGAAAAGTGATCATGGAGAAGAACCTTGGGCTGGGACAGAGCAGCAGTTAAACCAAGTCAGACACCCCACCACTGCCACCACTGCCTGCGCCTGGTGGCACATATTCTCTGCTGGAAGCCATAAGCAGCCTGCATCCATCTGCAGGACTGTCAGTTTTGGGTGTGATGTGCAGGAACCTACACCTCCAATGCCTGTATGTGACTGTAGAGTGTGGAGACAGTGTTCTCACAGGAGAACGGATATTGGTACATGAGTTCTGAATAACTCTGAGGGATACAGCAAGGCCGTGGGAGGCCTGAGGAAGCCTAAGCAAGCAAGATAAGAAGAAGCTGTAATTCACTGACTTACGAGAACTGTGGACTGTTGGCAAGCGTTCAAGGTCAAGTTCTCACACCTGTGCTTAACCAATTATATGTTAGTCACTAAGGGTCTTCAAGACAAGTATCCAATCATGATATGCCAAATTGCTGTAGGTGTGTGTAAGCAATAGGATATAAGGAGTTAATGCTTTGCAATAAATGGCTTTTTGTCTGATCACATTGATCTCTGACTGAGTCCTTTCTGTGGCAAATGGCGCCCGAACAGGGACCCCCTATAAGTTCACATTGAAACGGAAGAGGGTGTGAATCGCTGGGCTGTGAAGAAATCGGCTGGAATCAATCTGGCTGGACCAAGATTGGGAGGCAGAAGCCTCGGAGGAGGGAATCCTCGGATCGGAGCCTTGTGAGCCCGGAAGACACTGCGCAGTGCAAATAAGGTGAGCAGTCAGATGGTTGGAAGGGAGCTTAAGGATGGGAAAACAATTAAGAAGAAGAAGTAATGCTTAAGCTCTTCCAACATATCCTCTCTGTGAGAGGACAGACTATGATGAAGCTATGCTAAAAAGATTGTTGCTCTGTAGTAAGGAGAAGGAGTTAATTGCGGGAGCCGGTGAAGCTTTTAATCTCGAGACTTGGGAAAAAATTGCTAAGGAAGAAGCCTCTGATTTATGGATGTTTTCAGTCCTTCTTAAGGTGAAGGGAGCAACCTTTAAAGAGACAGACTTAAAGTTAATGCTGAAATGGTTGAAGACTCATTACCCAGAGATTGATAAATCTACCGGATTTGAGATATCCTTGTGGAATGGGGCAGGAGTTAAACTGTGGAAAGGCAATGATGCTGTGAAAAGTTTGTTAGTCATTTGGAGAACTGCTTTAGAGACGTTAAAGTCAAAAAATGAGATCATGGAGACCAGCGCGCAACCACCCCCTCCCCCCCCCCCCGGCCTACCGCCCGAACCTCCACTGGTTGCTGCCACGGCTGTGAAGACTGAAGATGAGGATGAAGATGATCCTTTTGATTCAGGTCCTATTGACCCCGAGAAGGAGCCTGTGCGTGTTCATCAGTTTGCTGTTGCTGCTCCTGAGATTCTGACGCTCGATAATGCCAATGCTGACCTGGATGGTGCTTTTGACCTGGAGCCTATTCATCCAGAAAAGAAGCCTGATTTATATCCCCCAGATCCTCCTGATAAATGGGCAGCTGTAAAGGGAGAAGTGAGATGGGTGGGGGATGCAGATGTATTGCAGTTTCCCGTGGTGTGTGTGCTTCCCACTTGAGATGGGAAGGTCTCTTGTATGCTCTTATCAGGGGTATTGGGCAGACTGTAGCAGACTGTGGAGCTGGGACCCCATATACAACTCCTTTAATACAGTCTGTCTGTGATACTCATGTACTAGAAGTTAGTAAATATAAGTATGTCCATGTTTCTATCAACCCTTGGAAACCTTTATAGATATTTCTGGCAACTTCTTCCAACATAGGCTGGCCACCTGTGTCGGAATGAGTGTGCATTTTGGTCAGTATAAAAGCCCAAGCCTCATGCAATGTGAGGGAGGCAGAGCCTCTGCAGAGACACCCACTAAGGCTGAGCCTGCCACCTTGCACTGTGATGATGCTTCTCGGAGCTGGTTTCCTGATAGTCTTCACAAGGTCCTTGTGCCACGTCCTGCATGTGGGACTATGTAGTGGGAGCAATGATTGTCTGGATTTTGTGTTTCAAATATTGTAGTTGTGTGGAGTGTGCTTGTGGGATCCCAAGCATATGTGTGTGTGTGTGTTGAGGGCAGGCAGTGTTCTGTATATTTTTTGTTGTCAGGTTCATGTAAAAGTTCTAACAGGTAGGAGTTCAATATTTTGGGCAAGAAAGGGTTAATGCAAAAGTGCGGCAGGTATTTATGGTTGCTGCTGCTGAGGAGGTTGCTGTTGACAGGCCGGTGGTTTTAGCTGTGCAAACCAGGGTGAGCGACTTAAAAAAAAAAAGAAAAAATGGGTAATGATAACTCATTCTAGCTGTTATTAGTGACTGTAGTTTTGTTGTGTATTGCTTCAAGCTTGTTTTCCAGTCAGTGTACTATCAAGAGCATGTAAGGGATTTGATTCAGTGACACTGTCAGTGTGGGTCCCTGAATACGTTAGTTGAATCACCCTCTGATACAGTGGGCTGTCCAGTATGCAGACAGGCTGGTCGGACACATGGGTCTCATCCTTCTTGGGACACTGACAGGCTGATCAAATATAAAGGGTTCAAGGAAATCCCCCTTATAATGTTACAATATGGTCTGACCCATAGGGGTTAGGAACTATTGCTTTTGATTCTGCTTGTGTGACAAAAAAAAGGGGGGGGGAGTGTAATGATAGAGCAAACTCCTTGACTATTAAAAATGTGCAGTTTACTTCTGCAGCTGCTTCACATTCCGTTTGCATCAGAATGCTTCTGTTTTAAGGAATCACTTTAACCTATTTCTCAAGAACTGATAACCCGGAGGAAGGGGTATATTTCTGTCCTCCTACCTAGAGGTCCACGGCGGCTGCCTGCAAAGTTTGTCAAGCCTTGCCATGAGTGGGACAGATGAGTGGAAGAACTCGATGCATCAGCTACAGGAGCTGACCATGAATACCCCAAGCAAAATGACACAGAGGAAAACAAATGATTGCAAAACATCACTTGGGGGCAACTGAAAAGTAACAGCTTGAATATGTATGCTTGTAAAGTAGCTATTATTAGAGGCTGTGATTTTGTGTATAAAACCACCTGTATGCCACATGTTATAAAGGTTCAAGTGACTTCAAATCAGACTAAGCTTAATGAAATAATGCTACCTAGAGTAGTGGGTTGTTATGTTACACAAGCCCAGCAGTGATAGAGCAGACATACCAAATTGTAAAAAACTTTTAGTAAAACTAAAAAGGGGCACATGTTGGAGACGGTGTTCTCACAGGAGAATGGGTATTTGGTACATGAGCTCTGAATAACTCCGAGGGATACAGCAAGGCCGTGGGAGGCCTGAGGAAGCCTAAGCAAGCAAGATAAGAAGAAGCTGTAATTCACTGAGTTATGAGAACTGTGGACTGTTGGCAAGCATTCGAGGTCAAGTTCTCACACCTGTGCTTAACCAATTATATGTTAGTCACTAAGGGTCTTCAAGACAAGTATCCAATCATGATATGCCAAATTGCTGTAGGTGTGTGTAAGCAATAGGATATAAGGAGTTAATGCTTTGCAATAAATGGCTTTTTGTCTGATCACATTGATCTCTGACTGAGTCCTTTCTGCGGCAGTAGAGTGCTTTGTGGGTGTGGGTACACATGAAGCTGGAGCACTCACATGTCCAGCAGCAGCCATGTCTAAGCAGGGATCTCATACTCCCCGAAAGAAGGGCAATGGGCCTGTACTCCACATATCCTGTGAGGGCTGGGGTGTGCACATGTAACTCTTGAGCTGAGTGTGTCTTGGGGAGGGATTAGCATAACTTGTGAACAGTTACAAGAACATAGTTTGACATTTGTAGGCATACATTAGCATTGTTCCATGATTATAAAAGTGTCCAGTATTCTGGTTTACCTACGGTATAGCTGATAACTTATCCTGAGGATGACTTCAAGAGAGCAGACTTTGGCCTCTTCAGGAACCTGCTTAGCAAGGTTCCATGGGATATAGCCCTAGAGTGTAAGGGGGCCCAAGACTCTTGGTTAATATTTAAGGATCACCTGCTACAAGCTCAGGAGTGTTGCATCCCGACTAGAAGGAAGTGCAGCAGGAGGGCCAGGAGACCTCCTTGGATGGATAAGGAGCTGCTGAGAAAAATGCACAAGAAAAAAGAGGCTTATAAAAGGTGGAAACAAGGACAGGTGGCCTGGGATGAATACAGGATGTTGTCAGGGTAGTTAGAGACCAAGTTAGGAAAGCTAAGGCCCAATTGGAGCAAAACTTGGCAAGGGATGTTAAAGATAATAGGAAGGGATTTTATAGTTATGTAGCGGCTAAAAAACAGACTAAGGACAATGTAGGCCCCTCCGGAAGCTTTCGGGAGAACTGGCTACACAGGACTTGGAGAAGGCTGAGGTCCTGAATGGCTTCTTTGCCTCGGTCTTCACTGGAAAAGGCTCTGACCGCACCACCCAGGTCTTGGAAGGCAGATGCAGGGACTGTGAAAACCTAGACCTTGGGCCCATTGTACATGAGGATCTGGTTCGAGACCATCTTAAGAACCTGAATGTACACAAGTCCATGGGACCTGATGAAATCCATCCGCGGGTCCTGAAGAAGCTGGCGAATGAACTTGCAAAGCCACTGCCCATCGTATTTGAAAAATCATGGCAGTCAGGTGACGTTCGCAACGACTGGAAAAAGGGAAATATAACCCCCATTTTCAAGAAGGGGAAAATGGATGACCCGGGGAATTACAGACCAGTCAGTCTCACTTCTGTGCCTGGCAAAATCTGGGAGCAGATTCTCATGGAAGGCATGATAGGGCACATGAAAAAGAGAAAGGTGCTTGGTGACAGCCAGCATAGCTGCCCTAAGGGGAAATCCTGCCTGACCAATTTGGTGGCCTTCTATGACGGGGCTACAAAAGTGATGGACAGGGGTGGAGCAGTTGACATCATCTACCTGGACTTGTGCAAAACATTCGACACTGTCCCACATGACATCCTTGTCTCTAAATTGGAGTGTCATCAATTTGATAGGTGGACCACTCGGTGGATAAAGAACTGGCTGGATGGTCGCACTCAAAGAGTTGTGGTCAACGGTTCAATGTCCGGCTGGAGATCAGTAATGAGTGGTGTCCCTCAGGGATTGGTGTTGGGACCAGTCTTGTTTAATATCTTTGTCGCTGACATGGACAATGGAATTGAGTGTGCCCTCAGCAAGTTTGCCGATGACACCAAGCTGTGTGGTTCTGTTGATACGCTAGAGGGAAGGAATGTCATTCAGAGGGACCTTGACACACTTGTGAGGTGGGCTGATGCCAACCTCATGAAGTTTAACCATGCCAAGTGCAAGGTCCTACACCTGGGTCAGAGCAATCCCAGGCACAGCTACAGGTTGGGCAGAGAAGAGATTCAGAGCAGCCCTGCGGAGAAGGACTTGAGGGTGTTAGTCAATGAGAAAATGAACATGAGCCAGCAGTGTGCACTCACAGCCCAGAAAGCCAACCGTATCCTGGGCTGCATCAAGAGGAGCGTGACCAGCAGGTCGAAGGAGGTGATCCTGCCCCTCTACTCTGCTCTTGTGAGACCTCACTTGGAGTATTGTGTGCAGTTCTGGTGTCCTCAACATAAAAAGGACATGGTACTGTTAGAACAAATCCAGACGAGGGCCACGAGGATGATCAGGGGACTGGAGCACCTCCCATATGAAGACAGGCTGAGAAAGTTGGAGCTGTTCAGCCTGGAGAAGAGAAGGCTGCGTGGAGACCTCATAGCAGCCTTCCAGTATCTGAAGGGGGCCTACAGGGATGCTGGGGAGGGACTATTCATTAGGGACTGTAGTGACAGGACAAGGGGTAACGGGTTGAAGCTTAAACAGCAGAGGTTTAGACTGGATATAAGGAAGAAATTCTTTACTGTTAGGGTGGTGAGGTACTGGAATGGGTTGCCCAGGGAGGTAGTGAATGCTCCATTCCTGGCGGTGTTCAAGACCAGGTTGGATGAAGCCTTGGGTGATATGGTTTAGTGTGAGGTGTCCCTGCCCATGGCAGGGGGGTTGGAACTAGATGATCTTGAGGTCCTTTTCAAACCTAACTATTCTATGATTCTATGTGCTGCCCTGACTGCAAGTTAATTATGTGTTGACTTCATCCTAATTTGATTTAAACCACAGTTTTTCCCAGCCACACATAAAATGCTAGAGACCGACACATCTGCCAGAGTCCAAAACATACTGTAATATAAAGTGTCTCTCAGAAAGCAATAAATATGCCCTGGGCTTGGGCACAATGCCCAGGACAGTTTCCAAACAAGGGCAATCCTCTCAGCAGACAGGCTGGATTTTTGGAAGAGCCATCTCAACACCAGGATGAAGAATAACTGAATTCCAGAACAATTCTGTTCCCAACTGTATAGCCCTGGTTGTTGTGTGTGACTTTGCTCTAGAACCAACACCCAACATTCTTAAACAATGCTGAACTCTTCTCAGAACTCATTTTCAGAGAAATCTTACCAGAAGCACCCATCCTGCCTCAAACTCCCTGCAATAAAATGTACACCTCATGGATGCAGAGCATGCCTAATTGAGAAATGTAAACCTTGCAAATATATGCTCACTACAACCAAACTAAGTACTTCCTCCCACAGAAACAGAACACCCTTGAATATTGTACTTAGCAACTGAATGGCTACGTGGTAACTAATTAGGTGAAACAGAGCAGCTACTGTTTGCCAGCATGAGCTCACACACATGACCCATCTGGCAGCAGACATTTCTTAGAAATCAACCCCTCCATCTCTGATCTCTCAACTTGGGTGCTTAAGATAAATCTAAAAAATCATCTTCTAAACACAAGCCTGGGAACAAAAAATCATAACTCTAAGGGGTACAAAAAAACAAGGCCTCAGGATGGGGTTTATGACAGACAATAAATTCCCTTCTCCCCAATTAGCCTTTTCATATTTTATTTTTCTTCCCCACTATCCAGCTCCTACTTCCCTCCTACTGTCTTACCGTCTTGCCTTCCCTTGCCCCCACCACCCTATAGGTAGCAATGACCTTTTCCTTTTCTTTCAGAGACAGTTTATGTGATCTGTATCTAAGCAGAATCCAAGCAATTGCTCTCAGCTTGTATTTTTCTTTGTAATCTCCTGCTTTTATTTTAAACCCGAAAGGTTTGCGTGTCCAAAAGCCTCTCTAATTTTTACAGCTATATCCATTGGTTTACTAAAGATACCACTTCAGCCTACAAACCATCACACCCCTCTGTTGTTAGAACCTTACAGCTACAGCAAAGTCACACCAGGAAGCTGGATGGACCTACATACTGAAATACTGCATCAGAAATGTTCCTGTTAAAGCCTGACTATTTAGAAATTGCTCATGAAGTTCCCTATTTTTCATTCTGAGATGCTTGTGTTAATGCTTTTGTCTTCCCATATATCGTACTTTAGATGTGATCCCCTTTTAATGCCTACTAATTTATAGGCCAAATCACAACTTATAAAACAACCATGGGCAAAATGATCTCCTAATGAATTAAATGACAGATATAGTGCAGATCAGATGTATTTTCACAGTGAATAAGTTACAATGGAGAGTTTGACAGAAAAAACTCTCACAGAACAAAATGCTATAACCACATCACACTTGCAAATTTCTTTCTATCCCATTTCTGTGGTGAGCACAGCTGCGGTTGCTACTGGCCAGGTATGAAGAGCCAAAGGGCATTAATGAAGACTACTCTTGAACTAAGCATGTAGATACACTTATTACTTTTATAAAGGGTTAGAAGAAACACCAAACACTAAGTTAATAACAGCTCTCCAGGTTACAGTAATTATGATTTTCATTCAGGATTCCAGAAGCAGAATTGATATGTACTTCAAATGGTCATTCTTGATGGAGCTTTCATAGTTCTTTCCATTCCTATGAACTACATTATGAATCATGACTAATACAAATCAGAATAGTATTAGAAATATATGAAAGATCAGGGCTATTCTGCATTCATCACATAAAATAATGCCTCATGCAAATGTATCCTATTTGGAAAAAGTAGGCAAAGCCATACAACTGCACTAAGCTTGCCTGCTAGAACAGTCGCTGAAATAAATAAAGGTCTTTTTCAGTTTAACTGGACCATCATGGTTATATTGCAAACAACAGCTTGTATTTATACTTTGATATGAAAATGCAAAGCTTCTGACCAGGTTCTATACACAAAGATGCTGTATGTATTAGCCACTAGCTGTAGTTTAGAAGCAAGAGAACAATGAAGCTTTCTCCCAGCAATGCTGACAGCTATCACTCTGCGCCACCTATGTTATACTGCAGCAATTTACTGCATTTAGCTCCAAAAAATGGAGAAATGCAGTGGAAGGATATGTGAATCTTACCAAATGTTTGGCCTCATGACATTTGCACCAAGAGTCCATTGCTACTCAAGGCATCCAGCAAATGGGATATATTCAGTTTTCTCAGTTATAAGGATTCAGGATATAACATTATATACTACCAGAATGCTAAAGAGAAATAAGCTAAAGAAGCTAAGAGAGGAAAATGAGAATGAAAGTAAAGAATAAAGAATACTAATTATTCTTTTTTTTAGTAGCTTTTAAAAATCTCAATATATGTCTATTCAAAATAACTCAAAGAATTTACATTGTATTTTTATTGTTTTATGTGCATAAAAAGCTTATTTTAGTAGTACTTTAGTACAGTATCTTTTTCTTTTTGATGCTGATGGCAAAATATGCTTGCTACTTCAGCTTCCGTATAATTTTCATTTGATGCATTACTTTCGAAAAAGCCCTAAAAAGACAGGATGTTGGCCCTGATTGAGAAAGGTCCTAGGAAAGGAAATTTTTACAAATAAGTTACATGTAACATTGTTTTTACTGCATTACACTTGCATGCACTCACTTTTTATTAGTAATCATTTGGTAGTGACCCTACATTTCTATTTAGCACCATAAGAGATGAAAGTAAAAGGTAAGCAAGGTAAACACAGATAAATATTAAGCTATCTGTGGTATACAGACCAAAAGTATTGTTTACAACTATTAGGGAAGTATTGTCAACAACAGTTACTCATCCATTCCTGCAAACTGATGTACTCACAATAAAGTGCATTTATCTTCAGCAATACAAATGTAAGAATCTAGTATAGCTAGTACAGCTAGTATAAAACCTTGATAAAGACAAGCTTTAGCTGTTTGTACAGCTTTTATAGACATATGCATGATGACAAATACATCCTGAAATATTGAATAAATCAAAACACCAACATTTTGTATGTTTCATGACATGAAATGACAGTACAGCAGGTGGAGTTACAGAGAATGAAGTCTAATGCCTTCTTAGGCAAGTCGTGTTTCTTCACTAAAATCTGTGTGATCAAATGTCTACTTACTTTGGAAGGGGAACCTTCAGTGATTTTCACCAGCTGCCAGAGGATAGAGTAATGGGAACACTGCAATGCCTGAACAACAATCTGTAACAGAGAGAATATAAAGAATTCCAGCACACTGGAAATATCAAGCATATTAGTAAAGTGTATGTAGAATTTATAATGCATTTTGGGGAGAAAAAATAAGAGCAGTTCTTAAATAGTACTTTTTGGTTTCAATTATGTTTTTCCTTAGTTTGGTGCAATAAGAAATGAGCCTATTACAGGTGAAAAATATATAAATGCTGGGAAATGGAACAGAAAACTGTGCATTAGAGTACAGAAAGAGGTGATGTCACAGGATGCTGAAAGTGCAACCCAACATCTACATCTCTCACATCAAAAGCATCAGTTCAAATATAAAACAGTCTGAAAATTTGTTCCACTGTTTAACCAACAGCGCAATTGCTAAAAAAAAAAAGGGAGAAAATACAAATTGCCTCATGGAGAAGACCAGGCTCATACTTATGGAACCCATAAAAATCTTTAAAATTTCAAATCTCTATTAGGCGCTAAGAATGTCAAAACCTTTTTGGCTTGAAGATGCTTCCATCAGTCAGTGGTTCTGTGCAGAATAAATCAAGTTTGTAACAGCTTTAATCACTTCAAAGTACTTTTTTAAAAGGTATGGGTAAAGATTAAAAATCATTCCTTTTCAGTGAACTTCTTCAAGTGGACTGAGGGAAGAAACACTGAGGATAGTTCAGATTTCAGAACGTTGTTCTTAACTTCTTACAGAAATACCTGGGGAGCCATATCACTCTGAAACCCAGAAACTCAAGATGCCTGGTAGCTGAATGTACAGTTTTTATCTTCTGGCCCCTTCCCTCCAGGTAGCACAATTCCAACACTAAGTAGCAACCTCAGAAAGAGCAGAAGGTCCCAGACCTTAAAGCCATGACTTTCACATGGCGTGTGGTGACATGCCCTCCATATGGTCCATTTTAGAAAATAACTTTATGGAATTTCATGAGATTTTTTTTTCCTAAATGAAGTTGATTTAGACTGAACAACTGGCTTCTAATTGAAATAAAATTATAACTTAAAATGTGCTGAAATGCTGGAGTAGGCACTCAGCAGTCTAAACTGGAATCCTGGGAGAATCTGAAATGACCCTTGTGCTCATCCATTAGAGATTAAGACCAAACTGGGAAGAAACAAAGTCCAAGATGTGTCTACTCTAAGAACCCCACTGGAAAGGCTGGCCAGCATCCCTGCTAAATATTCTCGGTTCCTGGTTTTCATAAACTTCCATTACCTTCACTGCACACCAGTAACTTGTGATAATACTAATTGCAGCCAAGGTTTACAAATGTTGGGTTTCAGTGTAAACATCATGATTTACGCATTGATTTTCACAGCAAGGAACATTAGTTATTCCTTACTTCACAGTTGAGGAAGTAGCTCAAAAATCTCATATACCAAGATTTTTCACCTCCTCATCAGGGCCTCACTACAGTATAAATTTCATTCAAAACTCCATGGTTTTCCTAAATAACTGCAGTCTAATGCATTAATCTTTTGAATTTCTCAATTAATAGACTCTCTAAAACTTTGAATCCCCAAATGATGCAGTGCAGATATTGCTCACTGTACCTGTTCTGGCATAGCTCCATGTTCAATTCCAGTTCTTAGTAATCTGTAGCAGTTACTGAACAGATCCCATTTTGTGAGATCATGCGCACTAGAATGAGAGGTAACAAAGAGGGATTAGTTGTGTTCCTCAAAACTCCACATGACAGCAAGAATATAGTCTGGTGTGGCATCTCAGTGAGCTTTGGTAT
The DNA here is from genome assembly GCF_012275295.1 of Melopsittacus undulatus. Taxonomy (NCBI): domain Eukaryota; kingdom Metazoa; phylum Chordata; class Aves; order Psittaciformes; family Psittaculidae; genus Melopsittacus; species Melopsittacus undulatus. The sequence continues at coordinate 57,367,742 of NC_047532.1, read as the reverse complement.
TTTTGCAAAGCTGTGACAATCCAGCCTGCTGACAAAGCAGCTGCACAATTAGCTCACACCATGCTAAAAGCAGAAGTTAGGCTTTTGGATAATTGAGGAAAAATATTTTATTTCATGGGAATTCTGTAGGAAGGAGATAAACTCTCTGCATATCATACACCTTTAAAGGTTACTTAAGTGTAGCTACAAATTCCTCCTGAGTGTTGCCTCTAAATCATCTTTCCTTTTCAGTTCTAAACACTGACAGAACTCCAGAAGGCACTTTTCTGGCACTACAACAAAAACTATGGCCAAAGCCATAGTTAAAATTGAATTAAAAATGGCTTTAAGCAGAATTAAATTACAGATTTTTCTGCTGTATCATTTGGAGAAAAATAATATAAATTAACACTAGATACTAAACAGCCTGAAATATCTAAAGTAAGACAGCATGGCATGATGTACACAAGACAGGTGGTTGCCACCCCCCATTCATTGTTTCACATTTCAGTTGTAGCAACTTGATTCACCATTGAGAGGAATACAAGTGAGATTAGCAACATACATTAAACAGCTTCTCAGACCTCAAGGCTTGTGATACAGCTTTTTTCAATACACAGCTGAGAAAAGCCATGAACCTGCTTGGAGGGCTGGAGCACCTCTCCTATGGACAGACTTGAAAGAGTTGGGGTTGTTGAGCCTAGAGAAGGATCCAGAAAAGCCTTAGAGCAGCTTTCAAGGGCCTAAAGGGGCTACAAGAAATGTGGAGAGGGGCTTTTTACAGGGGTCTGTAGTAGCAGAACACAGGGGAATGGCTTTTTCCTGACAGAGAGGAGGCTGAGATGAGACATTAAGAAGTTCTTCCCTGTGAGGGTGCTGAGGCCTAGAGAAGCTGTGGCTGCCCCATCCCTGGCAGTGTTCAAGGCCAGGTTGGACAGGGTTTGGAGCAACCTGGTCTAGTGGAAGGTGTCCCTGCCTGTGGCAGGGTGTTGGAACTGGATGAACTTTAAGGTCCCATCAAACCCATTCTGTGATTTTATAATTCTATGAAATCCAGAAGAAATTACAAAACATCAGGTTGCCTGAAAGATACAAATTCTCTCTCACAAAATTTAACACTTTTTTTCTGCAGTGGAATTTAACAGATTATTTTAAACAGTTTAGAATATGTTTGTAAAAGACTGAGGCACCTCAGAATAATCAGAATTGTGGTGATTATTTATGGTGATTTAAATATTCACCTGGAAGAAGGGATTCTCAGTTTGGCAAGTGTAAATTAGGTAAAGCTGGCTCTTGCATCTGGCTCCCTTTCATCCCAGCACCTTGGTCACCAAGACACACTCACTTTTCCCACCCCTTTGTGTCTTCCCTGCTTTGGAGCCTCCTCATTTTGTTTAAATAATTAACTACCCTGCTCAGCTAGAAAAAATAATTCTCTAGTTTTGAAACAGAGCAAAGCTGAAATCAAGACTGGGAATACCCAGATCCTGCTGAAAGCCTAGTATGAAATGCTTCCAGTCTGGAGTGTGTCAGCCCTGGAAAACCTCACTGATTAAGTTTCACAGAAAACATTAATGGCCTTGTGCTGAGAGCAAGTGAAATATGCCTGATGGTTGTGTCATTAAGCCAAGGTGCATCTTGCCTTGTAGCTCAAATCCATGCATAGAGCAACAGGAAAACTTAAAACCAAAAGGAAACAAGAATGTAAAAATATCGCCTCTACCTTTGAATCTGGATGGTCTTCAAAGTATGAAAATAAAATGTTTCATAGATAAATTACAGGTTGTCAGAGAACTGCCTTGGACTCTCTGACTAGCGATATTAAGCATATTGTTTCTGCTTCAGCGAATCACAAGAGTTGCTAGTAAGGCAGAGTTGTACCTCCTTAATTACAGAGCTGTAATTAAAGCAGAAAAATCTCCTTGGTGTGCAGAGGAAGATATCAGCACAGATTATCCCACAGGGAATAGGAAAGGAAAAACTGTCTCATTTCCACATTTTCATATTAAGAGTCCCCCATGTCAGGCAGCTGTCATGGGGGGGCATGCCCCACTGACCTGGCAGCTGGGGGGCACCTGAGCTCTGTGCTCTGAGCCTGGCCTTACAGCTGATCTCAGGAAGAGCTTTTCAGCTTCCAAAACAGAAAAATCTCAACTATATACATATTGCATAGGATCTCTCCATATACACTTCCTTAAAGAAGAGCCTCTTTAAATTTAGGCACATTGCAGCACATCGTTGTCTTTTCTGAACTACTTAGCAGTCAAAACAATAGTTATAAAGGTACCTTGGACACAGCACAATTCTCCACAGAGGTTCAGATTGGCACAAATGCTCCAGAATGAAAAACCACACAACACAGAATTTTTCCTTTGTCCCTCTATGTCAGAGAGTCTTCACAGATTACAGAAAACATTTCATCCAGGGTTTCTTTTCATCCCTATAGATAGCACTGTCTGCTGGGCATGTTTCTGCCAGGAAGTAGTTAGATGAAGTAAAGGTACCAGTTTCACAATGTTCTGAAAGCATGGCAAGAAGCAGCTTAGAAAACTTCCTTTTCACCCAAAAAACGGCTTCTCTTTTTGAAGATACACAATGTGAGAGAAGCTGTACCTCGGACTTTGAACAGCTGTGCTAGATACAGTCTAATTTCTCTACTGAGGTTTCATTTATCATCCTTTCTACTACCTCTGGATATAACAAACTTCTGAGTAACTCAGTCTGAAGGATGCACTGGTCAACTACTAGAAAGAAGCTTAAGCAAACGGTTTTTACAACAGGTAGAGAAGATCTGGTCTGACCATGAATTTACCTACCTGGGTAGTGTCCTGACTGATACTGATGCTTATACTGACTCTCAAGAGTTACTCTAGCTACTGCAGGCTTATGAAGCCAGTGTGGAGGCAGGAAGGAATCAAATTCAAAATCATATTTGAGGACTACTGGACAGTAATACCAACAACCCTGATTTCTAAATGTGAAACATTTTCTATACAAGACAGCATCAAAGGGCACATCCACACTAATGGAGGTGATGCTTGAGATTCACACATCTTGCATTGAATTAACTGAAGTAATTATGTAAGAAATGTTGGTATTTTGCAGTATACAAACTGCTACAGCACTGGTGTGCTATGCATGAAAGTTCAGATGAATTAAGCTGGAGTCAGTATAGAAAAATTGCCTCCATCTACTTAAGGACAGAAAAATCTCTATAAGTATCAGTGAGACCCTGGCAAAAAAAGAAGCCCAAGTATATAATTCAGGTATTCAGAAGACCTCAAGAAGATTTGTTCTTGCATTCTGAAAACTTGGAAGGAAGCATTGTAATGATGAATTTCATTTGTATTGCAATACTGATATCCTTGTTTTATGAAAAGGCATGAATTAAAAAGTGTGCTGTGAGCCCTCTTGGAAAAAGGATTACCTTAGGCTTGGGCAATCTCAGCAGGGAAGCTTTTTGGTCTGGAAAGCTTTCCTAATAATCCCCTGTATTTCCACCTTGCTGGGCTGCTTCTTCTTAAGACATGAAAAAGCAGCAACTACCAAGCAACCACAAGCACAGATAAGGTACAGAGGAGGTTCTCTCACTGGAAGAAGAGATGAATTTGTTTCTTTTCAAAGCCTCAGCAACAACTTTATCAGTGCACATATATAAGATTGGAAAGGCATCAGTTGTCAGCCTGCAATTTCAGCTTCTTCCATTGATTTAATTTCTTTTGGCTCCCAATTGGTGACAGATAATATCAGACAACAGCCACTGTTTTTGAGATGAGAAAGCTCAATGCAAGATTTGAATTGAAGATCCTATCTCAAAGCTAAACATTCAGCAGAAATTGCCTTGGATGGTATGATTGTTTCCTTTCACAAAGAAATCACATAGGACATTACATTCAGTAGAGAAATTACATGATTTCATTACTTCATTATATACAAGCAGATATTAATTAGAATTTCTCATTGAACTATAACCATAAATAACAAAACAGCTGAGAAATAATACAGAGCTGCCCTTCAGCTTTCATTCTTTTCTATTTTTTGAAGGTGAAGGTAGATGTCCCCAAACCCTATTTGTGTGTTATTCTGCAAGGCTTTCTTTACAGTCTGAATTAACTCCCCAGAGATTTGGAACCCAAAAGGAAAAAAATATATATGGGAGACTCAGAAAAGCTTTAAGATTTGTGCTTCTTTTTCAGATGTGAACTATAGCTTTCACCAGTCCTCTCAGAAAAGGCTGAGAAGTGGCTCCAGTGTGTTACCAGGGAGACCAAAAACCTAATTTGCACATGTGTCAGTCTGCTGCTCTACAGAAATTAGTAATGATTTAATGATCTCTGTGGGACTCCTGTTGAATGGAAACAAACAGGAGACATTTCAAAGCCATTCTGTGCAATGATCCAAGGCAGAATTCAGGATAAGCAAAGACTAAGCAGAGAAAGAAAAGAGAAACTGAATCAGTAAAAATAACTCGTGTACAAGAGTTGGCAGAAGCAAGGTCCTCTCACTTATTGCGGTAAGTAAGCATCCCCTTGTGAACTGACTGTCTGCCAAGCAGGGGAATAGGACTTTTAGTAAGACACTCATGGGTGTAAACGTATTTAGTGCAAGGGATAGCATCCTGCTTGCAAATCACATCTGTAAAAGTAACGGCACAAATGCCACTAATCATACAGCAATCTCTGTGTCATATTTCAGGCCATATATTTTCTCATTTCTTAGCACTAAGCACCACTGATACTCACTGATAAAATTTTTGAGGGAAAAAAATCACCTACTTGTGAAAAGAGGTTAACCTCTTTAATGTGGACAGCACATTGTATATATCATCATCATCAGCTTCTTCCCCCTGAAAATGAAAGGAAATCCATTAAAGTTCAGCAATCCAGCAGAGAACATTACTGCACAGGGGGAGCAGATTTCTTTGAGGGTTTATGCTGATGTTCAACTGTCTCCAAATTTTCCAATGACTTACATCTAGATCCTATAACAATAATATTTAAATAACCACTGCATAGCACTAGGAAATAAGTGAGATCATCTGACAATATTCAGCAGTACCACTGTGTTAATACTCAAATCAGTATTCTCCAGCAGTAGAAATCATTCCCAAGAATAAAACCTGAGTTTTTTATGTTATTTTACAAAAACGACTGAATCATCAGCTTTAACCACCAGCTGACAAAAGTGCTACAAGAATAAAGACAAACACTTTTCATTCTCCACACCAGAAACCTGCAGGTATCAACAGCAAGTTTTTTAATATTATCAATGGAAAAATGTCTTTCTTTTCATATCCTTCATTGCTGTTCACTGTGTTACAGCCCACAACGTATGCCAATCCCAGGATGTGCATAGATTCACATACATTGAGAGCTGGATGGAAGGTTGGTGTTTTTTAATTTAGATTTTACAAATCTGAGGTAACAACAGTCCAAGACTAAATACTGCACATTTCAATCAAAACTTTCATTTTTTTTTCTTTCTGGCATTAAAAAATATTATTATCCTAATACTTTATGCAAACTGAATAGCAAATTCTCCTAGTGAAGCAAGTTACTTTCAAAAGAGAGTTCTTAAACCTCTGTCAGTGGGTGCCAATGGAAAGAGCAAAGTTTGTTATTTATGGTGTCAGTTACTGGGCATCTGGTGTGGAAAACTAGGCTGGTTCTGAAGCTGGCAGTCCCACTCCATCCCTTTTTTGCTACCCAACTCAGCAATAGATTCACAAAGTTTTTTGCCTTGGAGTTTTTGGTCCTGTTGGCCAGAGCAAGGAACTTCAGCTATCCAAGTCTATCATCCATCTACTAAAACAGCTAAGACACGTAATGTGGCATTAACTGAAAGGATTCTCTTGCTACACACAGCTGGGCAGAGATGTAGCACTGTCATGGGTTCAGCAGTAGCTCATGCTCTGCCAGGGAGGAGGGAGAGATAGGGCACCTGGTCTGGGCTAGTCGGGGAGGTATTCCATACCACAGCACGTCCTGCTCGGGGAGGGGACTGGGAGCTGGCCAAGAGGGGAGGGGTTAGCTCTCTCTTCCGGGCTGGCCTCGTGGCGGCGGGTGGTATCGTATTCTCTCTCCCTGTTTGTCTCCTCTAACATTGATTTGTTATTGGTACCGGTAGTTATTTCTGTTATACCTTAATTGCTGGACTGATTTTACCTCAATCCGTGGGAGTTGTATTCGTCTGGCTCTCCTTCCCATCCCTCCGGGAGTGGGAAGGTGAGGGGGGGGGGGGGAGGGGAAACAAAGGGGGAACTGTGCAGATTTAGTTTAAACCACGACAAGCACAAATTCTGTAATCTTTCCATGTTCTGCTAAAGAAATTCATAAGAAAGTGCATATAAAATGGCAGACAGGTAGATAGCAAAGTAAATTAATCCTATCAAAGAATGTACAGCAACTCCACTTATTCCTGAGTTGTGGAGTGCTTGCTTCCTGCATGCACTGTCTTTTTTACTCATGTATACTCCTACGGCAGCAGAAAAATCTGTATTTACTCTGCAATGTGACACTGCATTTATACAGTATACATCTATGTGACATATTAAAGAAAAAAAGCGCTTCTTTTCTTTAATGTGCAATTCTGAAATTAAGACTGTAGATTAACTTTATATAAATTTACATAAAAAAAATTAAAGGTATCTGTCACAGTGCAATGCTCAACTAGATCTATGCAGCCCTTAAATTGTCCTTAAAAACCTTAAGAATTACAGCAAATTAAGTAATGTTACACAAAGTTAAACTGATGTAAAGCAAAAAAAAATGAGCAAGTTTTCTATTGTTATTTAATGTATTCTGTCTTATGCATTTTGAAGGATACATTCTTACAAGTAATTCCCAGGTACCTCCAGGTTTCAGACCTCTATCTTTATTTCATTCTTTCTAGAGCTCTTGCAATATGCCATTAGAAATATTTTACTAAATCCTCTCTTCCTTTCAAGACATAATCCAGTCTTCATTCTGATGCCTGCGTATCCATTTGGGACAACTGGAATCACCACAAGCATTAATGTAAATGCACCTTTCTCTGCATTTTACATCAGCCTTCATCAATTCATCCAGTTAATTTCTTACGTGGACTGTTTAAATACTAAACTAAATTTTCAGAAGCAGGACTGCTCCATGGTCTTTGTTTCACAGCATCAATGTTTTGCACGCTTAATGGCTAGTCCAAGGGATTTTCTACACAGTTATATAGCTCCAAATAGTTAGGAAATAGCTACTGCTGCACTATATCTTCAGATGGGTAATTTAATGACTTGGTAAGCATGTTTTCTGCAGTTCATTATACTGTATTTTAGAGAGTTTAACAAAATTAATTTTAAGAAAACAAACCTCCTGCAGCAGATCTTCTACAGAATGGTTGAATCGATCCACAAATTCATCAATAAGTTGGCTGTGGGCTATGTCAACTCTGTTCTGGATTGTATATTCTTCACTACAGAGTATGCTGTAGGTTTTGCTGCAGGCTTCAAGAACATCTGATTCCACGTGCTTTTCCACAACAAACTTAATCTGTTTCAATAAGGCATCCAAATGCTGTAGATCAGAAAAGAAGTTCAGCTTTCACCTCACCTGAACAATGAAACTCAAAGAAAAAAGTCATTCAAAGAATACACCAAATCAAGGTTAGATTACTAATATGCAAGATGCAGGCACACTGCTGTGGCACTAGAACAGTAATCGGATATTTGAAAGCAACCTTTGCTTGAAAGACTTCTTGCTCAGTGTACTGTACCTTTTCCATTCTGCCCGTGCTATAGATTTCCAGATCAAAATACTGAGGGATTTGCAGGAGATTTGCAACCTTCTCGGCATCAGCAGAATACTAGAACATCATTGAAATAAAACAAAAAAATAAGTGAAGTAAAAATAAATACCTACACTACAGAATGAAAAAAATTAAAGATAACTCCAAATACCAGCAAGAGATTTCTTTTGTTGAAAAATGTACCTTTGATAGCAACATAGGAAGTGCAATAATGAAATGTTCAGTCAATTTATTTCTATCATCTATCTGAGTTTTCCTTTCTTTTGCCGTCAAGACCTGCAAGCAACCAAAAATAACTAAAATAAATACAACTTCTGCATATGGCTTTCATTATTTTTTCTAAAGTTTGCATTACAAACAAAAATCCATGCAAGTGTATTTTTAATAAATCAAAAGAGGAGGGAATAAAACAGTCAAACACATTTGGACTGAAGAGTGATTAAATGGGAGGACTGCGTGTCTTAAGAAGCCATGATTGAAAAGGAAAATATTATATTATCCAGCATGATATTGTCTCAACACATCATCATTTTATGAAGATTGAAATTCAAATATAACTAAAGTCAGTGGAAGTTTTGCTATTGCTTCCAAGTGAATTGAGCTCTGGCTTTCACACATTAAACAATGTAAGACCTCAGGGTGAACTGAAGTATAATTCAGAAAACCAAAAGCAAAACCACACTGTGACAGTGATTTTCACTAGTAGATTCATAACCTCATCTCTAAACTGGAACATAATTCTCAGTGACAACATACATCCAAATTCACAGAATTAATTTGCAAATTTCAGTGACAGATATACCGAAGCTACTAATGCTGTCATAGCAAAACCACCTTGAAACAGTGAACAGAGAGACAATAATCAAAATGGCATGCTTCATAAAAGCTTAGATCTGGCTTTGTGGCTTCAGAAAGCAGAGACTACTTCTGAAAACAAATAACAATAATAAAATATTCAAGTTAGCTGATGATTTATGTATAGCAAAGCTGCCAGACTGCACAATAAGGGTTACAAGCTGAAGTCAGAGAAGAAACTATTTCACAAGAAGGTGAGTGCACAATTGGAAATCTGTTCCCATTTCAACTTGGAGAATATGCTAGCAAGAGATGAGAGCATGACAGACCTCTACTGACAAGTCAGAGATCCCTGCAGTTACCATCCCACAACTCATGATCTAACTGAAAAGAAGCAAAAGCTAAATGTCACACCTACATCTCTCTGTGAGGAGCAACAGCTGGAAACAAAACATGTGCTTGAATGACAGGCAGCCTATTTGTGTCAGCAGAAATTCAAGATAACCTTGGAAGTGAGGTGGAACAGATTTGTAACCAGGTTAAGACATCACTTCCATAGTACATGGCACACAGCTGGATACATACAGCAGCAGTTGCAATCCTTGTACCAACCTGCAGTCCAGCACCATGGTGTCAGCAAAAGCTGCTCGCTCACCAGAAGGCAATGCAAATGTGGCTAGGACAACCCCCCAGTCATATTCTGGTGACCTAATATTGGTATTTGGTGGTGCAATGAATTAATCTGGGCCCCCAAGCATGATCTCAAAGCTCTTTTGATCATACTGCAGAAGGTGAAACTACTGAAATGTTTTCTTTAGCTTTAAAGAAAACAATACAGATATTGAACAACTAAGACTAAGCAATTTGTTCAATTTAAGTGAACTGAAGTGTAGATCTCCTGACATAAAAAAAAATACTAGGAAAGCTGATAGTGATGCTATTTGGTGTTCCAAACAGAAAATACAAACATGAAATTCTTGTTAAATTTAAAGGTTGCTTTGTCTGCGAGAACAGTCTGCAGCTACAAAAATGTTTTAATAAATTAGGAATTTATTAGAATATACTATATAAATTTGGATACATCAAGCACGTTTAAATTGGTGCTTTCTTGGAGCTTTTCCTGGGATGCTGTTTCTGGACACGAGGTTAATCTGCTTATTAACTGCTAGCTTATAACTAACTAGCTATAAGCTAAGTAACTGCATTTAGTTTAGCAATGAAGAATGCCAAGTCTATCTCCGGATTTCACCTTCATTAAGTCTGTGGCTTTCTAACAAAGTAGTTATGATTATTTGGAACAGAACCTAACATAAGTACCAAATATTTACATGGGTTTTTTTTTCATTTTAGTCTAACCTAAATAAAAGGGGTACTATCAAAACCCAGGGAAGTACGTTTGGGAAGCTAGGACTCTTTTGGAACATAGAATCATAGAATAGTTAGGTTTGAAAAGGACCTCAAGATCATCTAGTTCCAACCCCCCTGCCATGGGCAGGGACACCTCACACTAAACCATATCACCCAAGGCTTCATCCAACCTGGTCTTGAACACCGCCAGGGATGGAGCATTCACTACCTCCCTGGGCAACCCATTCCAGTACCTCACCACCCTAACAGTAAAGAATTTCTTCCTTATATCCAGTCTAAACCTCTGCTGTTTAAGCTTCAACCTGTTACCCCTTGTCCTGTCACTACAGTCCCTAATGAATAGTCCCTCCCCAGCATCCCTGTAGGCCCCCTTCAGATACTGGAAGGCTGCTATGAGGTCTCCACGCAGCCTTCTCTTCTCCAGGCTGAACAGCTCCAACTTTCTCAGCCTGTCTTCATATGGGAGGTGCTCCAGTCCCCTGATCATCCTCGTGGCCCTACTCTGAACTTGTTCTAACAGTACCATGTCCTTTCTATGTTGAGGACACCAGAACTGCACACAGTAGTCCAAGTGAGGTCTCACAAGAGCAGAGTAGAGGGGCAGGATCACCTCCTTCGACCTGCTGGTCACGGTCCTCTTGATGCAGCCCAGGATACGGTTGGCTTTCTGGGCTGTGAGTGCACACTGCTGGCTCATGTTCATTTTCTCATTGACTAACACCCTCAAGTCCTTCTCCGCAGGACTACCATGAATTTCCTTTTTGCCCAACCTGTAGCTGTGCTTGGGATTGCTCCGACCCAGGTGTAGGACCTTGCACTTGGCATGGTTAAACTTCATGAGGTTGGCATCAGCCCACCTCACAAGTGTGTCAAGGTCCCTCTGAACGGCATTCCTTCCCTCCAGCCTATCAACCGAACCACTATCGTGGTTTAAACCAAATCCGCACAGTTCGCTCACTCACTCCCCCCCTTGCTCCCTCAACTCCCGGAGAATTAGGAAGGAGAATCCAAAGAATGTAGCCCCCATGGACTGAGATAAGAACGGTTTAATAGCTAAGGTATAACATAAATCACTACTGCCACTACTATTACAAATAATAATGATACAGCAAACAACAAGTGAAGAGAATACAACACCTCACCAGCCACTGACCCATAACTCACTCCACCCTGCCTGGCCGAGCACCGCGTGCTCCTTCCTCCATTTTCCCCAGCGCTCCACCCCTTCCGTCCCTCTCCCAGTTGCATCCTGGGCATGACGTGCTATGGTATGGAATACCTCAATGGCTAGCCTGGGTCAGGTGTCCTGTCTCTCCTTCCTCCCGGCCTCCCCTCCTCCCTGGCAGAGCACATGCTCAGAAAAGGCCCTGACCAAAAACACCCTCAAAACCTGCTCGCTATCAAGCAACTGTTCCCAGCCCAGAAGTCAAAACACAGCATTGCACCAGCTACCAAGAAGAAGAAAAATGACTGCTACGGCTGAACCCTTGACAACCACACAGCTTGGTGTCATTGACAAATTTGCTGAGGGTGCACTCAATTCCACTGTTCATTGTACCGACAAAGATATTAAACAAGACCAGTCCCAACACCGATCCCTGAAGGACACCACTCGTTACTGGTCTCCAGCTGGACATTGAACCGTTGACCACAAGTCTTTGAGTGCGACCATCCAGCCAGTTCTTTATCCGCTGAGTGGTCCACCTATCAAATTGATGACACTCAAATTTAGACAAGGATGTCATGGGGGACAGTGTCGAATGCTTTGCACAAGTCCAGGTAGATGACGTCAGCTGCTCCACCCCTGTCCATCACTTTTGTAGCCCCGTCATAGAAGGCCACCAAATTGGTCAGGCAGGATTTTCCCCTAGTAAAGCCATGCTGGATGTTGTATTTATGGAGAATACAGATGAAAGCCTATTGATCATCCTGACCGTGTGACTTACACTGAAATTCTTAAAAGCCCATGCCCAGCCTTGGGAATGGACTTCCACTGATCCCCAATCACTATAAAATAAATGAAAGAGGCAGCTAGATTGCAATATGGCTAGAATGTCACATTCTTAAATGTTTAGGGCACTCAGTGGAAAAGACGAAGAGAGCAAATACATAAAAGCACAGATGCATTCAGGCTGGTCCCAGTCCCAATCCTCCTACTCAAAGTAGACTCAATTCAGGGATCAGACCAGGGTGCCCAGGGTTTTGTCCAGTCAGGTCTCAAAAGCTGCTAAGGATAGAAACTGCACAGACTCTCAGCTTCTGTTCCAGTGCTTAACCACTCTCATGATGAGGATACTGTTAGCTTTTTTTGCAAATCCTACATCCATATTAGCAGCACATTCCCTTTTATGGAAGACAAAGTAATCTTGTTCTATTCCTAAGCTATGCACTTTCAATTCTAATTTAGATTTAATATTAAGGGCTGTAGATGCAGGTACATTTCAAGTGTAAACCAGGGGCATGCTAAAAAGACCATCTGAAAAAAAAAAAAAGATTTTCATGCTGTAACCTTTTTACTACTTGCCAATACAAAACCCTGAATCAAAACAGAGAAACAGAAACCTAAACATGTCCAGAAATAGAACGTCTACTACTTTTCTTCAAGTATGTTCACATGAAACAGGAAATGCCAATTATAAAAATCTAATTTAAAAGTGTCAAATTGTGGTATGCAAACAAGTATTTTATGTCACTGGAGTAATACACACAGGTCTGAGCTACCCACTGCAGTACCACTTACTCTCTTGCCAGTGCCTCTGCCTACTGGAGGATGTGCTTCAGCAGCTTGTCTGATTGTACACACCATCAACTCAATAAGAGCACTCTCCTGCCGGTCAGACATGGCTATGGAGGGAAAACAACAAGTCACATCAGTTCCAATATGTGTGCAAGACATCTTAAAGAAGACAAATCTGTGAATGCAGTTATGAAACACAGTGAATAGGGACAACATTTTGTCCCATTTCTAAAATCAAGGCTTTCTTGCTTCCTTTTTGAATTACCACTCACATAATCTCAGAATGGATATAGCAGAACTGAAAGAAGTCCAGAGAAATATAATCTAGAAAAAGGATGAACAAAGGGGAATATAACAAAGATCTACAAAATAAAGAACATCATGGAGGACAGAGAGCAACTAAGTATTCACTGTCCCCTTTCTTCTGTTCTTTGGGAAGTTCTTCTGGTCACATCTACAGGATCAAAACCCACCATGCTATGCATAAGCAAAGAACCGAAGTGCCTATCTACCTGCCTGTGAAGGTCCCTGAACTAGGACAATCCTGAAGGATTCTGAAGGCTCTTGAGTGACACTCCTTATCATTAAGGACTCACTGCCAACAACCTCCCTCGCTACCTTGTGCACACAGAGCTTATTAGTGAAAAGAGATTCAAAACTAATGATGAAAGAACCCCCTTACTTTTTTTTAGTTCTTGAGAATTCATTATGTTTTAACATTCTCTGGAAAATAATTAACACCTGAAGTGCCTGTCTGTTGAAAAGTCTATTAGCTATTTAATTTCTTGAAAAGCTCATTTATACACTTGTTATTTAAACATTCAGACAAGAAGTAATCCTAGCCTTTAATATCAGTGAACTACAGTATAGCACACATCACAAGATGAAAAGTGTACAAAAATGTTGCTTTTGAAACAAAGTGCATTAAAAATTGATTAAATGAAAATCCTCTTTAAATAGGCTTTCTAAACAAACCACAACATAAATACCTCTATCACCCAGGATGAAACATCTTTTTAAGGACTAATTAACAGTACTGGGCAATATCAGTAAGGTATAGTGCCTAAACAAATACCTTCTTCTCCTTGGACTGGTTCTTCCAAGAGCAATTCGGTCATACATTCCCAGTCCTTCAACAGCTCTTGAGAACTCTCCCACAAACTGTCCACCAAATAGGCTGCATGTTCATGCAACTAGAAAATCCAAAGCAACCATTAATACAGAGTTCTGGTATAGGCAGCATTTCTTCAACTTTCACCATCGTTTGGCCATGGAGAACGTCCTGGGCATGTACTCTTGTTAGTTGGAAAGAATATTCAGTTTAAAACAAACAGTGGAAGATCTTCTTCTAACTGAATGATACAATGGCATGACAATGGGACTGTATTTTAACAGAAAATGGAATAAAACCAAATTGAACTCCTTTTCCATAAAGCAGCTTGTTTGTGAAAAATCCTGAGAGTTTTTTGACTTAGAAGCTTTCCTCACTTTCTTACTCTCTTTTTCTTAATGAAAAAAAGAGATGGTGAGACACGGACTAAGAGAGCTGTTTTATGTGTCTTGAAGAGGCATTTATTTTTCATACATGCTGCTACATAGACCAAAACCAGTAGCAGAAATCCTACAGGGGGTACAGAATTAACACTAGCTTTACCTGCAAAAAATGTTTTTATGTGAATTAAGACAACTGTTGTAAAGTGAGAAAAATAATCCATAGTCTAGTGGTCTATAAACTGTTCTTTAACCTCTATCAAAAAATAATAAGCACAACATGCAGTTCTGATTTGTCTGCCAGACATGGAACTGATTCCTTAACTGGAAAACACCTAAGACTGGATGTCAGAAAAACTGAAGTCACAATATTCTCCTTTGTTTCTAACAAATCTCTCAAACACAGCAAAATCTGGCCCTGAGAGAGAAGCGATCCTGGGGAGCAGCTTATGGCTTGCCTGGGTAGGCACTTTGCTGCTCATAGCTTTGGGAGTAAAGCTGAGTTCCTTTTCTCCACAGAAGGACAGACATGATTAATGTTAGGTAACCCCCAATCTCACACACTCAGATTTAAGGTTATTTTCTCTGGAAAATACAATGACCTGTTATAATCTAAGTATTTAAGGAGCTGGAACTAAAAATACATTCACATAGCAGATTGAAGTCTCACACAAGTAACAATGTTTCATCTGGACTTAACCTGTAGGTTTATAAGGTGTCTCTAAAAGGTTAACTGGATCTGAATGTTATCGTTCCTTCCCAGCATCTCTGATTGTGTTTCTTTTCATTGTCAGAGTCAAGTGTCTTGCTCAAGCCTTCATAACAATTAAAATACCTGATAGAAATACCTTTCCTTTTTACACAAAATATATTACCCTCCCTTATGCAGTGAAACATTTCTGTTATTCCTTTGTTTCAGTCTTCTTTTGCCAATCAAATGTCTAATTTTTAAAACTTTCTCCCTCTACCTTCAGAGCATCCTGTACCTGATGGTTTATCTTCTCAAGTTTTCCCTCCACTCCACTGCCATTCTTCACCTGAATTGCTGTTAGTATACTTTTACCATAAAACTTCCCATTGTATGCTAACTCTATAAACTATGGGCAGAATCCAGTCATGAATGTGTTCATCAAATATTTAATGTAATCATATGTATGCTTGCAGTCTCCATCATCCAACGTTTTCAAGATGCGACTGCATAAATCTCTGAAGAACCTCATTTAACCTCACAGCTGTCTCTGCTTTGAGCTAATGACCCTCAAGCCCCTTCCACTCTGAATTATTCTAATAATAATTTGAGATATTATGTAATTTTTGTTCCATTCTGGTTCAATTTATTTTACTCCATTAAGAGTAACTCCAGAGGTATACTCCTTACACGGTTATCTCAAAAAATAACCAGTTACATTTTTATGCAGCAATGAATCCTGGTAGCCATCGTACTACCACACATACCACACTGGGGACATGCAAGAGCAAAATAAATCATGAAAAAGAATGGGGGCAGGCAGGGTAAAGGGCATACAGTATTTTTGAAATTATGAAAAAAAAAGAAAAGAACTTGTTATTGTATGTGGATGCATCACTACTAAGGTTTCAGGTTTTATAAACATGTAAAGGCTAGAGAAGAATTTTTTACCTCACTTTCAAGAAAGAAAAGAACCAACATTCTAATAAGGTTTCCATTTGGACTATTTCGTCCTCTCCTCTTTGCTAGAGCCTCTTCAGCTTGGGGATCATGTCTGCTGAACAGTCTACAAATAAGCAAAAGGAGCTATCATATTTATCAAAACAAAGCTCATTTCTGTAATAAAATGATACACATTTTCTTCATATAGCAGATTTGTTCATAAAACACGGTGAAAGTATGTCAAGCTATATCTTTCAAGGGAAAGAAGGCATGACCTCCACCTATCTGAAAAGATTGATTTATCTTCAGAGTCTTCAACAGAGCTAGAAGAATTTCACACAGGAAAAAGCTCCCCAAAATATATTTATATTGAAGAATTCTGCACAGTTTTATATATTTGCATAATTCTTATAGTTCTGCATTTTTAACTTACCCAGTATACACTGATGTTAGCACTTATTCCACTAATGCCTTAGAACAAAAGTTGTATCTTCCCTGCAGTCACACTGAATGGGATACGGTATAAACAAACTTGACATCTCATTGAGCAAACAACCTCAGGCACAGGTAGCAGCATAAAGGACAAAGCAATCTACCAGTCAGCTATGTAGGAGCTTATATTCTGCCCTGAGTTCCTTGATACATGGCTAACTCCAAACTCTTCTCCATGCTCAAATTTGCTAGCTTATCGAGATCTCAGATGTGCCTACATTACAGTTGCTGCGATGATTGCTTTATTTTGAGAAGACTGAAAACTGTTTCCTGCTTTCACAGTGAAACCAGTTTCAAAGCGATTTTACTACTATAATCCACTGAAGAGTGGGATGAGTTACACAAACCTATAACTGTAACACAAAGGTGATGTGTTTAGTTGAAGACACTACCTCTTCCCCCCTGCTTATCTTAATAGGTAAGAAATGAGCACCTCTGCAACTACTTCATTATCTTAAAGCACACACCCCAGGGTTGAGTCAGTGATCCTCTGTGTTATTTGATTTCCTCTGCTAACTACAGGGAGAAATTCTAATGACTAGCTTACATGTATAAAGTTATATTTAAACATATAAAATTAGGTGAGATAAATCCCACCTCAAAAGCCTCAAGGAGATTCTAACTTATTTAAATGGAGCACCAGCTCTTATGTCTTAGCAAAAACCAAGAGAAAAATGAGTGTTAGGAATGATCTTCCCTCAATGCTGTTCACTTTGAGAGACACTTGTAGTAACAAAGAATAATATCTCACTTAAAGAAAAGTTAGGATAAAGTCTTTAAATGAAGTGCACACTAAGGTGCAGATATGTCTTCATTTACCTTCCAAGGCATTTTTCAAAATTATTTTGTCACATGTTGATTAAGAGGAATTTCAGTGTATGCTTTTAAAAAGAACCTAACCCTTTCCTCTAACTTGGACAATGTTATGTAGGAAACTACATATAAGTGTATTTTGTAAATGACCTCACTGAAACAGATAATGCCTGATCACAAAGATGGAACTCCAGAAATCCACAAATGAAAGCTTACAAATTACAATGTGAACTTCTAAATCACTAATAAACCACAGAATATTAGAACACTGACAAAGGAAAGCTTATGCTTTCACATATTTTTTTCTATCATGCATCTCGACACGAAAAATTAGATAACCCGGATTCTGATACAAACAATCTATAAATAAGAACTCCAGTGTCACAACCCATGAGGGGAAAAAATAAAATCACTGCTAAAAGAATTTTAAATGGAAACCCTAAAAAAAATTAATTGCTTTTTTTTACTTTCACAGTAATCTGTGATGCGGCAATGTCCTAGTTATAGTTACTGAAGCAGTATGATTCACACTGAAAAGGTAAGCTCATTTTTTTTGGTACAGTGGGTACACGAAGGATGTAACCACTAGTGCAATATATCTTTGGGGAAAGTCAGTGAGACTAGAAACTAATTTCTTAATTGTTATCACATACACCCCTCACAAGCTGACAATTCTGAAATAAACTTGTTTAAAACTTCGTAAAAAGGATGAGTGTCTATCGGGTCAACAATAGGGATGTGTAGGCCCTATATATGTATCATCACAACAGTAACTCAGCAAGAGCTGTGGGATTTAAACCAACTTTAGAGGTTTATGCAGTCTTTACATATTTAACTCTTGAGGAGTTAGGAGAAGTTATCTGAATTGTAGAGCAAGAAAAATGTGAATTCACTTTCTTCATCTTTAGGTCTTGAATTTAAACAAGAGGGTAAGTCTCCATTTTAAATTAAATTCCTGATTTGCTACATTGGGATATTTCACTCTATTGCTTCTTTTGATCTTACCTCTACTAGGAAACATTCACAAATCTGGTCTTATTCCAGGGCAAAAGAGAACTTACTTTTTGTGAAGGAATTCTCCAGCTGCTACTGCAACAGGTCGGTGTGCTGAATACACCAAATGATAAACATTCTCACAGTCTTCATTTGACAGAGCTTCCTCGCTTCCACTGAAAGAGTTAGAAAGTAACACCTGAACTAAAACACATGTTTTATTTCAATCCCCTTGCCTCCCATAACTTACTTTTAACAGCTACAAGATTGATTTCCTTCATACAAAATCCTAAATGGTTGAACACTGACTTCACAAATCTTTGGTTCAATTTCCAAATACAGAGATATTTAAAGGGCCTGTAAGACTGGAAGTTTGCCTAATTTCCTCCTCCCAGGTGCAGAAATATGTATATATACAAAACAATATTATGAAAAAAAAAGGTCATCTCTGCTTACAAATCTTGCCCTGCTTAATTACTTAGACCATCACACTAACTACAATGCACGTATTGCAACATAGTAAACATTCACTATCAAGTATTAAACTAGAGTGTTACATGAGGGAAATGTAATTGCTTGCTTAAACGTATTTACTTCTATAGCAATGTCTGCTTGCAGCTTTTAATTTTTAAAATATTCAGACCTGGGACTGGGAAAACCTGCTTCAGTCTCCTGACCTAGTCCATTTTCAGGAGTTAAGTCTTTTCACATGACAGCCCGTGAGCTCTTGTGTGCTGTGGGGCAGGACATGCCTCTCTGCTGGCCTCATAAGTAGGAAAAAATATTCCCCACTCCAGCTGCTGAGAGGACCACCAGATAAAACTATCTCAGCAATAGGAGAAAGCACAGAAATGCTCTGGATGTGGGCAGTAGAAAACTAAACCAGATTATGTCACAAGGTTGGGACACAGAACTATCACTGTGCACCCATCGACCACATCAACACATGATTGCTTTAGGACTGAATCACGGTGTGCATGTAAAATTACAATAATGCTGATACAGTAAACTGTCCATCACTTTTTTACAGTAGTTATTGTGCTGACTAGAAATAGACTTCATTTTCAACAGCAAGGAACTGAGTCTGATCATACCCTGCTATGCTGGATGAACGATGATAAAAAATTTATTTTCCAGAATTATTTATTGAGAGGAACAAGCCACCTTTTACCCTTGCCATAGGTAAACAACACAGCTGGGGCTTCTGCTGTTTCTAAGTTCAAAGCAGATTTTGTGTGTGAGTTTTCTGAAACTCAGAAAAACTTTATTTTTTTCTGCAATATTCTTGAAAAATGCTATTGCCCATGGAACAATTACATTCCATCAATCAATATACCAGCACTGTCGCATACAGGAATATTACTTCCCTCCTTGCTTGGTCAGTATTTGTCAGAAACATCTACGCATCAGGACATCATTTGGATTTATACTACAAATGGTTTTTCACCAATCATTTCCCATGGTGATTTTTCATGAGATTTTTTTGGAGTTCCTACTTGACAGAACACTGCCCTGAGCTGTTCAATATGACCCACATTCTTCTGGTGCTAAATACATTTAACTATGTTTTCATCATGCATGTTTCATCAAAGAGGAAACAGAACGGGGAATAAAAGAGGTGCACTGGATAATTTTTGACCTAAAATCTTACTGTGTTCCTGAACATTGCTATTAATGCAGGGAATAGATGTCTCCTACATCTCCTTTATGATCACATTTGTTACATTTGCTTCAAAAATGTAACAGTAGGTACAAGATTTCCTTTCCTCCGAATATTACAAGTCTAATATCTGTAAAACAGTGACCCATAAATAAAAAAAATGAAGTCCAGACTTCTTTACTAAGAGGAAAAGATAGTCTGATCTTTCACTCAAATTCTGCACATCCAAAAACATTCTTCAAAGTGAAGCCACTATAAAGTACAGGGTATAAGTACAGTGCAGAAATTCTACACATCTATTCATAAAACAGAGGCACAGTAATATGGTCATGAAGCTAAAAGAAGGTATTTCATCTCATGGAGATACAATGGGTAAAGTATAAAAAAAGTATTGATGTACTGAGACTACAGGAACATCCGCCACCCTTCCAATTGAGCCTTCCAATACCTTAAGAGGCATACATAAAACTTTTTTATAAGGGCAGGTAGTGACAGGACAGGAGGGAATGGCTTTGAACTGAGAGAGGGAAGATTCAGATTAGATATTAGTAAGTGTAAAGTAACAGATTCACTTCATTACACAAGCAAAAAAATCAAGTCAATTACATTTTACTCCTTTAGGTAACTCTCAAAGGGAATATACAGGTTTTGAAAAATACTCACTGAAGTATTAGTGTGACTAATCGAATGGCTTCCACAGCTACATCATATTCCTTATCAAGTGTCATTGATACAATGCGATCCTGAAAAGGAATATTATTACAGTGACAAACCAGAAACACACAAACAGCTATCAGATGAAGAATTCCACAGATGACAAAAGAAATACTCTCAGGGATAAAGATCTTTCAACTAGACACATGAAAGCCCTTTAGTATTACTCAACCATTTAATGTACATCTTAGGAAGCTGTGTGCTATAAGCACAATGGAGCAATAGGAAAGTACACAGGAATGAGAATGACTGATTAACAAACAATCCTTATCCTTGTGAGTTTTCCTGAAAACAAGCAAGAAGACTTTGAAGTTGAAGCACTGTTCCGGACTGATCTTATTTAACAGTTCTTTCCTGAAAAAGAATGCACTTGCATTGGATGCCAGCAGAAAAATTGCCCCACTTCACCCCCTGTAAACTAATAATTTGAGAGCAATGAATGCTGCATAGATACATACCTGGAAACACTGTGAAGAAAATCACACCTGCATATCAAGTTGTGGCCTTTATACCTGGCAACATTTTAAGGTTTGAAGCTGATCTCAAGATCAAGCTACAGAACTGCCACAGGAAAGCAGGAAATTCTACGGGTTTACTTTCTATTTTCTTATACCCTTTCTAGTGGAGAAAAGCATACCCCCTTCCAGTCAAACCTGATGATTTTATAATTCCTAAGGACTCTGTAGTTATGAAAAGTTTCCTAATGGTTTCTTTCTCCTTAGCTTCATTTTGCTTACTGGCAACTGAAAATAGATGCAATTAGTCTATGTTGTCCTTCCTACCTGGAGAGAATTTCTATCCGTCCATAAAAATACAGTATGTCTTGATGTTTATCTGAAAAGTTTATCAGTTTATCTGAAAATAAAACTTAATGGCTCTGGCTTGACCTACTTCAGAGAAGACTAGGTACTATATGGCATTTCTGGATGTGAAAAAATAGTTAGGGACTGAAAAGAAAAAAGGGAAGTGTTAGCAAACAACAGTGAAAGTCACCAAGAACAAACCAGAACAAAATAAAGGTGTTCATCTCTTTTCTCTAATGCTCAGGACATTTAAAGACTGAAGGTGACTTTCAAGCAATTGATACTGAAATTTGGAAATACCATGTGGCTTTCTCAAGTTTTACCACTCAACAAAACCAAGGCTGCTAAGATACCTGATGTCACTATGACTGAATGCACCTCTATCAATTGCCATTAAGCTCCTGGGAAAAAATATACACTTAACAGTTATATCTATACAGTTTTAGAGACTCTAAGGACTCCATTAAGAGAGTCAAGCAGTGAAATGACTTTCCAAGCAGGAAATTCTGTGTATGGACAAGACAAAAAATGGCTATTTTTCCCAAGGTCCTGGCCAAGGAACAACAACTAATAACATCAAGAGAAAGAACAACCAGAGATATTTGTATTAAAAGTTTTCAGTGAAATTTCATATACTCCCTCAATGTGTATCTTGACTCCAGGATACCACAGGGAGGGAACTAACTGCACATGAAAGAGTAAGCACAGAAGTATAAAACTCCTCCATCTCTGAAAAAAGCCTGGAAGTAAAGGCTTACCTACAAAGCAAGAAATACTCTGAATTTGGAGTCCTTTTGGACTTTGAAACTGACTGATGCTACGAAGGTTTCTTATCCAAGAAGACTGTTAACACCTCTTAGTTTTCCTCAGAAACATCAGGCTTAAAATAAACAGTGTGGATGTGTCACTTGCTTATTCTCTGCCATGGTGCCAGCATTTCTGTGTGATGGCATCTGCCACAGGTACCAAGATCCTTGAAAGTGAGACCTGAACACCTAATGTCTCTGGAAATGCAGCTTCTGTGCTTTAACAAGTTACAAACCCCAGCTGCTGAATTTGCTTTGACAAAAATTTGCTGTACCGCTCCACAGCACTAGAACAGGGCACAGGCTTGTATTTAAGAACATGAAATATTAATTTTCACTGCCCGTGAAGATCAGTTTGCAATTACGTATCAGGCTGTGAATAAGGCTGGCTGAAGAGAGAGTCTATCTCCTTCTACCTCTTAGATGATAAAGACAGAACTGTCCTGCAAAGGGTCAGGGATGAGGCACAGGAATTTAACAGCTGCACCTAAAAATGCTGGTGTCTTGACTTTGGCACTGACTGCAAAAGAGCTAATTTGCATCTTTCCCATATGGCTCCAGTTAATGCTTGCATCAGACAGGACTTTTTGATGAAAAACAGAAGTCCCCTCTTCAATGGACATAGTTTTGGGAGTTTTCTGGACAAAGCTTTTTTTTTTTTTAGTATACCACCAACTCCTAGAAACACAAACAAATGCTGGAAAGAACACACATCTTTCCTTTAGAGAAGTGACATTATTAGATCCCTGTCACAGCTATATGGAAGATGGTGAAATATTAACACCCCAGTGCAAGTAATTCTGGATCAAATTAATTTATACTTTGAACAGCCAGAAGATCTCTAGAGAGATTTCTCTTGACAGTTTGAATGGATTGAGCTGAATAGCAGCTGAACTGTGCAGCTCCATTAAAGTCTGATGAGGAAAAATAAATAAGCAGCCACAGAACTGAGAATGACATTTAGCTCAATTATTTTTCAGGGGGTGGTGGTAGAGTTTGTGGTGGCAAGACATTTAAGTAATGTATCACAGATTCAAAAAGCATTAATTTGAAACTTTGCTCCATCCTGATGCCAAAGGCCACATCCCTGTCAGCACAGCTGTAAATCCAAGTGCAGGCATTTAGGAAATGTCAGCTTTTGTTCTCTTGATGTGGCTGCAAACTGAAATGAATAAATCATCATGTTAAACTTAACTGTACTCGAGGCTCACAGAGACTCTGAGCTCACCTTTTCTCTAATTTATTTCATGATACAGATTTCTGTAGTAAAAACAGCTCTAATGGAACAGAAGACAAAGATTTCTAACAGAGCTCCCCTTTATCTTTTTGACAGAAATGAAAATTCTTCTTGCCATTCTAAACCAAGCAGCAATGCCCAGGCTAACTTAACTTCTTCTAACAAAGAAAATTGTCTATGCAGTGAAAGAACCAGGAAAAAGTACTTAAAGGTTCTATGTTCTGCTGGCTTTGTGAAGTACATTACCGAGTAACTATTTCTCAAAGTGCCTTCAATTGCCTTGAAAGTTTTGCTGGTGATGCAACAAGTTCAGACACAAAGCAGCATTCGCCTAACAAATCACAGGAGGCTAAGGGAGAAGCATCCAGCACATTTTCTAGTAGAGAGCAGATATGGAGACCATGACACTTTTAGTGGCCTATTTCAAAATACATCAAATTACAGAAGGAGCAAATACAAACAGATCTGTAGGTCTGCACAGATGGAACAACAAAAACATCCAAGTTGGACAATTCATTTTTCTGGAAAGTTAACTAGTATTTCTGGTTGTCCTGGAATGATAAGCAAGCCAGACTTATGGAGGTATTACAGAAACAGTTTGAGGTCTCAATGTGTTTGCCAGGTACTCTTCTTAGAGGGGAAACTTGGTCTTTATTGCAACAGTCCCAGAAACTTAGTTTGCAACATTAGAAAAACACAGGCCTTCAAGCGATCTCACAAAATGATCTAGTTTCATATCCTACTTAAAAGTTAACTATACCAAGTCCATTCCTGACAAATATTTATCCATTTAATCTGCCCTTAAAAATTTCAAACAAATAAAAGGTATTAAAAAAGAGCCTAATCTATTATATAACTATCAGTCTGGACAAAAATCCTTCCTTAACATCTCTAGACTTCACTGCAGTTCAAGCATCTTTTTCCTCCATCTCAAGTGAATGTGGTAAAAGGCTGATAACCATTATGTTTTTATGAATCGTTTACATGCAATGAAGATATGACAAGTTTTCTACATTCTGCGCTTTCCTAGATCAAACTGGAGGAGTTAACAGTAACTGCAATGACAGACAAAATCAGTGAAACAGTATAAAAATCTATAGTGATAATTTTTTAACTCTTATGCATAGTATAATTATTTATGAGTATTTAAATCAAACAGAAGCAATGACTGTATTTCCACACTCATCTCTCCAAACATCACACTCATGAAACAAAGCAGTCATGCCACAAAGCCAGTTACAGCCATGCTCTTATCAAGATACTAAGCAAAAAAATGTGTTTGTGCCAGTAAAAAAAAAGCCCCATAAAATATTTCTCCAGCACTTATCTTCTAAATAGGACAATCATGCTCAGGGGTTGTCTGAAAGACCAATGTAATCTCCTGTTCCGCAGCAAGAAGGCGTTACATTGTGTGTTATTGTGCAACACTCTGCATCATAGAATATTTTGATGTAGATCAAAGTATCTCTTTCTCCAAACACAAGCACATATTCAGCTAAAGAGCTGTCATACAATCTTTTGTTACAGGCTGTTACTTTCAGATGTATTTCAGATTGAGTGAAACACCCAGTACATGTCCTTAAAATTCAATAAATCTGAAATTTAAGTACAAGCAGACTGAATGATGATAATTATAAACTATCAATAATGCAAACAGAGAAGTAAGCACCCTGGCTAAGCCTGACGAATCTCACAAAATAAACACTGTAAAATGAATTTGGCTTAATCTCAGTGTTTAGTAATACAGTTTTACTACTGCAGTTACAATCCCTGCCACAAACAAATTATTTCATTTTTGCATTCAACATACATGACTAAAAAGACCGCAACAGAATGAGACAGATGATACTTTTGTTTTCTGTACTCCATCCAAAAAATTTTATTTGCTCTTACCTTGAATCTATTAGTGAACAGCTCCAGTTTTGGAAATAACTCTCTGTTGGTATACAGGCTCTGAAGAGCTTTCAAACACTTCAACCTCACTTCACCTTGCTGAACAAAACACACTAAGATTAGCCAACAGAATATCCTAAGCAAATGCACATGAATATTAAATAATATCATATTGTAATTTGTTTAATGTACATCTAAAATTTTATGAGTTACTCAAGCCAATTTGCAATTCAGCTAAAAAACAAAAACCACATGCAGTTGCAGACAAACAATGTTAAATTTTATCCCTATTTGCATATATGAAGGATTTAATTTGAAATCACCTACACGTCTGTTACTGTTTCGCTTTCAAGTTAACTACACAAAAAAGATAAAGAATACAGAAATTATTACAAAATAAAGACACATGATCTCAAGTTGGTTGATGAAGACAGCATGGCTATTTATCTTTAGAAAAGAGACTACAGGCAACTTCTGCCTGATATCTGGTGTTTACAATCAATGTACAAGCATTTAAAATGACTGAGCATGGGCTGTGTGTAGCCCAGTCAAGCAACAATCATCTCTAAGCATTGTCTTTCCTTTTCCCAGGGTCAAAAGAAATACATGCTGGATTTATTATTCTGAAGTTTTCTACATCTCATCTCTCATCATAGGATAGGCACAGGCTGAAGGATGCAAAAGGCCTGAGAGACCCTCCAGGGGGGAGCAGGCTGCTGTCACAAGAACATCACATCTAAGCCACAGCATGAGGAGCCCTTGGGAAGAAGAGTAGCTCGTTCCATCTGAGTTGTTCTGGTGGCAGCAGGTCATTTCCAGCTACTCCTTAGATTGCTTTGGTCTAGTGGACTATAGGCAGTAAATGTCATCACTGATCATTAGCAGAGGATGTAAGCCTGTTATGGCCTTGGCTTATTTCACCACAGAAGATGAGCATCAGTTCTGGCATGTCATGAACACTATGGAGCAACAGTGAGATAGCAGGTTTAGTTATAACTCCACTGAAGACTGTCCCACTTGCCTGCAGATGGCTTATTATTCACTCAGTGCTGTGGTTCCAAAATTAAAAACTTCATATTGGTTAGAAGAAAAAAAGAAATATAAAAATCACTGCCAACAGCAGCAGAACATGAGACCTGTGCAGAAAAGGTCTGGACTCTCTCTGGAGTCCAAAGCCTTTGTGGACTTCAGAAAAGACTCTGGATCAATGGTCCCAGGGTTAAGTTCAGGCCTGATACTGAGAGTCTCTAAGCCTTAAATGTACAAATCAAGCAAGGTAGATAGGAAACACACCTGTGAATCTGGTACTTGTGTGACCTGCCAGGAGACTAAAGCCGGATGCATACTGAACCAGGCTACTATCCTGCTGCTTACCAGATGTGAGGCAGAATACAAATGACTACAGAAGCAGGCAAGGAAGAGAGAAATGTGTTACATCTGGTCCCTCTAGCTGACAGGAAAGGCACAGGAGACGCAGAGGCAACCCCTGGAAATTACCGTCTTTCTTGGCAGGATAGCTAAAAAGCCTGGTTTTTAAACTATTGGTCAAGGTTGGAATTCATCTCTTTGGAGAAGGAAGAACCCCTGCATGTCAGCTTGCTAATCCTGTTAAGGAGGTTTTAAAATAGAGTCAATGGAGATTAGTGAAAGGAACCCAGCAGGGAAACATGAACAGCAATGACCTGGACAAGAACCTAAGAAAGGCAGAAAAGGAATGTATATGTGGATACACTCCACTGAAGTCCAGAATGGAGTAGCAGCGTGCCACAGACCATCAACATGCCAGACTTGAGACATTTCTTGAGTATGAGAATCATCCAAGTAAAATGAACTTTTAACACCCTGAACACTTTTTGGGGAAAGAAACACAGCAGAAATTTCCTATCTAACAGTGAAATAAGTTGGTAGGAAACCTAAAGTTAGGATAATTCCTAAGAAACTTATTCCAGGGTAAAAGCTGCAAACAGTGATGCAGAGCAAGGACACGAAGATATATACTAAACTAAGAGATTAACTTTTTTAACCAATTAATTAATTAGGAGGTCAAGCACAAGAAGAATACAAAAGAAAGACCAGAAGGAAAGTATGATCAAAAATGGACACAAGAGGTAATGAAGAAAACTTCCTGCAAATATCTGTAGCTCAACAAAAAAAAGTTAGCTTATTTTAAAGGGAGAGGAAAAAAGTAACTGCCACTTTTTATGTGTACAGTGGGTAGGAAAAGAAATAATAAAATTACATCAAATACTATTTAGCTCATGCAAGTAAGAGCTTCTTAGTGACATAGTTAAGCACCCAAGCTGCTACAGAAAGCTGTGGAATAACCAGCACTAGAGGGTCTTAGACAATATGACTGAGAATCACTGTGGATTTACAGTGAAGCAGGGAAGGTAAAAGCAAAAATATTTCCAGACCAGATTTTAGCCAGATTTTCTGCACTTCTGAGCTGAAGTTCATCATGAGTGTAAGTCAATCTAAGGCAGCAAGTATTTGCAACTATGCAGTAACTTCAATTCTGTTAAAGAAAATGAGCAGTGCTTTCCAGCTGTTATTGTGTATTCACATCTATGCTTCACAGACATAAAGAACGTATCTGAAAGCCTTGCCATTTTCTAAGTAAACAATGGATAAATTATATGCATTATCTGCATTCTAAAATTAACACTTTGCATCGTCATGAGTTTCATCTTTCAGAAAAATAAAGTTGGGGGTCTGTCAAATTTATAATTGTGACACTTGATTACTGAAGAATCCTGAATTAATCCACACTGTCATTGGTTCTATGCATGCCTCTTTCTCCAATCCAATTATACCCGTAATTCCCCTTCTCTCAAAGCATTTTTAGACAAACACTTTTGTATTTTTATTTTTTGTTATAGAAATAACTACAAAAACTCATTTTTCATGAATATGAAAATGTGTCACACTAATAGTTAATTGCTAACGCTTTCTTCTATGTACAATTTGAAACTCAGACCTAAGCCAAAAACATTGAATTTATCAACTCTGTTTAATGACAAATAGTTCTCATATTTTCCTTATTTTTGTTGAGATAAGTTCCAAGTTGAGACACTTTAGTGTTTCAAGCAAATGTTAGTGCTGCTAATGAAGCAAAAAGAAATACATACACCTTTCATTATAGCAGTGTGGGGTAGTCTACATTTATCTGGAAGAGTCATGATCTACTCAATATCCTCCTTAACATGGCAGACCCTTGAAAAAGAATCCATCCTGATGGAAAGTCACTGTTTCCGTATTTTTGACATGCTTATAACAGGGCTCAAAACAACAATGTGTAACTCTTGTGTGAGTCTCACAGTGATCTACAGCCTTAGATCAAGCCACCTTAGACTCTTATTAATGGTCCATACAGTTGATAGTTTTGAGCATTAGTCTGCCATCTCCCAGTGAGATCCAGACCTCTTTCAACATTCAGGGGTACCACAACTGAAGAAATGAAAGATGCACTGCTATGTGTCAGTTCACATGTTAGTCAAAGGCTTAGATCCCACAGAAATTGACTTTCTGAGCCCCCCAGTTTTCAGTATTTTCAAAATAGGTGGGTGGTAAAGAGAGCAGCAAAGTAACTTCTCTCTTTTCACACCTCCAGCCTTATTTGGGTTTGGGTTTTTTTTTTACCCAATTATTTTTTTGGTGGCTAAGGGTATTCTGCTCTTTTAAAGACATTATCAGAATTTAATAATAGGTAAGTAGTTTGCTCGGGTCTTTGTGCCATCATATTTCTGCAGCGTGCTCTCATTTGGTTTTTTTGTTCTCTTCTGTAGAAAATTACCTGAACTACTACACATATCTTCAATCCCATGATTTATGGGATGTCCCTGATACTGTGTTTCATTTTGATGCAACAATAGGGCAATGTATTTTGAGCTAATCTGCTGCCTAACGACAGAAACAATTGCACTGCCAGACAAAAACAGATTAAAAAGTCCTGCAGCACATTAGTACCTATGCAGAAGTATTCCTGGCAGAAGCAGGCAGTTGTGTTCTGTCTGCACATGCCCATTAATGCCATTTATGAAGATACCGTGTATCATCTGATGCATTTTTTCATTTTGTTTAGTTTTCCCAAACCCAAGGGTATAAGGAAATTATATATATAATTAGGTATACAAGATTTTGAAAGCATTCAGAAGTTTTGAAAAACTACAATCTCAGTTTCTACATAATCTTAATAAAAACAAGTTCTATTCTTTCATCTTCCTAAGTAAAGATGCCATCACAATGAAGTATTCAAACACCATCTGTTCTAGAGGACTCCTGGGTTCATTCCTTTCAAAGAAATAGACAATAAGTAGAGGCACGCAAAGAAGGAAAAGTCATTTTCTGATGTGTTAGGAGCTGGTTTAAGAACCATGACTGCCCATGCATCTAGGGACACATTCACAGCTTCAAAACAGTTCCATGGATGAATGAAGCAGGTGAAAATCAAGACTGGACAGTCTAACACAATTTTCTTTTTCCTTTTTTAAAGAGAGGTTTTTATAGAATTATGTTATAGCTTTATGTATTTTTAATTTAAGCTCCCAGATCCATGAGAATGAAAAAGAAGCTTAAAAGGAGAGAAAGGCAGAATTAGAAAACCATATTCGAATGAGAAAGTAAATTATAAAAAACCCAAAAAGCCCTACAGACATTAATCTGAAATCTGTGAGACAAGATTAACATAAAAATATAGATTTCCCAAATTAGAAAACTAAACTTCTGCATCCTACCTCTGAAAGACCATACTGAAGCTACTACAAAGAAGTGTGAGAACTGTGTCCTCCCTATGCTTTAATTTGTATGTCTTCTGAAGTGGAATATGAAACTACTCATTAATCTTTCTTGCACTGCTGTCTCCTCTTTTTTGTAGTAGCAAGCTTCCAGAGAACTGAATCATTTTGGAGTAACTTCTGTTCATATAAAATGGAAATACCTTATGACTATTGTCTTCAACTCCCAGTTGCTGCCTCGTGTACAAAACTGTCATGCAGTCAGAAGTCCAAGGTCCTGTTCTATTAGCATTAGGAATGGGGTGCAGGAACTGAGTGATACTTAGGCCTGTTGCCACCGAGCAGAGGTATGTTGTGTATACCATCAAAACTAAGAGCTGTGGTGAGACAGGAAAGAACCTCTGGGTATAAATCTCCTGGCTTTCACCTGATGTTTCAATTTCTTTGTTTTTTGAAGAAAAAGGTAGAGAGAAGCTTGAAGAGATTCTTCAAGGGAAAATCAATTGATGAGAACTCCGCTGATTGTGGAGCCAGTGATGTCTGCTGGGGACCCAGAGATGTTCTCTTTAACTATTGGCAATGTAAATGGAAGACACATCTGGAAGCCTCTATTCCATACAGCTTCAGACACAAAGGTTCTCAGGGGTGATCTGAGAAGACTTTTCTCTCACTTGTAATCAGAAGAAAAAGCACCACGGAAACATTTTTATTTAAATATTCTAATGGAGACTGAAAGCACAAAAGGCACATGAACCAAGCATACAGATTGGGAGTACCGTATCTTAATTTAAGTGAATACCTTGAAATAGGCTGACTGAAAGATAAATAAAAGTCAAGAAAAAATGTCTTTATAAATCAGGATGACATACTAAACATGTCTTATGTGGTAGAACACCAACTATCCACAGCACACTGTGCTATGTACAGTAATATACAATACTTACCCTGTCATGCAGTGTCCAACCAACATATTTTAAATAACTATCATTCAGAAAAGCATCACTGTACATTTTCATCCAGACACCAATTTCTTCAATACAGACAGCTCTAATTTCAGCAATAGCATCACTAATAAAGAAAAGAAAAAGTATTAACCAGATGACAGATACATACCAATAACTTCGCATTCCCACTACCCTAGCTATAATATTTTGCTTTTGCTTTTGATGAAGGCTTGTCAATATTCTCACTGCCATATCACTGATTTTCTATTCCTTTATGACCTGGAACTCACTAATCTATTTAATAATTTCTGTATTTCTACATTTAGATATGATACTTCCATTAACTCAAAAAAGCCTTACCTTAGTTTGCTTCATAATCTACTACTCTTTTACCTTTCTCTTTTCAAACAGCATTACGAGTCAAAGCTACAAACCTCCTCTATACAATAATTTTTAAGCATCATCACTAACATTTACTTAGCAGGCTTGACTTTCTTCAGCTAGAGGTGTAGAAGGCTTAAAAAGTGGAAAATGTTCTTTGGTTTAACCAAAGGAGCCTGCCAGAGGAGCAGACTGGAATTTGGTACATATATAGATCTTGCTTCATGCATCGCTTGAAAGCCCCTTAACAAACCCAGGAGAATGTTTACATTTCAACAGTGGTTTCTTCCAGTTTTCTTGTTTTTTACTATGTTCTCACTGTGGCAAGTGACAGAAGAGGCAAAGGCATGTTTTAGGCAGAATTATCAGCTGCTTATTGAGGAAGGACAGCAGGAAACTGGAGAGATCACCTAAAGAGATGAGGGATGGTATTTATTTCAATCTGATTGGCACTTTCCTGCCTGACTGACACAGAGCATGGCATATTTACTAATAATGAACGACGGCTAAACAACAGGAAAAGGGATTGGGGCCATCTGGCTCTTCAGGAATTTCATCTCCAAGACATCTGTTACTATGAGAAATCACTTGTGCCACTCCAGCTGGCGCAGCTTCACAGTTTGAAATTTCAGCTGTACTGAAAGAGGAGCATAAAGAGCCACTGTACAGAAGAAGGGAATGTCTTGTGCTTTGCAAACAGTGGCCTTCCTTACAACTGAGACTCTTGTTCTGTATTTTTATTAAAAAATCTTCAGGAAAGATAATAAAATCAATTTAATTCTAAAATAGACCAGGAGAGCCCCCAAATGAAATCTAATTCAAGGGGAAGAAAAAGAAAATAAAATTCCCAGCTTTAAGAAAGAGAATAATTGCAAAATAAAGAGAAACTATATTTTGCCTGAAGTTTTCAATTTTATAAAATGTAAATAAATTGCACTCAATTTTATGTTCAAGATACTGCATAAATTCCTACACACAAAGCAGTATAACAAAACCATGACTGCTGTATACTGTAACTGCCTATGTACTTCCAACCTCCAGACTGGTCCACCTCAGTAAGTGCCATTCCAGTGTATATGGCCATCCAGATACCAAAGTGAAAAACACATTTCCAATGTAAACACAACAATCAGTTGCAGTATCACAGGTGACTAAAAACTTCTACAGTCAAGTCTCTGTTATTCTTTTGCAAATTACAGGGAGGAAACTACTGATGCAACAGCATAAAACATGCATCTAAAGTTAATGTGTCAATGTGTAGAGAAACTCTGCAGGAATGCCATCAAACCAGTATAATTGTCTCTCTTTGCCTACGTGAATCACGAGTCTATCAACTTCCAAAGAGAATCATTAAAACTGGTCTGTCAAAATCCCTGAAGACTCTATAACCTCAAAACCAATTGTCAATTCACCGTGTAGACAAGCCGCATTACAAGAAGAGTAGGGCATTAAATAAGCTGTTCCAACTATGGAGTTCTCAAACAGGTTTTAGATACCGTAAGGAAGAATGTGCTAAAATATTAAATACGAAGGTTTGCACCAAAAAAAATGCATTCACCGTTGAAAATACAGTTACAATGAAGGCAGATTTTAATTAAAACTATTAGTACTTTCAAGTATGTAAGTCAAATTACACATTACTTCACCATAAACTAGATTAGCAATTCTATTATATGGAATTATTTTTAAACTACTTTAAAAACAAAATACAGGTGGAATGTATGAGAATGGCACCCTTTGGAAGCTATCGGGAGAACTGGCCACACAGGATTTGGAGAAGGCTGAGGTTCTGAATGGCTTCTTTGCCTCGGTCTTCACTGGAAAAGGCTCTGACCGCACCACCCAGGTCTTGGAAGGCAGACGCAGGGACTGTGAAAACCTAGACCTTGGGCCCACTGTAGGAGAGGATCTGGTTTGAGACTATCTTAGGAACCTGAATGTACACAAGTCCATGGGACCTGATGAAATCCATCCGCGGGTCCTGAAGGAGCTGGCGAATGAAGTTGCAAAGCCACTGCCCATCATATTTGAAAAATCATGGCAGTCAGGTGACGTTTGCAATGACTGGAAAAAGGGAAATATAACCCCCATTTTCAAGAAGGGGAAAATGGATGACCCGGGGAATTACAGACCAGTCAGTCTCACTTCTGTGCCTGGCAAAATCTGGGAGCAGATTCTCCTGGAAGGCATGCTAAGGCACATGAAAAACAGCAAGGTGCTTGGTGACAGCCAGCATAGCTGCCCTAAGGGGAAATCCTTCCTAACCAATTTGGTGGCCTTCTATGACGGGGCTACAGAAGCGATGGACAGGGGTAGAGCAGTTGATGTCTTCTACCTGGACTTGTGCAAAGCATTCGACACTGTCCCACATGACATCCTTGTCTCTAAATTGGAGAGGTATCAGTTTGATAGGTGAACCTCTCAGTGGATAAAGAACTGGCTGGATGGCCACATGCAAAGAGTTGTGGTCAACAGTTCAATGTCCGTCTGGAGACCAGTAACGAGTGGTGTCCCTCAGGGATCGGTGTTGGGACTGGTCTTGTTCAACATTTTTGTCGGTGACAAGGACAGTGGAATTGAGCGCACCCTCAGCAAATTTGTCAATGACACCAAGCTGTGTAGTTCGGTTGATAGGCTGGAGGGAAGGAATGCCATTCAGAGGGACCTTGACACGCTTGTAAGGAGGGTTGATGCCAACCTCATGAAGTTTAACCATGCCAAGTGCAACGTCCTACATCTGGGTCAGAGCAATCCCAGGCACAGCTACAGGTTGGGCAGAGAAGAGATTCAGAGCAGCCCTGCAGAGAAGGACCTGGGGGTGTTGGTCAATGAGAAAATGAACATGAGCCAACTTCAGTGTGCACTCACAGCCCAGAAAGCCAACCATACCCTGGGCTGCATCAAAAGAAGCGTGACCAGCAGGTCAAAGGAGGTGATCCTGCCCCTCTACTCTGCTCTCATGAGACCTCACTTGGAGTATTGTGTGCAGTTCTGGTGTCCTCAACATAAAAAGGACATGGAACTGTTGGAACAAGTCCAGAGGAGGGCCATGAGGATGATCAGGGGACTGGAGCACCTCCCATATGAAGATAGGCTGAGAAAGTTGGGGCTGTTCAGTCTGGAGAAGAGAAGGTGTGGAGACCTCATAGCAGCCTTCCAGTATCTGAAGGGGACCTATAGGGATGCTGGGGAGGGACTCTTCATTAGGGACAGTAGTGACAGAACAAGGGGTAACGGGTTAAAACTTAAACATCAGAGGTTTAGACTGGATATAAGGAAGGAGTTCTTTATTGTAAGGGTGGTGAGGCACTGGAATGTGTTGCCCAGGGAGGTTGTGAATGTTCCATCCCTGGCAGTGTTCAAGGCCAGGTTGGATGAAGCCTTGGGTGACATGGTTTAGTGTGAGGTGTCCCTGCCCATTGGAGGGGGGCTGGAACTAAGGTACTTTCCAACCCTATATCCTATGACTTTATGATTCTGTAAGTACGAATCAAGGGGGGAAAAGGTGAACTACATATGCAACAGCATAAAGTAGCCATGAAGACATTTCCACTAGGGGATGACAATCTGAGTCTTCACATTCAAGTAGATTATTTCACCATCTTATTAATTGACTAACTTTTGGAAGGATATCATGGCAGTCCCAGAAAGAACCCAAGTGTCAACAACCATTTTATTATGCAGCACAGCCAGCCAAAAATCAGGAAAATTTATCTTTTCTGTAAAAATGCATTCAAGCTTTCCTAGTCAGACAATGAACAACTGATTCCCAATTCAAAAGCTTCTCAGGCTTCCCTAGGCACTCTGTGCAAGCACTCACTACAAGCTGCTATTTATAATAGAAGAAAAAAAAAACCAAACCTTCAACTGATTACAAGATTTAGTACAATAAAAATTTAACATCTTCAGTTTAACTGAAAATGTGAAAGAATCATGCATAAGGAAAGTGAGACTAGCAAACAGACTCAAGTTGCTGTAGAGGCAGCTGAATTTGAGACAGCACTTTCCCACTCCACTGCCATCTTCCAGGTAACTGGATTACCAATAAGAATCACTCACCTTCCGGCAGGAATCATAAACACAGATTCCACACCTGTACAATGCTGTATTAAACACAGTCCAGCCAAAAAGACTTTATCCTTTTGCTATACACGTGATCAATTGCTTGTTATTAAACTACAGTTCTTTTCTTACCAGTTTTACACACTTAAAATATATTTTCGCTTATCACAGTCACTTTGAATTGTTTAGTTTTTTAAAAATATACACTATTTTTGGATAACATAACATACAAACAAATCATACCAGCACTGGAAGTACTTTCAGACTAATTAGTATATTATTAAATATCACAATTGCAAATTAGTGACGTGATTTTGTATTGCTTGTCAAATGCTTCTAGAAAGCAACAGAATCTAGTCCAACACAGAAACTAAAACTAATGCTAGATCTACAAATATTAGACATAAAATATAGTTAACCTTTTCAGCATATGTCATATATGTCTCATGCAGTAAATGAGAAACACATAGCAAACTATTCCCAGCCAAATTCATGACCTATATTCCTACCCTAGTAAAGAGGCCTCTGATGATGCAACTTAATTAAGATATTTGACTAAAGGGGAACAAGGAATTCTCTGGTTCCTTTTAAAATTTTGAGTTGACAAGGCGGGCCTATAAAACTTAGGACAAACCATAGCAAACAGCATCAAGAAACAGGTTTTACTAGTTCTGTTTCAGAGAAGCAATAATTGAAAGTGCCACTTTGGCATGCATTTCATGCTAAATCATACTCAAGTATTTTGATTAAGGCCAAAAATATTGACCTTGAAACACAGAATATGTAATGGATAGTTGGGGTATGTCAGGTGGACACCGGTTCCTCAGGGTCTTGCTGGAGTGGCTGCCAGTTGCAATTCCTGGCAACTGTCTGATCACAGACTCAGGTTAACCAAGACCAAACCCGAAGGGAATTTACGCTAACCTGGCTGATCTGTACTGAAGAGGACAGTTACAACTTTAAATCATTAACAGTGTTGAGGTAAAACATCCAAGGTAAGAGATGGAGATTTCCAGCAGAGCAGTAACTGCTTCAAGACTTCTTAGAAGCTCCTAAAGGATGCCTGAATACACTCTTATTTCATGTTTGCTTGCCTAATATAACCACTGGAGCTGCTGCTTCTCACACCTTGCTCTCGAGGTGGAGAGAACTACAGATAACCTTCAGCAGAACATAATTGCCAACCAAAGGAATTGAATTGTTTGAAGGCAATATTTGAATTTCAAGATGTAGATCCACATATCTCTAAAACCAGTGTTTCTCAAAGACTTACCATACTGACACCTTTGCTTATATTAAGTATGATATGTGGCTTTGTAGGAAAGGGAGCAGTGTGTGCTTTTAAACTTAATAGTGAGGTCAAACACATTTAAGCACAAAGATGTATCTTTCTGCCCTTCTCTGCCTATTAGTGACAAACTGGCTCAGTAATACCCATATGGTTTTTCAATTTGTATTTAAAAAAAAAAGTTTTTTTTTTTGTCACTTAGGACATATGTTTCATCTCCTTAGGATAACATTTAGAGGGGAGGGAAAAGGATTTTCCTATGGTTTTGCTTGCATTTTCACTTCCCTGTGCTAATTGCTATTTGTTTGTCTCAGTGTCTTATCTGCTTCCCCACCACACTTCTATCTAATATTCCCTCTCCTTTTTCTTCATGCAACAGTCTTGTTTCCCAGAGTGGAGCTCACATATAACTTGTCACCATCATCCTATTTACTCAGTCGGAAGGAAAGAAGCACCCTGGAAGGAGACAGAACCATTTTCTCTGCAAAGATGACACCTAAATTTGGTAAATTTTACCTTTTCAGTACTTCCAAAAATAGTATTTTGGGGCAGGCTCACTGAACTGCATAAATTCACAAAATCATTGTGTCCATCAGTCTGAGAATTCCTATTCATGTCTGCCAGAAGTTTAAACTGTAATAGTTCTGTTTGCTGGATATTCATTATCTGGAGAAGTAGCTCTTTGAGCATTCAAAACAAAAAAAGATACTATGAAGAACTACTCAAATAAGTATGAGTATGACTCAAATAAGTATGAGTCTAACCCTCTGAAAGGAAACTGTGTTGGCACACACATTGCTAAGTCAAGAGTGGGCAAGTAACAGAAACAAAATTTTGACATCTCAGATGACAGCTGACAGTAAGGAACACTGAAATGGTGACTGGAAAAAGGACACTATCACACCCATTTTTAAAAAGGGTAGAAAGGAGCCTGGGCACTGCTGACTTACCAGCCTCACCTCTGTGCCTGGGAAGATCATGGAAAAGATCCTTTGACAGGAACTTCTAGCTGCTGCCTCTAAGAAGCTATGCTAAGGCACATGAAGGACAAAGAACTGATTCGAGACAGCCAGCATGGCTTCACCAAGGACAAGTCCTGCCTGACTTAACCAGAGGGATGGAGCACCCCTCCTATGAAGAAAGGCTGAGAGAGATGGGGCTGTTCATCCTGGAGAAGAGACTGGGGAGACATTATTGAGGCCTTTCAGTTCTTAAAAGAGGCCTATAAGAAAGATGGGGAGAGACTTTTCAGCAGTGCCTGTTGCAATAGGACTAAGGGTGATGGTTTTAAACTAAAAGGGGGAAATTCAGGCTGGATTCTTTAAAATCCTGACACAGGCTGCCCAGAGAGGCAACTTACTACATCTGAGAAGCTATGTGGCAATAATCTCAGATTCAAAAGTAATCTCTGCTCTGCAGATGCAACTGAAATATTAAAATAAGCCTTCCCTCCTTTTTTCATTTTAATAGATATATACCCTGCAAGCAATTTTCAGCTTAATTTCAGAAAAAAAATTACTTTTCATAAGAACCCTGAACTACCAGTATACAGTATCTAATTACTACATACCAAAGGTATTACTAATACAGACATAAAACTCATTATTTTGAGCATCACCATATCCAGATTTCCTACACTTGCCTCATACAATCAGTTTTTGTTAATTTCAAGGACTGATATCCCACAACCTCTCTGGACAACCCATTTCAGAGTCTGATTACCCTCAAGGCTCTGCAGTCCTATTTACCAGAGCCACCATCTCTGCCTGTTTACTGACCAACACAATGAGCTCAGCAACTTGACTCTAACTAAACTTAAGTCTTATTCTCCTCTTTGATGTTAAATCTCAGTTTTAAAAATGATAAAAAAATAATTGACAACTACATCATGAAGCCACACAAAAATAGTCAGAAAAAGTGATTCAGGAAAGAGACAAGGAAATATGCAATGAGGTAGGTACATCTCCTGCATGTTTATTAGATTATCTCAGGTTTTGACCAGATCTGCTAGATCTGGTCACTAGACTAACATGACACCTAGAAAATTGTTTAGCTACTTCTGCAAATCTTTTATTTGAGAAATAAGCACTGAAATCTTTTAGTAAATTAGAAGCCAACCTACAGAAAGAAGATGTAACCTCACTGCAGCACCAGCTTACTTCGGAAGACAGCTACATTCTGACTGAAACAGTTTTGGAGGGCTTTTTATTTAACGACTTGCTGTTTAAGTTACAAAGGTCACTAAGCATGAGTCACTGTGGCAGAGTCTGAATCATATTATGGAAAGGCATTTATACTCTGGGAATAATTAAAATAATGCTCCTTTGAAATCATTACCACTTGCGCATGCTTTAAGGACTGTAAAATGACATCAACTAAATAAATCATATGAACTATTTGACAGAAGGAATGCTTAAGAAACATTATGGAAGCAGACAGAAGTTTGAAATCCTTTCCTTTTTACTCCCTGCAGCCCTAGTTTTCACTTCAATTGGTTTTAATACAGGTATTTTTTCCCTTGTATGTTCTTGCATAGCTGTGAGTGCAGAAATTTGAATCTATGTTCTCTGCTGCCTACAGATTAGTCATTCAGATTTAAGTTGTAACAGACTCTCTTAGGAGCTTAACAGAAGTTACGGAAGCTGGAGAGGAGATAATTCCTCACAAAAGTGGCTCTTGGTGGCAGACTTGGAAGCAGTTACTTCCTCTGAACTTCTCTATATAGCGGCAGAAGTGGCAGCATTTGCCCTGCTCAGAGGACATAACTGCTTGACTGATTTCAGCAATTTCTTCAGTGGTCTAATGGTGTCAGGCTGAGCATCTTTTTTTCAGGGCACAGATAAACAGAGTTTATTTATTTGGTCTCTCTTTTGCTACAGCAGCATCAGTAAAATCAGGCCTTTATAATGGTGGTGAAAGGCATGAAAAGAAATCTTGGTTACAAAAGCAGAATTTAAAAGAAACCAAAACCCAACCCAAACAATAAACTGGCATGCAGACCATCAAAAGGTAGTCTTTTTCCAACCCCACACAAGCACATGAGCTACTTGGAAGATATTTTAAACTGACTTCTTGTTTGATACAATATATTAAATTCCAAAGGGATAAAAAATGGAAACACTTCAGATTTAATTTTTTCAACTTACCTGTAAGAATACTCAGCTGTCTCTATGAATATAAACTACATGCCATAAAGCTGCTTTCATAACAAAACAGTGTGAGTGCTATACTGAGCTAATATCCAAAATTATCTGTTGACTCTGCATACACATTCTTCTGTGGCCACACAGTTCAAGGCTTATGGACCATAAACTATAAACTTCAAGAATCACGCTTGGATACTGAAGATGCACACTCTAGCTCCCCTGTGTTGTTCATACTTATATATTTCTTAGCACAAGCCCCTTCTAGGTTTCCTGCATGCTTTTCTCTCTATTTGCAATAATCCCTCTGCCCAACTGAACTATAGGTCCCCTCTTCTCATATACCCTCTTTGGTTTTATGTCTTTTGTTGAAAAGATTTCATAAATGATAAAGTTTTAAAACAATTTAAAATGGAAAGGTCAGTTGCATAGTTTAGCATCTTTGAATTTTATCTTTTCACCTTGGTAAGTCAATCAACATTTAAAGAACAGGTTGCACCAGGATGCTGCTGACACTATGAGTTATTTTGTGATGCAAAATAACCCTAC
Source organism: Melopsittacus undulatus (assembly GCF_012275295.1). NCBI lineage: Eukaryota > Metazoa > Chordata > Aves > Psittaciformes > Psittaculidae > Melopsittacus > Melopsittacus undulatus. The sequence goes on along the minus strand of NC_047532.1, from coordinate 57,327,455 downwards.
ATCTATTTTTAAATAGATTACTTTTCTCTCGTCAACCATACTCCAGAATAGCATGTAGCAGTCCAAATCTACTGCATGCATGTGCACATTCACAGATACACATGAATATAGCCTGCTGTGGTTTCGTATTCACAAGACATAGCATATCAACTGTTAAAACCACCCCTTTTGGTGTGCTAACGCTACAGTTATTTTTTTTATGTTTTTGCTATAAACTTCCAAAACAATTAACAAACAAAAAACCCATGTTTACTGCAATTAAAGCTTTTGATTGTTTTTATGTAATTTAAGAAGGAAAAAGCCTAAAGTAAAGTTGTAGCTGTGGCTAAAGTGTATATGGTGCAAACATCAATAATTTGCTGTTCACACCTAAAACATGCAAAAGGAAATGCAGACTAAAGGTACTCAGCAACCAAAACTGCCAACTTACAATATGCAGTGATCACTTGATTATTTTTAGGATATCTCATGTTTGTGCTCCCACCTCAGAAAATCCATGACTCTCACAACTCTTTAAAGTTGTTTTACTGAACTAAAATAAAGTTACATGGGTAGCTCTAGTACGTAATTAACAGGGTCACTTTTATTTTCTTCAAGAACTTCAGTGGTTTTGAAACTGCTTTTGTGGCATCTAGAATATTACATCAGAAGAAAAATCAACATAGAAATTGACCTTGACATTATTTATGATTATACTTTGTTAGCAGAGTCTACTGTAGCATGCATTTTCTTACCGGTATCTATGAACAAATATACCCTTAAAAATAGAGTTCATCATATTTTCAATTTCATCTTGGTTTTCTTGTAGCTGGAAAGAAAAAAAAAGTCAAACCAAAAAATAAGTTAAAGATCACTGCTTACTATAATCTGATATTCTATAATTCTTTATTGGGAAACATGAGAAGACCATGAAACAGCACTTAATTAAAGGTATTAATAGACTCATTATTTACTGCTCTTCCAGCATATGCCTGTGTTGTGTGCATACACATGTGTATATATATATATATAAAAGCATATATGCAATTCCTTAATGGAAGTTAACAGTGGAAGAAAGTTAACAATCTCCACATATATCAATTATTTTTGTTTCAAATTAGTCCTTTGAACACGTAATCTTTTTTTTTGCTACTGAAATTTAGGCAAGTTGAGACTGTGTATTCAGAATTGTCAATGACCATGTATTCAGTTAAATTGATAGAACTATGAGTGAATGACAGCTACAGAAATGAAGCTGGTTACACATCATGAATCCCCTCTCAAAAATTCAATTTTCCATTTCAGAAAAGTACTTAAAGATGTTCTTAATCTTAAGTATGAGCTTGTCAGTTGCTTCAACTTCAGCACCCATGATGACTGAGTTTCTGAACCAGGAAGCTTTCCAGAATCAGAGTATGGGTGCTTGCTGTTGGAGCACACCTGACATCCAGGCCTCAGACTGCAAACCAAACCCAAATAAAAAGGTGTTATGAGCATGTTAAATAAGATTATGCCAATTATGTACAATCAGCTTTTGGAGCAGGACTGCTACTACACTCAAAGCCTTCATTCTTCCATTAAGGTGTTTCTTAATGTCAAAGCAGAATACCACATGCGTGAATGTAAATTTTTCCACATTTTCAGTATGAAAATGTGACAAAGCCTTGCTAATACAGAGCGCATATACGCATTAAACAATCAAACGTATGTAATTATGAAAATATATAACAGATTAAAACTCTTAAAGCTAGAGGCAGAATTATGATCACCTCTTTTGACTTCCCAAACAGCAGGAGCTCAAAAACACTTTCACCCAGGGGCTTGTATTTTTCAAGCCATGTTTAAAAATATTTCTACACTATCTTCCAGATAAGATCTAAAGCATCTTGCAAAACTCAGTAAATGAAGTCTCCCAGTTGTCTAAAAGGCAGAGGTGCTGTCTGCATTTTGCATATGGGGAAAATAAGACACTGAGGACTTCTGACTAAACTGTCAAACACCTGCCAAAGAAATTAATTTCATAGTAAAAGGGATTATTTACAGAGGGAAAAGTTGGATGCACACCAAAGGTCTCATAAACAAAACAAACAACTTCAGACACGGCTTCTGAGAGAAGCACTACTTTCTGCATCAGCTCAACCCAAATATGCCCAGACTAAATGCTTGTTCTAGAATACATAATCCAAAAGAGAGTGTGAATTTCTAATCATTCCTCAGTTGGTTGACTTCAAAGGTTACAAGCAGGCAAGTATCCACAGAAGCATGAGGCCAGAGACAACCTAGCAGAGAGTGTGGAGTAAAATGAAGTTGGGAATGAATCAAGAAACCTCAGGAGGAACTCTGCAAAACTACTGAGGCCCTGAAAGGGAAAGGAGAAGCTACTGAGGACTCTGGGTATAAATCATTAATATCAAAGCACACCACAGAAGAGAGGTAGGAGAGACTGAACTTTATGAGAAGATTAAGATACTGAAGAAAAGTGTACTTTGAGATTTGTTCGAGTGTGAAATGGAGCAGCACTATACAAGATTTAGGACAGCATGGTTGGCTTCCTCTGTCTTTTTTTATGCATGGAATTTACAGCTTGCTATAAACATGGTAAGTTATCAGCTATATAGCTCACACAAGGATCCAGAGCTGGTGTAGAAGCAGAATCAGAGATCCAGCAGGTCCATGTGAGATCTCTTGTGTGCTAACACTTAAAAGCATTTAAAAGCTCCAATGTGTTTTAGATTCAAGGAAGAAAAGGGAAAAAAATTCCAAAACTGTAACTGCATTTTACCATTCCAGCTTTTCTAGATCACATACTTGATTTTGAGCGCTAAATTTCAGGCATCTTGAGATACCATTTGGGCCTTGGAATTCCTGCTATTACCAATGCAAAAGCAATATAACTCACTCTTAAACATAAGTAAAAATAAAGGAAGCATTCTCTTACAGATGCTGCAAGAATTTTGAGAAGGTCAAAACCACATGTATGACAAGCAAAATTCAGACTACTACTACTGACAGCAACTAAGACACAACCTCCTCTCTATTATGGAAGACTTTCATAAATCATCCAGTTTAGTTCAAAATCTCACTGATGACACTAGACCTTCACACACTATTCTCATTTCAGGAATGAGAATGAAACACTTGGGAGAGTGTTCCATTTCTTCTACTTCAGATTAATTTCTCACAGCTCAAAAACTGTACCTCTGTAACTTCATGAAGATAAACATATGCCCTTGGATGTGCTTATGAGGGCTTATTATGGCACTACATCAAAAGCATCTACTAAGGAAGTGCCAGCACAGAATACAATTGTAAATTCCATATATTTAAACACAGGAAATATACAACAGTATGTTAGGTGTTCTTACAGAGAGAAATTATGACATCTGATCTTAACAGATCTCTTCTATACAGGTCACCCTACTATGCTTACCACAATGTGTCTGAGGAGATACTCAGTCCCCATCACTCCTCCCTGGCCTACTCCTGCACAACGCTTCGATTATTTATAGTGAGCAGTGGTGTGAGAGAGACTGAACAGACCTATAAAAAGTTAATGTTTGCTAAATGCTAATTCTGTGTTTCACAGCTCCGTGCTGGCCTGAGCATCACTGCTTCAAAGTCTCTCCAGAGCAATTCTATACTGCATCTCCAAAAGACATTGAAAAGAGAGCTGAAGGAATGAGCACAGAGGATGTTCATAGACACAGAGACACTAAACCAAGTTAATCAGTGTAATTGGTGACTTTGTCCTTCTCTGGAAATTCAAAGCAATAATTAACAAATGTGGATTAAGAACCATGCTCCAGCTGTTTTAACAAACCAGTTCTGCTTTTCGAAATGCTTTAAGACTAACATTAAAATTAGTGTTTAATTTAAAATGTTTCTCTTGCAGTTTGGGCAGGAGAGATTGTTCTTGCTCTGTATCTTAATGCAGGATTTTTAAAGAATTATTAAAGCCAAATAAAATTATGCTATGGATCACAGGGGTAAAATAAAAATAAATAATTGTAATTATCCCCAGACAAAGACTCTAAAGTCAAGCAACTCTGAGCAAAATTATACCTAGAGGAATTAAAGGTGCACACAGGTAAAGCACCCAGACATCCTTAATGTGCCATGGAATAAAACAGCGGTGGAGGAAATATATTCAAAAACTAAGATATTAAAATATTAAAATATTAAAATTAAATCTAAGTCATATATACTTCAATTTTTCAATCCATCTTCTGAGTTTTCTATCTTTACACATTATAGCTGTTTGGGTGTATAGATATTCATTTTTTACTTGTCGTCTTTAAATTTCCTTTAAGTATACCTCTAAACCTGAGTTCCCTGGGATATAATACTTTATTTAGGGATGATTACAGCAACCTTCTTACGGTTTTGCTCACCTAATGCTAGACTGGCACTCACTAAAAGCAATCTCCCTAGTTTCTTCTCCAGGTGCTACAGCCCCCACTCCAGTGTTGCTTGAAAACAGCTACAGAAAGAAGTATTAATGAGACACTATGTCAAAATTGCAGTGATCAAAGGGAGAAAGGGACAGTGCAGTGAGGGACTACATACAAACCTTTTTTCAGAATCTTTCTGCATAATCAAAACAGTTACTGCTTACAACTTGAACCTAATTGTCTTCCTGCCTGCACGATCCTTATAACAGGTCATATATACAAACCCGTAAATAGAAATTCTCCTGTGTATGCAGAACAGCACTCATACTCACCAGTGTATTAGTACAAGATTCAAAAATGTGGTCCAAGTAATATGCTTGAGATCACAAAACCTATCTCTTGTTTCTTTTTTACTATGGCACTCAAGTCACAAACTGCCCTGGACTTTCTGTAGAGGGAATGCATACAAACCAGGACAAAAAAGAAAAAATCTTTTTACTTGCCTCTTTTCTTTTCTGAAGCAGAAGCTCCAATCTTTCATTAGCTCTTTTACCAATCATTTTGTTTCTCTCAGCTTCATACTGCCTCTGAGTATTATCCTGATGAATGCTCAGGTTTAAGGCAACATTCACAAGAGCAGTCATAAGCTTCATAGCTGCAAAGGCAGAAGACAGAATATGACTCTTTACCTGTAGTCAGAGCTAAAAAATATTTCCTTAGCAGATCCATGGTCACAGAAAATAACCAACTCAATCCTGACACAAAGCCACCTGGGAAGGCACTTCCCACCCAAGCAATACCCAGGTCACCCAGCTCATCTAAAAACAAGAACAGTATATACATTTACTGCATTGAGCTCCAGGCCATGCTTCAATACATGTTTCATGGCATGTATTATCACTGGAAAATGCTGGAGATCTTCAGCTTCTCCTGTTCCTAATGTGCTAGATAAACATGCATCTAATGCCAGAAGCCATCAGTGCCTTAAGTAACTCAAGCTAGTTGTGATGAACCTTGGTTTTTGCATTTGGTTATCCTTGCTTGAAGTTTCTAGCTACATAATCCATTCCAAATGATGGCAACTATTTCTTCCACATAGCACAGATCTTGGGTAACCTCTCTAATGTATGGTGTGGTTTCCTGTCTTGTCAATCAAGCCTCTCAAACTTTCCAAACATCTCTCCCACATGACTGATGTGAGACCAGAGTGCATGTCTCACACCATAATCTCTCTCTTATGAAACAATCAACCATAATCTAAGATAACAACAGATCAAGATCGCCTAGAATTGAAGATAGTATCAGCTGAACAGGAATACAGTTTCCATCTCAGTTTAAACAGCAGGCACAGATTTGCAGAAGGTTATCTGCAACTCAAGTAGTGTTCACCTCTGAATACCTGATTTGTGAAGGTGAACTCTGAACCTGGAAATTTACGCTTGCATAATTCATGTTTTTACCATCCCACTACTGACTACGGTGAAGAAACTCTAAACTGCAGAAATATGGATTTGATGAGTGGACTGTTCGGTGGATGAGGAACTGGCTGGATGGTTGCATCCAAAAGTGTAGTGGTCAATGGCTCAATGTCTGGATGGACACAAGTGACAAGTGGTGTCCCTCGGGGGTCCGTAATGGGACCAGTACTCTGATAGTACCTTAACAACACAGTGGGATTGAGTGCACCATCAGCGAGTTTGAAGATGACAGGAAGCTGAGAGGTGCAGGTGACACAGCCGAATGAGAAGCCATGCAGAGGGACTAAAGACAAGCTCGAAGGTGGGCACATATGAGCCTCATGAGGTTCAAAGAGGCCAAGAGCATGTGGATTGGGGCAACCCCTGGTATCAATACAGGCTAGGGGATGAAGGGATTAGGAGTACCCCTGAGGAGAAAGACTTAGGGCTACTGGTGGATAAAAGATTGGCTATGAGCCGGTAATGTGCACTTGCAGCCCAGAAGGCCAATTATATCTTGGGCTACATCCAAAGCAGCATGTCAGCAGGACAAGGGAGGCAATTCTGCCCCTCTACTTTGCCATGGTGAGACCCCACCTGGAGTACTGCATCCAGATCTGGAGTCCTCAGTACAGGAAAGATACTAACAATTCAAATATTTGGCATGATCTATGAACAATCTAGACAGAAGAATCTTCCAGTATTTCAGCTCATAAGATGAGCAGAAAGGTTATCATCTCACATAACCAGCTTTAGACACATACACCCAAGCCAGCCATCCTAATATTGATTTGTAATTGGAGAAAAATAGTTAGTTCCAAAGAGAAATTAATCTGTCTTGCAGGAGACATCTCATATAGATCTGATGAAATATACTCCAAAAAATCCTATTTCAAGCTAATAATATACCCCGTGCTTTCATTAGATGTAGGCAGCTGTGTTGAAAGGTGCAGCATAGCTGGAGGTAGAAGACAAGAAGACCTACAACTACAGCCCAGTGCTCCTCAAAATAATGCTTCTCAAGAGTGAAGGCACAGATTTTACTTTCTAGTGGACTTAAATTCTTTGATGATACAATTTTCATTATGCTTATTTAGAATAAATTTGTTGCTCTAAAATACAAAATTATTAAGACATTCCATACAGCAAATGAACATCTAGTAACAAAACACAAGACGTAAGCTTACCATTTCTGATTCACAGGATTCGAAAGTGCCAATTCTCTGACACTAAGAGCCTCAGCATAATCCTTCCCAAACAAAAAAGTGCACTTAAAGTATATTTTTAGTATAGTTATATCATATACGGTACTTGGATTTGATCAAGCTTTTCAGAGTTATCAGTGCTGGTCAAATTCCACCTCAATCAAAACTAGGAATAATTCTCAAATGGCTAAATAGTAGCAACTTCTATGAAAAAGCTCTTCTCTGTGCTAGCTTACTTACCAGCTAATGTACTGGTGTGCCTGAAAGCCCGGACCTGGGAATCTGACAAACCAGTCAGAAGGGAGATCACTGTGTCCATCATGTATTCATCATAAATGATGCTATACTGACACTGTCGAATGAGCACTCCAATGAACTCGCAGAAATTGGATCGAAACTTCTTCCACTGTGGCCCAGGCATGGTAAGTGGATAATCACCACTGTCCTGAAGAACAAGAAAATGAAAATATGAAGTACTAAAAGTCTCCCATTTAATGTATTTTAATGTTGTTGTAGCCACTGTAGTCTAAGCCTCTAAGCAAAACACTGACTTTATCCTTCAAGCCAACTGAAAACAACAAATAAAACCAATACATTATTCTTCAGTAAACAAACTTGTTGGCATTAAAGTACTTTTACAAAGACTTCATTGTAACTGTTCTACACTTGAAATACTAGCTCTGTGCAGTACAAAATATGCATCAAGACTCATTTCTTTGTGTCCGGGGAAGTGGGGGGAAAGATGAAAAAGAAATATTTCAAAGTATTGAAGGTCAAAACCTAAAGGCAGTCTTGTGCAATTGAAAGTTCGTGTCATTCTCCATCCCTTCTTTAACTCCATGTTAATATCCTAATACTTGTTCAAGGCCATGGACAAGATGGAAGACTTGCAGAAGTTAACCCTGAAAAAGAGCAGTGCTTGTATTTATAGTTACCCTACTAAACTTCTTGAATCACTGCCTTGGCATTCCATTTAGAATTAGTCAGAAAAAGATACTGCTGTCCTACAGAAAATTTGTGTTTCGTTATTTGTTTTCCTCACTGTATAAAATGAACACTCAGAATATGTCATTTTTTTATACATGAAAAATAATAAAAAAGCCCTCAAACCCCACAGTTAAAACAATCTCAAAGCTAAAAATCATTCAACATTAGGAAGATTTTTATTTTAACAGAAGATACCCAATCTGAATTTTGTTTCAAACAAAAATACTTAGGTCTACTCTACAGAAAGAGTACTTCTTTCTGTAATACTGTTCCCAATGGTAATTTTCATTTTAAGCCACTCTTTGGTTTAAATTGCCATTTCAGATGAATAAAACATTAATTTCCACACAGAAAACAGAGTAGAGTGCTGAAAAAACCTGCAGTCCTATTTTAGGAATCTGGAGTTCTTTGTTGTATGCTGGCAGTTCCAAGAGGTGAACTTCAGAACCCAGAATACCATCACCAATTTCAGTGGGATGAGAAAACTTTCTACAGTTCTTCCTGCCTCCCCTTACTAACTTCTCTAACATCCAGGATGTAGACAAATAAGTATATCCCCCTCAAAGCCATACAAAGATAAATTAAGGTCTACATGGATCCAGACCAGGACTAATGTGGACCCCAAGCTAGTTCTTGCACAGACAGACCTGGCTGGGCTCTCTCACCCTACCAGTTGTGAGTTTGCTCCATGCTTTTGTGTGACAGTACACTTGTGCCCTTAAACTAGCTAAATCACAAACTTTTCCATACAAGCATTTCAGCATCTAGGGCCTACTCAATCCACTACACTGACTTTTCAAGATGAGTGATTGTAACTACCTTTTCAAGTAATTTTATTACTTTTTCGTTTCCAATTATTACTCTTTCCTAAAGCTCATGCTGGCTTGTTATTCCTCATCCAACAGTTTAAATCACTGCTTTGTTTGTCAATGCAATTTCTCAAACTGGGCCACTGGTCATCCACTGTTTTCTTGCCCATTGCATTTTTAAACAAAAGTATATTGTAATATATTCCAGAATGTTTCAAGAACTATGTGTATACTATACCTCATCAAATTCCTCTGTCATTTTCCTTATGATTTCTGCATTTTGCATGTTCCTAAACATTTCAATTCTTACAGTGCCTGTGAGGTAACAAAGGAAAAAAAGAAATTAACCAAATCCATTTTACTGTTATGTCAAATATCAATGTCTTCCTGCTGCTAAATTTACAGCTCAATAATACATAAGAGGAAGTATATAATGCAGTAACAGAAACACATTGAACAAGACTGTCTTTTGAAAAAGTGGGTAAAAAAAAATAATCATCTCTCCTGTAAAATATTATCAGACTAGGAGTTAGTAAAAATGTCCATCTTTTTACTCTTTACAACTGAGCAAGTAAAATCCAGAAGTGATAGCAATGTAGGATTCATGCCATCTCTGCAGTTGCCAAGAGCTTTTCATTTTGTGTCCAAAATAAAACGAAGCCCATCTTTCAGTTCGAAAGCCACTATTAGCAATTCTCCACTTGTTATGATGAGTCACCTGGATAACAGATATACCATGATATCTGTGCAGAGACACAGGAGTGGTTTTCATACTGCTTAGCTCAGAACCAACAGGACTTATTGATATGGACACAGCACTGTGTGAATGGGCCTACAGCACCTGCAGAGCAGAGCTAGTGTGATCACATCACATGATGCTATTGTCAGGAGGTTTTTCCACAACTAAGGACTCCAAAGGGCCCAATCAAGATGTGAGGCATATCAGGACCAAAAGAAGCAATTGTATTTATGTTATTCCTTCATCTGGATTATGGCATTCCCCACTGTTACCTGAACAGCAAAGCTGGTTTACTTTTCATTGTTAATTGTACATAGGTACCAGAATTTAAAATATAACATCACAACAACAATAAATGAAAATTCTTGTGACTTGATCCTAAATGCAATCTGTATAAATAAATATTTTTACAAAACAAAAAAATTTTCCACTTTACTGCCTTTGCAACTAGACATTGTCTAAATAACCAACCATATAACACAAGCCAACACTGGAACATTTTTTTGCTACTACATGATCTTCTTTTTGCCACTTCACTTCTTCTTTTGTTAATGGAAGAGGAGGAAAGACAGAAAAATTAAGCAAACTGCAGAGCTGCAAAATCCATCCCAACATCATTAACTTTACAAACAGTAATTGTTTAACAGTCTCCCTGCTTTTGGAAAATGTTCAACTGGATTAATGATCCACTGCATGGCTCCAAAAAACTTCAAACCAAAATAGAAGAAGCTTAACAATGAATAGTGTTAGTCCCTCTACAAAGGATAAAGATTAATTTAAATATTCAAAATATTATGAGAATGTTTTAATTCCTTGAAAAACACACACTAGAAACACAAGCATCTCAAAATATACCAGCACAGGTACAGCACAACAATACTCTGTATCTTGGTAGGGGTTTTGTTTTACAGTGCAACTTAAACCCTGATTTCTTGAATTTGTTTTGCTTCTCCAAGAAATAATGTTTATTTGCTATCTGTTCCATGCTGGGTAACACTGTCAACCTCAGTTCTAACAATGGCAATTGAAGTTTGTGCACGGCAATTTCCATATGATCAATAAACAATTACTAATGCAATATATTACTACAAAACCAGAAACCAAAGAATCCTACTATATGACAGTTGAAGATCTATTTTATTAGCTTTGAAATCATCTGTACATGCAGCTTTAATGTTTCCTGCAGTATTGCAAGTTTTGTTTTGATTATGTGAAACAGTTTCACAGTATGTCTCAGAGTACTGAACAGTGGACTGCTATTCTTAGCAATCCACCTCAACTGCATGAATTCTTTATCTCACTGCATGCTGTCATCTGTTGCTCTTCTCATTGGTACTATAACCTTGACTGAATAAGTAACCTAAAGACCTTTATTTTAAACATCCTCAATTATAATTTTATTTATTGATTTATGACTTCTGTTAATAACCTTAAATAGCTTCCACATAATATATAACCACATTACTTCCTTAGAGAAAGTACCATAAAAATACCATGAATAAAATCCCTTGTTAATGCACTTCACTCAAAACAAATCTCCCTTCAACTTTGTATAATTCTGCTGTGGTTTGTAAAGCAAACTGCGCATGGTGGCACAGCCACATGGAACCTGCCTGCTAAACTGACACCAAGCGAAGAGGCTGCAAACACAAGACTATGTGCCACAGGTAGTTTCTCTTGAATCATATAAAGGCTTTTACCTTCCATGGCTAGAACTGAGACAGCACCATCTATCTGTTGCGCTTTTTAGGATTTCTATTGATCAGTGTGTGCAAGTATTACAGATAAGCCTAGTGTACTTTCTACACATCTTTCAAACAAGCAGTGGTTCAATTCTTTGGGAACAGAAGGCAAGAAAATGCACAGGATGAAACAACCTTTTGACATCTAGGGATGCCACGGTGGACAGGAGCTCTATACTGCCAAGGAGTGAAGATGAAAAGCTCTTACCAACTCGCTGGTATGTCTCATTCTTTCATCCACTTTTTTTTGACAAAGTTTACTGGAAGCCTTGTCAAGCAAAATGAACACTTCTACTTATCTGGCAGTAGGTATTAGCTTTGGTCTGACTGCTTTTCCCAGCACCATCTTCCTCCACCTGACCAGAACACAATCGTGTCTGGTTTTATGGGAAACTGATTTAATGTTCTGTAAATATGCTATGAAGACTCTGCTAACAAACATGTCAGGGTGTCATCACAACTTTTCTACACTGCAATGGTTGACACTGTTCAAATTTAGAGGTAATCATAAAGATTAGTGAAAGGCTAAAGTCTCTCATTTAAAAGTTAATCCTTAAAATATAACAGATTTTCTATAAAATACCACTGAAGGTGTGGAATGCATTCCTATGGTCTCTGCCTTACTCATGTTGCTACTAGTCTTCTTTCTAAACTGAGTTTTATCTCAGTAACTCAGTCTTACCTTTCATGAAGTTCTCACTGTGTACTTAGTGAAGAGGAATTAAACTGTCTTAGACCATTAAGAAATTAAGAAGCCTATTCTACTTGAGTACTAACTTCTCATTTTAAAGTTATTCACACACACTGTGTTTTTAAGAGTCTTCTCACTAACAGGTAAGTATATTTCCTTAATGACAAAATTCCAGTTCATAGATACCAATTTGATTTGTCAGTGATTAATCATGCCACCCAACCAGGCTTTTAAAAAAGAAAAAACACATACAGAGGATACAACTACAGAAGAGAAAGACTAAAAGGGCCTATTGCAAAATTGGATGAATACACTTAAAACACACAAACAAGCAAAAAGTCCATACAACTGTGTACAAAACAAGATACAGCATTTCCAGGAGATATAACAGTGGCTTCAAGACACGTATTGATAGTGAGAAGCCTAGCCAGTTATAACAGTAAACCCTGCAAAAGAGAAGTAACAACATCTCCAAAAGCTTTGTAAGATGTGCAAGTTATCAAGTTTGTGCAACAACCAACCTTTGGACTACCATGACCACCTTTCCTCCTCTGAAATAGAACTACAGACAGTTGGTAATAAATTATATATTTTGTAGTATACTAACTAGACTATATACTGAGTTTTACTCTCTGGTACCTTTATTCATGGAAACTACACAGCCTCTCTTTTGGATCATCTGCCCAAACGGAGTAGCTGCAAGAAAAGTGGTGGGAAAATTACAGCTCAAGACTGAAGTCAATGGATATAAAGTAAGCCCACAGTCTCCCGCCAAAGAAGGATTAATTGTGGGACCTTAAATTAATGGTGACTGATTTGTATCTCTCAACCATACCAACTGGAAAAACAGTAACCAGAACAAAGATTTATAAAGGCACCAAGATGAAGACACAGGAAGATTTGTACTGGAAAGTATACGATAAAAGCCATACGTGCTTCTGCATTAGCTGAAGGTTGATTGTTGGGATCAGAGCACTGGAAAGTAAATTTTGATTGTCAAAAGTGTTGAAAGAGGGCATATTAAAAAAGCTTTTGCAAGGATGGATGATGATTACAGAACAGCCGGGTGGGCAATGTTTCCTTTCCTTTATATCATAGAATCATAGAATAGTTAGGGCGGGAAAGGACCCTAAGATCACCTAGTTCCAAAACCCCTGCCACGGGCAGGGACACCTCACACTAAACCATGTCACCCAAGGCTTCATCCAACCTGGCCTTGAACACCGCCAGGGATGGAACATTCACAACCTCCCTGGGCAACACATTCCAGTACCTCACCACCCTAACAGTAAAGAACTCCTTCCTTATATCCAGTCTAAACCTCTGATGTTTAAGTTTTAACCCGTTACCCCTTGTTCTGTCACTACTGTCCCTAATGAAGAGTCCCTCCCCAGCATCCCTATAGGTCCCCTTCAGATACTGGAAGGCTGCTATGAGGTCTCCATGCAGCCTTCTCTTCTCCAGGCTGAACAGCCCCAACTTTCTCAGCCTGTCTTCATATGGGAGGTGCTCCAGTCCCCTGATCATCCTCATGGCCCTCCTCTGGACTTGTTCCAACAGTTCCATGTCCTTTTTATGTTAAGGACACCAGAACTGCACACAGTACTCCAAGTGAGGTCTCACAAGAGCAGAGTAGAGGGGCAGGATCACCTCCTTTGACCTGCTGGTCACGCTTCTTTTGATGCAGCCCAGGGTATGGTTGGCTTTCTGGGCTGTGAGTGCACACTGAAGTTGGTTCATGTTCATTTTCTCATTGACCAACACCCCCAGGTCCTTCTCTGCAGGGCTGCTCTGAATCTCTTCTCTGCCCAACCTGTAGCTGTGCCTGGGATTGCTCTGACCCAGATGTAGGACATTGCACTTGGCATGGTTAAACTTCATGAGGCTGGCATCAGCCCACCTCACAAGCATGTCAAGGTCCCTCTGGATGGCATTCCTTCCCTCCAGCCTATCAACCGAACTACACAGCTTGGTGTCATTGACAAATTTGCTGAGGGTGCGCTCAATTCCACTGTCCTTGTCACCGACAAAAATGTTGAGCAAGACTGGTCCCAACACCGATCCCTGAGGGACACCACTCGTTACTGGTCTCCAGACGGACATTGAACTGTTGACCACAACTCTTTGCATGTGGCCATCCAGCCAGTTCTTTATCCACTGAGAGGTTCACCTATCAAATTGATACCTCTCCAATTTAGAGACAAGGATGTCATGTGGGACAGTGTCGAACGCTTTGCACAAGTCCAGGTAGATGATGTCAACTGCTCCACCCCTGTCCATCGCTTTTCTAGCCCCGTCATAGAAGGCCACCAAATTGGTTAGGAAGGATTTCCCCTTAGGGCAGCCATGCTGGCTGTCACCAAGCACCTTGCTGTTTTTCATGTGCCTTAGCATGCCTTCCAAGAGAACCTGCTCCCAGATTTTGCCAGGCACAGAAGTGAGACTGACTGGTCTGTAATTCCCCGGGTCATCCATTTTCCCCTTCTTGAAAATGGGGGTTATATTTCCCTTTTTCCAGTCGTTGCGAACGTCACCTGACTGCCATGATTTTTCAAATATGATGGGCAGTGGCTTTGCAACTTCATTCACCAGCTCCTTCAGGACTTGTGGATGGATTTCATCAGGTCCCATGGACTTGTGTACATTCAGGTTCTTAAGATGGTCTCAAACCAGATCCTCTCCTACAGTAGGCCTAAGGTCTTCATTCTCACAGTCCCTGCGTCTGCCTTCCAAGACCTGGGTGGTGCGGTCGGAGCATTTGCCAGTGAAGACTGAGGCAAATATTCAGTGTGCATTTCCTATACCTTTCTCCCCATTACCACTTAGATAATGAGAAACAATCTACTTCTACAATGTCTGTAAGTGCTGGTTTTAACTGTCTCATAAGTGTTAGGGAAAAATCTCTGCGTGAAAGATGATAAACAAAGACTGATGTCAAACCATAAGGAGCACATGATTTTTCACTGCTCAGCTTGGGCCATGGTACACTTCTGTAACAGTTTCTTTACTGTTCCCCGAAGAGAGCTGCCTGAAACTAACCACAACTTACTCATGACAGTAAAAAAGTTTATTTTATATGGCTTGCTCACAATCACATAGGAACAGTGAAGCAGATCTTACCTCATAGGAATCAATAGGCGTTAATCATTAATTTAAATGGAAACTGTACTGGGAAAGCTGAAACACATCCAAATAGATGCCGAGTCTCCTAAATCCCATGGGGGCTCTTAACTCTTTATTGATTTCTGTGCTTGAAAACTGAAACACTTTACTGAAAACAGAAGCCAGGATTCTAGAAAGATGCTAGCCTAAATACTTCGTTAAATTTCAGCTTTTGCGGAACATGTAGGAACATAACACCCTTTTATTGATTTATTCCCAAATTCTTCCTGGTGCATGGACTCTACATGGCCCAACTTCCACCGCCAGTGAAGTAGTATGCAAAAGGCAGTATCTTCCTCAAAGACACAGCCCTAACTCATCCTTAGAGCAACTTCAGAGAGTGAACTCTTACTGAGTGAATCAGCAAGAATGCCAATGGGGAAAATCTAAAAGTATAGCCTCATGCAATTAAAGACTTAGCAAATAATCACAGGCAACTGTCAAAAAGAATTCTAATGGTTCAGCTGAGTCTACCTATGACAAAACCAAAACCAAGTATCTTGTCAGTTACCAAAATACGTTCAATGTGTTCTCTGAAATGCTCCTGCAGCGTCAACTCCTTACCATTCACGTGATACACAGCATACACAGGGAAGGTGCTTTCTCTTGCTGCAGTTCCATTATCTAATTGACCTTCTGCTTACTAATTTACATGGAAAAATATAATTCTTCAATACTTCAACTTGTTTTATTTATTTTATGCATTGCTATGATTTTGCCCGTTATGCTCCTACAGTTCCTATTTACCTTTAATTTTTCGATTTTTAGACCACTGCATAGCACATGATTCAAACCAGTCACTGTAATTCTATTTTTCCTTTGCTTTAAGTTATTTTGCACTTAAGTCTTGAATATAATTTAATTTCAAGTTATATTTCAAGTCTTGAAAATAATTTAATTTCAAGACTTAAGTATAATTTGGAACAGGAAGCTCTTCTGTTTTTGCCTTTGTTGCATTTCCCACACAGACTTGTGTACCTACTTTTTCAGTCTAGTCTTTTCCACTTTTGAAGACCATTATCATTATTTTGTCCTTCACTTTGCTCTCACAGAACTAGGAATATTATTATTCTAATGACTGAACTCATTTGAATTGCCATCCCAATAATGAGAATTAGCTCTAAAGGAGAGTGTTTTCCATTTGTGTTCTCCATCTTCTGTACCAAAAAATTGTCACCACCACACTATAAGAATCCACTGGACAATCCTTAACTTGCTGTATTCTGGTCTTTGATAACACCTTGCTATGTTTAAGTCCCTTTACCTCGGAGCCTACTGTACATCCTACCACTCTACATACTGATTAAAAAACAACAATTAAGCTTTTGTACATGGCCCTCTTGCTTTGATGGCTCATAGTAGACACCTACAGCAGAAACTTGGGTCTTCTCTCCCATTCTATCACTGTCTAGACATTTTCAAGAAAGCTATTCTAGATTTCAGAATAAATGCAACTGTTACAGAGTACAAGGATTGTGCAGCAAGCTCCCTTTCCTGGATCTACACATCTTGATTTTGCTAAAAATCTTTCCAAGCAGTTTTTTTTTAATTAGATAAAGACCAGAAAAGCCATGAGACAGAACTGTGTTAGCCCCACTATGAGTCTCAAGCTGTATGAGAAACATATGAATACAAGACTTCTACCAGGTAGCAAGGAGGAGAAATAATTTGTTACTTGTCATCATGAACTGATCACTTGAAGGCAGAGACATGTTTCCCTGTTGCAATGTGATGTTAAATCTGAGAAAATTTGCAATGGAATCTAGGCTCTGGAATGGAGCAAACTTTGGTCATTACAGTCCTTTTATCATTCTTATAGCCCTTTTGTGCTCTCTCCTCCCAACGCCTGACTGCCACCTACAGTTCCAACTCTGTGCTCTTTAGGTGCCCAATGATGTCACATAGAAATAACAATCATTAGTAGAGAAAGAGGCACATTTAAAGGGGTCACTATTAAAGCATTTTGAATTTACCTCCTCCACAACACAAGGCTCAGAAATCCTTATTATGCTGGTTTACATAAACTAAACATAAGAAAACACTTTTTTCTTATTCAAAGATTTAGTTCTACTGTTTCTGCTGGCTTTTCACAAACAAATTCAAACTAAAGGAAGATGTCAAGCCCAGTATGGAAACCTTATTATAATCCAGTTAACTGAAATGGAAACTGATTTAAAAACAATCAGCAATATTAATAGTGCCAACAGCTAACAAGGAGTATCAAAGGTTGTCAAAAACATCAGGAAAGCTGGGAAGACTTACTGTTTTGACTATCATAGGGCTCACTGCACAAAATAGTGGAATCTTAGTATCAAATCATAGAATAGTTAGGGTTAGAAAGGACTTTAAGATCATCTAGTTCCAACCCCCTGCCATGGGCAGGGACACCTCACACTAAACCATATCACCCAAGGCTTCAAAACCTTGCTATTTCCGATACGCAAATTCAGGGATGATTGTATTGTTACTTATATTTACACTATATTACATTAAGAAGTTCAAATTTCTGAATGAGATAAAGAAGTTGATAATTTAATGTATGTAACTTGTGTTTCGTACAGTTCTAAATGGTTGTATTTTTTAAAAACTGAAATGCTATTTGATCCAGAAGATAACAGTGAAGGTGACAATTCCACCATTACAGGTGTAGGAAGAAACACATTGAAGACCATGTGAAATTTTTACAAAGAGGACAACAATGATTCATGCCAACAATTATTTCCATTTGCTGGGATAAAATGAAAAAAAAAGTACATATTCTTACAGTAAATAAAAAAGTGATAGACAATGTCTGCTGTAAAGAAACCAAATCCTATGAAATTCCTAAGCTTCAATTACTGCTACTTGCTTAAATTACCCTGTTAGAATAAAAAAAGTGAAAACTAAAGAATCCAGACTCAAAGAACCATTAAATCTTACTACAGAACTGGTGGGCCTGTTCAAGGCTTGATGTTAACTTTTGTGAAGCAATGCATCACAAGCTTCTTCGAGATCTAAGGCATCAACATATAGCTCAAAGTCATACATTTATGCAACACATTTTTAAAGTGCTATAATGATCTTCCTAGTCTTAGTTCTTAAGGAAGTTGACATGCAATATAAAGTTTTCAGATTAAAATATAGTAAAGCAAAACTAGCAAAAATGGTCAGTTTTCAGAATGGGATGAACCTTTCAACAGATCTATTCTAAGCACTGGTGTTGACAGGAATATGATAAATAACAGATACAAATGCTCTGAAAGAAAAAATAATAATGGAGCAGACAAAGTTTGATGCTGACAGCCAACTGAATTATTTATAATAGAGTTAAAGCTGACAGTCAACACTGCCAAAGGATTTCACAACAATGAAATTGACAAAAAGGCAAGTAATGCTCTTGAGGAAAAAAGCATGCTAATTCACAAACTACTAGTCAAAAAAGAAGTAGGCCTACATAATTTAACACATAAAAAAATAGTACACTTCATGTGTTCAAGTCTTAAAAATTTTGACACAGGGAACTTCCTTACTCTAAGTTTAAAGCAGGTAATACTGTTTTGATATGGCTCTACAGTATTTGCATTTGGAAATTGTAAGCTGCTTTTCATCGTGATGTTAATGTCACTGACTAAGAAACAGAAGCAAAATAATTAATAACCAAAATCACTAACCTTGCAATCTAGTATTCATACTGAATGATTTTATAAAATAGATCTTTTAATCCTTTGATGGCTTGAAGTAGTAATTCTCACAAAACACCCACCTTTTTGTCAGATAACTTCAGACCTGAACAACAGTAAATGACATGAACATGAGTAAAAAGTTCAGGAGCCTTTGCTTCCCAAAGGCAGCTCTTTGTTCCTAGCAATGCCTTAAAGCTTTTGCACTTGGAAGCATTCACAATTGCAGTCATCCCAGCAGCCACATGGGGTGACTCCCTGCACTGCCTCAGTTCACTTTAGCTCACTTCAGTTTTTAGCTGAAAGAGAAGTCTGTGATCAAGGAGGACACTCATGCTTGAGGAGAGAAGAAAAGCACTGACTCCAATGTATTCTTGGGTTTATGCTCCTCTGAAACTTTCCACCTGTTTACTTGGTGGTTCCAAGATTGATTTCTGAACAAGTTACTGGAACCAGTGGTTCCAAGATCTGTTTCTGTGAGCACTACTCTTTGCTGCAGTTTCCTGCACACATGCTGTACGGGAATGCTTGGTAAGAAAAACATTCCTTATGGACCTGATGAAACAAAAAATAACAAAATGGATTTTTGCATGCAGCAATCAGCACTAGGCATTGAGAACAGTGCAAGTACAAGTCATCATTAGATGAATCTTGCATTTGACAGTAGATTAATTTACCTGAACTGCAGGTTGTTAAGCCACACTGTGACTATTGGGTTTAATAGCTGCTAGTAGATCTATCATCTCATAATTCATTTATAGTTTTTATCTCCATAAACATCCACAGTGTATCAATAAAACCTGCACTCTAGTTCTGCATTCCTTAAGAAGGTAACTCATTCTATTTTTAAAGCTGCTGCCCGATAATTTTATTTGACAAGCCTGGGATCTTTTTGCCAAGAGTGAATAACTGTTCCCCTATTTGCCACTCTTTTCCTGATTGCTTGGGTTTTTATCTCTAATTTGGTATATACTTTTGGAAGAGGGATGCTCAGAACTACATTTAATGCTCAAGATGGAGGTGAAATACAGCTTTGAGAAACAGGTTTCTTTTTTGTTGCCAATATGCATACACATAAATTTGTGCTTTATTTCTCATTCTTAACTTCACCTCTCAGATCACTGCCAAGCAAAGAGGTGATATTTTCAAATTACTTACAATGCCAGCAAACTCCAGGAGCAAAACGTCAGTAACTACAGCCTATCGCTGCGTTTATGGAACCAGACTTTGGCTGCATGCTGTCAGAAGTTACTCATATCCAGCAAGATAAACATAATAGCCTAGAGGTAGATTTGAAAATTAAGTATCAGATACAGCAATTAATAATATTTGAACTAAGTCCATTTAGGTATCTCTACCCTTTCAGAGTGCTTTTATCAAAGACTGTTTCATACCTAGATTCACCCATCACTTGTGCTTTTAACAAGCAACCACAAAAGCTTCCCTTGGTAAGGTGAGGGGCCCAGTAGGAGTCTAAGCTCTTCCCCACTCTTGGGTGTGGATGCTTTCTCCATGCACAAATACCTGATAGGAGGGTGCAAATACCAGATGCTTCTCAGTGATGCCCAGTGACAGAAGAAGAGCCCAACAAACAAGCACACTAATAGAACATAACTGTGTAAGCATTTTTGTAGCCAAGGGCAGAGTAAAAATACTGTTGCCATTGCTCAACAAGAGACCACAAGCATTGCAATTATGCCTATGTTCATCACACACAGTCCTAGTCCTTGACTGTTAGGCTAGTTATCAACATGTTATGAGTACCTGCTCTGTGAACTGAAGCCAGGTACCAGGTGTCTTGTCTCACAACACAATTTAAGTGTGAGATAATAGAATAACAAAGGCCTTGAAAATATGCTACGTCTAATAAACTGATTTCAGCTAAGACTTACCACTTTGTGCTAATACTTTGTACTTAACATGTACCAATATACTCTTTTTTGTACTTTGTACAATATTTAATAGCAATTACAATAAACCCCCAAGCAGTTTTACAGATACTGAACAATCCTTAAAGGAAAAATAATAGATCTCTGTTCCATCATGCTAGAAGAGGCTACATATGCCTTACTATATGTTCTTCTGGGTAACTAAAAGGTTTAATCCACCAGTTTTGAGATTAATAAATAGATAATTATGATTTTAAAGTAACAGATGATTTATTCCTGTTCTGTTTCCCTATGATTTCTACCAAATGTTTGTTCCCACAAGGACAAACTCACAGCTAGTGATTTTCCTTCGAACTGCAAAATAATTTCAGTTGGTGCAATTCCTGACTGTCAACTAATGCAAATCCTTCACAAAGCAGGGCCAACTAGATCAGGCTGCCCAGGCTAATTCTGAACATGTCTGAGGACTGTGCTCCCACAGCCTTCCTGAGTCCTTATGCCTCCAGTACTCAACCACCTCACAGCAAAATTGTCTTCTGTTATATCGAACTGGAATTTCCCATGTTTCAACCTGTACCTGTAAACTGTCTTCCTATTACTATGGAATTGCATGAAGAGTCTAGCTTCATGTTCTCTCTAGTCTCTCATTATCTGAAAAGAATGGATAAGATCCCCCTTACGCCTTCTCTTCCCAAGACTGAGAAATGCTGTTCTCTCAGCTTCCCTCCATTCAGGAGAGTGAGGACGCTACTGAAGTGCTTCTGGAAATCAAGGCAGGCTCTTCCAACCAAATTGCGCTTATCCACATTTCCTGCTTCAAAGAACTTCAAGCTCTCTTCCTTAGAAAGCATCTACCAAAGACATTCACCTCAGAAGTCTGCCCACCCTTCCTTCCATTTTCTATGAATGCCCTTGTCCCACCTACAGGTTCACACTGACAAGACAGGTCAGCAGTGACCCACAAATACCGTGAACCTTTAACACACCTTCAGCAATGTTTTTGCCAAAAGGATCCTTTTCAGAGAACCAAGTTTCTTGCTAGTCAATGTCTAAATTTCTCCCAGTACCTAACACAAAACTCCACAGAACATGGTACCTCCACTTACTAGGAAGATAGGAGGCAAAAGGCTATCACAAGAAGATTACACAGCCAAGATCTGCCCTCTTTCCCTCAGTCTTTTTGCTCTCCGTGATGAAGTATTGATCCTTTCCTCAGTCCTCTGTGACTCTTATTTCTAGCCCTATTTCTGTGTGTCTCTCAGAGAAAGTAAAGAAAATGAAAGAGAAGTCCTAAAAAAACTAGAGAAGTTATTCTCTAAAGATCTGCAACTGATGTGACAGGCTCTAGACTCCACAAAAAAACACCCCAAACTGCCTCACAAGAAAGAAAACAAAGCAACAACAACAAAAAGAGAGGAACAGAATCCTTACAGCACCCTTCTTCCCTCAGAGCACCAGGCCAGGCCTCGCTGTGGGGTGTGACACACGCGGGTGCTCCCAAAGGCCTGACAGAACTCCCCAGGCCCAAAAGCCAGTGCCCTTCACGAGGCAAACACTGACTGGTATCCCCCCATATCACTCATTTGATGGAAAAAAACCCAGACATGCTAAACAGTAATAGTAAAAAAGACACTCTGTGGGCACTGCAAACAGAGCTGCAGCAGAAAGCTTTAATGATGCAAGCAGGTGTGCTTCATAAAATGCAATCGGAGATGTCGAAACACCTTCAAAACAACTTCTATCTAAAACATTTGATTCCCCTCATTAAATGAAAGCCATCACCTACACGAAAAGTTTCTGTGCTTCTTTTAACTTATCCAAAAAAAGGAAATGAGAGATGTGCATTTCTGTCTATAAAAACGCTGCTTAATAAATTCTGAACTGTTTAAACCAAATCTGACTGATCTTGGGTATAAAAAGTCCAAATAAATTTTACAAAAGCAGGTAGGTGAACAGAACCCAAAGAGGTCACTCAGGCATGGTCTAAACCATGACCCCGATGCCTGTTAATCTATCTTAGCCTTTAACTGAGCCTGGAGAAAGACACAGATACACTGTGAATACTGCTGCTTCTTCAAGAGGAGCTTCAGATGGAGCACAAGCACCTCTTCTGCAGCAGTGTTTGCCTACGTAGCTTTTTTTGTTTCCAAAAAGTTACAAGCTTCTTTCAAATCCATTGTAGGATTCCATGGCATTCAGAACATCATCTCTCATACAGAGCATCTCGCACTTCATGACTACGATCAGCAGCTTTTGTGTAATTCAGTAGTCAATCAACACAGATACACTAGAATCACAGAATCCCAAGGGTTGGAAGGGAC
Organism: Melopsittacus undulatus; assembly: GCF_012275295.1. Classification (NCBI taxonomy): domain Eukaryota; kingdom Metazoa; phylum Chordata; class Aves; order Psittaciformes; family Psittaculidae; genus Melopsittacus; species Melopsittacus undulatus. The sequence continues at coordinate 57,304,424 of NC_047532.1, read as the reverse complement.
CTCGAAAGATCATCTAGTCCAATCTCCCTGGCAAGAGCAGGGTAACCTAGAATACATCACACAGGAACTTGTCCAGGCGGGCCTTGAATATCTCCAATGCAGGAGACTCCACAACCTCCCTGGGCAACCTGTTCCACTGCTCTGTCACTCTTACAGTAAAGAAGTTCTTCCTGATGTTCACATGGAACCTCCTATGCTCCAGTTTACACCCATTGTCCCTTGTCCTGCCACTGGATATCACTGAAAAAAGCCTAGCTCCATCATCCTGACACCCACCCTTTACATATTTGTAAACACTGATGAGGTCACCCCTCAGTCTCCTCTTTTCCAAGCTAAAGAGACCCAGCTCCCTCAGCCTCTCCTCATAAGGGAGGTGTTCCACTCCCTTCATCATCTTTGTGGCTCTGTGCTGGACTCTTTCAAGCAATTCCCTGTCCTTCTTGAACTGAGGGGCCCAGAACTGGATGCAATATTCCAGATGCGGCCTCACCAAGGCAGAGTAGAGGGGGAGGAGAACCTCTCTTGCCCTACTAACCACACCCTTTCTAATGCATCCTAGGATGCCATTTGCCTTCTTGGCCACAAGGGCACATTGCTAGTTCAGCTTCTCATTAAATCACTTATTTAGAGTATATTAAAGACTAAAGTATTTAATGATCATGACCGTGAAAAGACAATGCAAAGATTAGCTAGGCTGGCCCAAAGCAATGCCTTTATCTGACTTTCCTCATTTAAAAGTATGCAAGATGAGAGTTCTCCTTTTTCACATAATTATTTTTCCTGCTTTGCTAGGAAAAAATAAAATTGCTTCCTCTTCTTGGAGTGTTTGCTCATTCCAATCCCTCTTTTTACTTCTTGACTATCCAAACACATGTATAGAGGTTTTTCTTTGTCTAAAAAATTGAGAAATCATATGCAAAAAAAACATTATCTTCATGCTTTGTGAAATTAAGTGTCCAACTTAAGATGCTCTATGCAAACTTGCTTTAGTTTCTTCCGTGTGTCAACTCTGATGAGTCACCAATATACATGCCCATCTACTATTCTGTCTAGCTTCATTAGCTGCAGAAAACAGAACTCCTTTGGAAGTGAACAGGAATTGTATAGCTGAAATTATTTTATTGCTGAGGTCTGCCGCTCTTGCTACAGCAAATGAAGTAGGTAAGCAAGTGCAGGAAGAAAGAAGGTGGTCTTAATTCAACTGATTATGATTCTGCAGACTGCTCTTTTCTTTCACTACTGAGGTCCTGTAAGAGTCTGCTCAGGAGTGTTTCAAAGATGGTCCATAATGGCACATTGTCTATTTTCAAGGCATCTACCTTGCAGTCTCATGGGCTAATTCAGAGAAGAGCAGCACACAGACAACTGTAACTGTATGTACATTAACTAGTGTACATGTAACAATGTACATGCAACAGTCCCCCAGGTAGGTAAAAAAAATCACTAAACTTCAAAAAAAGGAAAAAAGCTTGAATTAGCCCTTCCTTAGTGGAGAGGATAAGAAGAGGGCTTATCTAAAGTCCAGCCTTTTCCTTATCACAAATACATTTATATTTTACAAAATTAAGAACGTCATGTTTCTATTCCATGAACTTTAAGAAATCTTTTAGGTACTCTAAGCATAGTCATTAAGGCAGCTGAAGAGAAGGAGTAGGAAAATCAGTTAACAGCTATGGTTTAAACATGTAATATGTTGTCTGAAAAAAATACCCCCACAGGGAGTGGCACAGACACTGTATCTGCTGTCTTAAAAGCTTTTTATATCAATGACTTTGTGCCTGGATTAGTCATTTAGAGAGAAGAGACAGGATCTTTATTTATAAAGGATTTACAGAGAAACACTAGATAAAACTACAGGAAAAAGCCTCTGAGGAATCTTTTCTTCTTTTCCTTTGTGATTGGAAGTTGGCTACTATAGAAAAATAAGAGGAAGCAACATATGAAAAGTGAAGTTAACACAATGAATAGCTGCTCAACATGCCTTGGCATGGGTAAGAGAATAAGAGAGCACATACTAGAGCCAAAAATCAGTAAAAGCCTGGATATGCTTGTAAAAAAATATAATGCAAGAAGGAACTGTCACCTCAGAACTGAGAAAAGATAACCTGCTGGAGCACACACAGATCACAAGCAGCACTGACCATACAAATATAACTGGGAATGTGAACAAAGGAGTAGAAAACTGAGAAAGACCAACATGTAACTTGTTTCCCAACAATGGATATCTCAGATTCACTAAGGAGTATTTGACAATAAAATGTTAAAACAAAAAGGATACACTTTGTTAAACTTCGTAATACTAGAAAAAAACCTCCAAACTTTACATAAGTTATAAAGCAGCAAGTACTGAAAAAAGTGCTGAAAGACAAATAGCAAAAAAAAAAAATATATATACACATATATATATAAGTAGTAATACATAGTAATAGCAGATGAAATACAAGAGGGAATGAAGAGTTTGACTATATTAATTAACACAAAGATAACTCAAGGGGAAAAATTAATCAAGTACCACTAAGGAAAAGGGAAAGAATTAAAACACAGAGGAACACTGCAAGTAAGGAAGGTTTAATTTGGAAAATGGCTTTAAACCTTATTTACATTCTCCTCTCAGATTGCTTTACTTACAAATTTTAATATCCGGATTCTTTGAAATGGTGTGTTTTGTTCAAATTAAAAAAGGCCCTGTAAATACATCAAGAATTATCATGCCACTACTACTCTTCTTTGTAAATATCCAGATGCAAAACACCACTTTATGCAGCCATAGAATAAACCTTACTCTTCTGGTTGCGTCTTACAGCTTGGTGGAAAAATCTTTAAAGTGGCAAAATACAAAGAATACTTAGGTAAAATAAAATATTTTAACATACCTATAAACTAACATTTGATTTTTAAAGCACACTTTGTTTTCTCAATGTTCTGTAACAAACTGCTCAGAATTCTGCCTACAACCCCAACTTTCAGCACTTCAGGCAAACTTTCCTTTGAAGGCTTTTCAATGCTCCCACTCCCCCACTATCAGTTTGTGATGTCTGGAAGTATTAGTATCAGGATATCTTTACTGCAATATCCTCACCTTTTAAAGGTTAACTGTAATACTGAATTTTCTGTATAGTACCCTTTTATTTTTTTGGCATAACTACATTCTTAGCTGTAACTTCATGTCAACACAGACTGTCTGGTAATTGCTTTGTTGTCTTTCTCGCATGAAGTTTTCCTTTAAGTTGACAATAAAATCAGCAAAGGGTGCTGTGAAAAACTCCTTGATGAAAGGATTAAAAAGCTGAGTCACATTTTTAATTTATGGCCCTGTTCAGCTGTATATATATTCTGGCTCTATCATTCTGCAGCAGCTTAAAGCAGTCCCACAACATACTCGTCAGATGAAATAAGTATACTACTACTTTGGCTGTTGAAGCAAAGCTAAACCACTGGGATGTATACCTGTCTGCCTCTTTTGCTTTCTAAACTCATCTATGTAAATGTGTCCTCACAGAACACATTCATTTCTTGTAATTTTTTGATTCCATAATTTCTTCCTTTTGCCTTATACTTTCCTGCATTTAAAGGCACAAGTTTACCTCTTTATCTTTCATTCTGTTACAGATGTTTCAGTTTCCCCTCCTCCTTAAATTTTCCCTATTAATGAGATCTTAAGCATGTAATTGATTTATATTTTTTTTCTGGGATGTTTAGTATGTTTTTTTCTGTTATTATAGGCCGAGAAGAACTAAAAATAAACGCATAGAGGATTGCCCATTTTCAAAATGCTTGCCACTTCACACAGTTTCCATGAGATCAAAGTCTAAAAACATCTAAGGGTTAAATGCATTTCTCAAAGCAGTGCAATGTCTTTCATTGTTTCTCAACAGAATGAACTGCTAGCTTTGCTCAGCACAGGCAGGCACAGAGGAACACTACAAGGGGGTAAGGAGCACATATGCTCACCTCTCCCAAGAATAGCTTGTTGCCCAGTCTTCTTCAGAGAACTAGGAAACATTAACCACTTATTAAGATCAACTGTGTGTGTTACTTCACTAAGAGAAAGGGGATATCCATCTATGCATATGAAATCTAAATCTAAGCCCTGCAGTTTATCTCTAACATGTCTCACATCTTCACAGCTCAGTATTCATGGGTCCATAGTATTGCTCTTGATTTTATAATTTACCGTAAGTGGAGCACAGGCAATGCAAGTAAGCTCAACTATTAACACTGTATGCTACAATAGATACACTTTATAATCAAAACAGTGACTACACTAATATGCATTACATTATCCTCTATTACTATTACTTTAGTACAGTTAAGATCAATTAACTTACTTTGAATATCTTAAAACTCTTCCTTCCCCAAAATTATTTTCTCTAAAATGTATTGAACACCTCTGTAATCACTGAGTTAAGCTACTAAGCTACCATTCAAGCACAAAAACACTGTCAAAACTAAATCCAACTTTAATTTTATATCCCAAGTAAGGAGGTAAAAGAAATAATTATGGCATTATATGCATAACATGCAAAGCAGCCCTACAAAGTAATCATTGGGCAGCATATCAGACAACTAAAACAATAAAGTAACATACCAAATTAAATTGATAATATTTACAGACTGTAAATATTGTCTTCCTCAAGACCAAACAGGTTGTACCGAGCAATTATAACTCTACTCTGATAATACTTTGTGAACTGCTGAACCCCTTATCAGCAAACTGTTTACATCAGGGCCTCATCTGAATGCAGATACCTCTGAAACTAAGGGCAGAAGTCACAGCTGAGTTAGCAGGTAAAGAACCACGGGATCTAAGATCAGGTCATATGTATCGTATGAATGGAGAGTCACTCTTTGAACTTAATTGATGCATTTTTTTAATACAAAGGAATAACTGGAAAGAAATGAAGAAGAGTGGTGAAAAGAGAGTTATGAGAACTCTCTATAAAATTCCATGTGGGACAGAGAAGATATATTCGGAATTATTTGTTATGTCTGGAAAATAAAATTACAGGGAAGTAGCCAGTAAAGTATTGCAGCTAAATAAAGTGATTTTTCCACGCACCACGGAAGTATAATCCAACTGTCACTGGCTACCACGGAAACAAGGAAGAGGTTAAAAAAAAAAAAAAGAAGAGTTGAAAATTAGATATCAAACAAATTTAAGAGTGAGAATATCCTTCACTGCTATTAGACAAAATGGTTTGCAAGTGCTTATAATGAGCCTGGGCTGGTATCTTTCCTGTTCAACACATTCTTCTATAAGCAGCTACAAGTGAAGCAGAGAGACAGGACATACAGAGTGGTTAAAAAGAGCTCAAGAGTCCTCTCCCACCACAACACCACAAAAAAGTACCTGTTTGACAAAAGTAGAAGTAATTGCAAGTACACATAATCAATTGAACTCTAACTCATGGGTTTAGTTCTAAATTGTCAAAAAAATACATCCAATACAGAAACTTCATATAAGGGAAAATAAGCTGTATTCTGCATACAACACTAGTAAGTCAAATTTCTGCATCAGCTACAAACCTTCTCTATCTTAATGGTAGCCCTAGAACACCAGAGTTCCAGCAAAAATTTAAATTTAATTATAATAATGAAATTACAATTACAATAATAACAGATTATGAAAACGAAAAGCAAAGCAACTCACCCAAGTATGTTGCATCATATTGTTAAGATTAAACCTGTTGTAACTCAGATAAAGAATTTAAGACTGTTTGAATCTCTTATGACTCCCCTGTAATCAGGACGTAAAATTCCAATCTGTTACTGAAATATCTACAAGTGCCACCATGGATTTGCATATATTTTCTCCTGTATATTACATCTTCTGGAAGTAAATTCAGTGGAGACTGGTTGAAAACACTTAGTTCAACAGCTGCTTGGAAAATTACAAATTAAAGTGTTGCTGATCCATGAACTCCATCTTCTCATAATTCACAGCAAAAAGCTACTCACTGGCCACTTACCCAACTCAGCAAACAAATAAGCAAGATACACAAACAAACTTAGACCTTTCCTCTGAACCTGGGAAGAATGTGGTTTGGCAACAGGCTACCAATGGTGCCATATCAGGGTGAAATTAGAATTTCTACTGAGGAGTAACAGTTGAATTTTTCTTCTTTCTTTAAAAGCAGATGCGTTAGCGCATGCGAGTCCCTGCTTTGAACTGGTGGATGAAAACCTGAATATGACCCGGCAGTGTGTGCTTGCAGCCCAGAAACTAATCGTGTCCAAGCAGGGTGACTAGCAGATCAAGGGAGGGGATTCTCCGTCTATACTCCACTCTGGGAGACCTCCCCCTGCAGTCCTGCATCCTGCTCTGGGGGCAACAACACAAGAGAGACGTGGAGCTGTTGGAGTGAGTCCAGAGGAGGCCACAGAGATGCTGCAAGGCCTGGAGCAGCTATGGAGACAGGCTGAGAGAGCTGGGCTGGTTCAGCCTGGAGAAGAGAAAGCTCTGGGGAGACCTTAGAGCAGCTCCAGTGCCTAAAGGGGCTACAAGAAATCTGCAGAGGGGCTTTGGACAAAAGCCTGTAGGGACAGGACAAAGGGGAATGGCTTTAAATAAAAGAGGGAAGATTTAGATTCGAGATGAAGCAGAAGTTCTTCCCTGTGAAGGTGCTGAGGCCCTGGCACAGGTTGCCCAGAGAAGATGTTGCTGCCCCATCCCTGGCAGTGTTCAAGGCCAGGTTGGAGGGGGCTTGGAGCAACCTGCTCTAATGGAAGGTGTCCCTGCCTGTGGCAGGGGTTGGAACTGGATGAGCCTTAAGGTCCCTTCAACCCAAACCATTCCATGATTCTGCAGTCAACAGGAAATGTATTCTTGTCATAGCAAATTAGATGTGAAGTAAAACTTATTTTAGAGCGTTAATAATTGATAATTTTGGGAAGTGGTAATTTCTAGAGTCTAAGAAAAAGGTTATTTAAAATATTATTGACTCTATGTAGTTAAATATATTTACAATAAATTTTCATTCCCAAAAGTTGCTAAAAATATTTCTAGGCCCTTTTCCCATTATCAGTTACCTAGTCGCAAGATCTTACAAGTTATTAATAAGACTTATTTCCATAATGATGAAATAAAAAGTAGAGTTTGTAGTAAATCTGACAAGCTACATTAAAGGTATTTCAACAGATGATATCATGACTTCGTAGAAACTTACTTCCACAACAGATGGTGCTTATTAAACTCCACAGATGATTCCTCAGAAAAAAAGGCCTTATAATCAAAGGTGTTTTAACCTCATAACTTCTGAGTTCATCCCTTTATGAAATCATGCAGTTTCAAACTGAAATACACAGGACCCAGTGCCACAGGTGTAGAGCACAAACACCAGTTGTTCTAAACTGAAGCTTAAACTTAAGGATGCTAACTGAAAGAAATGCAAACACTCTCTACTGCTCACTGCTCAGTGGCTAACAGCCATCCAAAAACCTGGTTCAGCTCTGCTAGGGGTTATGAGTTCCTTATTTAAACAAGGGTACAGAGGCTGCTGGCAAGGGAGCTCCTCATTGTTCCTGAAAGATCTGATAATAGTTCTGCATAACTCCCTTTTCCACCCTTCTAGGTTCACAAAAACATTCCATGCAAGTACAGATTACAACAACGTGGAAATCAAGGCCATTTTACACTAGGCTTACCTGTAATTGGTTTGACCCTAGCACTGGCAGAAACTGCCTTAACTTCCAGTTAAAAGGAGGTGAAGAATTGTAAGGCTCAGCTAGTCATGGCTGAGGTTAAAGATGACTGAGGCAATATGATCGGATTGATATAAAAAAGGAATTAAGTAGGTAGCAGTGGAATGTGAGCAAGATTGTTTTTTCCAAATTTTTCCAAATTTTATTATTGTTATTTCCAAATTTTGATGTACCTAAAGATGTACCTTCTTTGAAACCCAGGCTACTCTTCTATATTCAGCTACTTTTGAGTGCCTGAACATTCAGAGAACTCTGAATTTATTGCAACCACTTTCTTTGTGCCAGAGAATAAGGCTTTTCCATTAGGATGTGGACTCTTTCAATCATCCCAGTCTTTTTCTCTTCAAAAGTAATTACTGCAGTTTGTATTAGCACTGCACTTCATGAAATAAATCCTAATGAGAGAATCGTTATTACAGTGTTTTCTGAAAGAAAGATTATTTGTGGAATTTAATTCCTACCCTTGGTCTGGAAAAAGTCTGACTCAACCTTCGGCAGAGTTTGCATCTTTGAAAAGACCGGAGACATAAAGACTCTTCCTATTTGTAATCCAGCAAGCAAGCACTAAATCAAGTGATATTTAGATCCTTTTTGTAATTAGTTCCTTTCCTTGCAGAAACTATCATCAATGACATCTAAAAAAGAAAAAGAATCCAGCAACGCATATAATACTTTGGTAGAGACAAACTCATACACGGGCATAATCTGCTCATAAGTCTTAGAAAATATTGTCAAAAAATCCAACTGATGTTTTATCTGTGTAGTTCAGAGGTATACCCCCCTTTAACAAACTGGTATTATACAGAAAACAAATTAAGCCTAAATAAAGAGGAAATGACACAGATCTGGCTAGTAAGACAACAACTATTCTGAATCATTAACACGAAGAGATAATTATTGCTCTTCTCTTAGGAAGCTGCAGCACTAAAGCATCAGCAATCTGAGAGAGATATCTCAGTAACTGCAGTCATATGAGTCCTATCACTTTCCAGATCAATATGTATGTAATTAAATGAATACAGTGGAAAGCAAATAGTAATATTTGAAAGCCTTACACGATTTATCTCCAGTGAGCAGTGCCAAAAATAATTTTATAAGCTATGAATTTTCTTATGAGTACACAGGAGTAGAACGTAGACTTTGTTCCACGCTTACAAGGAGTGTTTTCATTTTCAGCAGAGATTTGAACATATTATACAGAGCTGGCAGTGCAGAACTTGCCCTTAAACTGTCACTTCAGAAGTAATCTGTCTTTCTTTACATTATATATTTGCTCTAAAATATTCCATTATCACAAGTTCTGTCAACTAGTTCAATAAATTTCTTTAAAATTATTTGCAAGTTTATGTTAGTTCATATGAACAAATTTGTTAATAGCTGATTTTAGGCCAGCTTAATTTTGTTCTGCTGTCATATTTGAAACATGAATACTTCAATATATTCAAGTAGCAAGCAATAGAGAAAAATGTTTGGTTTAAATTACTGTCCCTCCTGTTACCAATTCTTGGACTGAAGTCAGACCTTGACACAGCAGGCACTTCATTCACATTTTGAAACCACAGAGCAGTATGCCCTTCATTCATGTTTCCTGTACTGAAAGGTCAGCAAATTCCTGTGATTTCCTCCCCCCACCACTAGTTTCTGGAAGAAGTAGGATGCACCTTTTGGGAAAAAGATGCCATTAATTCACAAGTTGCTATAAAATGTGATGCACTAGTTCAAATGAAAACTAACAAACCAAGCAGTAAGGAAGACAGAGTATATGAGGTGAAAAGTACAGATACCATTCAGCAGCAAACAGGCAGGAATACTGGAAACATTCTTGGTTTAGAAAATTATACACACAAGGAAACTAAAGCTTTACTTTCAAGAATGCCAACAAATGCCAATAATTTGTACTTCATAAAAAAATTGATTGTAACCGTATTAATTGTCAAGTGTTTGATATGAACATTTTAACCTTGCTTATCTTCACTGAAACAACTGAACTGATGAAACATTTGATGCATGTCTTGGTGATGTGATTTATCTTCCACCCAAGCCAGTTACTAATCTGCATGTTACCTTCAGTTTGAGTATTATGAGCTTTCACTTCAAGATAAACACACTACAGACATGACCCCAAGGCTCAGAAACAAGAAGTAGGAAATTAGGATCTGGTTTATCTACATCACACGTGAAATTAAAATTAAGTAATTTCTGTCTTTCGGTCTTACCTTTCCAGTTTTTGAGTGTGGTTAACAGCACATTTTTAACTGTATCATGTAGTTATGGGGGGTTGTATTTCTGTATACCATGCATACAGAATATTTTATAAATCCGTGACATTACTATGACTTAAATAATGTACAATATCATTTTTTTAATGTGCATTAGCCCTTCATTTTTCAACTTCTTCCTTATATTCACACACTAAAAAGGGATTTTGTTGGAGAAATTGTGACAAATATATCCTTAATAAAAATACAGGCTCCAGTGCAATGAATAGCATTATTTTCTAATTTGTTCAAAATACTAAACATTTATGATATCAACCTCTTAATAGTGAATGACTGAAAAGATAAGGCTTTTTAACAGATGCCAAAGCCAGCAACATTTCTCACTGACAATTTGCAGATCCTTGTGAAGGAACCATTAGCAGGAAATTATATTTATCAAGCAGCTCTCTTTCCATGCTTAATAACATCCATCTGTATAGAGCATTATTATTCCATCGACCACAAAATTGTATACAAATAAATGGTAAAAGATATACAGTTTTCTAAACCATTATTCTACTTACAATGCTATACTCCCTATTAAAATATTATTAATCAGAGTAAATAACACTATTTCCTGGCTAATCTGATTTTTGAAATCCTCTCCAACGGCAAAAGAAGCAGCTGCTTGTTCTTTTCTTTTTTCAGACCATACAATGGCCACTTTAAAGTGCTTTTGCTTAGTTTTAGCCTTCAATATCCTTTGGCAAAACAGAAATCTATTAGCTTGCTCTTAATTAAGAACATATAGCATTAATAAAAATTAGTATCAATGTTCATCCTGTATTTGAGCAAGCTAACTTCTAACTCCTGCACTTGCTGACTCAGTTTGTACCATTCAACCACAGAATTTTCCAGAGGATCTTACTAGAATAAGTGAGAACAACCAGAGGTTCAAGGCTCAAGCTGGAAGAGGAATGGAGATCCCCAAGTGCCTGATTCACAAGGCACACATAAAGATGTCCTGCTTACTCTCAACCTAAAAAACCCAACCCTTAACACCACCAGCAATCAACACCAGTAAGTGCCAGTTTGAACATTTATTCATTAATATTTGATTCTGCAAGAGACTCTAAAGAGAAGATTTTGAGAGGAAATATACGATGATAAAATGAGGAAATAAAGAATATTCACCTGCGTCCTGCACCAACTACTCCTAAAAACAACTTCAGTACCAAATCACAAAACTATTTAAATGGAGAGCCCATTACAAACCAGAGAAGGCTACAACACTGCTAAGAACTTAAGAGATGTTCACCCATTTTGTTCTGTCAGGAACTGGTGTGTCAGCTGTCTGACAGAGGTAACATTAGCAGAAGATGCAGTGATTAAATCACTTGTGAAAGTCTGATGAACTGACAGGGTTCTGGCTTACCTATCAGTTATAAATGAAAGGGAAGGAGAGGGTTAGGAGAGAAAGAATGGGAATAATTTCACTATATATTTTAAAGTAGTCAAGTAGTTTTCTTCTTCAGCTACGCAAGACTTCCTTCCCCTGCAAAAGAGAGCTTCTTCTCTTACATGGGCTCGATGGATAGGTTTCTTCTTCACAGCTTAAGAGGCTGTTTCAAGCACTAATTGCGTCTGGTTAGGGAAAAAAAAATACATTTATTCACAAGAATGGCTCTCCTCCTTGAAAATGTAGAAAGGTCAGAGTGCTCATGGGGTTTGCTCTTTGTTTTATATCAATAACAGAAGGCAAAAGCAGACAGCAATGCAGATACCCAAGCCAGCTCTAAATCCACAGAGCTCCAGAAATGGAAACAGCCTGGTTGTCATAGCAGCAGAGCATGATACCTGAGTTAATTACTCAGTCTGAGAGGCAGAGCTAATTAGCCCAGATGCAGCATCATCCTGACACAGTTATAATCCTTCTGGGACCTGGTCGTGCATATTGCCGATTAGACATTTCAGCTTGCTTACAAATAGCTCAGGGATCTCTGTGTATCATGCTGTGCTTTACACAAGTGTTCATAAGAAGAAAAGGAAGAAGAGGAAAAAAACAAAATTACATTCCTAGAATGGAAAAGAGCTGTCAACCCAGCCCCAAAGAACTCTGAACAATGATCTGCAACTCTTCTGCAAGAGGGGATTCATGTATCCACAATGCTACAGACCAAATGACAGCATGCAAAACAGAAATCTCAGTAGTACGGATATACTTCCACCCCCAGCCAAGTAAAAGTTGTTTGAAATATCAGTTTATCATTATGACACCCTAAACTTAAAAAGTTCCTGTTATCTAAAAACACAAGCCCCTAAACTAAGTTCCTGACAGAGAAGTAAGAAGGTAAACACAACACCACCTGCTTCACAGACTTCGAATACTGTGGAAAATAAATACCTACTATCAACAGAACTGTTTTTTCCAAGGACTGGAAACAGCATTTATTTGCTGTTTTTCCAGGAAGAAAACGTATTTGAGTACTAACTTTTCCACCTTTCTTAGGTACTGTCTGATACAATATCCTTCCTATACAACAGCAGGAAACAGAAAGTGAATAGGTGAATTTATCAGTCCCTATTAACCATGTTTTCTACCACAGAAATACCATGTAGCATCACTGAGAAAACTACACAGACAAGCTGTGTAGTCAGGGGGTCTTGTTGGTATTCTTGAAGAAAGGAACAGCAAGACAAAAAATGCTTAAGAACTTATTTTCACTTCTTTGTAATCAAAATTAGCAAAGGCAATAAACATACATAGTGAGTCGGCAAGCTAGAGGAGAGGTGACACAAAGACTGATTTTAAGTCTCATGCAACTCTATTGAATTTAAATGCTTTGGGTAGTTCAATACAATAAATTTCTAATTTATACCAAATGGGCCTTTAAAACCCCAGAAAGATTACTGAAGTCGTACTAAGACCACATTTTAATAGGCATTACTGTATGAATTGGAACACATTATATAGAAAGTAACTGATTAAACAAGACACTTGGAAAGAGCTGACAAAAGACAGACATGCTTGAATATTTGGTTTACATTTATTCAATTCTAAGTTGCGGAAGCCTCTTAAGTTCACCTGCAAAATTAAATCATTTTACAATTTTTTAGTATTAATAATTTACATACCATGCCTGCTTATTCATATTTACAAGACATCACTTCTCACTTCAGGAACATCTCTAAACAAAGCTGGAGGATGCTAAGAAATTCATCGAATTGTATGCACTGACCAAGAGAATTGGATAAATATATAAAAATCAATGTTTCTCTCAACAGAAAGATACTTTTGTCAGGGCCAATACCGTTGCTAAATAAACAGTTTGGTGCCTAAATGATTTCAAATTCAAGTCAGAAAACAGACATACGCTCTTTACCTGCTTAAAACCTTTGAAAGAATGTCAAGTTAAATGTATTTTATATATATTTAGCTATCAAATAATCTTAGGCACTGTTAAAATGGTGAATTTATAAACCTAGCATCACTTTCCAAGTTTCCTGAGGAACCTTCTCCCAAGTGAGCTGTCCTCCTCCCTTCAAGTTAATGATCAAAGTTAGATATATTATCAGTAAGCATTTAGATCCAGCACTGGAAGTCTGGACAATCTGAGACAATGTTAGTGGAGCCAACTGAAAAGAAGAAAATTAAGGACTATTAAGGAATAGAAAGCAGCCGTTGAGCCAACAGACAAGGAGCTGTTATTTATCAGAAATGGAAACAAGCAAGAACACCAGCAAAGTCTTTAACAAGAAATTAAAATGCCATAACAGAGCATATAATCTTCTTATGAAAAAGAAAAGTGGTCTTCCTCACAAAATACAGAATATCCACAGATTTCCATATCTCAGTTCCATCAAGGAGAGCTCATATACATGCTTTATCCTCAGTGCTATCAAAAAATACACTCTCTTCTAATGAAGTCTTTACTTACATTAGAAACAAAGCATGCTACTGGAAATTGGAAAGAACAGAACTTGTTTACATCTGTTACTGTCCCCACTGCAAAAATGTTAACACTGAAATAAATTGCTCCCAACACACTATAAACTCAAGGAAGAAGTAATTACTGCTTCCTTTCTCCTGTCATTGCTGTTTGGGACTAGAAGGCCACACTAGAGCAACCTCGGCAGAGAGATATCCCTGAGGGTACAAGGCAGAATATTGCGAATAGAGGGAAAGTCACCATTTAAAAACAAAAGGAAAGTAAATGACATCAGCCACTTGAAGCCCTGCTGCTTCACAGCCAATAACAGAAAGCTTTTCTGGGAAGCAATTGCTTCAGCAGCATATGGCTGACAGTGGGCATTCAGCCTGCATCAGTAAGTAAGGAGAGGCTCAAAAAAATATGGATCTTCTGAGATTGTCAGAGTGCTGCTTTCTCTAACAGGGAGAAAGAAAGGAAGTAGAAATTAGAGAGCAGCAGGGGAATGAAGATTTTTATGACATGCCTTCACAAAAAGCTTGCATCAACAAGAATAAAAACATATGGCAAAGAATCCCTTTGGTTTAATGCTACCCAAATTCTTCAAAGGTAGCTTGTGGGTTTGGGTTTGATTTTTCTTTTTTAGCATATACACCTTTAGGAGAGTGTTGAAAAAGCAAACACAATACAGCTATATTCATGTGAACTGCCAGACAAGCCTGAAAAATATTTTAGGGAATCTGTGAACAGTACAGACACTAACACAAGCTGGTAATCTAAAACCTAAACTTCACAGAATGCTTCCAGAGCTTCCACAAAGTAAGTTTGTTTCCCTAAGCTATGATAAAAAGTTGCCGAAGATGCTGACAACTCATATTTCTTTTCTCTGATGTACCTGAGACTTTACTTCATATTAAGAAAGAAGGGACTTCTACCCTATTATTTGATATCTAAAGTTATATTTCTGTATCAGTTACAAAATGAAGAAAAAGAATTCCCAAATTGTGCCTAATTTTCCATTCTACTCCAGGCAAATTATAGGAAGCACAGGAAACAGTAAATAGTTTGGTTCTGGGAGCTAAAGGGAGAGTAGAGCTCTGCCATTCTCTCTTTTCAAGGCTGAGTTAACTGAAAAAAGACAACACACGTAAAATTCATTAGAAGGTACTGTGTGGCAACTGAATGCTAGAAAGACTGACTGCCACATGCCTGGTAAGGGAGACTGCTTAAATAGGGTATAAAAGGAAGGCTACTTGCTGCTGACTTGATAAGTGTTACAACAGAGAAAGAAGAAAGATTGGTGCTTCATCCAGAGGAAAACTTTCTTGCTAATCAAAGTCAGCTGAAGTCTGACTCCTTCCTCTTCAGTTAAAAAAACCCCATCATTCCTAGAAAGAAAGAAAAATAGCAAAGTTAAGGTATCACTACATCTACTAATTCTCGTAATAAAAAATGAGGGAAGAAACAGGAGAGGGAAATAAAGATACACCTACCTTGATTAACAGGTCTGTTGTCTCCTTTTGCTGATGAGTGTCTCTGTAAGGATTTGTACACTTTAGGATGATGGCAGGGAAATCAGAAAAAGAAAGGGTAGGCCCTTGACAAACAAGGTTCAAATAAAATCATTCCTGAATGTAGACAACGTTTCTATATAAACCATGCATACATGGAGTACCAATCCATGTGTCTCCCACACCTTTACCAGCATTTGTACTAATACACATTTGTATGACTATCAGATTTATTCCATACAACTTGTTTCCAATGTTCTGTACCTCGACATCCTGAACACTGGATAAAGAAGTTGATTAAATCCAGAAGTGCTATGTCCCTGTCTTGTTTATATGATTCAATCCAGTCGTCCACCACAGACTGTCAAGAAAAAAAGAATACTTATCAGAGACTCTTAAAAAAGTGTTTTATTAAAGGCTAATAACTTATTCTTTTCAGAATATAATTTTATAACTGAGAATTTATTTTGCATAATTACACGTGTAAAAATTCAGAAATCTATACACCTTCTCTCAGGGTGGAGACAGAACAAATATTGTTAGAGAACAGAACTACAGGTATAATTTGTGGGTACTATAATTGTATAAACAGAAGTTCAAACTGAAATTATAATCATTCTTCAAAACTCTACTCACGGAATTTAACCAGTTTCAAAATTGTATTGAAAACAAACAAACAAACATGGTGATTCTGTTCCGAATGACCAACATTATTCCCAGAAAACTATTAGTAGAAACACTTTGGAATAAAACCTGATTTTATATTGCATAGTGAATTTCTCAGTATTTATAAAGGTCAAAGCAGTGTTATCAGTTATTCAGAAACACCATACATAATTTAGGAAGACAGAATGCAATGAGGAATATGTGCAAAGTAAAAAATAAGTAAGCAGAAGTTGGTCTTACAGGGCTTGGGAGTCAAAAAGCCATCTGTAGCACACTATATGAAGCTGAGTCACAGTTTCAAACTATGTGAAGTAGCCAGGAGATATTTTTCTAATCACTGATAGGCAGGAGTAGCACACAGTCATTATCATGAGTAGTAGGAGGAGGACAGAAAGCACACAGGCGTCAAAAACATTTATCATTTGTCAATATTGGTCTTTGGGGAACATGCCTGAGAAGCTTAATAAGAAAGAACACTAAAGGAGTTTTGCCAATCAACATGAAAATGCAATCATAGCATCAGAAAGAGTTAATGGCAGGTATATATCAGCTGAAAGGAATGCGACAAAGCCTATTGCTGCCTCTCATACAGCCACTTCAGACTACAGAACCCCATCAGACCTGTGCAGACCCATGATTTTTATAACTCCAGATGTAGGTAAAAATGAAGCAATGAGGACAGAGCAAACAAAATAACTAGGCATACACTTAAAAATTGCTCTAGAAAAGGCTTGTGTGAGGTCTACCTTCAGCCCACTTCATGCTTAAGGAAGACAAGTATGGCTTTTTTTCATATGACTACAGTACAGTATTCCAAGTTCCTCAGTTGCATAAATATTGAAGGTAATGTGTATGTATAATGCAACCACACACTTATTTTACGAGGGAAAAAAATAATCTTTACTATTCCATACATGCAGCAGCATTCCTTAGGAGAAGCTTGATTATACTATCAGAGCACATCTTGCAAATGGATTATTCCATTTTGGAAAGTCCAGGTGTACAATGAATTTGTATAAACTTCATTTAAAAATTCCTCAATGCACATACCCCACCACCATCCCCACGTAACTAGTTCCAACCAGGCTGAGAAAGAATGAATAGGAAACACAAAATCCAACCAATTCAGCCTCTTAGAAAAAAATGGCCTCTTTCTAAACTAGAAGATAGAAGGATAGGATCTTGATCTTGAAAAATCTCTCTGCAGTTTCTAGCTTATTCAAACACAAACTCCCCTGATAACCAGTGCGACTGCAGTAAGTGTATGAGAAAAAGGAAGCAGAAAAACAGTTGTGTATGTACTAGAGACATACACAACTCCATGAACTGAGAGCCAAAACACTTCATGTTTAGAACAGATCACTGTACCCTCTTAACCCAAGACAGGATGAGACTATCAGTGCTATCAGTATTATGTTACTCGACAATCAGCATGAATTACTGAACAATCAACTTGCCAGTGAAACTAAGTTCTTACAGACTTTGCCTACCAATGCACACGCACATGCCCAGTAGGAGAAGAATTCTTACAAAGAGGTCCATCTGCTACTTAGAGGAAATTAAAAAGAAGGTCCTGGCCTCTAATTAAGCTTTATGCAAGTTGAGGAAACACGAAGCAACAGCACAAGAACAGTTATCTAGAATGCTTCACTGGTATTTCATCATGAAATTAGACCTGTTGCTGTAAGACTCAATCTTCTCAATCTATCAGCAGAATTCTCCACAGCACATAAATACAAGTGTAGCCATATACAAAAATTATTTACTAAACCAAATATTGACAAAGCTTAATGACCAGACTGCTGGTGTACTACCAACTTAGAAGATTTGTTTGAACACCTACATTACCACAGATATCAGAACAATAGGCAACAGCCAGCAGCTATTTTTTTCACCGAAGAAAGTAACAGCTGTGCTGGATCAGACCACAGGTCACTTGCCCAGCAGGGCTTATGCACATAAGAAAAATCATAAGAATAGGGCAAGAATACATTGATACTTCCAAGTTACTTGCCCAGACCCTTACTGTATTTCTTCTCTCACGACCATGTCTGTCTAAACCATAAAGTTTTAGAACTATATCATCTTGCAGCAATTGTGTCTCAGGGGTTAATTATTCACTGCAAAACAAGAAAAATTGTTTTCTTTTAAACTTGCCAATTCCTAGATCTATTTGATGTGACGTAATAGAAGAAGAAAAAAGAAACCTCAAGCCCTACTTGTACTTCCCATGGTTCCACTTGGCCACCTTTTTTCAGGTAGAATACCCTACTGTGTGCCATGTGGCTTACACAGAAATACTTCCATACCTTAATCTTTGCTCACTCTTGTCAGAGATCCCTTAACAGTTTCTGAAGTCTGCTCTATTCTTCTTTGAGCCTGGGAAATCTCAGAAGCTCTCTTACTGTCAATAACTAGTTTGCCAGCATCCATGCACTCTCCACATCTCTTTCAGACAAAATATTCCCTGTAGAAGCAAGGCTGGCCTGAGAGACGCCTTTCTACATTCAGCCTACCCCTGTTTCTTGCTATAACATACTGCCCCTTTAGCTGAACCACTGCAACTTTTACTGGCCTGTGCTATAAATATCACCAATGAACCCATCTGGACTTTAAAAAGGGGGGAGCAAAAGGGAGAAATATCTTTTAATTTGTTTCTGCTTCTTTTAAACAGTTATTTGATTTTTGCAGCATTACCTCAAACCCACAGCATCACTGCAGCTCATTTCCTTCTGCTATTTTTGTCTCTTAATACAAAAAGAATTGCAAGGGATGTGCTATGTCCTTGGGCACTAAAGGTCCGCTCTATCTATCCTATCTAGTACACCACTTGTATTTTCGACTCAGAACCACAATGCAATTCATGCAAAAATAAAGACAAGCAGACAACCTCAAGACTTGTGGATCAGTCTTGAAACAACACAATTTTTAGGGGACAACGCAATTTTTAGGGGCAGCAGTAGATGACATCACACAAATTGTTATTCACGAATCCTGAAAAATGAGAAGGGTATTTCTGGTGTATCCAAAGCAAAGTAACACCCACAGATCTAAAGCATTCAACCCCTCATGCACACTTGGCATGCTGCTTGGCAAATTTTGTTAAGAGATTACAGTTTAAGGCAACAGGAGATAATGAAGCCAGACTACATATGCTACAACAGTTGGAACTTAATCAAACTGCTGACTTTTGATGTAACAGAAAAGAGCTAGAAAAACTGAAAACACTAGGATGAAAAAAAAATCATACACATCAAACCTAAAATAGAGACAAGTATCAGCTGAACCAAGAGACAACCAGCAGCAATCCAAATACCAGGAAAAAGGTCGAATAAGAGTGAAAAAGAGATCAAACAACAGGCAATAGTGTAGCAAATGGGGCAATGAGCAACCACTGCCAGAAAAGGAATCCTTTTGCATAAAAAACATAGAGAGCCCTATTAAAAAAACATGGGTTTTTAACCTTTCACGGGCCACAGCACACCTTCCAGGATGATTTTATCTTGTTAGCAGCCTCCATCCAGTCACCCTGTTTTCTCAGACATAAGCAAAGAGTAAGCTCAGGGCAAACACTCATGTTTGGTCCTCCCCTTGCCCAGAGATACCCTGCCATGGTCCCCCTGTCATCTTTTCTTAAAACAAAATTGATACTGCAATGAAGGTATATGCTATGACAGGAGGAGGGAAGGACCAGACAGCTCTTTGGAAAGGGGGTAGCTACAATCAGATTCCATCCACCAGAACAATTCATTCCCACAAGAGCCCACTTCTGCAAAACACTTATGAAAGATGGTAGGAATAGACTGCACGAGTTTTTCTGGTGGCTCCCATCTACTTACAGGTGTTTTTGCCTTCAGATGCAGTAGAGAGCATGGATTTACCATATGGGAATGTGCTCTTGCCTGCTATGCATGAAATACACCATACATTCAGCGTAACTGGGAAGTACAAGATGTTCTGTACATGTGCTACAGCACTCTGCCAAGATGCAATATATCCATGCTTTTGGGATTCACCAAATTCAATGCACATGCACAAGGAAAATGCTCCCTTGACCACA
Organism: Melopsittacus undulatus; assembly: GCF_012275295.1. Taxonomy (NCBI): domain Eukaryota; kingdom Metazoa; phylum Chordata; class Aves; order Psittaciformes; family Psittaculidae; genus Melopsittacus; species Melopsittacus undulatus. The sequence goes on along the minus strand of NC_047532.1, from coordinate 57,284,359 downwards.
AGGTTATAAAGCACAACAAGTGAGAAATTACATTAAAAACTGTGTAGCTTCTCATCTTCAGTACCAGACTGGAGTGGGGCAAGGAGTACGGGAATTTAAGCAATGTAAAAAATTATCTAGCTCAGTTACATAGGTGAAATCTCAGTATCACTCCAGTAACACCCACATGACCCTCTTTACTCCCTTCTTTCAGAAAACAATAAGACATACACACACACACACACATATATATGTCCATACATACATATGTATACGCACTTAGATGCTCCACATCTCTCTGGGTCAGTCTGCATAACAGGTCCATACAAGTACATGTTACAAAATGAGACTCTAAAGCACTGTTTTTTAAACCTGAAAATGCTTCTAATCTTAGGAGAACTGTGTAGAAAATCAAGGTCTGCAAATACCAGATGATGTATGGTACAAATACACAGTCAGCAGAGATATTCTAAAAGCCCCTATCTGCTTTCAAGAGAATCTCACAGTAATTCATTCTCCAGTGGATCTGCTTTAAGAACTACCATGCAGCATAATACGAAGAACATGCCAAACAGGCAACCCTACAGGAATGAGAAGCTGAAAGAAAGTCAAGCAAGTAGCAGAACAGAATCCACATTCTGAGTCAACAACTTAAAATCAGTCAAGGAGACTTGCAGATATATTGACCTTCACATCTCAAAATGTGCTAGAAGACAAATAGGAACATTTTATAGTACTGAAGTGAAACAGCAGCCAGGATTGCCGGTAAAGGCAGAAGTCTGATGCAATGAATGAAATAATGAAGGTATCGTGTTACCTCCTGGAGGCTTTACAACTGCAACATCATATTCTTCAGTGCAAGAACATTACTACATTTAGGAGCAGTAAGTGCTGGAGGAACCAGAGGGACTAACTGCAGGTGATACCTTGCCAGCTCGTGTAAACTACCACAGTTCCACTAAATATTAATGAAAGTTGATTTCAAAACCAATCATTTCATAATTAAATAAAGTAATAATCTGACTGCAGTGCTACTACCACAAAGTGACAACAAATGACAGTATAGATGGAGTGCATGGTCAAGTGTAAAATCTGAGTCAACTGTAAACCAAGGCAAAAAAGTATAAAGAACATTTAAATAAAATGCCATTTCATACAACTGATTATGGACATGCTTAATTTACAGTGAATATGACAGAACAAATATGACTCTGGAATGAGTGCGTAATGTGTTTACATTAAAGACAAAGAAAACACACAAAATCAAAGCTTATGCTAACATCTCCTGCCAAAAAAACAAAATTATTCAAATGAAATTCAAAGCCTACTAAACAAAAAAGGAATGCAAAGTGAAAGTAAAGATCTCAATTTTCTGTATAAAGAGCAGCCCAAACACAAGATAGAAGTTAAAGAATATGCTTTAACAGAGAGAAGAACTTAAGACTACAATAAAATAAAGAACACAGGGAAAGAAAGGCAAGCAGTGAAGTCTTATGCTGCTTTGCACAAAACCGGGTGGGTTTTTTTTTAGTGAACCTGCACAGTTTTTTTCAAAAACAATGAAAGTCATTTAAGGTCAAAGTCTGTGAGGACTGAAGTAATTACAAACACAGTTATTGCAAAGAAAGTAGTTTCTAACACACGAGAGTACTTGCAGTTTAAGACTGTGCATTAGACTTCGGGATGACTGTTAGTTGCATCCCAAACTGCAGCCAGTAAGTCTAATATATACTCACAGAAAAACCTCATATAAGGTTAAGTGAAAAAAATTGTAGATTGTGAAGCTGCAACTTACTATTTTTCCCCTAAAGTTGGTCATTTTAGATTACGAGAGTTCACACTTTGCTAACACCTAGCAAGCACCTTCTGAAAAGCTCAAATGATTCTTTTTCTTAATGTAACAGTACCTGTTTCTTGGTTTTGTCATCATAAGCAAAGATGGGAAAATCCACTTTATGCAGTGTCTACTAATATAACTTCTTTTTCCTGAAGCACAGAGACTGAAGTAATACAATCCCAGATATATGCATTCCAAATAAAACTAAAGGTTTCATACTGTCTATACAGAGATATTGGTGTTGAGATTTCATATAAACACGTATTTCCATGCAGGAAAATGGGCATTAAATATCATTACAGAGGAAAATCAGTGTAACACATTTTATGGAACCATTTGGGAGGGAAGAAAAAAAAACAAACACTGCTGGAAGATTAAAATATTTAGTTTTCTTTTGAGAGTACTGGGATGGCACAGTTTAACTGGCATTACGCTTATGTGCATAGAAGCATTGGAAAAATTCTTCTTTCAAACAGGTTAAAATCATAGGAACTACTGGGGATGAGCGCTCTTAACACAGCAGATCCACACTGCTCAGAGCTGTATTTCCTCACCTGAGTCCTCAGAGATGACAGATGGACCATTCAACAGTCCCATACCCAGCAGGTTTTCTGCTACAGTACAGACTGTTCATAGGTGCCTCTCTCTTTGACAGGTCACACAACCTTCATGGGGCTCAGTCTGTTTAAGCTGGGCCAATCATGGGCATCAAAGTTTCCAAGATGCTACAAAGCACCAAACCTACTCATATACATTGAACATGAGAACAAAAAAAATCCTTAGAGGAATGTGGCAATAGAGTCAATTATTCCACTGAAAGACCCATCGATTTATTAAAAAACACAATTCAAGTTCCTTTGCTAGCACAACTTGTAAAAGGTTCACAGATCACCCAAACACTTCAAGAAAGGGTAACATTCTGGAGAACAAAGGCCTTCTCCAGCTTTAAGTATAATAAGCATTTTCAGGTATAAATGTTTTCACAGACTGCACTGCTGGCACATGTCCTCCCATGAAAAGCAAAATCATCCTACATTTTATTACATCATGAAGGAAAACATATGACGTAACATGTCATGAATGTAGAAAGACTCATTTGGTAGTAAAGGACCCCCTTCTAATTAATTACTGCCGAATTGTTCCTAGTATAACAGGTATGAAAACATGTACCTCATTTTCATTTTGTTTTTCTTTTACTTCAATAGCATACAACCAAAAGCAAATAAACATTGGGCTGCAGAAGAAATCCAACTAGCAATAGGAACATAAAACACCAGTTTAAATGTCAATAATAGCTGCAGTTAGTTTATCCTGCAAACTTTAGGGAATGTAAACTTAAACTCTTAAGGAGTTTCTCAGACAGTCTGGGGAAACCCAAATTTATTATCCAACCTTCAAGTTGGAGAATACAGAACTGTTAAAATACAACAAAGGACAATTAAATTAAAACATGTCTTTAACACAAAAAAACCAACAATAATACTTGAAAATGTCTGTATATTAATATTCAAAAACCTTTACTCCCAAAAATGGCAGCAGCAGATGCAGAGACACTATCCAGCAAAGAGGACTTCTAACAGGGACAAGAGACAAACTCAGGGAAGAGAAAATCATTAATACTACAAAGAACACAAACACGTTCACCCTGAGCTGCAAACTGTCAGAAGTACAGAGAATTCCCAAAACACATCTTTGCTACCTTATTCTCTTTCTTAATTGCCATCATCAGAGAATGGATATTGGACTTTGGGTATGATACAGTTACAGCTGCTCTGATGTTTTAAGCTCAAGGATATATATACATATATATAAAAACATAAATGTAATTCCTCCTACATAAGGTAGGTATGGTGATGGTTATAAAGTCATTCTAATGAAGAGTAAGTCTGAGCTGCTCCCAGAGACAAGTTGAATCCAGGAGCTGATCCAGTTAAAAATAAAAAAATCCATCGAAGTGTCAGGCTCTAATTAAATCTATTTCTTGGTGTGACTACAAAACAACACAAGAAAGGTGTAAAAAACATCAGGTGTGGGAGAAGGTGAGACCAATCTGTTCAACAGCTGCTTCAGTTTATGCAAGATTAAAAAGGGTGTGTAACAATTCTTTCTAACCAGAACCACTGGAAGGACTAAGGAACACATGGATTATTTATACTGCACAATGATTATGTGATTAAAATAACTGTGAGAGAAAATTCCAGGGAGTTGAGAGAAGTACGCAAAGCAAAGCTTAATCCATGCAGAATGCATCAGGAACCAGCTGACAAAGCTGAGCAGTCACTGCAGTTCACTCTACTGTCTTCTTCCTTCCCTGGAAAAAGCTAGCCTCACTCTCTGGGAGGACACCAGATGCCTTCTCTAAGGCCAGTACCACCTCCTGCTCCTTGCTCCCAAACCCAGCTTCCTGTTGCAATGGCCAACATACCTGTGATCACCAGGATAGGGGAGCTAAAGGCTTCTGCAGCAAGATGCTTTGAACATCATTATTCCTCATCACTTCTGCTCTGCCTGTACAGTGGCTAAGTTTGGCCTCCCCTAACTTCTAATTAACTGAAACTAATGCTACTATGAACACAGGAAAAATTATGGCTGTAAAAGGAGCTGTTGGCTTAATACTGGAATGGGTGTAATTCCATAGTGTGAGCTATGCAGGGAAGTAGTATACAGACCATATTTCTGCCCTAAATGCTACAAAAATACAAAAATCACTGAAATTATACAGCATATGCTATATTAACAAGAAGCATAAAGACATATCAATTCGGAAGAACTTACTATCTTGCATTTTCTTGACCAGATCATCAAATCTCTAAGTGCCAGGAAAAGGCATTAGATGTACTAAGAATTTCAGTCATAAAATAATTTCAGATACAGCTGTTGATGATTGAACTTCACCCAAACCTGATACATTAGGAACTGGAAACCACCAGTAGGATGCCAGTGGGGGAAAAAGAACAAAAAAAGAGCACTGCTGAAAGTGGGGAGAGTATTTCCTTTATCTCTTCCATACTATTGCCAACAAATCAAATGTGTAATTATAAGGATGCATACTCTTTATTTTTGCATGTAGTAATCTTGAACCTGTTTGTGTGCAACACAAAGCTGGATAAACACTGAAAGTGAGTATAATATTGAAAATATTGTTAACATTTCAGAAATATTTTAAATTAATATTAATGAAGTTATTTTTAATCATTTCAGGTAATCAAGTGAAGGGGGAAAAAGCATCTGACGATGTTCCCATTCTGATACTCAAACTTTCTAGCCAGTGCAGGACTGTGAACAAGAGTCACAGCTTGCCAACATGAGGCCAGTAGGTGCAGAGATGACAAAAATATGAGGAACTGAAATGTAAAAAACAAAGAAAACCTGCCGTGACAGGGTAAGCAGTGCTCCAAATACAGCTTTACTCAAATAGGGAGGGAGCCTTTCAGGACACAAATCCACACATGCCAAGGTGCACAGACAAGAACAATAAGGAACCACATACATTCCTGATTTCTGGTGGCACAAAGAAAACTCCCATTTCAACATACTAGAAAGCTGTCTTTGTATATATATCCTAAAATGCCTGCTGCCATACTTTCACCATACTTACTCTGAACCATGTCTGACACCAAGATTACTTTTATTAGCTAGGCAAAGTAGAGGGTTCAAATTTTTTTTCTTTAACCTGTAGTGAACTGATAACATCAGTTAAGGGTAAATGGTAATGCATGTAAAGTGAGACAGTGAGGCCCTGGCACAGGTTGCCCAGAGAAGCTGTGGCTACCCTGGCAATGTTCAAGGCCAGGTTGGATGGGGCTTAGAGCAACCTGCTCTAGTGGAAGGTGTCCTGCCCATGGCAGGGGGTTGGAACTGGATGAGCTTTAAGGTTCCTTCCAATTCTAACTATTCTACGATAATATTACAGAATAATCAAGGAATAGATTGTTCATGCTTTGGTATTGATCACCTCCTACAATTACCAATTACTCCCTCTGATGTTCTGGGAGAGGCACAAAATCCCTTTGCACACAAGAAAGCAGAACACTTTCATGTTCTGTTTGACCAATGCAGAAGAACAAACTTCATTACAGCTGATGGGTCACAATTTACTTAGGAGAAATTTTCAGAATGAAGCCTTAACAAAATTTGAGATCATCACATACTGTTTCACTGCTGGCTTAATGCTAGGGTCAGAGACCAATACAGAAGTATCCATAAAGATTTAAGCTACAAGTTAGCTTTTGTACTGGGAGCTCAGCTGGAGGAGTGGAGGTTCACCCACACCCTTAATTCCCATCAGGTTCAAATCAGGAAGTTTAGGACATGAGAAATGGTGACATAGTCTGTTTTGCCTACAGAAGTTTAGAGATGGGGAAATACAGTGGATATAGCCCATCCACATAAAATCACTCTAGGAAAAAATAAATAAACATGAGAGACAAATGACAAAAAGCAGAAGAGTATTATGTTTGCCTAAGAAAAAAACCATGGAGCCTAAAAAAGCTCAATGACCAGTCTTAGTGGCCTAACAAAACGTACCCACAGAAAACACGAACAGCAGGTCATATCACAGATCATACATGGCAGCTGCCAACATAAAAACTTCTGAAGCACCTAGCTGTACAAAATGTTACAGAGCAAATTAAAAAGCAGTGACAACAATCCAATGTCAACTTAATGTGGGTATCAAATTGATGTAAGTAAGAATTCAAGTAAGACTTAACCCCAACACAACTAGCACTTCGTAGAGGCAAAGATGTATATGCAATGAGCAAGTAGCTCTGAAGTTACGTATACTTGAAATACAAAATACCAGCCTAACTTTGTTTCCCTGGAAGAACCAAACAGCAATAAGCCTGAAGAGAAGAATTAAATTAATCCTGCTATGAGAACCAGAATAGAGGAGAAACTTAAAAGAACTGAGAATTGAATTCAGCTACAGACTTCCATGAGTTGGCAACACAAAGCCAGAAAAATCTAACAACTGAAATAAATCCTGAGAGCAAACAGCAGGAGCAGATAGATCAGAAAACACATGATTCCCATGTAATCTCATAATGTATAAATGGATTTTTGCTGGGTTTTCATCGATGCAAGAAAACTTAAGAGCATTACAAAAAAATGTAGGTTCATATTACAGGGAAAGAACTAGATACTGAGAAATTACAGGTTCTGACAAATCCAAATATATGTAATTTATCAGGAAATTGGCAATAGTGACAAAATTGCTAAAATTAGCCACAAGACACCTGCATCCAAACTATGAAAAACAAAAATGCCAAGCACTCCCGATTTGTTACATCAAAATCTCTAAGCAATTAAGTAAAAAGTATAAAGATGCTAGTAAGTTTGGTTGGATCTACAAAACCCTGGTTTCCCTTGATTACTGTCCAGAAGTGCAAGTTAAAAGATATTTAATAAATTTTAACTGTATCCTCTTTCTCACTATATGGTTTCTTTCCCTTTTTTAATTTCCTTTTAATATATTTTTACCAATAGCAGAAATATGCAGAGATGCACAGGTGACACATACTTTGGAAATTACGGTTCAATTCATTTATGCCTATTTGTAGCCCAGGCCTTTGAACAAAAACTATACTAAAAGACAAGAGATTCAGGCTTAGATGTGACAAAGAAATTTTTTGCATTGGGGGTGGTAAAACCATGGCACAGCTCACTCAGAGAGATGGTGGATGCACATCCCTGGAAACACTCAAGGCCAGGCTGGATGTGGTTCTGGGCAACCTTATCTAGTTGAAGATGTCCCTGCTCATTGCAACACCCCTTTCAACCCGAACTATACTACGATTTTATAAACTTGCTTATTCCTTTACTATTTGCTTATAATTTCTCCACTGCTTAAAATATGTTGTCTACTTTCTCATATATGTAGGAGGGGCACATTTTAAGCATGTGTGTGCAAATGTATATATACACACATATACAGATACACACCCTTCTACATCTGCATATACAATAGTAAATTTCTCAAAACAATTCCTTTGTATTTGAATTCCAAAGACTTCTTAATGCATGCATGCCATTTCCTTTCAAAATTTCATCTGCAAAGACTTCTTTTGATGGAATCTCTTGAAAAAGATGAAATGTATCAAAGTCAATTCCACACACACACATACACAGTCATCCGATATCAAAGCACTCACTCATTCCTCTTCATTTGGCTCCTGCAAATATCAATACCTCTAAGACAACCCATACTACATAAAGCATATTGTATGTTCCATATCACAGTAAAACCAGAAAATAGACTCCAGATGTTTCCTCAAATCCTGCCAAAAATTAAATTTAAAAAAGTGTTGAAATCCAAGCAAAGTTAGAAGCCCTGACTTAAAACATATAGGAAGAAAAGGCCCAAGTAATCTGTAGCTTTGTTAGGAGTAAATTTGTTCTGTCTTCACCCACTAGATAAGAAGGGTCAATCTTGAATAACTGTAAATACAGCAACTATAAAGAAAGAAAATTCTCATTTCTTCCCATTTATTATTTCCTTACAATGACACCTCAGACCTTTCACAGATTTGAGACTGGGAAAAAAACCTTCAACAGCTTTCACTCTTTTGGAAGACTAGATTCCTTTGGGAGTTAATTAGATTTTGCTTTTAGCTACACTAAAAGCAATACTGAAAATGGGACTTGGCCCTAAATGTTTATAATGTGCCATTTTACCATGTCAGCACCATAAAGTCAAAATAAACTGATACTACACGAGTCCTGTTTTGTTGAACTGAAAGTAAAGGAGGCTTGCTTAAACAATCCTTCAGTAGGAATGACTGTTGGCTTTGCACTGCACAGGATGAACAGTGTTTTGGGCTCACTGTTACTCCTTTGAGTGCCAAAACCAACAGGTGAAGCCCAGTATCTTCTTAAAAAAGAACAAAAGTACTGCCAAGACCAATCATCTATAGAGGTTTATGAGGTGGAACTCATCTGGCCCAAGAGATCCTGTAAGACCTCTGAAACTGATCAAAACATACAGGAAGAAGAAACTCTTCCAGAGGCAATTCACTACACCTTAGATAATTTTACAGTTAAAAATTCGCCTTCAAGATGTGGCCATCTTTGTCCCTCAGACACAGAGGAAGTCCAAGCAAGTTGTTTAGCCTTCATCTGCTGCTCTGGTGGGGACAGCAAGAAGAGTACAGGGCAAAATACTCAAAGCTGCTTGTGCCAGCAGGCATTTTTGATAAAAAGAAGCAACCAAAAAAGCCTTGGATCCACCACTAATATATATTATTTCCTCACATAAAACTTATTACAGGATATTTTTAATGGGCTGCTTAATACCAACATGTATTTTCAATTTGGAAGTAATGGACGAAATAATGGAGAATTTGAAATACCTAACTTTCTGATCAGTCTCTTGTCTTTCAGAAGTATACATGGCAGTGCTCAATCAAAACACATTCTGTCCCTTACTTTATCATATGCAGACAGGCTAATGGACCAATACAGAGTATAAAAAATACAACTGTTTACAAAAGCATAGCTTTATATCCTGCAGTCAGGATATATGGAATTGTGAAGGCATGACTTAATTGGTTATTTTACCTGCATGGCACTCTTTCCAAGCTTAACCACCTCAAATAAAGTGACAGGGTCCCCTTCTCCATTCTGCTGAGGGTGGCCATTTGCTCTTCCACGACTTGCTCCTCTGGCTCCAGATTCAGAACGACCCTTGTCCGCTGGAGACTTTCGTGGTTTCTTAGTGGCAGACTGGGCAAAGAAAACCAGCAGAACAGAATTCTATTATAGCTCTACCTGAAACCATTCAACATATCTTTATACATAAATATTACACACAACTATACATTCACACATGTATATACACACAAGTATCACAGAATAAGCCAGGCTGGAAGGGACCTCAGGAGGTCTCCAGCCTCCAGTGTTTCCTGCTCAAAGCCAGAAATTCAACCAGGTTGCTTAGGGCTTTATCACATGAGGTACACATGTTTTTATTAATCAGCAATTGTTGAGGAACAACTTAAAAGCCACTGTCATATCACAGTAAGTAGTGGTGACTTCCCAACATAGGAGTACCAGCTCATGTCAATATCCATATTAGTCTTATTCAACACAGACAGTTGACAATATGACTAAAACTAGATAAATAGTAGCAAATTACAGATAGCAAAAGTGGTTAATGCTGGCACACAAAAACTTTTTGAAGAACTAACGGTCTTTGGTAGACAGTAAGTTATTACAAATGCACTTGTCATGTTAACATTCGGTTTCTGTATTTTTGTTTTTATGCAATTTGTGTAAGAAACTGCACATAATGAGTCAGCTCTTCAACTCAAATTAAATCACTGAATTTATACAGCCAGTACACAGATTTAGTAGATAATCATAACAGCCCCGTGCTTCAAATTTTTATGAGTTAGAACATTTTCTCTGTGAATCTAAATTATTTATTGTAAATTTTCACTAGATTCTTCAAGCTTACATTAGCTGGTATAGATCCTGCTTGTAAGAAGTCACACAGCAAACAGTTTGCTCTAAATTTAACTTTCTGGAGAAAATAATGCAGGATTCTTGCTATGATCTTACTTCCATATTCTGTTTTTCTCCTTCCTCTGAGGCTGAGAAAAGTAAAAGCTGCCATCTTCCACAGAACTATGAAGCTGCTTTGAGGAATTACATCAAAGAAAACAGTATGCAAGCAACCTGAACATTACATTTAGGACAATATCCTCCTGGTACCATTTACTTGAATACACAGTCCAACGGATCCTATTAAAGCTTTTAATAAAGAACATCAAGTCAGTGTTTTTGGTTGCATCTTCCATATGCAGACGCATAAAGAATATTCCTGCAGAGGGAAGGGATCACATTTCTGGGGGAGAGCTGGCAAAAGACAGACATACAGCTAGTAGGGCCAGAGTCCTAAAGAAAAAGGCAAGGCAGAGTGCAACTGCAACTGCCTCTTGCAAAGCTTGTGTACAAATGCAAGCTGGAAAGCCTAAAATAATAGAACAATCTCTGTGACAAGTTTTGTGGATGACATCTACACTTAAGATCAAAAGAATACGTGCTCTCCCTCAATGAATTTTTAAACATATGCAAAGCTGCCTTTATCAGCAAGAAAACTATCAATATGTGACATGTTTGAGCTCTGCTGAGCTCCAAAAAGACATATGATCACTACTTTATAAAATGGCAAAGAATTAGGAGTGAATTACCTCTTTTGAGATACATAATTCCTGTGCTAATCCAGTCTTGAGTGGTAGTAAGCCATAAGCTCTTCAACTAGCTACAAGGACTGCTAAATGAAAGCAGAAGTGCAAGTTGATGACCTCCATGGAAACTAATGGAAGCCCTCTCTATAGTCAGTTTTTCTCCACATGTACTTTAGTTGGAAACTTTAAACACTGCCAGGATGAAGGGAAAACAATGAAGAGCTGGAAGTGAAACACACACATTCAAAGATACCTTGTTACTGGAAAGGAATGAGAAGAGCCACCTACACAGCATGAGTGCCATGGATCAGCATGCACACGCTCCAAATGAGTAATCACAAGACATGTAAATGTTCAGTTTAAACTCCATTTTTGTCAGGCATCTTGGGAAAAAAGGGTACTTTGACCAAGAGTCGTAGTTTTAATTAGAAGGGTGGGAACATCAGTGGGCTCCCAAAAGAGGTACAGAAATAACTGACAGAGGTACTTCTGACAGAGTAACTGACAAAGCCAGATTCTTCAAATCCAGGTGAAGATCTCAGTATCCTGGACCCAAGTTAATACCAGTACTAAGACTACCTGAATAAAGTTTCTCTTTGGTATAGATTTTCTTTTGACAAAGAGAACATCTCTCACAACAGAGAAAATAAGTCTTTCATTTAATAAAACCCATTCTGCATCCAAAGTGGGGCAGCTTAATCCAGATGCAGGATCTATACTTAATCCTGCCTCAAGATACAAAACAAGCAGAAGATCCTCTGCTAAGAAACTGAAGGAAATCCAAAACTGGAACATTCTGAGTTAGGCAAGGATTAACATTTTCAGGTGGAGAGGTACTAGAGAAGGGGTGTCCACCAGACTTCCACTCCAGAGCACTTCCACCCAGTAGGCATATGACAGGAAGCCCAAGATCAACCCCACTCTGGAGTATAAATATGAAAATAAGTCACACATGGGTCCTCAAGCCTCCAGAAATTGCCTGGTACTCTAATTACAAATTTTTGCAAGCACAAGGGCAGAACTGAGGAACTGGCGTTATCTTATTAACATACAACACTACGGTGCTTTGTCAGACACATGTAGTGTCCCTGAATATACAACAAGAACCTTCTCAGGCCATCCTGTCAGATCTGAGCTTCATACAGGTTCCTATGTCTGAGTACAAAGTTGAATAGGTAAACCTATTTTAAGAGGAGAATTTTTCATGATGAGAACAACCAGCTATTGCAATAATCTCCCTAAGGAAGTGGTGGATCCCTCAACGCTGGACACTCTTAAGATTCAGCTGGACAGGATGCTGAGCCACCCTGCCTAGTTCATCCTTTGCCAAGAAAGATAGGACTAGTTGATCCCTGAGATTCCTTCCAACCTCTTGTTCTATAACTCTATCCCAGTATGGATGCATTCAACACCACTGGAGCTAGTGAAGAAAAAGCATGGACTGGTACATCCATAGAAATGCAAGAGGACCCCTTCTGCGGTATATCTGCAGAGGCAGTGTGCTCTTGGAAGTGGAAACAAGAGTCATGTCTTTCTGGGATGCAGGGCTACCTCTGGCATCCTCAATGCCTAACACAATCTTTAGATTTGTAGCTTGACTTTACAGCTCCATTTCCAGCTGTCCAGAATATTTGTCTTTCATAAATAAAGGGTTTGTATTGAGCTAAAGGAGTACTCTTGACAGTGAATGCTTAAAGTTTCCAGAAGCATTACTTTAAGTGGTACTGCTGCTTTAAGGCTTAAACTAAGGCAAACAAAATACTTACCTTGACTGTAATTAAGCTAAGATGACGGCAGTTCAGAATTTTGAAATAAATTAGCTACATAATACTTTTGCTTTCATGCCTTTAAAATGATTGGGAAGGGGAAAAAAAAAAGCAACCCACATTTGTAAGCTCAAGTAGCACAGTGAAAGTTGATTCATTACACTAACAAAGTAAAAAAAAGTGAAAGTGGCTCGACATTTTCCATTAGCATTCCCCAAATTGATCCAACACACTTCATGAAGAAATAAAGACAGTAAAAGTGTTACAGGTCAGTAACTCCATCTAACCTGCCTCCTTAAATGATGGCCTCTATGTGTGCATTCATACTGTAAGTAATTTAAAGCTGTACCTAATTCGCAAGATAGCTCAAAGAACCTTTTTAACCTTTCACTTGAGTAAAACTGAAGAACTTGCCTCTCCATGGCACCATACTCCTGAGAGGCTTCTGCACTATAACCTCCTGTTAAGCGAAAGAGTGGTAATGTCTGAGCTCCTTCTGAATTAATCCTGATTAAAAACAGACTGCACACTTTGTAACGTCATCATAGCTATCTTGGAAGATTTTGGATTCAAATGGTCAGTCCTTTGGAGTTTATTCCTCTAGAAACAAACAAGGTGCACCCTATGAAAAGCCTTATCTGACAAATAAAGACAGATGCAGGTCCCCTAGCATCCCGTGCACACAGAGCTGCTTCAGCTATAACACATGCAGTTTAGAACAAAACAAAAAGCAGAGGCAGTGTCGAGGGCATGCTGTTGCTCTTTTAAAATTCTTATATAAAAACCTAGCAGGAGTTCTAGAAGTCATATTAAAGAATCGTGATTCTGCCATAAATGCCTGAACCACTTCAATTCTTCTAAGAGAATTGCTATCAAAACCAGACTATTTACATAGAAAAATGAAGAATAGATTAGATTGTGAAAAATACAAGGACCATCCCATCAAAAGTTTAAACCAAAAACTTCTAATGCCATTAGGATTTCTCCACTAGGAAGCTTCAAGTGGTGGGATAGAAAAGTATTCACATACTGGCTGTATGTGCACTGCATTTCCACGGAGCTACAGAAAGACACAGTCACTTCAGTTTTAAGGGATACACCTAAAATACCATGCAGTCAAGCTGAAATAGGACAATGATGTAAGTCACATCAAACAACAAACTTTGACTACTGTGAAAATAAATTCTTCCAAGAGGATTCCTTCCTGCTATTCATTAGGATGTGTATGATTTGGAACCAGAAGGAAAACTCCATCCCCAGCAGTATGTAACATTCATGCTACAAGACCGAATACGGCTAATAGTCTTCTGCAAAGTCAAAATTTCACATATGAATGCAGAGATAAGGCATTGTGGTCTGTCATCTCCATACCAAAAAATACAAAAGGACCAGAAAACTGGACAGTCTGCACTGGGGATAAAAGGACTGCAAGTGCCTTGTTCCATCTTGCCTTAATAAAAGAATCTGAGGAGCTGGAGAAAGGAGTGTTGTGGCCCTGGTTACTGGATGAGAGAGACACCACCAGAGATCTAAGGATTGGGACCTTTGGAATAGAAAGACTGGTATTTCTTCTTGTCCTCTGAACCAAATAGAGTAAACTGTCTACTCCTTCCTCAAAGCTGAAATATAGCCAGGAGATCTCTCTCACTCCCTCAACATCTAACAGCTGAGACCTAAGCCATGCTGTCTTGAGCCCCTGTGAAGGTAAGGCCAGATAGGTTAAAATAAAGCATGCCAGTAGCATTGAACATAAAGTGTTTGTCCAAGAAAGGAGACAAAAAAGGATAGACAAATAACTCAGATGAGCCTGAGCTCACTAATGTGAAAGCTACACTGCATCATAAGCCGTTGGGCTTTCAAACTCCCTACCTACAACAGGAGAGCGTGTGCAGCAGACAGAAAAGGCATTTTTGGCCAGTGTTACTCAGCAGCTTCAACCAGAGAACTATTATAGGTCACTCATTAAATGCACCCCACACAACTCACTAATATATACCCAGATGATATGCTTGCATGTATTTGAGCAATACTGTGTGCAACAAAATATCCCACTGTTGGCTACTCATTCCACAGGCCTACATTCTACAGGTCTACAAGACTCATCATTCAGAAGCAGACATGGGCAAGGGGGAGGCCAGCCCCAGCCATTGTCAATGCTAGGAAAGGACATGGTGCAACTCCTGCTAAATTCACAGCAAGGCTTGGTGAATTTAGGACAATCAGGTTAGATTCCGAGAGTTATCCTGAACGACCAATGCACTGGATCTCTTTGTAAATTGATGGTATAATCTATCCAGTCAAGTACTCATTAGAATAGTCCCTCATAGAAGTGGAGGGGCAACTTGGAAACAGCATTTTCAGGAAGAGAAAGTTCCCCAGAACATTAAGATTCTCTATGAACTGAAGAGATTGTACAAATGGCAAATTTTCAAATGTGGACCATCTCTGTACAAAAGTGTGAAATCTGCAAAGAAGAATGTCGTTCTTTGGAAAAAGTCTGGAAAACCCTTTAGTAGTAGTCTATCTTTCTGATAAGATTTTTCTATTATCTTATGGATACAATTTATCTATTTATTTTATAGATGAAATTTATCTATTTATTCACCTCATTAAAATACCTACATATATTTGATGGCATACACTGTGTGCAGCTCTGTAACAGAACCATGCAGCAAGACAAAACAGCACAGAACACTTTCAAAAGAAGTCAGTATGTTTATGGCAGATGTGTCACTGCAGTTGTGATGGCCTAAGGGCATAAGCAAATCAGCTTTTGCAGGGAGAGATCAAATCTTATTAGACCATAATATTTTAGTTAGGGGAAAAAAAAACAAAACAAAAAAAAAAAACCAAAACAAAAAACCCAAACCACAAGAAACAGAAGAGCCTTTGGGCAGAAAAGCCTTTCTTTAGGTCTGTAACAGAAATCAGAAACATCAAAGTTAAGTAGCAGTTGAGAATAACAGCTCTGAATTTAACTAAACATTTTAATCTGTGTCACATCTGAGAATAAAGGTAGGTGGTACCTGTGGAGGAATTAAAAATCATGTTAGCATATGGAAGAGCAGCGGGAAAAATGTGAGAGCTGCACCTCCTGTAAGAAACAGATAATTCACCTAAGGAAAGTGAATGAGTTAGCAGCATGTATAGGAGAGCTATGTGGAGGAGGACAGAAAGCAAAATACAATGTTTGCAAAACCAATACCTCAGTTACTGAGTCCAAGATTTTTCACATCGAATTACGCTATAAATTGCCTAGATTAGACTTTCCAAGGTGTTTGCATTTCCATTCAAGGATATTAGATGTTGAGTGGCTCTTTCCTTTTGGTCAATTTTTGTAGATCCACCGTATTTATTCCTTTCTGTTGCTGCAGTATCAATTATGAAGGCAGGATTTGATTGCGTGCCCAAACGTATAAATATATATATATATATATATATATATATATATATATAAAGTCATCCAAAAAAGTAAACAAATGACTGAATTTGTGGATCAGGGGAGAGCAATAGAAGCCATTTATGTTGACTTTAGCAAAGTTTTCAACATCCTTCCACAATATTCTTGTATCCAAATTGGGAAGTTGTGATCTGGATGGGTAGAAACACAGCTGAACTCTTGGGCTCAGAGCACAGCGGTTCACAGCAGATCATTCTCTACCTGGAGGCTGGCAATGAGGGAATATGACAGAAGCCTAACTTGAACATGTCCAGTTTCCCATCTTTATCAGACAGCTGGAAGCCATGAGAGAATATGTTCCCATCAAGAGTGCAGATGACACAACACTGGCAGAGAGACCACATCAAGGGCAAGACAGCTATCGACAGTCTGGAGGATTGGGCTATCAGCACACTCAAAATTCAACATGGACAAAGGCAAAGACCTGCACCTGGCAAAGGAATAAATCCCTGCACCACTGCAGGCTGGAGAATGGCTAGGAAGGGAACAGCTCTGTGGGAAAGGATCTCGGCATCTTGAGAGACATGAAACTACCACATACCTGAGCAGGAAAGGCCATCACCACCTCAGACTGTACAAAGAATACAGCAGAACAGCAAGAAAACTGATTATACCTTTTTACTCAGCACTTCTGAGCCCATATTTAGAATATGTCCATATCTAAACTGTGTCCAGTTTTAGCCCTCTCAGTTTGAGAGAGGTATTGATAAACTAGAACACATTCAATCAGAGGGGCTACCAACTTGGTCAGGGGGCTGGGAACACCCTTCTGTGGGGCTTTCTGTAACAGCAGATAGTAAGTAGGAGGACAACTGACAGCAGTCACAAAGTGAAGACAGACAGGCTCTGACTGCTTACAAGGGAGAAACTGTTCACAAAATAAAATGAAACCAATTGCTAAGAGGGGATGTGCAGTCTCCAGCCTTGGTGGTTTTCAAGACCAGACTGGAAAATGTGGTCTGATACCGAAGCAGGCCCTGCTCTGAGCAGGAGGTTGCAACAAGAACTCCTGAGGTCCTTTCCCAGCCTAATTCCATGACTGACCATCACCGTTTCTCTTCTCTGAACCTCTTCTAGTCCTAATATACCAATTCTTGAGAATTTGGAACAGAGATCAAGAGGGGAAAAGAAACTAGAATTGTGCAAAGTTTTCCAAATTTTGGCAATCCACAGTTTTATAAAAGACATAGTATTTCTTTTATTTTTTATTCACTATTCTCTTCCTTCGTTCTAAGATGTGATTTATCTTTTTTGACCCTTAATCAGCATTAAGATGATGCTTTCAAAGAATGATCTCAGATAACCCCAAGGTCTTACTCCCTAATATCAACAGTCAGCTCACAGACCATCATTTTATGTATGACGTAATGGCCACTTCCTCTGAATGTTAATACAATCATGTATATATTTAATGAGCCTGGAGTTGTTCTAAGCATAAGAAGCAATTGCTCCTGTAGAAACTTGATAGCAGGACCAGTAAAGTGCTTCAGAGAATGTTCCCACAGGAGCTACTATTAAGCTCAAACAGAGGGAAACACCTTTTTTAAACATTCACCTTTCCCTTTCAGTGAAAGTGTGGTATGTACAAAACCTCACTAGTGTTGCTTTAACTTAAATTCTTCTACTCTAACAACCTCCTGGCGTAGCAGTCAGGTTGCACCATCCTCTTGTTTGTTTTGGTCCTTTTTATTAAATCTACAAAACCTCATAGATTTACTAATGAGATGTTTTTAAGATAATTTCTGGTTTTGCCCTTTGCTTACAAGCTATAAAAGCAGATGACCACTTCTCTTTACAAGCTTCTTTAAAACCTCCTGTAAAGAAGATCCACATTTGTGAGCAGATCTGTCTGTATGATGAACATACGCCACCATAGGAAACACTGTTCAAAAGCTTTCAAAAAAGAAGACCACGTGCCCAAAAAAGACCAGGATTTAAAATGCTGGTTCCCAAAGTATGTCCAGAAAATGTAATGCAAATTGAAAATCAGTACTAAGGAGGAGTTTACACCAGCTTGGCCAGAGTGCTTGAGAGGAACACATGGTCCTGTCCATTCTTACAGCCCCACTAGCCCATGTTTAAGAGTTAGACTTAGGCTGGAAGGTCTTGGGCAGGGGATTTCAATATTTTAGTGCTATATATATAGCACATTCATACTGGGGGTGTACACGTAGACACTAAGAGGGGAATCAAAACCATTAATAACAAACACACAGAAGTTCCCACCAAAAATCTTACTCCACAGCATGTACTTCAAGTGGTACAGCCACAATAGCTACATCTGATGACCCTGAAGACCTAAAATGACAACATGACACAAAACTTTTTCTGTAGTTTCCAATAAATTGTCTGTTATATAAAACAAATAAAAATAAAAGAGAAAGCCTTCTTAAATACTCCATGTAACAGAGAATTGTTTCTGTATGGTCCCATTTATGGGCCAGCAATAGGCAAAGACTAATGAAGAACAGCAGATAGCAGTATTTTCTGCTGTCCTATGCTGGAGAATAGGTTGAAGCTCCCAATCTATACATAGGACAGAGTGTATGTCAATTACATGAATTTTTAAACTGTGTTAATAGATCTTCTGAGGCATTTAGTTAATACTATGCTGCAACTCTCCCATTCACATTAAGAGATTATTAGTTACTAAAAGGATGGCTCAAATGTCATTTGTCACTTAAAATCCACTGCGCTTTCAAAACAGATAGTAGTCGTACACACTGAGATTATTCTCTTGACTGGAAGAATGTTGTAATACGACAATAATAACAAAATAGTAATGTTCATGTAAGTAGCTAGCAAAAGAAAAAGTAACAGCTATTATGAGCTCACTTTATGTCCCTTTTTAAACACTCCAAACATTGTATATCAATCTGATAAATATTTCATACTACAAGTCTTCATAAAGTTTGACATAGGGCTCATTAAAAGCCTATTTATCTGACCACAAGATGATTAGATGAAAAACAGTTTGCAGTCAATTTTAAATAGATGCATAACAAAACAAAACTAAATTACACATACTGGAGGCCTGCCAGGACGGCCCCTTTTTCTTTTTCCTTTGACTTCTGCTTCTTCAAGCTCACTGCCAGCATCTGAATGTGCAGTAGTTTCATTTGTAGAATCCCTAAGGGGGAAAAAACACTAGATAAATTAAAATGATTTGAAATCAACAAGTAATCTATAACTGACTAATTAAATATTTAGTCCTAAGCCAGGAAAAAACCCAAAAATTCAGCATTAAAAGGCTTGCCACATTTATTCTGCAAATGAAGGAACTAAGCATTGTTAGCCCTGGCAAAAAGCCTTACCTTTTTATGAGATGGAATGTCATTTTATAGACTAGAAGTTATTTAAATTAACAGCTTCTTGTGAAGCCTTATTACACGTAAAAAACTGGCTATATTAAACAACACTTTCTCAACATATCCAACCCACAATGTATTCACTTAGTATCAACTTTCTTTTACCCTTAGTAACCACTTCCAAGCTGCTTCCAAGGTCATGAGAGAGCAAATTGGAGTCCAATCCAGTTATGATTATCATTAGAACAGTTACACAGGTTCCCACTCAGATTACACCAGGTTTTAGTCACACTCAAAGACAATGGTATTGAGCAGCTGTTAATAAAGAGAGGGTTAACACTGAGCAGAGGCACAAACCAAAAAACTCACTTTGGTCTGAAGACATTTGTGTTTCTTGCAGCTATAAAAATGTTCTCACTTATACAATGATAAAGCCTTGACATTGCTCAACAACTGTAGCAAAGCAGCCCACAGTATCACTTGTCAATCATTTCTCTTTTAAGACTTAACACCACCCTAAGCAGGGAAAAAAGCATTATCCCAATTTCCACCACCCACTCCCCCTAAGGCAGGTGCACAGGTACTTCTCTGCTTCCAAAACAGACCTGGCTGCTTGAAGAAAGTCAGTTTCTAAGTGATCTTCTGAGGCATTAGATTTTGCCCAAGAAGAACCCACAACCAAAACCATACCCATGAATGATGTGCTTTATTTTCAGTTTGCAAGACCACCAGTGCATGAGGTCTCTGTAAATGGTAAGAGTAACTGTAATAATGTCCCAGGTTGCTCCAAGATGGGTCAAGTCTAGCTCTAATCAGAGATTTCTTTAAATCAGACATAATTTCCTTGAAGTGAAAGGAGTTAAACTGCTGTAAAACTTGCACAAGGAAAAGGTAAAAATCAGACCTATTCCATTACTTGATACAGATTCAAATACAAAAGGCAACATTAATGATTTGGTTTACAGAAACTGAAAAGCTTCTGCAAGCCAAAATCTACACCGATCTCCCACACTGTCTATTGTTTGGGGTTTGGTTTTGTTTGTTTGGAACTTTTTATTTTATTTCATAAAACAGGAATTCTTCAGAAATTTGCTCAAGGCTATTTAGTAATGTATAAAAATACAAATGTCACTGTATCGGAATCAAGAGTATTCTGATACTTCTATTTGCTGAAATTACACAAAAGGACATGAAACCTTTGGAACACGTCCAGAGGAGGGCCACGAGGATGATCAGGGACTGGAGCACCTCCTGTATGAAGACAGGCTGAGAAAGTTGGGGCTGTTCAGTCTGGAGAAGAGAAGGCTGCGTGGAGACCACATAGCAGCCTTCCAGTATCTGAAGGAGGGCTATAAGGATGCTGGTGAGGGACTCTTCATTAGGGACTGTAGTGACAGGACAAGGGGTAACGGGTTAAATCTTAAACAGGGGAAGTTTAGATTGGATATAAGGAAGGAGTTCTTTATTGTAAGGGTGGTGAGGTACTGGAATGGGTTGCCCAAGGAAGTTGTGAATGTTCCATCCCTGGCAGTGTTCAAGGCCAGGCTGGGCAGAGCCTTGGGTGACATGGTGTCCTGGGTTCCCTGGGTTTAGTGTGAAGTGTCCCTGCCCATGGCAGGGGGGTTGGAACTTGATGATCTTAAGGACCTTTCCAACCCTAACTATTCTATGATTCTAATTACTGTATTGCTCTACATCTGCTCTACCTCAATTCTGCAGAACAATCATGAATTTCTAATATTAAGACATTATTTTCCAACTTGCAATTACAAAGGGGGCGTACAGAATCCTTTACAAAAGCTAGAATGCATTAGAAGATAAATAAATCTCCTTTTCTGAAAGTAACTTCAACGGATTATCTCTAAATACTATAAACACCCCAGAAAACCAGGCATCTAAATTAAAAACCAGTATTCAAGTACATTTGAATTCCTAAATTATATGCTTGCAAACCAGTATCTCCACAGAATACTGAAAATGCAGCTTTGTTGTCATAAAATCAAAGCCAAGCAGCTTTTCTGCTTCATAAAGTACGAAATCTACAAAACTCAGTATCAGGTTTAATTAAAATAAATAGTCAAAAGCCTAAAACCAAATCAAAGATAGCCCACACTAGTGAAAAGCAATGCAGTGAATACAGCTAAAAACAGCGTCTATGCGAATGGATGTATCCAGCCCTTTCTCAAAGGCCAGCCATTACATTGCAACTCAATCTGACTAAAATGCATATTGCTTCACAACAACGCTAAATTTTATTTAAATAACTTGAATACAGAAGTGAGGAACCCCATGAAAACATCTGCTGTTTTCTATTGCTGCAGAGGAATTAAAGCCATTCTGTCTTGCTCTCTTTAATAAAAATAAGCTTCTCTCTGCTCTACACAGATCCTTGCTGGAAAAAATTTAGGCATGGTGTGGTCTAAGCAATGCCCCCCTTCGTGGGGAAATGCTGGAGCTTTGTTAGCTTACAAAACCGCACCCTTAATATCATCAGGATAAAGATTTTTCTCTATTAAAACCAGATTCAGCAGTCCTCCTAGGCAAATGGCTCAGACACTTTCCTTGAAACACTAAAGCTATACAAATAAATTAAACAGTACTATTATTTTGCAAGCATCCAGTCCACAGAGAACTTGATTTTG
Source organism: Melopsittacus undulatus (assembly GCF_012275295.1). NCBI lineage: Eukaryota > Metazoa > Chordata > Aves > Psittaciformes > Psittaculidae > Melopsittacus > Melopsittacus undulatus. The sequence continues at coordinate 57,262,179 of NC_047532.1, read as the reverse complement.
CTACAGCCTCTATACACATCTAGCAAAACCTACTGAGATTTGTGTATTTAGTTCTGGGAATCTCAATTGCTTTGGAACACTGCATGTGGAAGGAAGTTTGATTATTAACCACCTCCTCTTCTTTGTCTTAAAGAGACTGTTGTCTTAAACCCAATAAGCATGCTTCCTTAATATTTTTTCTGCTAAAACTTCTCTGGTTTGCTGGAAGCCTTTTGAGAAAGGCTCAGTAAACAAGCATTAAGGATGAGATTAATCTAAATTTGACATATACTCAATGCAGAAAACCTTAAGGTGCAGCACAACTCATGCTAAGGTCAGTGTTCAAAACTGGTCAGGTGGTTTATGTTTTATAAATTTCCTTTTCTCTCCATTGACTGTAAGGTCATCTAGACAAGCAGCTCAAATATACATGTTTAAAATTAAACAAGATGAATCTCCCCCAACCAATGTGAGACAGAGGAGATTTCTTTCTGACAAAGAGTGTTAGTACGTAAGGAGTATGCGGAAAACATCAGAAAGTAATTTTCCTTTAATCTTTACATTATTTGAAGTAGGAAGACCAGGATCAAGGACAACCGATAGTCCTTGGCTGACTTAACATTAAAATAAATATCATTTCAAACAGCAGCGAATTCTATCTGAATCTCTTCCATCACGGCCTTGGGACACAGTGCTTCTTGCTTCTCTCAAAGCCTTACAGTTGCTCTGGGTACACACACACGACCCTTTTCTTATTTCTGAACTCTGAGGAGGAGTACAGCACATCTCAACTACCTGCAGTGCTGTCAAGTTTTTAACACTCACGGAGAAAAGCATCTGGCCAGCATCTATCTCCCTCACTCCTGTACGCATCTTGCAGAACTGCTAGGAAGTAATTTATCAGGTGGCAGTCATCTACATCTTAATAGAACAGAATTACCCTATCCTTATTTTATGTGTGTGTGACGAGTCACCTGAGGGGAAAAACTTAAGCCTTAGGCACAATTTATCTCTCCTGAAGCTGCTGGGAGGGGAAAACAATGTGGAGACCTGCCTCGTCTAAGAGAAGGAGAGGTGGTGATGCTGAAGGTTAAATCTTTCCTCTCTTAAGACACCTTTGACATGATAGAGTTGTAAGAGAATCTGGCAGAGTGGGGGAGACAAGACTGGGGTGAGCAGTGTAAAGCATACAGGTGATAACCCCTTTTATGGGTTCAGATTTACTCTGCTTTTCTTTCTGGTTCCTTTGCTGGCTAAAGCACCCTAAAAAACTGGCAGTAACTCCAGAATCCCACCTAAAAACTCTGGATATTATTCCAAAGTTGTAATAACTAGCCATTGAAACTAACCATACTGTAATGAAGAAGTAACAGATTACTGGGCAGCCATTTAACATGACCTGCTTCTGAACAAATTCCCATCTCTGCAAAACAAAACAAGTTTGCCTTTCTTCTACTATTACACAAAGCCTTAGCCATAGAGCTTATACCATCCCCCCCCAAATAAAACACCCACACCAAAAATCTTGCTTCATGTATCAGTCTTTGTAAATAAAAATGCTTCTATAAGCTTTTATCAGTGTTGCTGAGGTGGCTCAGGGTTTGGGCAGAGATAAATTCAGTAATTGCTACCACCAGATTCAGCCTTGTGAATAAAAAGCATTCATGAAGAAAAACAGCTAAATACGCATGAATCATGGATGAATCAGCTCTCATGGTTGATCTTCAGAATCTAGAGAGGAACATGCCTCACAGCAAATGTGAATCATCCCATTGAGAGAAGACTCCTAACAGGCCTAACACACCAGTGGATTTCTTCCCCTATGCCTGAAACACCAGTAAGTGAAATCCTGTCTCCACTGCATTCTGAAACCACTTCTATGAATCCAGAAATGTTAATAAGTTCAATGTTCCCTCAATGAAAAAGAAATCAGGAGAAAATATCTGACACGGTCCTAAGCAAAGTACATTAATATATCAATTTGACTTAAGGACCCTTTATTTAAAGTAGATAGGCAAAAAGATCAGAAAACATTACAAAAAAAGTAGAAATAAGGCACCTGAATGGTACATTATATATAATAATCCCTCAAAGCTGCTTATTTAAGAGCTAGAAAGAAAACCTTAGCCTTCTCTGTGTGGAACCATATTGTGGCCTCCCAGATCTAAATGCATGAAGCTTATACCCCTAAACCAAAGACTGCTTCAGGTTTTAGCACCCTGAGCCAGACTCCTTTCTAATGGAAGTCTGGCTGTGACCTACTGAAACAGCACTTATCACTTTCTTCGATACCTTGTCCACACTAGACAATATTTTGAGCTCTCAGGAAAGCCTGAGAATCTTTATGAGCAAATCCTGGTCATTTTAATCTTGTAGCAAGAAAGATCTCACCTTGTTTATGAGCAACCAAACTATATATATTATTGATGATGACATCTCACCAATGCTGCACACAGTGGCATTAAATGATTCCCAGCTCTACTGGAAAACAGCGAGATAAATGTTTTCTTTCATTTTTTAATAATGCATAATACTGCTGGCTCACAAGTATCTTCTGATTAAAGAATGTGCCAACATCTTTAATGACAGGTTTTTCAGCTGATGTGCAGAGTTACCATTTTTAATTTTAAACTCTACAGTATCTCATTCACTTCTTATGGCATCAGCTTCTTGAACTCAGAACAGGAATAACCCTTTCCTACCACTGTTGTGCCAAAATCTCCCAGCTTTTTGCACATTTCACAAGCACACTCTCACCTCCTCAATGGGGCACATCCAGGAAAATTTGAACAGAGAACATTTTTTTCCATTATCACTCTCAAAGCAAACCAGAACTCCACTCCAGGCTGATGCTCCCCTACCAGTGCTAACCATAATCCCTGTCTTTAGCTATATGCTTACATACAGCAGAATGTAATTTTTTTTGAAAGAAATTTAAAAGTATAAGAAAAAATGGCAAGACAGAGCATGTTGTCATTAGAGTTACACAAATAACTTTACAATTGTCCAAGCATTCAGTTTCTCAAATAAAGGGACATAACATCTTAGTTTTGCAACACCACCTGACCTTGATAAACAGGGTCCCTTACACCCTGCATTTCCTATTTGCATATGTCCAGTCCAAGCAAAAACACAGTACATACCAATGGTTTTGGTCTATATGCCCAGGTGGCAGCAGCAGGCTGGCCACAAGGTGGAATCTGTGCCAGACACAGGACACAGTGGTTCTGGACACTGGACACAATGGTTTTGGATGGCTCCAACAGCCTGAGGGCATGTCACAGCTGGGTCAGTCAGTGGGCTGATGTTGTCCCTCTGAGAACTACTGAAGAAAGGGCTGAATGCTCTAGTTTCTCTCATTGCAGACTTCAACTCTATTCTTTCCAATAGTTCCCTTCACCCAGGCACAGTGATGTTCCAATTTGTAGAAGCCACTCCTATTTCCCAGGAAGATCAAAACATGCTAATGCCACTGGCTGTCTTCAATTGCAGAAGCCAAAAGCTTTTGGCACAATAAATACAAAGAAAAAGTATGCAACTGGAATATAAAAACACGGTCAATTATGACTAAAACCCATACACATTTATGAAATCTTACAACATTCAGAGGCATAGAAGTGGCAAAGATCTTGTTTTGCTTTTCAAACCAAGGTAAATCTCCACGCATATAAACAAATACCTTTTAGATTAAGTATTTTATTTTTTAACACAGTTCAGCATATAAGAACACAGGAGACCTGGAGGAGCCACACTAATCTGCACTTCTCTCAAGGTTATGCTTTATCTTCACAATCATCTACCTGTTTACTTCAACCTTTTTAAAGCTTAAGATTTCATATAGAGAGAAGTGTATACTCACTGTAGTACTGGCAAATCTGAAGTAATCATTTTTGCAGCACTCTTGAAAGTAAGAGCTACATAGAACTTCTTCCCAAAGTTATTGTGAGACAACTACTTGGAAACCTCTTTCATGAAAAGAATGTCAAAGTCCAGTCTGTAAAAAAGTGGAAAAAAAAATTGTTAGATGTGTTCCAAAGTAGTCATACATAGAATAAAAAGCACCATAAACAAAAAAGGTCAATTCTGAAGTAGCTTCACTATTAAACCATGTGAAATTCAGAATGGATGTCACCAGGACAGATTAATACTATTCTTGCTTTCAATTTTTACAATTATGTTTAGGCAACTTTACTTTTTTAATATTTCAATTGCAAAAAGTATTTTGCATTACCTCCCATGTTCATTTATGGTAACTCTAATGTAAAAACACAAGCAAAACACTGAGAAAACTTGAAGGAGATAAATATATAAGCCTAAACAGTCAGAGAATGTGATGATCTAGAATATATTTTCAGCCATACAATAGACTAAACTTGCAAGACCAAGGCTTGGTTTCATGAGAAACAATCTTTCCTAGTTTTGAATCAAGAAGACAAAATATCTGCATCTAAAATCATAGAGGCTTTGATAAAACAGGTAAAAGACAATATTCCTGATAACATTCCCTTTAATGGAACTACACCTATTCAATCAGACTCACTGGCTCACAATTTTATGTGACTGAATTTCAGTCACAGAGTAAGTCAGAAGCTCTGCAAATGTCTAACTGCAGTACAACAAAGCATTCTATCCTGAAAGCAAAGCTGTAAGTTAAAATAATAATCTAGACTGCAACCGTGGTACCACTACACCCACTAGTAACACCTCACCATCTGAAAGACTAATCAGAAGTTGACTAATGACAGCAGACATGACCTGACCATTAAATAATGGCACAATGTGACAGATACAATAATCTTTGATGCAATAAAACCTAGAGCTGCCATCACTTCCTTCCCGAAAATGCAAGTTCTGGAGAAACAAAAATGATTTGTTTCCTTCTTCTCCCCTTTTACAGATCCTGGGGTCATACGCTGCACGGAGGAGGACTGCAGCTGAGCAATGGCAATGAATACCCAGGATTTAACTGCCTAATTTGAAAACACAGGATAGTTTAAATCTCTTTTAAATACTTAATTTCCCTGAATGGGCAGCATTTTTTTAGTGTGCTCTAGTAGCTTTGCACAACATACCAGGAAAGTCAAGCCAAGAGGTAACATGAGCTGCAAACACAGTCTCTAAATAAAACTACACCAGTCTAAGCGAAACAGTACAACATGTGAAGTACTATTTTCCACCCTACTATCCACACATCAGTATTTACTTACCAAAACTATAACCATACAGCATGAACAGACTTTTTTGCCTCTGGTTATAACAGTTCCAATTAGACTCACAGATGCAAACAACTAGCTCTTCCAGTACTTACTTTGTGCTACCAACAGTTTTACTTACAGTGTATATAAAAACAAATCCTCAATGAATTTAAAGTTTTCACTTTATACTGCTATCTCACTGGACATTTTTTCTACTGTATAATTAGCAAGACACTTGGTAGCAAAATAAATGTTAACAAAAGGTAAGTTTGCTTAGAATTAAAGGTATCACTCCAGCATTAATGGTTTAAAGAGGGTCATTTTCCACAGCTGGTACACCAGGTTGGTGTAAAAGTTCTCCTCTTTCACTGTAAGACACAAGGTAGCCTGAGTTCTTCATGAACAAAAAAGTTATGTGACATGTGATTTAAGCTATATTTCCATAACTGATTTCCATAACAGTATTTCTTCATTAGAGACACTGGTGATTACCGTATTTTGCAGGATGCAAAATTACTCTTAACATAGGAATGACATGCCCACAACATAAAGCACCCATTTCAGATGCTTGGAAGACTTCATTATAAACAAACGTATCACCAGACTGAATTAAGTTCATGATGATTTGCTATATCAAGTGAAAAAGGGAACATTCAGATCTTTGGAGAGGCTCACCACAAGTGGAACAATGTGCACTCTGGTGGTCACAGAACACTAACATAATGTTTAGGTAAAACGTAAGAATATTATTTAACGAAATCCTGAACTAGAAGAAGAAAACTTTCGATTAAGCTGCTGTAAGTATTTTTTCCTCCTGCCATGACAACCAGATGCACACATTTTTGTAATACTTCACTTTGTTTAAAGCAGAAGAAAAAGTTTTTCTTACACACACACACACTCATTCACACACCCTCTTGCATATGTTAACTAGATCTCAAAGGAAACCTATCCACTCTGGATCTTCAGATGATCTAATTCTAGTAGGATAAGGGGCATTAATCTTACTTTTCAGAACAGCTTTTGAAATAAGATCAAGAAAACCTGAACCTGGCAGTGTCCAAGGCCAGGCTGGATGGGACTTGGAGCAACTCGGTCAAGTGGAAGGTGTCTCTGCCTGTGTCAGGGGGTTGGAACTTGATGAGTGTTCAGGTCCCTTCCAAACCAAACCATTCTATGATTCTGTGGTTCTGTGAGTCATGTGAGATATTTTCCATAGATGTTTAATGCATCTTACACAACTGTGATGTGAAATCTTTTTTTATTATTATTTTCTATTTTTTTAACCTAGTTATCATCCTTCACAACTGTTGCGCTATGCATGCTCAGATATAGTAACAAGCAGCATACAACTACCCTAGGGAAGTACCTGGTCAGAGACGACTTGCTTGAAAAGCAAAGTTCTGGCCTAAAGAAAGTGTGGAGTGAAGGATATAAAAAGCCAGGAGGAGGACAAAGGAGCCGTTTCACTTGGAAGTGACTGAAGATCCAAGGAATCTGGACCCACAGCTTTGACATGGAAGTAACAGCATGATAACAACCTGACACAGGGAACTGCAAGGTCATGAGGTATTTTCTCATAGTCCTGATGCTAAACAGGAAACTGCATAATAGTGCTGGAAAAAAAACCCCAACATCTGTATGCAGTTAGGTCCAGGCTGGACCATCTAAAAGATGACAAAGTTGCCCTTCTACTGTCTTTGTGTTAATAAAGGCACTTAATAAGGGTCAAGCTGAAGTGCTAAAATACAAGAACTGTCAATGCTGATGAGCCAGAAAATGAACAGCTCAGAGCCAAAGGCACAAAAAGAAACAACACAATCCTGCACACAGTTCCTGGTTTGGAAATAAAATAAGGCACTATAGTGACTAATGGAAATCTGTATGTGCTTGGAACAGTGCTCTCTATTCAGTCGTGCAATTAAATTAAATTTGACAAGTGTGGAAAAATCATTGGTCCTTATGGAATACACAAACGTGAACCTTCACATTTTTTTCCAGTTTTAATAAAAGAAATACCTGTTTCTTAAAGAGAACGTTCTTATAAACAGGAAACCCAAACTCTCCTCCTCTCTCTCTTGTTCAGCCTGAGATAAAGCCATTGATAAAAAGCCTTGAAAGCTTGAGACAGATTCCTATTTTGTCACCTTTATTTTGGGTAAAAGTAGGCGGAGGAGCCCTTCTTTCTTTGGCATTTTGACTTATTTAAACAGTAATAAACACAATATATTTGAACAAGTCCTTCAACTTGCAGTCAACTGCTTCTATTTTAGGAGTTTAAAAACAGAAATCTGATGTTTTCATTCAATCCCAATTTTAATGACCTTTTTAAGCCTGCACATCCGTATTTCAAGATGACATAAATTTATGCTAGCATAGTTAAAAATGATCAAAAGAAGAATATAAAGCAGGCAACGGAAGACACCATTCAGCTGACAGCTACAGTGAGAAAACAAGTAAACATTTCTCTTTCTTTGCTCTTTTTTCTTTAACCTGCAAAACAATCAGGGTAGATATCATGACCATTGTATAAAACTGCTTCTTTAAAAACAAAGACTTTCCAGGTAAGTTGCCAGTTTTACAACACTTTTTCTTCAAAAGGTATCTCATAATGAGCTTAGCTTCAAGAAAAGCTCTACAATTTTATAGCAATGAATCCATCAATATTTTCTCTATTTCTACTAACATGAAAAGCTCCCTGTATTTTTTGTAACCTTTAGATTGTTTATTTGCCTCTGGTGCTGAAGTAATCTACCCATTTGAGCCAAACAACAAACAAATGAAAAGACTGACATAAACCCTAAACCCTCACAGAGCTGGTGCAAACAACCACTTGGTAGCAGCAATCAAATCGAGTTCAACTAACCATGTTATAAGCTATGCACCTTGTAAACCTACACTTTAAAAAGCTCAAACCAAAATTTAAAATGGAACAAACAAAACCAAGCAGAAAACCCTACTAAATTTAGCAGTACAAGTTACATCACTATTAATTCCATTGCCTAGATATAGAAAGTAAAAGATAACTGGTAGTTGACTGACTTCCAGTTCAAGATCCTTCCCTTGTTGATCAAGTAACCTTGTTTCATCTAGAGTGCAAAATCTATTCAAACAATGCCTCACAATAATGGAGCTACAACTTCTGCTGTGTAATTGGTAATACCTGTGTGCCATAACTTCATTTTCCACTTGAAATTGCTTTCTCCCTTGGTGCTCCATGCTATGTCTTTTCTTGCAAGTTGAAAAATCATAAAGCAGTGTATTTCTCCATCCCATCATGGCTCAAAGGAAATTTGACAACTACAAACATTGTGCTGTGTGTGTGTATATATATATATATCTAAATTGCACATCATCACATTTTAGTATTTAAAACAAGATTGAAAGTCAAAGTGATAGAAAAATTAACATTAAGAATTAGTGAGCTCCTTCAAGACTTAAAAGTACATAGCAGGCTCTGCTGATATGTGATATATGTTTTTAATCCAGTCTAACCATGACAGAAGGAGGTAATATTAGGAACAACCAGGTTAGCATAGCATGGCAATGCTGCACTGCCTACATCCTTCAAATCATACTGGACATGTTATGATTACTGCACATCCCTCTCCCAGATGCGTATCTGTTGTTGCTGTTATCCACTTAATACCCAGTAGGACCTGCAGCTCCTAATCTGCAAAGGCACATCAAAAAAACCTGGGAGAGTTGATATATACACCAGATGTTTGTGTTGCTGTTCAGGTGGACCTTGATAAGCTGGAGCAATGGACAAAAAGGAATCACAGCAAGTTCAATAAAGGGAACATTCCTGCATCTGAGAAGGAACAACCCCATACACAGGTTTGGGATCAACCACCTGGAATGCAGCTTTTCTAAGAGACCTAGCAGACAACAACTGGAATACAAGCCACCAATGCACCCTTGCTACAAAGCCTACAGCATGTAGCATGCTTTAGGCACAGCCCTGCCAGCACACTGAAGGACATGATCCTTCCCCTTTTCTTAGAGCTGATGAGACATACTTGGAGCGTTGTGTCCAGTGCTGGGCTTCCAGTACCGGAGAGACGTGGGCATATGTTGTTTTGGAGTAAAGGGAGAATTCTGAACAGTGTGGCGTATGTTTTGGCTAGGGGTCTTTCAGAAGGATGGAGCTACCAGAACAGCAAGCTGGACACTTGGTTTTTCCTCAGAAAGTGTCAATAGGAAATTAATACATAAACAAACAAAAAAAAAAAGGGGGGGGGGGGGCAGTGAGCTCATGGAGGTAATGCATGTAACACAAGAAAAATGTAGGGCAAAGAACAGCAAAGCAAGACTGCATAAAAAATTAAAGCATTTAGTAGATGACCATTATCATTGATTAAAGCTTCTTCCCACCCCCCCACTCCCCCATTCTTTAAAGGTATTTCCAGACAGGCCACACATACATGTGGGAAGAGGAATTATTGTTGTGACAACCCCTAGCTGTTCATTTAACCTTCCTTTCAACTTCAGTTGTCTCCTCAGATGCACTCTACTGTTGCACCAACATGTAGAACTGACTCTACAGGCAGAACAGCTGTTGCTGCTTCCTCTGACCAAATACATTTAGCCTAGAAAGGTCCTGCCCAGTCAGCCAGAAAAATTACCTGAAGTCTCACTTTCTAGTGTGCAATGTAATTCTGTGCTCTTCATAATTATGAATGCAAGACCTCACACTGAAAGGTTACACATATCACTTCTTGCACAGCTGGGAATAAAATATTTAAATGACAAAAAACTCCAAGTCATACTACCTCATTTCTATTCTTAGTTTTCTGTCTCTAAAAATGTGTTTAGTGCCAAATCCAATCAGTTTTTCTGTATCTTCTGCTACTATTTCCAAAATGTAGCAGCTAATTCCCATGCTGCGCACGTCTGTGCTGAGGCAATGACACTGAGATTACACAGGAAAGACAATATAATCTTTTAAACATGGCTGTAATAGCATAGTTGATTCAAATGTCACACATCACTAAGACAATTTTGTTTGATCATCTTCAGTGTTTACTTCAATCATTTTAACTGTATTATCGTACTGCTTTATTATAATGCCTAGCAAGGCTAATAATTAAAAATACTAATCAAATGTTTTGTGCAAAGACTGCCTGTAGATGTGGCTTGCTCAAGAACAGAAATTTTATGCTTTTCCATTTGTAATTATTTTAATGAAAAAAAAATTGCTGGACAGACCATGTGAAAACAACCTTGCTTTCCCTTTGTTATTCTTACAGGCTCTTCAGACATAACTGCTCCTCGCTCTGTGGACACCCAGTGAGACACTTGACCTGATTTTCTGCAGCACTAAGCATTGACAACTGTGACCGAGATCACTGGGGGCTACGGGCACTCCATCACTCATAAGGCAAATAATTATGGACTTACTGCACAAGACTAAAAGTTAAGGCACTGAGTTCTAATGCCAGGCCACTACCTGGATAATTAAGGTCTAAATTAACAACTTGCTCCTTGCCATCTGTCCATTAGAATAACATCAGTAATCTACCAGCCTTCTACCTCACCTGCTTTAAACATAAAATGCAAATAATAAAAAGGGCTCTAAAAAGCTAGGTTCTACTGTCCTCAAATTGTGAGCAGGAAGAGATGGATCCTCGAAGTCTTTTGTTTCTCTGCACTTGTATTTCCAAGACTCAGAAAGAGTCTTAAGAAGATAACGTCACTCATCTTTTTAAGACAATGTAAGAGAATTGAGAGTCACAAAAAAAGCCCATGGGACAAAATTTTAAAGTCAAGAGAGATTCTGCCTGTCACAGAAACTATGGAGTTATCCTCCAAAGACTGAGCAATCAATGAAAGCTTGCAAAACACTGAATACTCACAGAATCATACGGTTTGGGTTAGAAGGGATCTTACAGATTATCTGGTTCCAACCCCCTGCCATGGCCTACTCTGGATTCACTCCAACAGCTCCACATCCCTCTTGTGCTGTAGCCCCCAGAGCTGGAAGCAGGACTGCAGGGGGGTGTCTCACAAAAGCTGAGCAGAGGTAGCTTAAGTGTTTGCCATACTTAGCATAAAGATTTAAAAGAGTTATCAAGACAATGAAATGCTTCCCCCAAATAGAACCATCCTGTTCAGCTATCTTCCTAGTAAAATGGTGTTAAACTTTCAAGGTTCTGCACAGTTAATTTTAGTGGGCCAAGCAAGGGTTCCAGAAGGCTCAGAAAGACCTGTGTGCAGGAAAGCAACAGGAGAGTACAGATGGACACAGACAAGGCTGAAGGGAGGTGACTTATTTTCAATACACAACAATTGCTGCAAAGGCAGGAGGAGCAGAATTAAACTCTTTTTTCTCAGTGAGAACAGGAAAAGTAATGGGTTTAAACTGCAGGAAGGAAAACTCAGGTAAGACACTGAGATAAATCTGACAAGGGCTAGTGAAGCACCCCAAGAGTTTGCTCAAACAAATGCGAAGTGTCCACCACTGAAGACTTTTTCCTTTTCCCAAGTAGATGGGTCACACTTGTTAGATGTAACAACAAGCAAAAGTTTCTGGTAAAAGCTTACTCCTAGGAGCTGGAAACAGCTTGAAAAAACACAGACAAAGCTTTGGTAGTTCAGCCACCTTTGGGTCTGAAAACATGGGGTAACTGTGCCTGCTGGAGGGGAAAGGGTGAGAACTAGATGAACTCTTGACATCCATGCTTATCCCCCCATTTCTTCTAATGTTTCTAGGACTTTACCCTCAATCAAATCCATGTGTGACAATAATTAAAATTAAATCCAGTGATTAAATTCACACTCCAGCACTTCAGCAAATGACTGCTTGTTCCTACAAAATAATTCACATCTAGAGGAAGGAAAGAATCCCTGGTGTAGTCAAACACATTTAGATGGTCACACAGGCTTTGGATTTTCATCTCTGTACAGCACAAAGCACAGCAGGCCAAAAGCAGTCACAGTCTGCAGGCATGCTAGAAGCAGCGTTAATAGATTTTTATGCTACCTCAGAAAAGTGTTTACTCATCTGTAATTTTTCTTGGCAGTGGACATCTGGTGTTCTATTATTCATTGCATCTGGAAAATTGCCAACAATAAAACCAATTTTACAAAAAGAAGCAAAGCCTGACATGCAGAATGTTGGAATAAAGGGGAAAACCTCTCAGAATGATTCAGAGATTTGTTCTTTGGGCATTTGTTTCTTTGGTTTGTCTTCCTTTTTCCTCATATGAGACATTGAAGATAAAAGCCAAGAGGAACTGCAAAACATTCTGTCCAGATCATCAAAGAAAACATGAATTTTGAAGTTACACAGAAATTAAACACTCTGGGAAAGTAACTAATTCTGATACTCATAGGACCTTTAGGGGAATGTGCATAAAGGCTTGAGGAACGCAAAGCCACTAAAAGAACAACTTCTTTGAGTTCAAGCATCTAACAGAAAGTATATTTAATTGTTAATATAGAGACTTGCATGTATCAAGTAGATGTAACTGTAGGACCACTCTAAAGTGTAATACTCTATCAATTTCCTGACAGGCATCTTTATTACCCTACCCTCAAAAGAATGTGAAGGCATAACAGTTCTTCAAAAAAAAGTAGCATTGAAGGACCATGTTAAAGCATTGCCACCACTGAAAACTGCTCATTCAGAAACCCTCATGTCTTGTACTCCACACTTTGTGAAGCTGCTGCCCCAGTTTCCTAGTTGTTAGACCTGTCAAGATCCTTGTCCATACAAAGATGTCATGCTCCAAGTCCGTCAAAGAGCAAAGACTTTTGGACATCATCCAGGTGTGATGGAGGTATCGGAAGTCTCTACTCATACTCCAGAGATAACCTTTACAAAGTTTTAGACCAGAAGAATTTTTCAATGCAATCAGTCCACGAACTGAAAGACCTTTAAGAATTAGTTTTATGTAGTCCAGGGACTTCAGCAATGCTTGTAAGGAAAAACCTATGGATTCCCATACTATTGCCCCTCTATTCTTGACACTCTGCTGGAATATCGACAGAACATAGGAATAGTGTACCATGGTGAGGGAGTAATTTACATGTTCTTCCTCTATCCATTAACCAAAGTACCTAAATTACAGATTCCTCGTAGAGCTCCTAAAAAGTATTTGTGCAAACTGAACAAGAGCCAAAAAAGTAGCAGAGGTAGACCAAAAAAACATTAAGTTAGTAAATAAAGTCATTAGATAGAAATAAATATCTCTGTATCTCTCAATTACAGAATCAAAGCCTATCTCCCAACCCCAACAATTTCCTAAGAAAATCCAACCCCATTCCACCTATGTCTTGCACCACTACAATCCTGCAATTCCTCTCTTGAAACAACCTACAGCTATAGTCTTTCAGGGAAAATCATCCAGCTCTTAAATCCCACCATGTCTTAGATACCAAAAAGAGAACTGTAAGTAATCCCAAGCCCTGACAAACAGCAAAACAAGCTGGAAACTGACTTGTTTCCTTTCACCTTAAAACTTGTTTCAAGTTCTCTTCCCAGCAACTAAGCAACACTATTCTCCTACTCTAGGAACTTTCTATATGCTTCCCAAGATTGAGAAGCCTGACAAGTCTGTAATCCAAATACAATAGAACAAAACCCATCACAAAGCATTAAAGAATTTCTTTCTTTAGTACCCAGGAAGCCTGTTATCTTCTAGGCAAATTAAACTATCTATAAACTATACAATTTAAATCATCCCTGCATTAAAGCCACCAATGCTACCACAAATGCATTAAGTCAGTCTCAAATTTGTCATTCTGTGATACCTTTTTCTTTCTTTTTAAGAACTCACAAGAACAGTTAGCTCCAGAATCCACATGCTCCTAAATACCGTCATTTCATCCTGACACTGCCCCAATTCTAAATAATGGCAGTGGAACAGACCCATAAATATGCTGAAATTATCATGAGCTCACTTAAGGGTATAACCAAGCCTATTCATTTACTAAAAACACACAAATGACATCTATTTTCTTAGTCTGAAAGCTCATAGTCTTTCAAAGTTATCCAGTTTGTGATACCAAGCAAACTCTTTTCTACCAAACTGTTCCCAGAGCTTAAACTGATATCCATCTCTTTTCACCAGACCAACAACACCTACTATCAGAAAGCCAGCGGCAACAGGATATTCAAACAAGCCATAATGTCTAAGCAGCGCATCAAGAACCACAAAACTACATCAACATTTTGAACAAGCTGAACAAGCACAGCTGAAAGGTATTACAACAGCCACTACTGCATTGCAAATGACAGATTATGACTATATATCATCTATACAGTTAAAACTCCTACTAGAAAAGTATACCTTAAAATACCTTCCTCTCATCCTCCAATCTTAACACAACCACCACAATAAACTTGTGAGGAGAAGCATATTTTTCCAGTGGACACATGCAACCATGTTGGAGCTAAAAACAAAAACCCTTGCAAACATGTTTCCCTGGTGACCACAAATGCCTCACACTGCAATCAAAATTCAAACCCAAGATACACACAGATCCCAGATTAACATAATTCACCAAAGCCCCAAGATGACATCCCTAAAACTACGCAGGTGAAAACCAATATCAGGACTAGCAACGGACACTGAACTAATGATTTACCCGCAGAAGACTTCACAGATAAAAAACATTCCACTTCTGAATTTCCCACTCCTGATCCTAAAGACTTAGAAAAGCACATGGCTGGAAACTTAAAATTCACAATCATTTAAAATAACTGACTCAAAGGGAAAGTGAGTTTATTACACATTAGTTCCTTCCATCACTATAACTTATCTCTCTGCCCCACAGGCAATACCAATGTCAATATTCTCCCCCACAGCAGCAGAGCTCACAGCGATTAATTGCTTTATACCTGTAGTGAGCTTCTGATTTTATTTCAGGCTAAAGGAGTTTGATCCAGAAAGCTTGCCTGCTTTTTTCACAGCAATGTCAACTGACTTAAAACTAATACATTACCTGTACCTAATAAGCTTTTCCTGAAGTGGATTCTGACGTGAGGGAAAAAAATGAAATCTAACAACTCCAGAAATTAAACTAAACGGGGTTGGCTACCCACCAGCGTTCCCTAATGACCTCCCTGACACACCATTCACAAGAAATCAATGAAATGGTAAGAATAAATAAGAAAGAAGTCATTATCAAGTACTATATAAAATTGGAAATAGTTCTGCAATAGTCAATATCACTGGGGGAAAAGCAGATTAGCACCTGGCAACAAGATTTACTTTAGCTCAGTGAATAATCCGGAAAAAAAGGTTTTATCATTCAGTGCTGAATGAATCTGGTTAGTCAACAACCCTAGGAAGAATCAGTAAAGGGGTGAAACTGTCTATTCTTTGCTGTTTAAAAATGTCTTGCACAACAAAATAAATCCATTAAAAGGGAAACTTTCTTGGGAAAAAAAAATTCTTGAAAAATATAATCTCTCTTTTACTAGTTGTTGATTGCTCCAGATAACAAGAATGATGACTGTAAAAATGGAAGAAGATAAATCCCACTGTGTGAAACAAGTTCAAAGCCCAGTTCCAAACTCGACAAACTGAAAAATCAGGCAAGCATTATCTGAAATACAAAGAGGAGAAGCAAGAACAGAGAAGCCAATCCATGAGTTGGACAAAAAGCTGATTCAGCTTCATTTCCCAAGGACTGCACATCCAATCTGCCTGTTTCACCTTCATGTCTTGGCAATTTTTGAATGTGTTGCCAAATGCAAACAGATTGGCCATAAGTACAGGTACCTCAAAAGATAAGTTCTGAAAATCAACTCAAACTGAAAAGCTACCACCAAGTGGATACCCACACTGTAAATTGCAAATACTGGTGCTTTTTATAAGGCAGAAGGACATTTTACAAGGACATGTTCAAGACCAGACTGGATGAGGCTTGGAGCACCCTCGTCTAGTGGATGGTGTCCCTACCCATGGCAGGGGGTTGGAACTGGATGAGCTTTAAGGTCCCTTTCAACCCAATCATTCTATGCTTTAAAAAACAACAACAAACCTGTATTTTGCATTGCTTACAGAAATATGTAACATATTTTTTACTCCTAACAGTCACTCAGACGAGCAAATGATAAAAACCAGAAAAGGGTGACTGTGTCCAAGCAAGCATCATTCATTTTAGTGCTCATGTCCTGTGTGCTTCAAAGCCCAGTCAAAAGTGTTTTCTCCCAGTAACACTGGCAGCAATCATTTCTTCTGGACAAGGAAGAATCTTTGATCTGGGAGATATTTACCAAAACAGTTCACTGGACTAATGTAGCTGTTGGGATTAATGAAATAGCTTAGATAATGCTTAGCCGAAACAGACCACTTAAAAAAGAGACAGAAGAAAGAGGAGCTCTTGTCTCACTTGGAAAGGTTGCCCATCACATGAAAGGTGCTCCATGATGTTGTAATGAAGCCATCATGAGTTCCAACATGAACTGGCAGTGTTTTATTCTTCTAAAGATACCCAATCAGGATGGAAACCACGCAGTACCAGAAAGGTAAAACATGGACTTTCCAAGCAACCCAAACAGTAACCCTTCTGGCTCCCATGGGGAAAAGAAAAGCAACCAAATCTCCTCCCTGCCCCAAACCCTACAGGCAGCTAACCTCAACTGTGAACCAAGAAAGGAAATGGAGGATTAACTCCCACCAGACTAGAAATACAGAGTAGCTGCAGTGAGATGCCTCACAGAAAAGAGGTTGACAGATGACCTCAGGAATCTAATCTAGAGGAGCCATGCTGTACAAAACCCAGCAAGAGGTTCTATACATTGAATACTTAGAATTAGAACTTACTTAGAACTTAGAACTTAAAAACTTAGAACTTACTTAGAACTTAACATTGAATACTTAGAATCCCAAGGCTATCCTGACACAACCAAAGCTCGTTCAAACAGGTGTTGGGGGTTTAGGGATACATGGCTAGTTTCCAAGTCTGTGGAAAGTCACGTCTCCGTTCAGGGGAAGAGAAGAATGGCAAAATTAAGGTCAGTGTTCAGAGCATGTATCATGCTACCTTCAACAACTGGAACAGAAAACCACTTGTTCTTCACAGAATTCTCTGCTTAGTTACAATGATGGTCTCTAACAGGCCTGCTAATACCAAACTTCTGCTTAGATATATAACGGCTTACAATTCTCTTTCTGGTGAATGACAAGACTGAAAAGAAAAAAAAAAGAAAAATAAACAGACGAGAGAAGAGAAGAAAAGAAGATAAAAGAATCACCTTACCTCTTAACATTGAATATAAGACACTGAAAATACAAAAAACAGTTCTCAAAGCACTGCTGGTAAAACTGAGTGAAACTTCACACAAGTTCTGGAAGACAGAAACTGCCATCACCAAAAGCTGAGGCTGTCCAGTGACGTTATTCACAAGAGGTTATTCTCCCCTGTAACACTTCTTGGCTTTTGCTTTTGCATAGAAGGGTCAGACCATACAGTTCTAATAATGGCAGAATTTGCAGACACTTTCTTCTGCACTTTGGAAAGGTAGGAAGAGGATTTTCACATCTTTTACAGTTACATAAAACTACATACAGTAACAGAGATTTGAAACTGTCAGCCTGTAAGAGCAAAAGTGGGAATATTTTGAAGCATTTCCTTAAACAGATTCTCAACTCCCATGAGATACAAACAAGTTCTAACTGAAAACTGTAACCCCAGGAGTTAAATATGGGAACATTTCCTTACTGGGAACACAAGGAAGACACAAGATTTCATTTCTCTTGTACCTGCTTCTACCTCCATGTCCCTACAAATCATTAAATTAAATTTAAACATTAATCTCTAAGCATTATCTTCACCCTTGAGGCAAAGCTAGAGCAAGCATTCCCAGACTATACAGGATATAGGAGTACATTTAGTAAAGCATTCAACAACCATTTAAATACTGAACAAAAACATCAAGGAAGCTGAGTTTTTTTCTTTCCCCAGGGATTAAATTAACGCAGAAAACATGACTACATATCTGGAGCAAGGTGGGGCTGGGAGGGGTGGAGAGCCCCAAAACAACAATATGGAACAGATACTTTCTTTTTCAGTAGAGCCTTGGGAGGACATTTCATGCAATGGCTGAACCAATCTCATGGGTTGCTGTTGCCAAAAATGCAGTTCCCACACTTTGCTCCTACTCCTGGCCACGTTACTGTTTCTTCCGTTACAGCAGCTTTGATACTGGCCTGGCCATCAGCAAAGCAGTGAATGGAAAGAAAGGAGACATTGGAAAAGAGAAAACAGGAAGCAGTTCAAGCACTACTGCCCTCCCTCCACTCCTTATCATGATCTCACTGCTCCCATCAGAACAATTCTCCCAGCAGAACAATTCTCCATACTGATTCAACTGCAAATGCAGCCCAGCTTGCCATTTCTTTTGGAGAACAAGAGTGACAACAGAAAATAAAGTTCCCATTATTATACTTACAAAAAACAACCCCAAACAACCCCAAAACCCAGTAACACTGTAATGTGAGAAAAAACTAGTGGATTTCAGTGGAATAAAACAGTTGCTACATTTGACATTATTTTCATTAATCACAAACCAGAATGTGTCACCTAAATCATTAATTTTTCTAGTATCTTAAGGCAGTGTTAATCCAAGACTGAAAAGTAATGGCCTGGCTATAGGTTGAGCACTCTAAGAGATATATGAAAGCTCTCTAATCAGAGCAATTAAAAAAAAAATCCCTAAAAAAACCACAAACCAACCAAAAACCAAAAACCCAAACTCAACAACAACAACAAAAAAACACACAAAACAAAACACCCAAACCAGAAAACCACAAACACAAACAAAAAAAATCCAAAGATAACTATTTCAGAGAAAAATGAGACTTTGGTAAAGAGTCCTCTGTACAGTACTTTTGGTGAAGTTTCAGAGCAAACTAAAACCAGAAGTCATTGGGAAAGAGCATCTTCAGCCCCTCTTAAATGCCAGTCACCACCACCCAAGGACAGTGACCTGAACTGCAGGTATTGTGGTTCCTCCTTCCTGTAGCTGAACTGGCAGGTGGCTTTCTGCCCATTCACACAATTTAAGAAATCACTTAGCAGCTCCAAAATTGTTTTAAAGTTGGTTGTATCTGGACCAGATCCCTGAAACTCTCTCCCTTTGCTCACAGGAGCACAGGACTAGTGCTAGAAGAGATGAAAGCAGGCAGGGCAAAATGGGACCATAAGACTTAGATTGGCCTAAATTGCTATGGAAATGCATTGTATCTTGCTGAAAAGTCTTAAAAATGAAGAAGCACCTTCTCCAATTTTTCACTTCCAGCACATAATACAGATCTACTTTGACTTCAAAAGCAGATCTTTATGCTCCATACATACTTCTGGATTAACTGAATATGCATTCCTTTCCTAACCAAACTCTAAAGATGTCAAAGAAAAAGCAGAATGAGATTAAGGCAATCTTGGTTTGGGGTCTTTTTAATCTTTGCATAAATAAAACATCTTATTATAGCAGATGATAGCCAGTTTCTTGCCAACACACGCAATACGCTAAGTAAGCATGTTCTCCACTAAATAACCTTACCCTGTATTTGAGGGGAGAGGACAAGGAGGGGGAAGGGCTACCTTCTTCCTCACTCTCACATTTCTCATTTTTCTATCAGTATTAGTCTACATTAACCACCAAATCATACACACTCACACAACACCGCCAGTGACCTACTAGAAAGTTGCTATAGCAACGACTGCTTTCAGAAATACACGTTGTGCATTTTAAGTGCCATCATAGTGTAACTCATCTGTCAATTAATAACCACGGCTCAGAGCAACATATCACATACATCCCCAAAACAATTAAAAAATTAACATTGTGGCTACACGGCTACAAAAGGAAGTACCTGGAAACCCACCGCAGCCTTAGACTCATTACCAATTAAAACCCAACCAAACATATATATATTCAGCATCAAGATGTAACTCCATTTAAGTGCACATTAAGTATAAAAAATTCTACTGCAACCTTCAAGGGGAAAATCACTCATGTATATCATTACACATCTAATTTAAGCAGGTCCAACCTACTCATAAAATCATCTACAGGTGCAAAGTGAAAACAATTTAATTTAGGTTTCTGTTATTTATTATATAGAAATACCTGTGAAATCCCTGTGATAAGAAACACCACCACTGTATTTTAAAATACACTGAGTGAACCAAAATGAGTATATGGTTTCAATCTCACCAGGCTTCACGGAATTACCTGGTCAAGTTTTTTCTAATGAACAGTCAGACTAAGTGAACCATACTGTCTCTTTCTCTGGACCTACATACCTAACAATTTTGGGTTAATGTACTTGGTTATAAATATTATACAGAAAGGATAACCATAGTAAAGGAGCACCAACCTAAAAAGCCAACTGGTTACTCTCAGAAAGAAAACTCAACTATCACAATTTAAAAAACAGCTGTAGCTTGTTTAGTATTGCTTCCTCCCAACACCCTGCTTTATACTAGCAGATTCTTTTCATCAAAGTGCATGTAGTAAATGCCAACTTCTTGCTTATCTTAACTACTACATACATTCTGTTCATGGACTGTCCTGTCTGACCTTTGAAAGGTAAGTGCATTTTAATGTGGAGAATATTCTCTCTCTGTAAAACATGAGGGAGAATCAGAGAGTTTTGCAAAGAGTCTGGATCATCAAGTGCCACCTCTGTCAGTGATACAGTCAGAAACACAGCAGTGGTTTCTCAGCTCCAATGTGATCTTGAAAACTGTTTCAATTTCCTTTCTCACATCCTCTAAATTCAGTTCAAATCATTTTCTCACATGATAAAGGTAAAAAAAATGGTTTCCTATTACATTTTCTGCTTTGGGATAAACATCAAGCTCTCACAGTACCCAGTCTTTGACAATATACTAGTACTGATGCAAGACACTATGGATAGCAGAATACAGATGAGATATACTGCCTAAACTTCTGCACAACGTCAGTAAGCAGCTCAGTCTAGATGAGCTCTACTGAGTACATCAGGCTGGTGACACATACCCACCAATTTCCATAGGGACTTTCCACTCACTCTTGATTTAACACGGAGGATCTTCTGAAAAGTGAATCACAAATAAACCTTTCAGCTTGGATGAAAAGGAACAACTTTGACAGTTTAATCCTTACACGTATCTATAAAACATGTATTATAAGACATCCGGGAGATAACATATCTCTCCAAGATCACCAAAGCAGCAAGGCCCAGAGACATGGGTACAAGGACATTTCTTTCTGAAAGCCACCTGGCAGTCAGTTTATGTGAGCAAAGCTGGCTAGGGCACAAGTAACCAATGTTTCATTTCTACTGAGTTAATCTAACACTCTGAAGAACAGGAAGAGAAACAGTGCCTTAAAAAGTCACTTTTCATATCAAGATGGGAGAAAATGTTTTACTGGTGTCTGTGGACCAGCTGGCAGCAGTCATGAGGCACAGGACTAATTAAACAATATTGTTTAAATGTGACAATCAAGTTTCTCTTAACCTTTCCACTGAGATACCAGTAAATGCAACTCTCAAAAGTTTTGTAACAAGACTTCTAAACTGTTTGTTTTTTTTAATCCAGAATTTATCTGATCACAGTTTCATGAATCAAGCCTTTAAATAACTGACAAAGAGGGAAGATATCTTAATTTTAGAAGTTATTGAAAAAGTGATGCCCATTCCTGGTTAAATTCTGTTTATTTCTTTTTAAAACACCGGTATAAATACATCTGCAACAATAAAAACAGCACACTAGGCACAAAAAAGACCTGTAAAACCAGTACCTTGACGGAGGCCAAAAGCCAAGAGCAAAGCACAAGACAAGTGCACATGTGAAGCCATACACCTAGAACACTCTTGGAAGCCAGATCATCCCCATTACATGTATTTACATACATTAGATTTTGCATCAATATTATCTTGAAAATAATACTTTTCATTCCCTAATATTCACCTTGGCCAGGTCTTCTCTCCAATTCAAAAACATACTTGTATGCCACCCTGACAAATCCCTCTGAGAATAAATCAAGTCATATTTTACTACCATCTACATGCTATACTACAGTTGCTCTCATTTACTTTCCAACCCCACCCTTCCTCTCTGGATCTCCTCCTTTACTCAGTACAAAATCCCCACTCATCTTGACATCCACCCTGTGATCTCCAGGCATCAGGTACATTTACAGAGTGACTCCTTAGTCTGAACACCATAAACCATCTCCAGCTCTCAACTCATGCAGCCAGACCGCACCCTATCCAGATTTTATGCTCCCATTTCACACCTTCAAGAAGGCTAATTTCTCCCTACAGACACAATGTGAGAACCTTGATCACACAGATCTTGACTGATGCAGTTTCCTTCACTTTCAATGACTGTGACTTAAGGACCGTAGAAGAGTAACAGCTCCCTTCTGGGAACCAACTTCCCTCCCTGTCCCTTTTCTTCCATTGATCCAAATGACAGTTCCATCCCATCCCACCCCTCCCTTGTTCTTGAGTCTCTGCCTCCATTTACATTCCTGTCACCAAGTTAAGGTCTACGAGCAAAATCACCTTTGAGTGTCTGCTTCTCTACTTGGTTGATCAAATACTTCATGTATTTCCCAAACCTCCCCTTCTAAGTGAGAAATATTTCAATTTTTAAAATTCTGTATTCACAATTTTAGAATAAATCCCTCCAAAAAAGTTAATTGTTGCTATGATGCAGACTCTGCTGGCAAGAGCACAAAGTTCAGAAAATGAGGGAAGAAGGATGGAGGAGAAACTGGATACATCTTTCTGCAGTAGCCTGCAGTCAGCTTAAGTAAGTATACAGTTACCTCCCATAAACTCTTCCAGAATTCATTTATGATCCCAAACATTTAACTCCAAGCACTTCTTGGGTTTTTATTACCTCAAAATGAGTCGCTATGTTTTATCGTGTGTCTGCTGCTGCCTCCACTCTTCAGAGCAGATACAGTGCTAGCACTTACATAAATGAGGTATGCTTTACAAAATCCCACTGTTTGCTTTCTAAATAAATTTGCCCTTGTAATCGAACATTTGAACTGATGCTTATCACTGAAAATTCATGCGGTCTTTTAGCTTCTGTCTTACTTCACATGGAAGTCAAAAGGCTGCATTAGTAGCAGCTTTGTTATTAAGATCCCATGAACATTATAGTTTCTTACTAAATTAATACATTAGCACCAACATGAAAAATTGTTTGAATGAATCCTACATGGCTTTTTTCCAATAACCTATTAATCATGTAGATAATTCTCACACTTTAATTCTTACAAGGTACTAGTAATAAAGCTGTGGGACTCACCAGGCCTTCCTTTCATTTGAGGGCTGGTGTTTCTTCTGGATTTTTTTAACATTAAATTGCACAAGGTTATATTCATTAGCTATCTAGAGATAATTCCTCATTTGCCATTGGCACTGCACAAAACTCAAGTTTATACTGAAGAGGACAGGTATCAGTTTTAACCGAAAACTCGTATGAGCTGATTTTTTTCCACCAGTAAATGGATCACTGCTCCCAACAACTTGCCAAATTTCAAAATTAATTCTTAAAACAACTAACGCGCTTCTTACAAGTAAACCACTAATTCATAAAATGTTACACAACATGCATAGAGTAGAATAAAATCTTACTCCTTGTTATACTCCTCAATGGGCATCCCCATCCCATGGCCACTTGCTGCCTGAGTATGACAGCTTGAGTGCATCAACCCCTTTTCCCTGGGGAACTAATGTAACAACTAGTAAAAACAGAGTAAACAGTGAAAACCATCCCCTCACCCAGACAAAAAGCAATTCTCACCTAACAGCACTTTGCTCTTGTACACAGATTTTTGTCAATGCAATAAGTGGCTTTGGAACAGTCAAGCACAATCCTACTTTAAAAAAAGAAAACAAAACAGAATCTGCAAGAACAGATCATGCGCCATCAAACACGATACTACATCTGATCAACTACTTCACAGAGGGATTTCTGGGGACATATTGATTCATTTTTCTGTCCCTTCTGCTATCCTGAGAATGGAACTGCTGTTTTAAATCACACTGAAGATTTTCTTCTTGGGTAAGAACAGAAGTCTTTGCTGCCATCCTGATACTGATAAAAGAGCTCACTTTTTAGCGTTTGTCCAACTAACACTGCTGTATCCTTTCCTTTCCTTGTGTTTGTCTTTTCCAGCAGTTTCATAAGCTGTGGTTTTCCACAGCTCACTGCACTGTAACTCTGGGCGGGCTCTCGAACATGTAACAACAGTTTAAATCTGTCTGTTGCTTTTATTTAGAAGAGCATGTGTACATAGAGAGATGAGAAAGGAAGATGATATTAACAGAGTAACTTTAGCCAGTCATCTGCCTTCACAAAGAACTGCAGAGATTTGTCTTTCGGGCACACTCCACCCCCTCAAACTTGACTGAAATTAGTCACTATATTCAAAAAAGACATGCAGTAACTTTTCCTAATCCATCTAAATAACATGTCATGTCGTGCCACAAAAAAAGCTGAACACTGCCCTGTTTAAAAACAAAACCAAAAATTAACACTATAAAAGCATCCCAAAATGCTATTCCTTGTCTCCTTCTGGATCACATTTCCCAGCCCCTCCTCTGTCCCTTGCAGACCCAACTGTCCTGGCAAGGACAAGAGCAACTGAAACACTTGCAAAGCCACATCACCTTAGAAAACCAAACTAAAACACATGAATCTTCAAAAGATGACATCAAATTGCCTGCATGGATATAATTTACAGCGACCAAGGAAAGCCAAGACGTTCCCCAGAAAGCAGTTGTTAAAATTCTTGGGTTTCCATCCAAGCAGCACCTATTTGCCAAAAAACTTCATGCTCCTTTGCTACCTTACAAGCATTTGGAATACACACAGATAAAGAAATGAATAGTGAAGAACTAGTTTAACGCATTGATTTCTGTTTCTGAACTAATACATGTTCCTTGCTTCAAAGGCTTGCTTCAAAAATCTGCCAAGATACAACACAGTTTAAAAGCAATATATATATTTCATATATACCAGAGCTTTAGTAGCACAGGATTTAATGCTCATTATTTTGCCCTTCTAAACTGTTACCCTTTTTATTTACTTCTTTTTTGGGGGAAGAAGTCCTCAAAAATCAGGGAAAGGAAATGGTATGAGCATTTGCTGACAAGCACTTTTGGTTTGTAAGCACACCATCTTATCTCAAGAAAAGTTATGTTATTAGCTTATGGGTTATGAACTAGAGTATACAACTTCAAAAAGTTTACATCTAAGAAGGAGTTCACTATCTCATTGATAAAACTTCACAGTATGTCTGATGAAACTAAAACACCTACTGAAAACATTGCTAATACTCACAGAAATGTTTGGAGAGGGTTTTTTTTCCACTCCAAGTGTGATTCCTAGGTAATGTCCAGCTTCACAGAATGAAATTCCATGAATGGAAAATTATTATGAAGTTACAGCAAAACTCTCAGTGATAAGACAGTGTATGAAACATCACTATGTGAAAGAGTGCCACCTAATAAAGGAACAAATAATAAATTACAGTCTGATAAACGCAACTGTTCCTCTTTGAGAGAAAGCTTAACCCAGCTCAACTCATTTTCCAGTATCTGTGAGACCACTTCTTTTACAAGTAAATGCCTGGATAGGAAAAGCAAAGCTCAACACTACAGTTTAAAAGACTCCACTGTCCAAACATTAAGACCACAGGAGAGCTGCGCATGCAGAGAACACTTACATCTGCTACACTTCATTCAAACTAACATAATCAGATTTTAAGTCATCTTCCAAGCTGATCATCCGTAAGCAGGACATTTAGAATTATTTTGCTGTTTAAATTAAACATTAAATGACCAGTGGCTTTTAAGAAACAGTAACATAATCTGAGAGTAGAGGAAGCTATCAACGACTTCTCTGATAATATAAAAAACAGTGATATGAACAGGTAACATCAATGAATGCAGATAGCTTAATAAATTATTGTAAGGTTTTAGGATGAGAGGCAACTTCCTGGTCTATCACCACCTAGTTTTCTCTTCCCAGTGAACAAACAGCACAATCGCTTACAGACAGTAATTTCTACAGGTTGGTAACACACATTCTAAAATCTGACTCTATTCTGAGAAATTATGAACTACTATATTGATCACAGTCCTGCTAAGACGAAAGAGCACATTAATGTAGTGCTCACAAGGAGCGCTCTAGGAGCACTGGCACTATTTTAATGAGAATTTAGTTGAGTGGTCAAGGCAATATCCATTCACTTGTCAGCTACCTGTAACAAGAAAAAGCACTTTGCTTTCTAATCTGAAGAAAAGCCTATTAAATTAATAGCTTTATTTTTCAGAAATACTTCTCAAGGAAAATGCAGCAAGTGTAAAACTTAAGAGTAACAAAGCAAATTAAAACATTTACAGTAGTATTTGCTCAGTGACACACAAGATACCAGTTTTACTTTGGGTTTCAAGAAGTGAATGGACATGCTCAAACTCCATTTAGGGAAGCCATCTGAACAGTGAGCTAGAACAGCTCAGAATTTGATAGAGGTCTTCATGTATTTGTCATTCCTGGAAAAGGTAATAGTGGTCATTAGCCTTCAATGATGCTGGTGCTAACCAGCATCAAATGCTAATCAAAGTTTACTCATCATTAAACACAGATAACAATAAACAAAGATTACTCATCAATACAGTCCATAAGTGAGCCTCTACATATTCCCCTATATCAAAGGGCCTTGGTCTTTCAAACCTGCTCAGATTCATCCATGCAGGGCTCTTCTGCAGTGGACCAAACTATGAAAGGCAAAAGCCGGTGCTAGAGAACAAACATTGATATTTTAGCAGAAAAGGGGCATGCTAGTAAGAAGGAAAAATCCTGATTACCTCCAGGGGAAAGCAGTTAAGAACAGAAGTTAGTGGCAAACTGAAAGGCTTCATTCATTTACTTAATCCAACTTACTGACACAAAAGATGATGGTTTGCCTTACTGGAATGAGGGTGGATTGCTCAAAAACACACATACATAAACCTTTTTAGAGAAGTACCTTTCCAGGTGACAAGATGTAACTCAATATTCAGAATAACCCACTACAGGTTCTGGTGAGCTTTTGAATAAGTATGTGAGACTAGACAAATACTTGCCAAAGGGCTTTCTCCTGTTTCCCAACAGCTTCTTGGCTACTGTTTGAGCTTATTCAAAAGTCTGTGGGTTGATGGGGAATTAGCTTGGATCTTCTCTTACTGCTCGATTAGGCAATTCCATCACCAGAAGGGTCATCCATAGCCAGCTGCTATAAACAGAGCTTCCTTCATTTTCTTCAGGGAACTGCCATTATCTGAGCAGCAGTAGCCCAACAGCTATAGCAAGGATAGTTGAGAACAGGGTGCCAAAAATCTTTCATCAGCTAAAAATGAAGAAGCTGCTTGATTAGGTGGAGGACTACAGCTTTTATTTCATCCATGATCTCAGAAGCTCTAAAATGGAAAAATCTCAGAAAATATAGGACAAAAAAAAAAAAGCACAACATAGTTTATAATTCCCTATCAACTGAAGTACAAAAGTAGATAAACATGCAAAGGACTATCTTCCTCAATTTTAGCAAGGACACAGGAATATCTCAAATTACATTATGCATGAAAGAGCACAATCTAGTTTCACATTTCTTAACTATTTATCTAAATCCAAAAGAGAGACAATAAGACAGAATTTAAAAGTAGATTTCTCCCTTTACGCTCTGCCTTCTGAGCTGCAGCAGGATTTTTCATTACTAAACTTTAATGAATTTCATATATGAAAATAGCAACCTTAATTACTGCTTAGAGCTTTTATAAACTTTTAATACTCAAATTTTATTGCAGCCATTTTAATACCCTTAAGTAGCTCATTCAGATTTTTTTATGCTAAATATTCTGAATTACCAACTACTCTACCACTTCAGTTTTCTAATACTAAGACAGTTTTTTAGTATTATAGATGTGACAGGTTCTCCCATTTAATGTGGTTGGGCTCACCTCTCTACTTCATTATACAGTCCATGTTCAATACAGTCCAAATTGCTAGTGGCTCTTTTCACCATTAATTACATATTTCAAGTCCAACACTAATCGATTCTCAGCCCATGACCAGCAGGAAAGATAAGAGCAATCTCACCTCTTGCTCTTTATCTCAGCCTGGCCAGTTCTGCTATTATTACCACATTCTCCTATGGCTGTCATGCCCTGCCTTCTAAATAATGTTTTTCAATAAGGGTATGTTCCTTTAATATGCATTTGTCAAATAATCTGGCAAAACACATTATCAATCTAACCCAAGCCCCTAGACTAAAGCAGAACACATGTGCTAGACTGCCAACTGGCCTTCCCATACCTAGTTGGAAGAGGCAATAAGAGAAACACATGCTTTAAAAGCTGTGCAACTCTAGAGCAATTTCCATCACTGATTTATACATTTCTTTATCAGGAATGTTCATAAATCTAGGCTTGCTGCTGACAAGGAAAGAAAATGGAACAGACTACCTCTTCAAATCTTTAAGCCCTTTAGGCTTACTGTTTTTTTCCAGGAACACTGGGAATTGTGTGTTTTCTATGGAAGGTACTTGTCCATCTGCAGGCTGAAACCTGGATTTCACTGTATGCTTAAAGCAGTTGTTCAATGTTTTAAAATATCATAGAATCACAGAATGGTTTGGGTTGAAGGGACCTTAAAGCTCATCCAGTTCCAACCCCTCACCGTCAGCAGGGACACCTTCCACTAGAGCAGGTTGCTCCAAGCCCCATCCAGCCTGGCCTTGAACACTGCCAGGGATGGGGCAGCCACAGCTTCTCTGGGCACCCTGTGCCAGTGCCTCAGCACCCTCACAGGGAAGAACTTCTCCCTAATGTCTTCACAGGAAGAACTTCTTTCCTAATGTATATCTACCCTCTGTCAGTTTAAAGCCATTCCCCATTGTCCTGTCCCTACATGCTTTCGTCAAAAACCCCTCTCCAGATTTCTTGTCAGCCCCTTTAGGCACTGGAAGCTGCTCTAATGCCTATTCAGAACCTTCTCCAGGCTGAACCAGCCTACCTCCCTCAGTATACATGTTGAAAATAACATAACCTTTGTAAGTGCAAAAACTCCTGGATGCAGAGCTCCCAAGGAATTTACAGGTAGTTCTTCATTTGATGTATTTGGCAACAAAAACGCCCTTGCCTGCATTTGAGCTTTTAATGCCTGGGTTGGGTTTTTGGGTTTGGGGTGTTTTCTTTTCCTCTTTGTACCTTTTTGGTTAAGCAAAAATAAGGTGTGAAGCTGATTTCTGTCTAAAGCTTTTTATTTCTGCAGGCACCATTCAAAAGCAGAATTAGAAGAGGGACTTAACCTTGTAGGCAGGACTATCACGGGTAGATTTGACACAACACATAAATTTCAATGACATCTGCTTTCTCCAGCAGTGTAATGGAAAATTGATATATGACCACATTCCTTTCATTAATACATAACTACAGTTTTCTTACAGACCTCATGCTACATTGTGATGACACCTAGCACACAGCACTGATAAAAAAGGCTCAGTTTTCCCTCCCCTACAGTGCTGCCACTAAAGTTGTATACTCATTTGATCACAGAAACACCCAAACTCTTTCACAGTAATGCAACTCTGACTATAAATCTAACTAGATATAAAATCAAGAAAAAGGGCTCCTGGAGGAGCATATGGAATATGTAGTGTTCCCACATTCACTAGTTCACGTTAAATCAATGCTATTGAGTTGCTGCTCTTCAGTGGTAAGACTGAAAATCACTTCTTTGCCAGGCAGACACCACAGAAGTATCAATTGATCAAAGATTACTACTTTCAAAGGCTTGTTCCTGTCTGACAGAACTTGTGGATACTGCAGCTTTTAGAGAAAAGCCTGTTTTAATGCCAGCCCTCTGAAATGAACAATGCTAGCGAAGCCCAACACTGAGCGCTTAAAAAACTTGAACCTTCCTTTGCGGTCAGGATTCATGGAACTCTTCAATCCTTTTGTGTCAATGTTTTATTCTGATACTAGCTGCATTCAACACAAGCATCTTCCAGTTCCAGCTATACTGGGCAGCTTAAAAGAATACAAAATGAGCCAGTTATTAGTTTCAGCAAAATTTCCTACACTGAAGCTAAAAACATCTTGTCAATAGTCCTCAAAGGAGGGAGTACTGATTAACAGCCATAAGCAGAAACAGAACAGTTAATTTTCTCTCTAACAGGAGTGCCCACATTTTCTTTGAAGGCAGAAGATACTCCTCAAATATGAAAATGCAATTTGGCAGCCACACTTGAAAAGAGGTTGTCGTTCTGAGTAGCTGTTGACCTTATTCAAACATCAGGAAAATGATCTGGGAGAATGAGATACCAGATTAATTGCCAAAGGAAGAAAAAAGGAAAGAGAAGGAGATTTTAATTTGCTAAAAAAATGGGAACCTGAACACATTTTAAAGTATAATTTTTATTAGGAGGCAGGTTTACAATTTTTTTAATTTAAATGTGAACATTTAAAAGTATTGTTTATTACTGACTGTTCTCTACCATACAGTTTAATTTTTAGTCTGCTTGCAAACTCCCAGACTGATGAAGGCTCGGATAAAATTAAACTGCGTTACAGGGAAATAGAAGAGAAAATAATTAGTATGGTAGTTACACTTTGCGTTGCAAATATAAAATGGTTTCCTGAATAAACAAACAATTGTCATTAGACCAAGGTAAGACTGAAATGAACATTTAAAGTCTGTGATCTCTTTTCTGAGTAGAACCCCCAGGTTACAGAGGAAAATGAACCCTTAAGGTCAAAAGGACAATTCCTAAGCGCAGTGGATGATTTAAAGGACAAATCACTTTGTCAGCCAGCTGGTGAGATTCTTGCTTCTAACACAAAACCATCTAGCTCTTTGCTGTCAGAAGCAACTTTTTAAGAGCCACTGTGGAAAACCTCTCTAGACTATGAAGGGTCAAGAAACCAGTTCTGGAGCTTAAACAAGGAAAGGATTCTTTGAAATATTGTAATGTTAAAAGAACAGAGCAGAAGAGAAACCGGTGGTGGGATTGTGCACCACAATGATGAAACCAGACTAAAAATGCTGTACAAACTAAAGCTGTTATGATATAAACACATGAAGCTCAAACACCTCACAGACATACAGCACCAAACTCTTAAGGAATCAAAGAGCAGTCAGTATTTTTCTTTTTACTTTGTATATTTGAACACTCTTAGAAGGGAAAGTAAGAGATTGATGATTGAGTTCTTCTTAGTCTATTAAAGAGGTCAATATATTGGTAAGAGAAGTGATATAATCATGGAGGTAAGAGTTTCCCTGGGTGGTAATCTGAAGAATAAAGTACTCATAGTCTCCCAACTACAATGTTAGCGAAGTAACTCATATTCCCAGAGAACAAGCCAGGTTACTTGAGAAACCATTTATTCCTCCAATATACACTGTTACAACTAGTAAAATGCTCAATTACAGAACAAAGCATGTGCCATTTGTTCGAGAGCCACACTAAGAAATGCAGTTGCCACAGAAATGCATAATCAAAACACCAACTACTTCTCCACCCCCAAAACAGCCTCAGTATCACAATTATTATACATTAGACCACAAACTTACCCTCTAACCTGCAGAGATACCTGTCTTCCAACACGCCTTTACTAACAACCACCACCAAAGAAACGGCACAGCAAAATACAGTTAACAGTGCTGGGGAACTGCAACTTAAAGAGAGGACACACAGGAGGAAAGGAAGGTTGTTTAGTCACTGTCCTCTTAGCTTTTTCACTGCTAAATGACTTGTTCATCTGGTGACAAGCCAATTGCCAACGAATTTCAAAATCATTCAATGTGTTACCAAGAAACATTACAAACATAGTGGCTACTGATGATTTGGCAAACGCAGACAGCATTGTAACTGCTAAGTGAAATGTACAGTATCCCCTACTTTATTGTGAGAGCTGTGTAGAGCACTTGTTCCCTACTGGAGACATGGCCTGGAACAACTCGCTATGCCCAGGCAGATGACCCTGTGCTCCAAGCAGAAACCAGACTTCTCATGGAGGAAGTGGTGACAAGGGTGGAGGGAACACATGCTCATCAGTCAAAAGCAGATGCCTGGGGGCTGACATAAGGGCAGCAAAGGTGATAGCAGTGATTGTCACCTTAAAAAAAGTGGGAAAATACTAATTGAGAACAAAAAAAAGCACTTTAAAATTAAGCATGTTTATCAACACAAAGCTACTAAGCGAACAAAAAAATCCAGTAAAGACTAGAAAACACAAGCTAGATTCATTGCAATTTTAAATCTCCATCCTACCTCTACCAGTAGTCCCCCAAAAAATTACCCTGTAATACACATATTGAGACAGATTGTCAAAATAAGCAAACAAGCAGCAAAACCTAAGTTTCAAATCATCATGCACTTAAAATAGTATAGTACCAATTCAGATCTATGCCTGAAGTTATTTGCCGAATATTATACATTGACAGGAAAGAAATACTGTTGTTTGAGGAAGCCAGGATCCAAACAGTTAATAAATAAATAAATGCTGCCAATTAAGTTACAACTAGAAGGTGGTTTCAGGGCTCAAAACATCCTTACTTGGTACAAAAATATACCCCCTGTCTGAAAGAAATAAAAGCTTCAAATACTGTCCATGCTGGAAGACAGTTGTTTTTTGGATAAATTTTAGAGGAAGAGTGTAAAAAAAACCAGATACTATGCTCACATTAAATGTATCATTTTTCCCTTTTTTAGCATTCACGTTTAAATTTTCTTTCCCAGCTCTTTTCTTTTCCTCCTAAAGTTGCCATTAGACTTTTACCATGAAAATGCAAATCTTCCTTCTGTATTGACAGATATAGTCATGAAGATTTGTACCATTTTACAGAAACAAAAAAAGGCATTTGAAATCAAAGGATGTAGAGAAACTGATGTTCCAAGTATGCTTTCAAAAGCTTGACACTGAACAAACAAGGAAGCCTCTTTCTTCACTACTCTTCATGAATATTGAAGACTACAGCTAATCAAATGACAACAGAGACAACTGCATCAGGCAACAACATCCACAAGGGAAGTCCTGATTCTCCTAGACAAGAGCAGTTAAGAAAGCCACAGCTCCTGTTTGATCAAATGGCATCAACCAAGAAACTAATAAAAAGTTTATATTCTACATCTTGTTAACCACATAGGGAAAGCTGTTTTTAATAACAGGCAAGTATTGATTTTTTTCACCACTATCAATTGTTTTCCATGATGGTTCTTATCCTGCTTTTAATTCCTCTATTTGTGAGAAGGATGAACATGCCTCTCTGACAGAAACCAAGAGTGAATCCAGATATGCAACCAAGTGTAGGCTAACACAGTCTCAAACACTGGGATTGCTTGCAAAGCCTTACATGAGTTACAAACAAGAGGGTAACGATGCAGCAATGGAGTCTTGCAAAGGGCTCTTCAAAACAAAGAGAACAACCCACCCAGCACTACTAAACCTTCAGCATTAAAGTGGAGTGCCCAGTTTAGAGCTCCAGGCTTCCAGATATGAATTGACAGGAGAAAGTCTACAAAGCAGTGAGCTGGATCAGAAAACAAGAAAACAAGATCTATGAGGAAACACATATAAAGACACAGTTTGTGTTAGAGACTGGGGTAGGGGTGTGGGTGTGTGTGTGTGTGTTTAAAAATGACAGCTCAAATACATCCATGTACATCATAAGCAGCTCGACATAACCAAATAAAAACCTCAAAGCTTACTGCAAAATGTGTCAGTTAAGCATTAGGAGGAAAAAAAAAAAAAAGTGGTAAGAATAGAAAGCCCCGGAATAAAAGCTGCTTAAGAAATGCAGTGGAATTTCCAGCAATTAAGAGATTAGACAACCACCTGTCAAGAATATTGTGAATGATCTTCCCTCAAGACAGAGAAAGGGATTAGCTCAAGGTCTCTCTTCATTCTTTTTTTTATTCAGTACTCTTCCAGGAACAAAGAAAGCCCAGGCAGAACCATGAAAGTAAAAGTAAATAAATAACCATTCTAGTACAAGTCCATTGTTACAGTAAAGCACAAGACTGGATAGAGATCTCCAAACACTACAGTTTTAATACCCCTTTGTGGCTGTAAAAGCAAGATGAATTTGGATTTCAGAGTTATGTCACTAGGGATTCCAGCAATGCACAAAAAAAAAAGCAGCGACAGAAATCATACAAAACAATCAGGTATAAACACACTTTAACAGTCTCCCCAATACCAGTTCTTCCATTAAATGATGCTTCGATGGTAAAAATCTCTGTATTCTCCCAACACAGCATGTTCCAGTTAGAAGATGAAAGCACCTAAGTGATACTTTCCAATTTGTCAAATATAAGCTACTGTTTCTAAAGCAAAAGGCTTACAGGAAAAAATAATAGTGCATTCCTACTTGAAAGACAGGTGTAGAAGACTGAAAAGCAGGTATTACATGAAACTATCAACCACTTGAATATTTTGGGTACTGGTCTTCAAGAAAGCATATTGCCATGTTAAATCTGTGTTGGTAATACAGGAAAATTCTTAGGAGTGGGACAGTAAGGAAGAAAGATTGGGAAGAACAGAATATGGAGGGGGCAGAGTGGTCTCAATTCTTCTCATCACATATGATCAGGATATTTAGAACTGATGGGTAAAAACAGTATTAGAGCCACCCTGTTTCACCAGTGAGAGCACTGATAACCATGCAACAAAGTCACCAAATGGCTTGCCAACAAAATAACCTTCCACTTAGGTACTGCACCAGAACCAACACCTTCGATACAGATACTTTTGATCACCTTTATAATGCACTTGGAAGCACCAATAATGCTGATCTTGACATCAACATTTAGTTTTCGGCAAGGTTAAAATCAGTTTAGTCTGTTCTTTTACTTCATATTCTGCTACAACATTTTAAACTGCCCAAGCACAAAAAATGTTGTTGTACCCTGCTAGTTTTACTAATTTTCTCATGCTGGTATCTGCTTAAGTTGCTCTGGAAGATTTCAGCCAAAGTAAATATTCTCCTCTAAACAAAGCTACGAAAAAATTTGTTCATTATCTAAGTTCTCACTAACTTGCATGCTGTGGAGGAAACATGAATATAGCACAAAAGATACCCAACTGGCACGATCTGCCATTTAGCAACTTAATGACAAGGAATTTGAAGCCTACTTTTCAGACCTTGGAAGTTATGCTTAAGATAGTCTGGTGTTCAGGGAATGGCTTGTGTTTACATAGAAACAGACTAATGTCTGTCAAACTCCTGTCCTTCCCGACTAAGTTGGAAAGAGATAGTGTAGGTTACTCTCTCAATGTGGCATATGCAATCTGTTCCTTATGCAAAATCTGCACAATAATGAAATCTGCTAAGTACAGATCCACACCAAAAAAAAAAAATATATCTTGCAGCCCCTACCAAGCTGCCATTTACTATTTTGCTGACACAAACTGATCAAGCTACGTATTTTTTTTGTTGTTGTTTTAAGCAACAACTCAGAACAATCCTATGAAAACCACAAAACAGGTCAACTACAGGTCTCTACCCTACAGCAGGAAAACTCAGCAGGAGTTTCCCAATTAAATCCCTAGAAAAAAATTGCATATTTACCACAGCCCAAATAAATTCCTTAATCTCATATTCAGTAATTAATTAGAACAATTTTTTGTTGGAACACAACAAAAATAATCTTCAGGTAAAAATCCAATAAAGAATTTCCAGTCTGAATGATTTCTCAGAGGCATATATTGTTTGGAACAAGATTTTAGTAACTGCCTAACAATACCCATCTAAACCACAGGCATGCTCATCTGAGCCATCTATAATAATGTAATAACCAAAGTTCCCTTTAGGATTAAAAAAATCCCCAGTAACTAAGTCCTTAACTGCCTGGACTAACAGTCAAGAAAAAAAATACAAACAAGGCTGTTGTGTGCCTTAAAGCTTTGGTCTTTGTTGCTGTTAAAAAGGATGCCTGGCAAATGCAAGATGACATTCAGATAATTTCTGAACGTCTACCAGCATGTTCTTTTCTTCCTTCACTACAGTTTTTTGTCTTCTCAACTTAAGCCTCTGTTTCAGGGAACCCTGCCAGTAATGTCAAATGCAAGAGCTCACAGGAAGAACAGAACAGTTCTTCAACTAACCTCACGCACACATCCTTCCTTTGAATCATCTCTGTAAGAGTCTGATGGGCAACAAATATTAGCAATAGCTTGACCAGAGATTAAAAAAGCTAATTGTGGGGGGGTTTGTAATATTGTGCTTTATTAATAATAATAGTAAAAGAAAATCAGCAAGCTGCAGGAGCTGTGGTTACTTTGCATGATACTTTCTCTACTAACTGCTATCAGTATGCAATGGGAACAGCCTGACTCCTTCACCTCTGCCACCTCATTTGGTGCAAAGAGAGCTCACCGTGTAATTATTTCTTCTAGCAAGCTGCAAGGCAATTTTTTTTTGTACATTCCCATGTTCTTGAATTATGTATTTGTTCCATAAGCTTTTCCCTGTGTCATGCCTGCCTCTGCCCATAATAGTGAACCTGCACATATGCTCAGGATTCAAACAGTATAAATAAACCTAATGGCACTTCCTAGCATTTCACAATGTGCTATGTGCCATTTACCAGTCTTGTAGGTGAAGACATCAGAACTGGGGAGCTAAAAATCAGTGCTGATTGTCCCACATGCTGAATGCTTTTTGTGATTACTGTCACAGAAAGTCATTATCTTTTGACACAAGCCTGAATGCAAACATAAGTTACAAAGGAGCACCACACTGCCTTCAGGACAGAGGCAGATACAATCGTTAAACTCTAGACGTGGGTGTTACCAAAGCATGACTTTAGGTCAGGGAAGTTGTTGGAGGGAGAAACAACAAAGAAGGTGACTGCAAAAATTTATGGGCTAGTAAGATGTGAAAGGGTTACTCTTAGCTGTGTATTTCACAATAAAATGAACTACACCAGTGACATACCCTAGCAACATCCAACACCTCAGGATTTACTGGTGGAAATACTTGCAGCTGCAACTGACAACTCCTTCCCCTACCCCAAAATGTGAGACACTGCTTCCTTTTAGTTTTACTTCTCACTAACACCCGTAACTTTTCCTTTTCAACTTTCTACCTGGACACCAACACACTCTAAATCAACTAACAGTAATGAGACTTCAGAAAAGTAAGGCATACCAACGGAAAAAGTTTGTTTTACCAGCTTTAATGGCTATGACAGTAACAAACATTCCAACTCACAAGACAAGATATTCATAATCCAATAGCCACCTCAGGCAATGAGCATTTACATAGAAACCTGCGCACCAGTGCTTCCAGTCCATAACGCCCATGCTCTATAGTTACACAAACAGAAGTGTGCCAAAACCTTCCTTTGCAAAAGACCAGCAGCTTCACTGGTTTCTTTTGGGGAGAAAACCAAGTGTAACAGTAAGATACTGAAACACAGTAAGAAAAATGCAAGTGGGGCATTTGATTTCTATTCCTTTTCTGAAAGTGCCAGTAATGTAGGTTATACCCCAAATTTGACTAACTCCATTGTCTGTGTTCTCCCACTTGCTTTGAACAGTGCAGCAGAGTGAGGAAACCTTCAAGCTGTGGGACAGGATGCACAGAACAGTTTCCCTCCTTCCATTCCACTTTGATGGTTCCACTTGTTACACTCCAACTTTGGGGATATTTGACAGGACCTAGGTGCAAGGTCTTACTGCCATCCAACCTTCTGTCCTCTCTTTCACCTCAGCAAATGGATGACACTGCCATAATTCAGACCAGCCATTTGTAATGATATAGTACAATATTCTGCATGTCTCTTCCTCTTCAGGTTCTGGACACATCCAGTGTCTTGTACAACAACATAATAATTACTATTCAGAATTTCCCTAAAACATTTTGAAACAGAAATTAAAACTTCAGCTCCATTTATCTCTTTGGCAGAGAAAAGTGTTTCAAATGAAGCTGACAAAACGAAAACACACTGAAGAGAAAAAAATCACCCTGTCACTTGGGAAAGCAATAGATACACCATTTCTTCTGACTCACTATACCGACCCTTTTAAGAGGGATGAGAAAGGACACATAATAGGCAAATTTTATTTATGCAAATACAAGCAGAACAATCAGATAGAGCTAAAATATGAAAAGCCTCCAAGAGCTGAGGAAAATCACTGGAACAGTGGAATACAAAGGAGATGAAGAATAAACAAACCATGACTTGTAACTAAAAGTGCAGAGTACCCAAAATGTTGCAATCTTTCAGGAAAGTCCCTCAAAATGCTCAGTACTTTACATTTTAACTCTCTATCTTCACTCTCATTCTCAGAGCATTATGTACAGCACAACACAAACATTGCAGATTGCTGAGAACAGTTTGTAACTAGTCAAAGGAAGGCAGACTTCAGCCCTGTGAGTAAGGATGATCTCTCTCTCTCCAGTGGTGACTTGCACTCCCTGTACTGTGTTGTTCACTTCACAGTATCACTGCCTCATGTTGTTTTGTTTGGGGTTATTTTTAAGCTCAGTATCCAACAGAAACAGGTCTACACAACTGTATTCTGTGTGCATATCCTCCCCTCCCTGTCTTTTTCTTCAATTCCAATCCAATAATTGTCAGTCCCTGAACCAATTTCCACTGAACTCCAAAAACCAGAGACCCCAAAATAAGTTCCTCTACATTTTTAAAAATACTGTTTCTTATAAGAGAGATTCTTAATTCCTTCCACCCAAACACTGTCCTATTAAAGTAAGGTTACAGGAAAAACAAAATTATTAAGACAACAAAGAAGACAAGAGTGAAGCAAAAGAAAACAGCCTTCAAAAAGAATTCTACTGCTTGAAGCAGTGTTTTCTCTTGAGCACAACTTATAATTGGCTTTACACTCTCACCTGACACTTCCTAATGCTACAGTCTAGTCTGCCTATCTCAGTAGAAACTATTCTAGAAGACATCACTAGACAGCTACACAGATGACAGCATTCAGACAGGGAAATTAATCCCACTTTTGTACAGGAGAGCCAAGCTCCACAACCATACAGCAGTCCTCTAGAAGATCTCCCTTACCCACACACTGATGGACTCTACTTGGTAAAACCTGCTTCAATTTCCAAGAGACACTTGAGAAGATTCTTCACAAAATGCTCTTCAAGAAATTAAGCTGTTATGGCAATAAAAGGCCTTGCATAGATAGGTTATCTGCGTAGAAGAGAAAAAACAAAGAGCAAAACAAATGGTCATTTCTGACAATATAGTAAAGTCACCAGTGATGTCCCACAGGAATATGAGCTGGAGCCCAGACTGAGATATTCTTACATCTGGGGAAGAAGGTGAGTGCTACCAATTTACTGGTGACACCGATGGTAAAGCAGACAGGACCAGCTGCAAATAACAGAATAACAAACACAGGCTGCAAACAGCAACGCTTGCAGGGAGGATTCAGTAAAGGTAAGAGTCACCCGCAGGAATCCCAAATTCACATACGCAGTGATGGGCCCCACACTGAACACTGCCACCCAGGGTGAGCACACAGAGCTGAGTCAATCTGAATCTCCCACCTGGAGAAGCCACGGTCTTGATGTACAGAAACGTTTTTCCCCGCAAAATTTTCTTGCCACTGACCTTGCATCACCTCTAGCACCACCTTACTCTGATGGCCTGATTCAGTTAATTCACTGGGCAGAAAAACACCCCTCCCAGTCAGATGGGTTTTGCCAGGTAGGGAATTCAACTAGCTCAATGAAAGGTCAATTTAGCAACAGCAAGCACTAGCACAAAGGAAAGGGAAGAACTGTGCAGCTGTGCAGAAAGAGATTGCTCTCTCAGCTGTGGCAGATCAGCTCAATCATCTTGTGTAATTCCACTGGCAGAAACAAGCTCTTGTGGTCCTAGTGAACAAATCTCAGAAAATAACGATGCAAAATGGGCATATTTGTCACTTATTTAAGAGAGAATTTCTTACCCATTTGCAAATGAAGTTTCATTTTCCCACTTATAAACACACACTGGTATCTTCCTGGTCCTTGGGGATTCTAACCCTAGAAGGAGAGAGAAACCCTCATGTAGGAGAGAGCAAACAGATTCCCAGCTTGTCATTTAATTTTTGTTTAAAAAAAACAAAAACCACCACCACCTTCTATGCTCTGGTATACAAAAACATGTATCCAAGATGAACTGGTTTCATTTGTATTATTTTCTTGTAGAAAAAAAGTATTTGACATTCAGAAGCATTTCTGACACACAGGTCTGTTCTTATGTGACCTTACAAAGGAAGATTTTTTTTCCCTGTGAGTGGAACCATCTGCCAACACTGTGTTCACTCAGCTGACCTGCCAGTATAATACAAGTCTGCTATACAGAGACTCATTCTATTTATCTATAGAATAAATAGCATGTATTGTGCAGAAACCATGCACAGCAAAGAACACAGCTGGCTGGGTATTGCCTCATGCTGCTTTCTAGTTAGACATCACTTTTGGGGACCACCTAAAACAACCTGCCTTTCAATTGAGGGTGGAGAAGCTTAAAAATTCAACCTCTTGCTCTTAATTCTGCAATAAAAAACTAATAACTGTGCAACTGGATCTCAGAATATACTCTCACATCAAGCTCTTGTATCCAATAATGCTGCCCGAGACGCCTGTCCCACCAAACAATGTTGTGCAACCAATGCCTTTTTTCATGTTTTAAGACTAAGACTACAAATCCACCCTGGGCAAGACTAGAATTACAATCACAGAACAAGTATTTGGCAGCTCATGGCTAGCTGATGCTCTCCATCTCTGGGTACATAGAGAGCAGCACAAAACAAAGTCAGATGCCTGAAGGGATGAAAACCAAAGAAGGGCCACAGAGATGCTGCAAGGGCTGGAGCAGCTCTGCTCTGGTGACAACGCTGAGAGACCTGGGCTTGTTCAGCCTGGAGAAGAGAAGGCTCCAGGGAGACCTTAGAGCAGCTCCCAGTGCCTAAAGGGGCTACAAAAAATGTGGAAAGAGGTTTTTGACAAGGGCCCAGGGAAGCTGTGGCTGCCCCACCCCTCGCAGTGTTCAAGGCCAGGTTGGACAGAGGTTGGAACAACCTGGTCTAGTGGAAGGTGTCCTTG
This sequence comes from Melopsittacus undulatus, assembly GCF_012275295.1. Taxonomy (NCBI): domain Eukaryota; kingdom Metazoa; phylum Chordata; class Aves; order Psittaciformes; family Psittaculidae; genus Melopsittacus; species Melopsittacus undulatus. The sequence continues at coordinate 57,220,924 of NC_047532.1, read as the reverse complement.
CCAAAGGCAGGGGTTTAGATTCAGATTAGCTTTAACCCTTCCTACCCAAGCCATTCTATGGCTCTGTAATTTGCACCACATACAGAATTAGCTGTATTTATAAATGGACATCTTGCAAAGTAAGGTGGCTTTGAGACTGCACAATATGAAAGCAGAATCACCACATTTTTCACAGGATACATGTGATACTGTCTGGGCACAGTGGAGATACCCTGATGAACCTATTCTCCAAGACATCCTGCTACCTCAAGCACACTGTTACTATTAAAAAAAAACCAAAACATTTTCTAAAATACTAAAATGCCTCCTGAGACGCCAATGAGGGAACGCTGCAAAACTATCGAACCCAGGAGCATAGATCCTTCTCATGTTAGCGAAGACCCAAGACACTGGCTATTCTCTCATCAACAAAACATCCAGTGCTGAAATCATTACTTATGTTCAGACATGTCAGAAACAAGAAAGTAGCTACAAAAATGAGAACTACGGAGAAGATCCCCTCTGCAGTTCATTCTCTTCAGCTCTTTAAAGCCAAGCTAAAGGTGGTGTCTACCTTAAAACAAATGAATTCGTGTGGATCTTCCCAAAACATTTGTTTTTGGAAGCATATTTTCAGACTGAAAAGTTGCAACAGAAAGTCATAATTATGTTCTCCAAACCCCTTATTTTCTAAGGAAACAAATAAATACATCTCTCTGTTCTGATCACATATTCAACACCCAAACCAACAAAGTTATATCAGTTTTGGGAAAGCACAATATTGCTGAGAATATCTCTACATGTCCTGGATAGAAATGACAGAACAGTTATCTACTGGTAAATTCAAACTTTGCAGAATTTCTCTTCCTTTTCCAAGAAAGAAATCTGACTACTCCGTTCTATTTTTAGCCAGATGAGCAAACACAGAGGCACTGCAATCAGGAGGAGATGGCAATCTGCAATGGGAGTTTCAGAGCTCCACATGAGAAATGTAAGTGACTGCAAGTAAACATCCAGAACTTAAAAAAAAGCATTAAGTACCTTACAGATATTGGTTGGGATTTTAAGTCTTGAAGCCTGTACGTCAGATTTAGATAAGGTGCATTCTTATCTTGCCACCAGGCTTCAGCATCACCTTCTGGTTTTGACTCCAAGCCAGAGCACCCCCATGAACACTTGAGCACTTCAAGGTGCAGAACAGGGAGCCAGATCTCCAAGAGGCCAAGCACCCATTCAGCAGCACTGCATCCAAATTCAGGTTTTAGCATTCCTGCACAGCTTAAGTAGACAAGTTTTCTGCTTTCAATATGTCTTGTGTTAACTACAGAACTAGCACTTTCAAATTTTTAGTAGGGTGTTAAAAGTCTCTGGTGCAAATGCTTGTATTTGCTGTGAAAATACCAGAAAACAATTTACAAATGATTAATGAACATTTGAACACTGACAAGAACATGTTATAATACACATGTTCTTATCCCAGAAAGAACTTTTCTTAGAAAGTCATCACAATTAAGCAGTTCTCTCCCACTGTGTCCTTACACTTCTATAGGCCCACTTGCCTACTAAAATTATATTTAAAATACCAGTATTTAGGCACCTTATATCAGGGCAAGTCTTTACAACAAAGGGAAAGAAAGAAGAGAACCCAAAGTCACCAGGGCAAATTTGAAATACACGTTCTTCTTTAAAAAAGGGTTCTTTCAAATAAAAAATATTCACTTGCTGAGTTTCTGAGCATCCCAAGTAATTCATTTTGTCAAGGGATCCAAAGATTTAATGTTCCATTTTCAGCAGACATTACATGAAGATTTACACAATGTGATGGGCTGGCTATGGACAGAGATAGTAACTGAAAAGCTTGGAACCTAATCACACCACCAGGATTTAGGCTGCCCTCGAGTTCTGTCCATGGCACATTGTGTGTGGATGTTTGGTCATAAATGCTGTCTCTCAAAGTGAACTTGTCAACATCAGCATGTTTGTACGTGTTAGGAACCACCAGAACACAACTGAAATAATCAATACTCATAAAGCAGCTCAATTTAGTTTAATTAAACTCACAATGTCTTACCAAAAACTAAGTTTTTTGACACTGGTATTGGCAGTCACATCCCTTTCGTGCCACTCTACAGATACTAGTGCTACCCTGTTTCTCCCAAGTCACACTTTATCCCAACCACTCTCACTCCACCCAAGGAACACACGGAAAGCCAAGTGTGGCTGACCACTACTCCCTACCACAGGCCAGTCACCAAGTCACCAGCACCCATCACAGCAGCTTTCCTCCTTGCCAAACAAAACCCTTGCTATTTTTGTGTCCAACAACTCAGGACCCCAGCTTGGTGTCTCTTCTTCACCTCCCAGAACTGGCCAGAGGGCATTGCTTACACTCGACTTCTCCCCAGAGCCACGGTTCCCAGCTCCAGTACCACCAGTAGGTCCAACCTAGCCGCTAGCCACCCGGGGCTCAGCATGCTGCATCCTCCACCCCAAAGGTCAGGTAGGCATCACCGTTACATGAGACGGGTCTACCCCCCTTGGCAAGCCAAGGGGCGGCCTCTCGCTGCGAGGCAAGCTGCCCACCCCACCGCAAGCCTTTCGCCCCAGTGCCACGGCACTAACAACTCGAGGATGAGCAACAGAAGCAGCAGGCTGAGGGTCCCCAGCCCCGGGGCTGCAGCCCCACATTCTCCCCCTGCTCCATGTTTGTGGCCCCCCAACCCCGCCTGTCCCGCCTGGACGCCAGCCAGACACCGGCGGCACTGGGGTGGCCGGAGCCCTCCCGCCGCCCTCCCCCGGGCCGGTCCCAGGTGGCGGGTGTTGGCGGGCCGAGTCGAACAGGGCCGCGCACCAGCTCCCGCAACTTTCCCTCCCCGCGGCCACGGCACCAACTCCGCCGCCGCCCGGGCCGGCCGGGGGCCGCCACCAGCGTGCCCCGCGCGGCGGAAGCACCACCCCCGCTCCGCCCGAGCATCCCCCGCCGCCGCCACCGCCCGGGCCGCCCCCACCCCCGGGCCGCGCAGCGGGAGCGCCGCCGCCGCCGCCCGGAGCGGGGCGCAGGCCCGGCAGCCGGGAGAGGCCGCCCGAGCTCGGCCCGGCGCCCCCGGCAGCCCCAGCGGGGACAATGAGATGGCGGCGAAGAGCGCCGCGCCCGGGGGACCCGTTGCTCCGGCAGGAGCCGCCCCGCCCCGCGCCGCCTCCTCTTCCCTCCCCTCCCCTTCTCCTCTCTCCTCGCACGGGCAGCGCCCGCTCCCGGCCCGGCCGCCGCGGAGACCGAGCGAGCGAGCGGCCCCGGCCCGCTGCCCCCGCCCCTCGCGCCTCCATCTTGGATCGGCGCCTCAGCGCCCTCCCTCCCGCGCGCGCCCCGCTCACCTCGGGCCGCGCCACAGCCGGGCCGGGCGGCACCCCGGGAGCTCCGCGGAGCCGCTGGCGCGCGGGGTCCGGGCGGGTGCGGGCCGGGGCCGGGGCGGCGGCGCTGGCGGGGGCCGCGCTCACCGGAGCCGCAATCCTAAACCGCCATCTGGCGGCATGTCGGACCCGCCAATGGCGCAGCCGCCGCCGCGCGCCGGACCCCCAGCGCCCCCTGGCGCCCGCCCGCCGCCGCGCCGAGGGAACGGGGAGGGGACGGGGGGAGACACCGCGGGCAGGAGACGGCCCCGCCCGGCGCGCGGCACGCGGGCGCCGCAAACGTCTTTCGCGCGAAAACGCCGCGCAAGCGCCCCGGCGCCTTTCTGCTCGCGCGCGGCCGCGGGGCGGAAGGGGGTCGCGAGCGCCGCTGCTAAGGAGGCGGAGCGTTGCCGGGGTGACAGGAAACTGAGGGAAGGCGGGGGGCGCGCGTTCGTGTGTCGCGACTTAAGGCGGGGGAGGTGACGGTCGCGGTACTCGCTGCGTCCGCTAGTGCCCGCTGGGGTGCTGGAGGCCTCTCCTTGGGGCCCCTGCCGTGGGTCGGGGTCGCGGCGATGCGGCCCGTAAGCTGAAGGGAGCCGGGGGTCTGCCGGCATGGGAGAGGCGGAGAGCGGCCGCCGAGGCTGTGTGAGGTGGTGTTTCGGTACTGGTAAGTGTTTCGGAGCTGGAGAAGGCGAGGCTCGCACCCAGGGGTCACAGGGACGGCAGCGGAGGAAGCGCTTGGTGGGAAGGGAGCAGCACCAGTCTCTCGTTAGGCACTTTCGCAGTCGAAACGGCAGATAGTGCCATGGCCACCGCGGGGGGCTGCTGGTCGCTTTTAGTGAACCCGCTCCCTGTGCTCTCCTCGGAGATGCGCTGTTTCCCCTCTGTAGCGGTGCAAACGTGGCCGTTGCCATCGCAACTTGTGCCATTCTCTCCGTGCAGTTCCCAGTCTCCCGGTTTCACTCGGCTGTTCTTGGGAGCCCTTCTGCACACAGTTTACACACGCACCGGGTCGCTGCCTTTATTCAGCTTGTCGGGAGGATATCAAAAGCAGTAAGCAAAATATCTCTAATTTTAATCTGTAAACTTGCAGCTGCCTTCTTGTACTCTGTTTCAGGCTGTTGTAACATGCTACTTCTTATATCTAGTTAAGCTATTTTTGTATGCTGTAGGATGTTCTATTTAAGTGTTGATTTGTTCTCTGCTGTCTACCCTATGCCTGGAATTGTAATATAAAAGGGTTCGTTCATATCCTTGTTTTTAGAGAGGGAAGTTTGCAGGCTCTTCTAAAATCTCTTAATTCAAGTCTTGCTGCTGTAGAGGTCGTAGTTGCAGCAGGCAACAGACGCGACTGAAGAAATTAGGGAAGCGTTTTTTCAGGGAACTGGATGCATTTGGAGCTTTTACACGGTAAGAGAATAGGTCAGTGAAAGCAAGGGAAATTAAAGGTGTTACATATAATCCCACTGAAATCGTATGTGGCAGCTTTAGCAAATTAGCAGAAATATGGATTGGGTTTTGCGGTAGCAAAATATCAGGAACGTGCTTACAATTTCTAGGGCTTAAGTGCAGGGTTTACGTTTTAAATTCTGTGAAGGGTGTGTTGGCTCTTCCCTTAGGCAGTGCTATCAGATGTGACTCAATTGACTTCGAAGACCTGGGATACCAGTTTGCTAGTTTGTGTATGATGTTTGTTCTTGTGCTTAAGTGCTAAAAACTCCTTTTATGTAATTTCTTTTTCTTTTTCGTTAATACTTTTTTATTCTTTCAATTTTAATAAAGATTTGAGTTTATTTCCATAATGCTTAAAATGGCTTAAAAGATAAAGGGTCTCTGATTTTCCAGCATATACCTTATCAAATACTTACAAAGTGCAACAGAGATGTTGATTGTTTCAGTGAAATCAACTTTTAATTGTGTGCTGTGTACCTTACGTTGTCTTTTCTTCCCCCTCTGTTCACACTGTGTTCCCCTAATTAGTAGTTCCCTTAGCATGTGAGTTGCCTGAACTATCAAGCTCTGAAGAATCTCCATGAAGGGTTAAGGTGGCTTAATGGAGAGGGTGCTGAAACAGGAATTTAGGGTATTTTCCTGCACTCAATAGGGAACAAAAAAAAAGAAGTTAGTGTACTGCATGGAAGTGCTTGGTGAATGTGGCACAAGATTACATGGGCTTGTAAGGATGGAGCTGGTCTTCTGCATGTGTAATATTCAGGGAAATTTGTTAGTCTCTAGTTATCCTACAGGCATACAGCCCTCTGGTAGTCTAAACTGGTTGGGATCTGGGGTTCTTTCCACAGAGGAGGTGAAGGAGCATCCCTGTGAAGCATGTCTTTGAGAACACAGGAATAGCTGGCTGCTCATTTTCGACTTCATCTGCCACAGTTGTGAACCTTGTGTTAACATTTCAATCATCTGACTGATTCTGACCAATCTGGCAGAAGATAAGGGTGTTTTTCTGTGAGCTCACTGAATATTAGTGGTTAGAATTGCCAGTCAGACCTCAAAGCCTTAACTCCTTCAGGTACTGCAAACAGGAAAGCTTAGCCTCCCACCCCCCAGTTCAAGTGGTGTGTAATCACCTATTTCTACCTTGCTAATCAGCACATTTGTAACGACTGGGGTAGGGAAAAGGGAGAGTATTGTTTTTTTGGTTTGGGCTTTCTTGTTTTGTGGTTTTTGGTTTTTGTGGGTTTTTTTGTTTGTTTTCAGTTAAATCATGGTGTGTATTCTGTTCATGATTTGTAACACTTAGTGAATTCATTGTGATTATTTGTTCACCCATGGGAAAATGGGGCTCCCACTTTGGCAGTCAGCGATTACCATGAGGTGGTAATTTGAGTGGGTTTCCCAGGTTGTAGTTTTAATTGGGAATGCTTGCTGTATTAACTAAGATAAATGTTTGCATAGTACTTAGCCTTCAGCCTTGCATTAAACTCAATTCAAAGAAAAAATATGTCTTTGATAGAAAATGAAAAATATACATTTCCGGATATGAAGAAAAATAAAGACTTCGTGTGATCTCCACAAAAAGCACTAGCAGAAAGAGAAGTAGCAAATTTTCTGCATACACTCTGCTGATTTCTGTTGATCATAAACTTATGGCTGGGACAAATAGAATGGATTTGAGATATGTATTAATCTTGGTCTCCATTGAAATTCTCACTGGTTAAGAAAAACAAGGTCACCAAAGAGCACAAATAAATGTACTGTGCAAGAGTTGGTTTAATATCTGTCATTATCTCATTATTTAATAGAGAAAATTTACTTTTGCTTTAAGCACTCCTGTTATAATTTTTTGTTCTTTTCTAATCTCCTGCCTTTCTCATTTCCCCTGCATTTGCCCTTTAGCCTTCCAGCCCTTCCAACTGTTAGAATTCCTAGAGCTGGAAAGGAATACAGGAAATACTGTGTCTGTATAGTACAGCCATTTTGAGCTGTGTGCTCATGATCTATTGTTTTCCTCCAGACAGATCTCTGAATACATTACACAGGCCCAGTGCTAAATTTGCAATTGCATTTTGTCTCTCTTTGATGCTATTTTCTATATTTGTTGGAAGAAAATGTAATCTAAACTTCAGAAGCAAAAAAAAAAGATTCCCATTGTATGCTAATGGTAAAAAATGAGGGGGTTTGTTTTCATAAGCCAGTAGTTGCAGTGTGTACTCAGGTGTTTCTTGGTCAAATGATTGCATTTACACAGGCTAGATCCACTATAATTTTAATGCCTGTTGTGTACACTTTGTCTTCTTTTCCTCCCACTTAATTTTATTTCTATCCAAATATTCTGCCTCAAATCAAGATCTTATTTTTAAGATGTGAGGCCAGCAAGGCAGAATTGTGAATTTATAGCACAATGAAAAAGTTCAGTGAGAAAACCTGTGCTTGTGAAAATCACTGCCTTCCTGGAGTCATTCAGTGCATTTTGCATTTGCACATTAAGAGAATCTGGAATTAACAATTTATCATCACAATAAAGTGCAAGTAGCAAGTGAGACTGAGGTAGATTTGTTTGAACTGCTTGCTACTGTAGCAGTTTACCCAGCTCTTAGGCTCTTTGTTTGCTCTCCTTGGCATTTCAGCTGTTTCTTAAGTTTCTTGCAATATTTAAACTGCAGTGTTTAATTGGCGCTGTGGAGTACTCCTCCACTGTTCAGCAGCACACTGGGTATGCTTTGGCTTTTTTTCAGCTGAGCTCTGCTGAAAACGCATTGGCATCAGGAACATGAACGGGAGGACTAGCACAAAGCATCGTGCAACACAAGGACCTCTCTTGTCCTCAGACCCTCAGTGGGGTGTCTTGGAGCTGGGAGCGAGCTTAGTCAGCCAAAGACAAGAGTAAGGTGGTGCCTTGGGATCCCTCGCTTGCTTGCACAGGTATAAACTGACGCTGACTGCCTTCTTGCCCACCCCCCTCCCTGTTCAAAGTCCCTACAAGGGATTTACTCTGCCTGCAAGAAGTAAGCTGCAGCTTAGCTTGGGTGTAGCACTGGGTTCAATAAGCACTCAGCCCCTCAGAGGGAGAATGTCTCATTCTTACGTAAATTATTTTTGACGGGAGACAGGCAGTGCTTGTCTGTTACACAGGGAGAAAATCCACATTCACAGGTGGTGGAGAAAATGCAAAGGTTGAACCTGGCCACAATATTTTTAGAAGTATTTCTGTGATGAGCTGCTGTACCCACTTCTACATTGCCTTTTGAATTGTGGTCTCCCAACAAACAGCCATTGTGCTGTTCAGCCCAATTCTCTACTTGGCTATGGTCTTGCACTTTCAGGACACACCTAGTCTGCTGCTTCCATAGTCCCTGTGGAAAAGGGGCTACAGAGAGGTCCATACCCATTATCTTCTGATGTCAAAGGGGCCAAACTGCTGCTGCCTGCAGGGCTGGGCTCAGCTTATGGGGGTAGATGACTGGAGCAGGAGAATGGGTCTTCCTGGGGGTCCTCTGTTCTGCAGTGCTGGTGGGGCAGGCATGGGATGGTGAATTTGCTGCTTGTTAAGCTATAGGAACCTTACAGTTACAAACCCACCACTTGTTCTTTGGATTAGTTCCATCAATAACTGAGAGATGGCTGTGGAGTGGTTTTGGCAAGACAACGCTGATTGCTTTTTCTCTATCTAAAGTTCTTGGGGTTTTGTGGTGGGGTGTTTTCCATAGTGATGCACCAGTGTTGACAGTTCCCAAGAAGCATGGCCTCAAAGGCATGCTAGTGCTTCTTAAATTTGCAACTTTGAAAAACAAGCAGAATGTTTCATGCCTCCTTTAGGTATTACTTTTTTGTGTATGAGATGATTATAACCTTTCCCATTTGATATCTGAGAGCGTCTGTTGTTTTTGTTTAGACACCCAGGCAAAGATGTAGATGACCAAGAGGTGTTTTCCCCTCCTGGCTTGGGATTAAATTTCTCAGTCACAGGTAAGGTCTTTGTGTATTATTTGCTGGGGCAAATAGAAGGCAGGGAAGGTTGCATTTCTGCTGCTGGTACTCCATTTGGAAGGGCTCTTTGTACAAATGGTGGAGGGTGCTGGGAAAACAAAGTGATCTCAATGACATCCCTGTGCCTGAATTAAACTGACCTGCTGCTGTCACACCAGACCTTGGGACAGTGATGGTATGCTCAGTGGAGAGCTGGAGGGAATTAAGGCTGCAGGTGGACACTCTGTGGGCAGGTTGCCTGTGCCTGCAACAGCAAAGACCAAGTGGTTTTTGTGCTTGTGAACTGATGGCATTGGTCCCTTGCTTGTTTTGAGAGGCTGTTGCTGTTCTGACACATACAGCAGCGTGCGTGTTGCTGCCCGTGCCACAGTGGTGTGCACAAACCACAGGCACTGCTTGTGTAGAATGAAATGGACCTCCGATAAGAGACAGATTTTGAGGCTCTGTTTTTTAAATGCCTACCACAGTGTCCTGGTTCTGGCTGGGATAGAGTTAATTTTCTTCTAGTAGCTGGTGCAGTGCTGTGTTTTGGCTTTAGTCTGAGAACAGCACTGGTGGTGTTTTAGTTGTTGCTAAGTAGCACTTGCCCTGATCAAGGACTTTTTCATTCTCATGCTCTGCCAGTGAGGAGGGGCACAAGAAGCTGGGAAGCAGCAGACAGGACACCTGAGCCAAACTAGCAAAAGGGGTATTCCATACCACAGGACCTCATGCCCAGTATATAAACGGGAGGGGGGGGGGGGGGGGGCAGGAGGAAGGGAGGAGGAGTTATTAAGAAGGGACAGATCACTGCTTAGGTTGGGTTGGGTATCTGTCAGTGGGTGGTGAGCAATTGTATTGTGCATCACTTGCATTGTTTTTTGGGGTTGTGTGTCGTGTATTGCCCCCCCCCCCCCAGTTTTATATTCTCTCCCTTTGTTATTTCCTGTATCATTAATAGTAGTTTTATATTGTACTCTAGTTACTGGACTGTTCTTGTCTCAACCTGTGGGGTTTACATTCTTTCCATTCTCCTCCACATCCTCCCCAGGGGGGACAAGGGGAAGTGAGTGAATGGCTGCATGACGTTGAGTTGCTGGCTGGGTTTAAACTAGGACACACAGGAAGGTCTGGCTAGCAGTTTGGGTCAGCACTTCTAAATTTTCCCCCTTTAAAGAAGTCAGATTTGAAGGACAGATCTGTTGCAAAATCTATCACTGTGAAAAGAGAAAGGAACTTTTAACACTGTCAAAGAAGCACTGTTAAAACTGTTGTTTATTCATGCAGTAGCTATGCTGACTTGCTCAAGGATACTCCCTATTTCCTTGTGTGCTTTCTGTCAGTTCAGGAACAAGGTGATCGTCTCCTGCTGCCAAATTTCTTCCATACCCTTGTAGCATTAGCAAGCAATTAACAGTAAATATAATTCATAATTACAGAGTATATACTGTTCAGAAATCTTTGCAAGGTAACCTCATTAGAATAAGTATATACTAGAATGCATTATATGTAGTGTACATAATGAGAATATATGTGATTTAAAGTAATGACTAAAGTGAAACGCCATGGTTGACTTTGGAAAAGCAAAACCAAGAATAATCTACTAGTACTGACTTGGCTGATAAAAATAGCTTGTAAACACTAATGACATTTGCATACTAATGAATCCCTTGGTATTCATTACATAAAAATAACAGTGCATCTCCTTTTCTTAAGGCCAGGAAGTTTCTCTAAGGAAATGGATTCGTCTTCCCAAAAATACCCAGTCAAAAAGCGAGTGAAAATTCATCCCAACACAGTAACAGTGAAATATACTTCTCATTATCCCCAGCCAGGAGAAGAAGGATATGAGGATGTTAATGAAGATACTGCAGTATTTATGGAGGATAATCCTAAGAAAAGACTATTGAATGATGGGAAAAAGAGAGAAAGGACTTTTTTTGGTACAATAGACACCAAACTTCAGCCAGCACAACTGCTAAAACCCAACGAGATGGGGCAATCCCAGCATTTTCCTGAAGGAAGTATACTGCAGTCGAGGAAAACGTGGGTAGTCCTTTTTGGATCTGCTGTGGCTCATGGATGCATGGCTCTAATAACAAGATTAATTTCTGATCGTTCCAAAGTGCCATCCCTAGAGTTAATTTTCATCCGCTCAGTCTTACAAGTGCTGTCCGTTACTGTTGTGTGTTACTACCATGAGCCTCCCTTTGGCCCAAAAGGCTACAGACTCCGGCTCTTCTTCTATGGGGTCTGCAATGTTATCTCTATTACCTGTGCTTATACCTCCTTCTCCATAGTTCCCCCCAGCAATGGGACCATTATGTGGAGGGCTACCACTACAGTGTTCAGTGCCATTTTGGCTTTTTTACTCATAGATGAAGGGATGTCATACATAGACCTTATTACTGTATTTGGCAGCGTGTTTGGTGTTTGTCTGGTCATGATACCCAATATTGTTAAGGAGGAAAACTCTTTGCTAAGCACGTGGAAGGAAGCTTTTGGCTATACCATGACTGTTATGGCAGGCTTGACCACTGCTCTCTCCATGATAGTCTATAGGTCAATCAAAGATAACATCAGCATGTGGACAGCACTATTCACCTTTAGTTGGACAGGAACAGTATGGGGAGCATCCACCATGTTCTTACTTCAAGAGCCAATCGTCCCACTGGATGGAGAAACCTGGAGCTATCTCCTTGCCATCTGCCTGTGCTCCACAGCAGCCTTCCTGGGGGTCTACTATGCCCTAAGCAAGTTCCACCCTGCTTTGGTCAGCACCGTACAGCACCTGGAGATAGTCATTGCCATGGTCCTGCAACTAGCTGTGTTGCGGATCTTCCCGGGTGCTTATGATCTTGTCGGGGGAGCTGTTATCTTGGTTAGTGTCTTCTTCCTTGCATGTTACAAACTGTCCTGGAAGAATTTAGGAAGGCAAGATTATCAGGAGATTGTGGATTCTTCCATTAAATGAACTGTGGTTTTGTCCTCTGAATCTGGCTGTGTGACCACATGGAAGTTAGTTATGTCAGCTTTAGTGTCCTAGGGTCATGTCTCCGTCTAGAGTGGCCAGGTCCTCTCTCTACTGTTTAAATTCACAGCTGATGTAGCAATATTGGTGTTTCCAGACTTCCATGGCAGGTGAATTTGTTCTAGCACATACTACCACTGGCATTCTGGCATGTGAGGAAAGACTGTTTGTCCCCAGCACGCAAGGTGTGTGAGCAGGGAATGCAGGCCAACCCTTGGGCAGGTTCCTCCTCACCTTCCCTGGATAAGGAAACACAGAGACAGAGGGATTCACTAGTGATTCTCATTCCTGTGTGATGTGGTAGTAGAAAAATGAATAGTAAAGCCATTAAAATGGTGAACCAGAGTACTCATCTCCTCTGTAACACTACTGCTTTGGCTGTAATGCTCAAAGTGATGCTGGTATTTCTGTGGTTAAAACCTGCATTTCCTGTGTGTATAAAAAATCAGTCAGTAAAGCTTTCTGTGCTTTGTGATTAAATTTCTATCTGAGTCAATGCAGGAAGCCCAGATCTCCTGTCGGTTAAAAAGCCCCAAAAACTGGATCTCCAGTTGTGCCATGGCTGTGAAAGAAAGGTCCCCAAGAGCTCTGAAGTCTACAGTGTATCAAAGATCCATGCCTGAAGCAGAGCAATATTCTTTCCATGGAACCACCTTTTCTAAAAGAGGTGTTGAAAATTATGCAAGGAAAAAAGGAAAGAGAAGGCATTTGAGATTGAGATGTGAACGGCAGTGGTAACACAGGCAGTTAGAAATTAGATTTAGAAAAAAAAAACAGGGTTTTATAGTTCCAAATAGTGTTCTTGGCTGTGCTAGTGTATGGCTAGTGAAGACCAGTGTTTAAAAACCTGTGTCCTTGGGCTCCAGAACCAGCAGGCACCTGCCTGTTGAAGCAGACTGTGCCTCTATTCTGGGACATGTGCATTTTCTGAGGGGAAAGGTACTGTTCCAATGACCCCAACCAGTCCAGCTTCCCCCATGGAAAATACATTTTACTTTGTAAAGAGCCACAGCACAACAAACACTTTTATTCCTATGAATATCCAGGGAGACCAGACTCCCCAGTATCAGCCCATCAGCAACACTCCCAATCTGTGTAGTGTGGAGGATACTTAATGTCCTCTGCCAGTGATGGGAGCCATCTCCTGGGTCACACACTTTCTCAGAGATGGTGCTGGAACAGTTACAGCTGCCCCAACATGTCTCCTTCAGGATCACATGGAGCTTGCGACAGGAGTTCTGCCTACTGTAGGAAGGACAGGAGGGAGGGGAACAGGTAACACAATGCAGTGCTGGGAAAGCCACGCCAAACACTTTCCCAGCCAAAACCCCCCTAGGCAGCTGAGGGCCCTGCCAGTTCCCAGCCTGGAATCTTGCTGTTCTATAAACTCCTCATTTCCCTCTGAGGCAGATGGCCTTTCCTCCTCTGAGTGATAAGACAGCAGGAAAGCTTCCTTTGTGGAAAGCAACAGGGGAAAAAGGCTCCATCTCCTATAGCTTCCACACTTGTAATGCATTCGATGCAGTTGAGCTTTGGGACTCCATCATGCCAACATGCACACATGCATGCAGGCAGCTAGGTATGTCCTGGCAAGTGAAAAGCATTTGATAGTGAAACTCCCCAGATGCCTGCACCATGCAGAGTGTGACAGTCCTGACCATGCTCTTGCTGAGCTGCCCTAGCAAGCTGCCTCCACTCTGTGTTCAAGCTGCACAGCCCTGCCAGCCTTGCTGTGACCCTGTGAGTGCAAGCTAATCAGCCCTAAGAGCACAAGGCTGTCAAAATGGGTAATCCCACTTCCTCCTCCTGACCCCTCCCCTGTGTCTGATCCACAGTCACAAGCTGCAGGCTGGGGCAGTTCAATTTAGGGACCAGGTACAAAACTAATCCTGCCAAACTCTGAGCCCAAAATGATACAGGCAGCCAAGAGTCAATCAGACACAACCGCATCCCAAGAACCTGCCTGATAGCCAGAGAGCAAGCAAATCCTGAGCTCTAAGGGGCTTGGTTCTGGTCCAGCTGTGCTACAGCCTGTATGAGGTCCTGCACAACCAGGTCCACGTCAGCCCAGGTGGTGTCCCGTCCCACGCTCAGCCGCAAGGCATTCTGTGCCACATCATAGGGGATCCCACAGTTGAGCAGAATCAAGGAGGGCCTGAAACACAGGCATGGGGGAAATCAGGTTTAACTTGAAGGCAAAGGAAGCACATGTCATCACCAGAAAGCTTTATCAAGCCCTAAGAAGGAGCATGTCTGTAGGCAAATCTGTCTCTTGCACAGGGCCCTGCTCCCTTTCCAAAGGCATCTGCTCCTACTGGGCTTGTTACCCTAGAGGATTTAGCTCTTCCCCTTCAAAGAAGGACCTCTCACATGCCCGCATGGATTAGGAGTTCTGCTATTTCTAGAGGGAATTACTCTAGACCAGGCCAGTCACCTGCTGTCCCCACATGCCCACAGAAGAGCCCAATGGAGGCCAATTTGGGCTTGCGCAGGTGAGCCAAGCACACAGAGACATAAGGCAGGCCCTTTTTTCTGGCAGTACTAGCTGCTTAAGAGTACTTCCAAGCTCAGCTGCACTACCAAAGCCAGCAGGGGCAAAGTCCTTCCAATCAGCAGTGAAGTGTTCCATCTGTGCCTCCTGAAATAACCTTCAGCGCCCTTCAGCCCTCTGGAAAGCTCTGCACCCTCTTTATTCCTGGTGATCATGCCCACAGCAAACCAAAGTCCCTTTCCCTGTCCTATTTTCTCCCTCCCACCCACACTCCTCTAGGAAGACACCCTCAGCCTGGCCAAGCCAGCTGCTTACCTATCCCCTTTCTCAGAGTGACAGGCAGCCCCAACACTGGCGAGAAGCATCTTACAGCAGGACAGCACCCTTCGCCCTGCAGCACACACAAGCACAAGTCTCCCATCACCCAGACTCTCTCCAAGGGCCACTGCCTGTTTCATCTCTCTGCCAATCCCTGGCTGAGCACTTGCTGGTTTCTAGCCACAGGGTGCTGTGCAGGGCAAGTGCTTGGCTCCATGGGCACCATCATGGGCCAGTGGTGGGGTAAGAACTACCTTGAAGGCCTGGGCCCAGGATGGAGAAGTTAGAGGTGTTGCAAAGTCGCTTGGAGCCTGTAAAGTGGCTGTTGAGGTGGATCCTCTGCTTCCCGAAGGAGGCCTGGAGAAATTAGAGGGTTGTGAACCACTCTAGGTTTGTGAGCAGCTCTGTCCTGATGAGGGTCATACCCACACTGGCTCCAGGCCCCACACTCTGCAGGCTGAGACCCCAGGAGTGGGGAGACAAACAGGAACAAGGTCTGCCCACCTCCAGCTTGGCCTCCAGGTAATCCCGAACATCCCGCATATGAGCCTCATAGGTCTCCCAGTTCTTGCTCACCAACTCTGCAGCCTAAGGAGAGAAAACCCAGACAGGTTCCATCAGCAACCCCCCAACACCTCTATAAGTGCACAGCCCCATGGCATGTGAGTCCAGCCTGGGAACTGCCAGATTCCCTCCATCCCTCAACAGCCTCCTGGTGCCTTGCAACATGCAAGCTCTGTGACTGCCCACTGCCAGGGCTGCAAAGCCTGCAGCAAGTGTTCCGAAGCACCTCATCTGGCACCAGAAAGCCCCATCCTCCCACACCTCAGGTTTGTCACTTCTAGTGACCAGGGAGCACAGGTGGCTGTCTCCATGCTGGAAGTGCCAGAGAGCACCCCCAGAGAACTGCTCACCCATGAACATCACTGACTCACCTTGCCGAGGCCCGCAATCATCGGGGTGTTCTCAGTGCTGGAAGCAAAGAGGGAGCAGTGAGTTATTTCTCTGGACAGAAATCCAACCACAAGGCACAGCTGTTTCATTGCTGACAGGGGGTCCTGGACCCTTCTCTGCGGTGCTTAGGAGGGCCCCCCCATCAGGATTCCACAGTTCCCATGCACAGACCCATCTCCCTGTCCTGGGCTGCCCACCCAAGGGCTGTCAAGTGACACAGCTGCCAGCTCAGCTTGGACTAAGTAGCTATGCATGGTTTGGCATGTACTAGCTCCCCAGACCATCACCCAGCCACCTTACCCTGGCCGGAAACTCCTCTCCTGTCCCCCTCCGAAGAGCATGGGGTGTAGCGGGGTGGTGGTGCCAGGGCCACGCACATACAGCGCCCCAATCCGCGGGCCATAGAACTGTGGGGAGAAAGAGCCATGGTAACAGTGAAGTATTAAGCTGTGGGGGGCTGCAAAAGTCTCCTTAGCACCCAACAGAGATGTCTTAGAGAGCAAACTATGGCTGGGGCACGTGAACAGCACCATACCTTGTGTCCCACAATGGTGAGGTAGTCCACCCCTAGCACCTGCACATCCACATGACCCTTGCCAATCATCTGTGCTGCATCTGTGTGCACCAGGATCCTGGGCAGCCCCTCCGCCACTCTCCGCTGATTGAGGGCATGGACACACTGGCTCAGCTCCATGACAGGCTGGTAGGAGGGAAAAGGGTCTGCATCCCAAGGACTGTCTGCTCCGCCTTATCAAGCACCTTCTCGTGAGGATTTCCCTGCCCCATCCTACTTGCTGTCCACAGACTCACCATGATGACCCCAGTCTCGTTATTAGCCAACATGATGGAAACCAGACAGGTAGTCGGCCGGATGGCAGCAAGGACATCATCCACCTCAGCCCGCCCGCTTTGTTGGGACACAGGCACAAAAGTGGCTTCTGCAAGCCAAGAAACAAGCTCTGAGGTTTGCTGAGAAGCCCGACAATGGCCAGGGCTGCCTGCATCCTACTAAGTGGTAGAGCAGGAGAACCGTGCAGGCAGCTAGTGCACAGGCAGACAGCATAGAGGTTCTCAGGATGCCAACAGGGCAATGCAAGCAGCTTAAGGAAAGGGGGACACCATGTGGGAGCTCAGTGCCCTTTGGGAGGAGAAAGAGGAACATCATGGAGCAAGCGTGTCCCTGTTCACCAGCACAGAAAAGCCCCTGTTGTGGGGGGCCAGATCTGCAGCCAGGTGCCCCCAGCCTGCCTCTCTGCCCCTCACCCGCCAAGCCCTCCTTCACCAGCTGCTCCAGTGGCAGTCGGACTGAGTCATGCTCCACACTCGACGTGATAATGTGTGGTGTTCCCCATCTGTCCCCCGAAGTGGCCTGGCTGTCGTGGAAGTGCCTGCAGGCAGTGTGGATCACCATGTTGTTTGCCTGAAGGCAATAAAGCAGAGAGGACAATTAAATCCTACAGGGAACAGAGCGTCCTTTGAACCCACCCTCCTCATCACCACTTGCGAGGAGGTGGCAGGCAGGGGAAGCATGGGGATTGCTCCCACCTCCGTGCCCCCCGAGGTGAAGACGATGTCCTCTGGCCGGCCTCCCACCATCCTCGCCACGCTCTCCCGGGCACTGCCAATATGCTCCTTCGCCTTCCTCCCTGCAGGACGAGACGTGGCAGCTCTGCCATGAGCTCCCCTGGCCACGGGGCAGCAGACAACCAACATGGCAGCTCCCCGGGTCCTACCTGCGGGGTAGGAGCTGCTGGGGTTGCCCCAAGCCTGGCTCATAGCATCCCGCACGGCTTGGACCACCTCGGGGGCCGGAGGGGTGGTGGCGTTGTAGTCCAGGTAGATCCGCCTGTGGAGTGGGCAGGCAAGAGGTGAGGGGGTGTCAGGGGACGGGCAGGAGGGTCGGGACCGGGAAGGGTCTCACCCCTCTGGGTCCTCGCACCGAACCTCCGCCGGCTCCATCCCGGCGCCCATTGCCGCCGCCACAGCACACACACA
Source organism: Melopsittacus undulatus (assembly GCF_012275295.1). NCBI lineage: Eukaryota > Metazoa > Chordata > Aves > Psittaciformes > Psittaculidae > Melopsittacus > Melopsittacus undulatus. Next base: position 57,203,348 of record NC_047532.1, on the reverse strand, counting down.
GGAGCGCGCAGCTGCTCTGCCCGCCCACCACCGCGGCATCACCAATCAGCTCCCTCATTCCAGCTCCATGGCCACAGAGCTCACGAATCAGCTTCCCTCTTTCCTCCCATCCCTGAGGCCGTGCTGCCCGCCCTCCAATCCACTTCCAGCTGCCTGCGAGTTGGGCCAATCAGCTCCCGCTGTCCTCGCGGCCCGCACTGCGCCCGCCCATTGGCGGGTACTCCGTGCTCGCGGGGCTCCTATTGGTCTCTGGCAAGCTCTTTCCCACTCACCACTATAATCGCGGGCGCGCTTCCGGCGCGTACCCTCTCGCCTCAGGAGGCGGGGGCGGATGTTCCGGGCGCGGGCGGGCGGGAGGTGCCGAGGCGCTGCCCCTCTTCAAGATGGCGGCGGCTCCCTCGGCCCGTTCCCCCCGCTCCTTCCTGCGCAGGCTCCGCAGACCCCCCTCCAAGATGGCGGTGAGCCCCGGGGAGGGGAGGGGCTGGGCCGGGCCGGGGGCAGGGCGCGCCAGGCTCCGCCGACCCCCGCCCGGGGCCCGTAGTCCGTAGGAGGCAACAGGCGGGTCGGGCGTGCGGCGCCTGGGTTTCTCCCGGCACCGCGCAGTGACTCAGCGCTGCGGGGGGCCACGGGGTGGGGACCAGCCACGGCCCTGCTCCTCCATGGTGGTCCCGGGCGCGCTTCCGCTTTCCTGAACTGCCGGCTGAGGGAGGCCGAGGCGCCGAGCGGGCTTGCGACGGTCCCGGTGTCCTCGGCGGGCCCGGGCTTCGTGCCTCCCCGGGCCCCTCGGCCGTGGCGGTGTCAGCGGCAGCGGGCGGAGGGGGCCGAGGTGCGGCCGAAGAGCCGCGGGCTGTGGTGCCGCTCTCCCCGGCTCCTCTCGCCGGTTGCGCGGCCAGGAAAAGTGCCAGTCATGCTGAGGGGCAGGCTGGGCCTAGACAGGGCCGTGGCAGGCGTCGATGAGTAATCCTCAGCCGCGGCCTCTGTGCTGCAGGCGGTGTCTCAGTCGGGGGCAGGGAGGGCACCGGGAGGGCGAGCCGGTGTTTAGCGGCCGCTCCCAGCGAGGGGACGCGGCGGAGTGAGCTCGCCTGTTGAGTGCTTTAGGCAGCCTTGTACCGGCGCAGGGGAATCCCAGAGAAGTCCAGACGTGCCCGTCTTTGCATGCTGGCGCTGAGGTCCGGTGCTCTAAGCCGTCTTGATTGACTGTAATTGACAATAGGAAGTCCAAAACCCCATTAAAAACTAATTAATATAAACAAACACACTGTATTAGGCTTTAAGAATGCTCAGAGGAGAGTGAGTCTCAACGTGCAGATGTTTAGATGGGCTGGGCTAACAGCAGCCATCCAACAGCAACTGAGTATACCATAAACTCCCAGATCTTATTGGTCTGAGTGGTTTCTCATCTGTTTATTTATATTAATAGCAAGAAAAAAAAATAAGAAAGCTTCATCTGACATGCTCATTTCCCCTTCCCTACCCCTCCTCTCTTTTTCCAGATTGTGTCATAACAACAATATAAACGAGCAGTGATGGAATCACTGGATACTGAGGTGAGAGCACGGAAGACTCTGGGGACTGTTGAATATGTAGAGTCTTCAGGTTTCACCCAGGGAATACTGCCAACCAAGAAGGATGTGGTTCAGAACATGCTGTATTTACTGCAGCCCAAACGAGCTGGCCAGGCCCAGCGGTCCAAAGAGGATGCGGCCCAGTTGCTTGCAGAGCACCTGCAGGAGCACTGGCTGGTTTGCAACTTGCACACCATAGCGACACAAAATATAAAGAAACTTATCCTCAAAATGTACGAGGAGTTTACCCGATTGTATCAGACCAGGAAGCAGAGACAGAACCAGGCTTTTACTGAGAGAGCAGACAAATTCAACGAGAGTTCAGAGAAGCTCTTTGACGTGTTTTGCACAGACACGCAGACAAGAAATAAACTGGAGGAGTGCAGTGGGATAAAAATGACTAGCATCGAGTGGAAATTCCTTGAAGATCAAAGAAGTGAGAGAAAAATGTACTATGAAGATTTCACAGACAAGCAAGAATTGAAGATGATGGACAGAAGACAAAAGATACAGTGTCTGGAGCACTTCAGAAAACTCGCCAGGGAGGAGAAGGAAGGAAACAAAGCGAAGGGAATGAAATTCAAAAGTGATGAGCAATCAGATGAAGGCACGAGTGTGGATGAATCCTACCCAGCTGAGGAGGAGAATGGCGGGGCCCCAGCTTTTTCACTACGGGGCAGAAGGAAGCGCCTGTGCACCACAACTCCTGAAAGCACTGCCATGCCACTGGAGTGCCAGCATATAAGAATGAGCATCAGGAGGGTTAGACCTGGTTTCTATGAGACTGTGGAGAAGGTCAAAAACTGCTAGTGCATACCACAGTTGGCAGGCAGAGCTGCTGGAGTATGAGGTGGCAATGCACACGTTAGGCAAGTTTGAAATCCCACCATCAATTGGAAGTGATTGTTGTAGATCCCCAAGACAGAGCTCAGGAACATCCTGCTTCCAGGGAAAAGCGCTGGGATGACAGCAACAGCAACAAGGACTAAACCACGTGAATTTGGAAGGATAAGTAGCCAGCAGCTTATGATGCAAAGGCTGAAACGTAGCAGATGATCTAAGGTTACATAGCATATAAGCCTCTTCTTCCAAGGTCCTGTCTACACCAGTGGGTTTTTGGAAGTCTCTCACCATTTCTGGGCCAGTGGTGACCTAACAGTATGAAACAGGACTCGGATTTACTGCAGGGAAATAACTTGACTTGTTGCCACCAGGAAGTATGAGTGCTGAAAAGCCCTAACGCGTTCTGGTTTCAGTGGAAGTGAAAGGTGCTTGGCCCCTTTCAGCAGAATTTGATGTTGCTGTGAGGAAGGAAGGTGATTTTCAGCTTGTATTGCCCAGTCCCGGAGAGGAGCCCTGCAGTTTTGCGAAGGGATTGCTCTCTTGCTTGAGGAAGGGAGGAGAAGAGAGATCAGGAGACATTTGAGTGCTTTGGCTGTAAAAGCATTGGCGATTCTGAATGTTTTATTCCAGATTCTATTTTAATGATGTTTCCTTGATCAGGATAAACCTTCCCATAATTGGATGAATTATAACATGAAGTCCCTAATCTAGGATCTAAGGTGTGAATCCTAAATGAAGTGGTAATGCTTTATCGGGGGGGGGGGCGGGGGGGGGGAGTGGGGGCCTAATTGTAGGGAGAAGGATGAAAATTGCTTTATTTAGTTTGAAGATGAATAGAATTTTATAAATTGTTATCCTGCCTCATAAGGTGTAGGAAAGAAAAAGCCTTTCCCAGGTGTGGATAGCTGTGGTATTTACAGCAAAGGGCACCAGAGCCTGGGCTTGCTTTTCCACCCCTGAGGTCTGTGCAGGCCAGCAGGGGGAAAACGGTAGTTTCACCCAGAGTTTGTTTGAACAAAGTATAACTCTTTTGTCCACCCACACCCTGAGCAGTGACATGTCTGTGATCTTGGATGCCCCCAGTGTGAGGGTATCTACTGTTTTTAGTTAGAGTTGCTGTACTGGTTTTTAAAGATGAGAGACTTGAACTTTCAGTGAAACTCAGTGCTGGAGATCTCTCTGGTGAGATTCCCAAGCCTTGCCAGAGTACACTGAGATCTAAAAACCCCAAATCTCTATTTGCCCACAGAAGTTCTCTCGTAAGAAGAGTGCAAACTTGCCTGGTTTTCAAATTTACCTTTCAGTGTGAATGTTGGTTTCCCCACTCCAGTATCTCAGCTTTTCCCCATTTCTTTTCCTCTCTGTCCCGCACATCATTTTACTGACATTAACCCATGCTGTTTCATTCTTTGGCTTTTGCTTCCTTTAACAATAAATGCATGTACGAATCATTTTGACAGTTCCTTTACTTTTGATGAATCAGTTCTTGGACTGCTTTGAAGTCCTGTGCCAAAGGAGGAATGAAACACAAATCAGCTGCTGGTCCAGTTGGGACACAGCAGAGCAAGCAAGCACAAGAGGCGGCGGCAGCCCTGGCCTTGCTGTTCAGGCCGGCTTCAGTGTACCTCTGATCCATCCCTCCGCCCAAGGACGGATCCATCCGGCTCTGAGCCATGCATCGGCTTCCCAGTGACCTTGCTCATTAGTCATTGCCGGGATCCTTATTCCATATCTCTGAGAAGTTCTTCACGGTAAGTTGCTCCAAAATATGTAGTGAACTCAGTGTATTCTGCATCACCCGTAGTGTGTCGTTACAGGTTTAATAGCACGCACCCACGTTCTGCAGCACCCTTCAGCCTCTGCTGCTTGAGCATTTGCAGCCCTCCCTCTCCTCCTCTCTCTGACGTGCTTCACTGACTTCCCCATGCAGCTTATGTCACGTTTGAACTATTTGCCTTCCAGCCCTGAGGTGCTGGACTTGAGCCTCTCACTGGGCTTTTACACCAGCAGCTCTGTTTCAGCAGGGAATATAGCCAAGCTCGGACCTCGCCGAAGTACATGTTTTTTAACATAACTGCTGTAAACCCCCCTTTGTATTACAAATATAGCTGATAGTATAAATGCTTGTGTGTAAAGCAAATCCACCAGGGTTGACTCGAATATGGAACACAGCTGTGTAGTGTTTTATGATTTTTCAGGGATTCAGGGAATTAAAGGTTGTCGAATCTTGACTTCCTGTTTGCCACAGGGAATTACATTTCATCCAGAAGCCCCAAGCTCAGCCTGCTAGTTTTGGTTGAACTGACATGTGTTACAGAAAGTTGAGCTGAAAACATCAAAAGTCTGCAGTCTTCCTAAGTTATTAGTGATGAGTCAGTCACCTTTGCTGTTTTAAATAAGTCCAACCATCCTCTAGGCTGTGATTCTTACCATGAGATCCTGTACAGGCTGAGCAGTGTTCATTGCATTTAAATTGTTTTTATTTTAAACTGGGTTTGACTGTGGATAGAGCCAAAGCCTGGCTCTGTTTCTGCTGCAACAAGGGAGGGAAATTTCTAAATGATGTATTCTGATTACTTCTTTGGGACCATGGTGCCTTTTTAATCAGGACGGTAAATCTTGTCCCAGGATTCTGTACTTTTGTACGTTGACAGTTGTTGACTTTCCTTTTTGGTGTGTCCCAAATAAATTAATATAACATACCTCTGGGCTTTTGTTTCTTCTTTCTAAAGGGGGAGAAAAGAGGAAACTGAAGCTAAAATAAACCACCTCTACTCCAGCTCTCCCTCCCAGGCTCTTGGAGGAGCTGCAGCTGGACCTACTCTCAGCTGGACTGCATGGGGCAGCAGGAGGGGAGCTGCTAGAAATGGGAGTCTAGGATTTGAGGCCTACCTAGAGCCCTTTTGTACCAACAGTGCTCAAGCAGCCGCAGGTAAGGGCAGAGGGATGAAACCTCTGAGCATGGTGGCAGCATTTCACCCAGCATGCTTGAGGCATGGAGAGATCGGTATCTGAGACAAGGGGAGCGAGGTGGCCTGCCTTCCTGGCATGATCCCAGGGGAGGATTCCCCATTTCTGCCTGTTCTCTCCTGCCTGGTTCAGGGACCTGTTGTATGAGATGAGCACCAAGCAAGGGATGTCCAAGAGACCAAAAGTTTGCAGCATGAGACCTTGACTTGGAAAGGAAATGGGAAAGAAAGTCATGCTGGAAAGGGCCTGTGTGCTTCAACAGCTTTTCACAGGAGGAGGGAATTGGTGTGCATTCCAGGGCTACTTATGTTTTTGCTGGGGGCCGAGTTGCTGATTTAACTGGGTGTGGAGAAACCTTCAGCCTTCACAGAGTTCAGCTCAGATTGAGCTGACCTAGCTTGAACCTTTTCCTCTGGTCTCTGCAAGGGGAGCAACAGAAAAGCTGAAACCATGGCCAGGCTCCTCTGTTCCTCAACCTTGGGCCTTCACAGCTAGGCAGGGCTCATGCCAGCCCCAGGGAGGACTTTACACCCCTCTGCAAGTAAACACTGACTTTTCATGGCCCTTACAAGTACCTTCCAGCTGCCAAGGTCTGCTCTAAGCAAGGACATACAGAAATACCCACCTGAATACATCAGGATGTAAATGCCTCTTAACGTGGCACCTGGAAGCTGCTGCTCTACTTTCTGTGTAGCATTTCAGAAAGGGGAAGAAGAAACACAAAAATAATAACCCAAAATGCAAATCACTGCACTGCTGAGTGGAAAACTGTCTGTGATTCAGAGCACAGAAACAGTCAAAAGGCTGGAATTTAACACAAGTCTGAGCCCAGTGTTGTGGGCTCATGACTCACAGCTGCATTGTGCAGTGCCTGACCTGGAAGGAGCTGCCCTAACTGTGGGTGGGTGGGCCTGGGGAGGGGACAACCGTGGGCTGCCCTGGGGCGAGCACCAGGGTCTTGTCCTAGAGGCACCGGACAGCTTAATACACGGTCATGGTGATGCATTTTGGCCCTGCAGGTGGAACACTGGGGAAAATGGTTTTCTTGGGAAGGGTGGAGCAGAGCTGTGAGAATGTGTCATTGACAGGCTTGTGCTCAGTGTCTGTGGCTGGGCTGCAGGGAGCTCCAGCTCCCATTTCTCCTGACTCCCGTGTTTTGGGGGGTAAAGGGGTGCATCAGGCAGTGACAATGCCATCCCCACCACGGCAGAACTGGGAACTAAAATTCCTGTGTGGGGCATGGGAACCTAGAAGGTCACCTGCCTGACCCCAATTCCATTTCTCCCAGTGCCTCTGTGGGAAGACTCACCCCAAATGCTGAAGGGAGCTCCGGGGTGGGTGTTTCCATGGGTAAACACCTTAATTTATTAAGTAGATGTGTATGAGGGTATTTCCTGCTCTCACAGAAGATGTTGTCTTGTTATTCTTCAGAAGTTTCTAAACAGCAGCCGCTTCCTTCTGGCACAGCTTTGGAGCCAGCAGATACCAGAATTGGGATAGGAGCTTTGGAGCTTTCTCTTTCCTGGACATGTGCTAGCAGAGCAGCCAGTCCCACAGACTTATCTATGCCCGGTGCTCCCAAAAAACCAGTTTGCACCAGTTCCAAGGTTTTTACAATTGTGTATATCCAGTGAAATCACTTTATTGCCCAATTTCCGGGAGTGGGTGTTTAGGAGCTGCAAGCAGTGCCTGCCCACGTAATCCCTGGCCTTGTTTGTGGCACTGGCAGGCTGGAAGGCAGCGATGCCATGCTTCAAGTGGGCTGTTTGCTTTTTCAGCTTTCCTGATTGTACCTGTTCACACGTTTGGTGTCAGTGCTTTCCTATTGGTGGTTTGCAGGCAGCCAGGGCAAACATTCCCATTTTCCCCTGCTCAGAGCAATGCTTCCCACGTGCTCTGGGGCTGAGTTCTTGAATGAGAGAAGCAGGTCCTGCGGAAAGTCCAGAAATTTTGGGGCAATGCCTGGCCAGCCACAGAGACAAGAGAGGCAGGAGTCCCTGTGCCAGGACCCTACAGACCTGCTCTCCCTGGCCACCCAGGGGTGGTCATTGCAGTGTTGGCTGTCCTTCACGCTAACACCACTCTTAATGCCCTGAGCTGGAGGGCAGCCTGACCCCAAATCCCAGTGCTGGGGGTGCAGCGGTGCCATGGGGGCAAGCCCAGACATGCCAATGGTGAGCTGATGTCGAGAGGAACAATCTCAGGTTACATGGCCTCATACAGAAATGAGTGGGTCTGCAGGAGCCTGATAAGGTTTCCACTGTTGGTGGCCAGGGCATATTAAAGGGGAGTGTTGGGGAAGGCTGCTCATCCCCAGCAGCATCTCCGCAGCATGGCAGGGCCGGGTGGTGAGGGGGACCTGTGGCGCCTGCTGAAGCTGCACCGCACTGAGATTGCCATGGCAGTGGATGACATCTTCCCGCTGCTGCATGCCTTAGCTGACCACGATGTTGTCCCCGAGCACATCTTCAAGGTGAGGCTGCAGGGTGGGAGACGATGGCCACGCCATGGGGCTGGCTGATGTCACCGACAGGCTGTGATGGCACCGGTAGGAGACGCTGAGCCGAACGGAGCATGAGGGTTCCCACCGTGCCTTCCATGGACTGCTCACCTGGCTGTTGGGCCAAGACACTGCTGCCATCCGGGACTTCTGGGAAGTGCTCTTCAAGGACTACAACCTGGAGCGGTACACACGACTCCGGCCCCTCCGCAGTGCCTTCCCCAGAGGTAGCAGGAGGGCATCCCTGGCTCCCTTCCCGGCTTTGCTGGTGGGCAGGGGTGACACCCAGGCACAGCTGTGCCTGTCCCCTTCACAGAGGTGGAGCTGGGGCGGCAGCACCGTGGCAGGCGTCTCTCCCCCAGCCCCATGGCACCGCACAGACCCCAAGGCAAGAGGAGAGCACTTGAGGAGCGGGATGGAGCCCGAGCTGTGCAGCCCTCCCCACAGCACACTGCCAGCCCTGGTATGGAGATACATAGTGGGATGGAGATGTGCTGGGGGGATCCCTGAGGTGCAGTGTTCCCTGATGCCCACCCTCACAACCCTGCAGGGCCCCTGGTGAAGGTGAGGACTGTGAAGAAGCCAGAGGGTGTGGATGCCCTTCATGCCCCTCGTGGCGGTGGTGAGTGCCTAACCCCAATGGGGCAGTGTCTGCCTGGGCACTGTTTGCCTGCAGTTGATGCCTGCTCCGCTAAGCCAATCCCTGCCTGCAGCCCTCCAGGCAGCAGCCACCTCTGTGCAGAGAGCAGTGGCTGTGGCAAGCAGTGAGGTGCCTGTCACTCAAGGGACCATCAAGGGCATCCTCATCAAACACACACTGGAACCAGGTAGGACCAGCTAACATCCCACCCAGTTTAGCCTCCCAGATCCAGAAGATGCCCCCAGGAGGAGGGGTGGAAGTAAGGGCACTGCTGTTGGCCTCTTGCAGGCAGCTCCAAAGTGGGCAGCAAAGCTGGGGACGAGCTGTATGCCACAGCCACCTGTGAGGAGCCGGGTGCCAGGAGCAGAAGCCGCAGCCTGAGGCCTCCTGCCCAGCCCAAGGCATCCCAAAGTGTACAGACTCCTCCCCACCTGCTTTCACCCCCCACTTCTGCAGCTGCCCAAGGCTATGGCAGCGGGTTGTCCCTGCCTGGCAGCATGACCATGGCCTGGGAGTGTCCACCCATGCCAGGCTGTCCCAGCAGCTCCCCCAGACCCCTTGCTTGTCTTGTCTGTAGAGTGGGGAGCCCCGAATGCACCCCCAGGACCAGCTGCTGACACCCACTGTGCACAGCCAGGACCCTGTGCCACACCAGGTGAGCCCCTGTGCATCCCTGAGAGGCACCTGGTGAAACAGGGACCATTGGAGTGTCCCTTGCATGTCCCTTTGCTCAGCTGAGCACAGGCAACCTGGGGCTTAGCTGCCAGCCATCACAAGGCTACAACTCCCCAGAAACAGGCAATTCCCACCCTGACTGGAGTTGGTGTGTTTGGTGCAGGATGGGTGATGCAAGGGGAAAGGGTGATGGGGATGACAGGCTCTAGGGTCCCTCTCCAGCATGAGCCCCAGCACTGCTGCAGTCTGCTGGCTGGTGGTGACCCCCCGCCTGCTCCCCTGGGCCAGGAGAACGAGGACGAGTGTGCGGTGTGCGGTGACGGTGGTGAGCTCATCTGCTGTGATGGCTGCCCCAGGGCCTTCCACCTCGCCTGCCTGGTACCCCCATTGCCCCGTGTCCCCAGGTGAGCCACAGGGTGCCATCAGGACCCCGGTGCTACTCTGGCTGTCCCTCACTGCCTGGCTTTGGCTCTGCAGTGGGACATGGCAGTGTGGCTCTTGTGTGGCGACTGCGGCTGAGTCAAGCAGGCTGCAGGAGGTGAATGCAGCTGTGGAGAGAACCCCGGACACCCTGGGGGAGGAGGCATGTGGAGCCCAGGGCAGCGGAGGTGATGGCGGTGTCTGCAGCCATTGCTTCACCCAGATCCCTGCACCCCAACACTGCTCTGCACCCAGCAGGGACCCCAGGTGAGTCTCCTGTCATCATCCCCCACATCCTAGCCTTAAATCCCCCCATGGCTGGGAAGGGGGAGGCTACACTGATGGTCTCTGTCACCCCTCCTGGTTGTAGGAGGCTGCTGCTATGCCCATCCTGTGTGACCACCCCAGACACAGGTAGGCTGGAGAGCACCACAGTGGCCAGCAACCACCCACTACAGGCAGCAAAGGTTGGTACCACCAGCAACTAGCCCCATGGAGGAAAACAAGCTGGGTGAGGCAGTAGTGATGGGTACAAAGGGAATGATAAGGCTGAGGAATGTTATCTCAGGCTGGGTGAGGGACTGGCTGACTGTTCCTGGAGGCAATTTAGTGAACCAGAGAACTGGCTGTCCTTGATTTGGAGAAGACTGAGGTTCTCAATGACTTCTTTGTCTCAGTCTTCACTGGCAAGAGCTCTAGCCACACTGCTCAAGTTCTACGAGATAGGCCAGTGCCAGCCTTATGAAGTTTAACCATGACAAGTGCAATGTCCTACACCTGGGTCAGAGCAATCCCAGGCACAGCTACAGGTTGGGCAGAGAAGAGATTCGGAGCAGCCCTGCGGAGAAGGACTTGGGGGTGTTAGTCAATGAGAAAATGAACATGAGCCAGCAGTGTGCACTCACAGCCCAGAAAGCCAACCGTATCCTGGGCTGCATCAAGAGGAGCGTGACCAGCAGGTCGAAGGAGGTGATCCTGCCCCTCTACTCTGCTCTTGTGAGACCTCACTTGGAGTATTGTGTGCAGTTCTGGTGTCCTCAACATAGAAAGGACATGGAACTGTTAGAACAAGTCCAGAGGAGGGCCACGAGGATGATCAGGGGACTGGAGCACCTCCCATATGAAGACAGGCTGAGAAAGTTGGGGCTGTTCAGCCTGGAGAAGAGAAGGCTGCATGGAGACCTCATAGCAGCCTTCCAGTATCTGAAGGGGGCCTACAGGGATGCTGGGGAGGGACTATTCATTAGGGACTGTAGTGACAGGACAAGGGGTAATGGGTTGAAGCTTAAACAGCAGGGGTTTAGACTGGATCTAAGGAAGAAATTCTTTACTGTTAGGGTGGTGAGGTACTGGAATCGGTTGCCCAGGGAGGCTGTGAATGCTCCATCCCTGGCAGTGTTCAAGACCAGGTTGGATGAAGCCTTGGGTGACATGGTCTAGGCTGAGGCACTCCTGCCCATGGCAGGCAGGATGGAACTAGATGATCTTACAGTCCTTTCAAACCTAAACTATTCTATTAAGCTGTACTGGGGAGGGAGGTGAGGGGGGTAGGGGGCTAGAGACATGGGGCATGATATGAGGCTGCACGAAGTGACAGATTGAACCCAGTCAACCAGCCTTGACCCAAGGGCTGCAGGGAGAGGGCAGGCAGGAAAGCTGACAAGATGTGTCTCCTCCTGCAGGCAGAGGATGGCTCCCTTGGCAGTGACCCTGTGCTGGGCAGGAATGAGCTTGACGCCCTCCTGGGTGAGGTATGGCACTAACGAATAGCAAGAGGCATAGTCCATTCAGGGGACTATGTCTCCAACGTGACCTACAGGATGATGTTAGGGAGGGGGCAAGGTAGAGATAGACAGGACAGACAAGGGGGCAGGAATTCTGGATCTGGATAACGACCTTGGGGCTGTCCTGCAGGGTGCCTGGGACGGGATCCTGCAGTGGGCATTCCAAAGCATGGCACGGCCCCTTGCAGACACCCATGGGCTCTTCGCCTAGTGCCTGCTGCCCTGAAGGCAGCTCCCACAGCACAGGCTGTGGAATGGCGTTGCTGCAGGAACTGCAGAAGCATGATGGCACCCCTGAAAACAAGTAACAGCATCAGACACTGTGACCATCAAGCCAGCACTCCAACTACGGAGACAAGTCCAGAAATGTGGGTACAGCTGACGACTCTAGGTAAAGTGTGGACAGGATAAATAAACATCATGATCAGAGAATATACAACAAGGGAAAATTATTTTAAAACTATACAAAATATTTTAAGCTTAGGTGTAAAAAAAGCCGAAAGTACTTAAAAGACTGAACAGCAGAGAAAAAAAAATAAAAAATTAAATCCCACCCATCAAAGTGCCGCTAATGTTGCTGCTCCCCAGCGACATTCTTTCTGTTTTGTCTGTATTATTTCCCTCCAAGTGGTGGGATTACTACTTGGCCTTGTGAGTCCCCCAGAAACACGGCACGGGCGCCCCCCGCCGACCTGCCCCTTCGCAATACCCCAGCAAGAAAAAAAGCGGCTGACATGACTCGCAGGGTCCCCTGTCGGCTGGCAAAAGCCGACAGCACCCGGGATTCCCAGGCGGTCTCCCATCCAAGTACTAACCGAGTCCGACCCTGCTTAGCTTCCGAGATCAGGCGAGATCGGGCGTTTTCAGGGTGGTGTGGCCGTAGGCAGTCTTTTCTCTGCCTCCATCGCACTCAGGCCCTCTGCACACCCTCCCGATCCGCACTCAGCCCCAGCGCCCGAAGCCACTGACACCTTTGTGATGCACTCCAGCCCTGCTGGCACTCCTTGGAGAGGAACACAGCTACCTCAGCCACATACTCCTTTGCTGTACGTGCACTCGACTAAAGGCTGGGTACAAGAAAATATTACATTCTTCTCAGTTGTGCACAAGTGCACAACATGCTCTTGCCCAGCACTGTGGATCTTTGTTTTCACTTATGAATTGTACCAGTCTGACAGGGAACCATGTTCCTTTGCTTCAGGTGATGATACAGGGCACACTGCAGAAGCATCAGGCTTCAGTTTGGAGCAGGCAATTTGTTTACATGGCCATAGATATCTCAGATCCTAGCAAATGCTCCAGAAACAATATGCCTTAAGAATGGAAATGGTTTCATGTGTTTACAGGAGAAGTGGAAGTGAGAAAGAGCTTGTGAAGGTGTGAACATAGCACCTGATGGCCTGAGGAGGGGGCTGCCTGCAGTATATTCAGCATGGCCTCATCTGGACTTAATGAGCTTGAGTGATTGGAGCAAGATGGGACCTGGCTGGCTTTGTGCCTCACACCAGGTCAGAAGGAGCCATAGATCAGGCCTTCCTTTGGAAGGCAGAGCATGCAAGGAAGTGGGTTGCTTGTTTCTAGCTTGTTTTTAAAATGCAGATGAAGGAAAACAGATAAGTGGTCCTCTCTGCTCTGTAAGCAAATAGATTCTCCTTCTGACCTGAGCTCAATGAACTGCTTGGCAGCCTTGTCTTGTGAAAAGCATGGAAAATGGGTTCAGTGCACAAGGTTGATTGGTCATCCTGTAACACAGTGAGGGAGATCTGGTGTCTCCTGGAGTTGGTGATGTGCCACTCATGTCATGCACAACTTGTCTGCTGCTCTAGAGGTGGGTATGGAAGGCTTCTTGCAGGGGATGGGGCTATAGGGTTGTAAACACAGCACCCTAACACACTGAAAAAGGAAAGAGCCCTCGTAGGGGACAGCTTTCACATCATCCTTCATTCAAGTCCTGTGAAATGCTTTCTCTCTGTAGATACATGGCTCTTGCTAGTCCTTACCCTTCAGGATATCATCTCTTACCTTGCAGTTTCCTGTGTGGTGAAAGGAGAATTTCACATCAACTGCATCTTTTGACAAGCAGGCCAGGCCTGAAGCTTAGCACTCTGCCATTAACTTATGCTCAGTGTACAATGGACAAACTAACCTGAGGGAAAATTTAAGCAATGAGAATCTGCAAAAGCAAACAAACACCTCATCAAGGTGTGCTCTGGGAAGACAACACAGGTGTTTGCAGAGGCAGAATGTAAGGTGAGCAGGGAAAAACTGCTCTGGGCAATGGGCTGGAAAAGTGTGTCTCTAGTGCAACTTCTTCCGAGTAACTCGGAAAGTGAGAGAAGGGAAAGGGCAGAGGGAGTGAGCTGAGAGTGGTTTGGAGTGAGTAACTTCTGGCAGAATGTAGATCTCTTTAAACAGAAACAAGTATTTCCCCAAGCCCAGTGAGCTTGGCTTGTCCCCATGCCAGCCCTGAGTGTGCTGCTGGTTTGCAAGGTCAGTGTGCATTGAAAGCTGTGCTTCTGGGGACAGAAGAAGCTCAGAATGTCTTTGTTTCTATTCAGGCAAGTATCTTGCAGTATATGAAGTACTCCTGATTTCATAGCACTTATAAACTCAGCTACAGATACTTTGGCACTGAAAAGCCTGTCTTACAGTCTTATTCTTATTGATTTACTAGCGTGTCGTTTTCATTTTTTAATAGAAAACCCCTTTTTAAAACAAACTAAACAAAACTCTATTTAGGCAAATCATATTAAAGAAATTGATATATAGAAATAAGACAGAATTGAGCAGTAAGAGCTCAATTCAATCTTATTTCTTTTACTGTTGCTCTGATTAATCAATCTTCTTTTGTTCCATAAACATGTTTTTATTCTACCATCTTCTGTGCTTTTTTTGCAAAGTGAGTTTATTTTATGATGAATTACTGTGATATCTTAGATAATGCTGATAATAAAAAAATCTTGGATGTTAGTCCTCCTAATTGCATGCTTTCAAATGTTATTATATTTTCCCTAGACCTATCTTATGACACTCTTTTGATCTATATCTTACATATGTTCAGTAGAATAACCATCTAATTGTAAAAATTGTGAGGTTTGTACTGTGTTTGTATAGATCCATCTATCACATGCAATGATGAGAAGGCTAATGGGAGCATGATCGTGTTCCCTTTCCATGGTTTTCAGTGAAAAGAAGCATGACTTTGCTTTAGCACAGTGAGAGATGATAGACTTTGATGTGATAAAACAGACTTTTTCACTAAAAATTACCTGCACTTCAGTGAGTGCAAGGGATTGAAAACCATGTGGATAACAAGGATATTTAAGACTTAAATAACTTTATTCCAAACCTTTTTATTCCCTTTTGCTTCAGGAAGAACAGCAATGCCTGGTAAACATGAATTAAGAACAAACTTCCTGCTGCTTCAGTAGTGTCAGTCAGATGAGGCTGCAGTTGCCAACGTTTCAGTTATTACTGAGGTTGTTAACAAAGGCAGAGAAAAGAGAGTCCTTCAGCAGACATCCCTGTATCGTCATCAAGCTCTAAATAGGCATTAATGAAATCTAACCTGCCTGACACTGTTTTAGAGTGGGCAGAATAGGCACAGAGAAACACACAGCCCTCCCTGCAAGGTCATTGTAGAAGGCCTTGTGCAGGAGTGCCTCAAATTACCAACAGTATTTGGGTTATGTGGATGTGCAAGATAGGAATTTGTTCTCCTGTGTGGGAGTTGCTTTGTTTTGATGCGAGCAATCATCAGACTTCGGCAGCTCTCCAAAGCAAAGGCAGGTAGTGATACAATGCTTATATAGATCTACTTCCAGTTCTTATGATGAAATGGGATCATGTGCACTTTGACTTTAATCCTCTTCTACTGTTTATTTTACATCTTTCTTCTAATAGATACTGAAATTCTTGCTCCATTGTTCATCCAGTTTGGGCTGTGTGACTGTGTCAGCTAATAATTTACAGCAAAATAGGATCCTCTGCGTTCATTCTTCCTGTATCTCCTTTGACAGGATGTTTTTTCTTCTTGGATCACAGCAACTGCTGCTAGAAGTGCTTGTGGTTGGCACTCAGTGCATTTTTACTACATCTAGATCATAAGTGTGACACTTGAATGAACCCTCCTCACCAGTGGGTTGATGTCTTTGCCTTCAAAAGCACCCCAGGCTTTTAAATCTCATACATGGGAGGTATTTTGCAAAGGTTCATTATATGTGAGCAGTAGGCTTTGACTTATTTGGTGAAAACATTCTTATTGTGTGTAACGCTGGCTGCTGTGGGACTGTAGGCAATGAGAATTCTCATCTTTTAGGAGCATTGAATGTGATGTGGCAAATGTGCTGCCATTAGGGTGTAGCAACTGGCATCCTTTGAGCTTGTTAAGATCTTCAGCTTCATTTTTGTCTTTGGTTATAGCTGTGGCTCAGTGCACTGTAGGTGTGCAGCTGGGGCATGCTGTCTGCTACAGAAGCCGTCAGCAAACTTGTGGTGGTGTCTCATAGGGGCATTTGAGGTCTGGAGCATCTCCAGTGGCTGGGGGAGGCCAGCCCTGTGGCAGGGGCTTTCTTCCTACTCTTGTGTGGACTTGGATATCAAATAGTCTCTTTTACTGTCATTTACTTGAGCTTATTTATATCTTAAAGTGGAGTAAAGACCACTTACTCAGAAGTAAAGCAGCTTAATGTAGTCTAACCAATTCACTTTAAATCTGTACCTTTTAGTTAACTCAGACTGGTTTCCCTCTGTGTGTCTTCAGTGTCCTGTACCATGGCAGATTTAGAGTGATGTCTTCGTGTTTTCCACAGGTGCTAATTCTTACGAGGAAAACTAACCAAAAGGTCAGGAATAGCTGGGAAACTCTGCAAATACCTGCCATACTCAGTTAAGGTCACGGACATGTTTGTACTGGGCTCTGTCCTGCATTCAGTCCCTGACATGAGCAGGCAGTAAAAGCTGATGTAGGGAACCATTGCTGTGTAGTGCAAAGATGATGATTCAGCCTGCAGAAGTTATTCCTTTGCTTTTTTTTTTCATTGACCATAATTGGGAGCTTACACATCCATCCTCCAGGTGTAGGAACGGAAATGCTCACAAATACTCTGTGTGTGTGGTGTGGCACTGGGTGTCATGGACAGGAGAAGGACATGGATGATGTCCTAAAGCAAGAGGGACGTGGGACATGGAGCTGTTGGAGTGAGTCTAGAGGAAGCCACAGAGATGCTGCAGGGGCTGGAGCAGCTCTGCCCTGGAGACAGGCTGAGAGAGCTGGGCTGGTTCAGCCTGGAGAAGAGAAGGCTCCTTAAGGGGAGACCTTAGAGCAGCTCCCAGGGCCTAAAAGGGGCTACAGGAAATCTGGAGAGGGGCTTTTGACAAGGGCCTGTAGGGACAGGACAAGGGGGAATGGCTTTAACCTGACAGAGGAGAGATTTACATTAGACATTAGGCAAAAGTTCTTCCCTGGGAGGGTGCTGAGGTGCTGGCACAGGGTGCCCAGAGAAGCTGTGGCTGCCCCATCCCTGGCAGTGTTCAAGGCCAGGTTGGAGAGGGAGCAACCTGCTCTAGTGGAAGGTGTCCCTGCCTGTGACAAGAGATTGGAACTGGATGAGCTTTAAGGATGAGCTTCCAACCCAAGCCATCCTGTGATTCTATGTAGGATTCTATGATGTGCAGGGCCCATCAGGAAGTCTCACATCCACTTCAGGAGAAATTGGATTGACCTTTAATGTAAAGGCAGTGCAAAATAATTGCAACTTTATTAGGCTAGAATCTGGTTCTCCAGTGTGTATTCAAATAGCTGCAGCCATGAACTCACCAGGGCAGAGGCTAACTGGGTGTATCTGATAGCTTGGAGGCACTATTTCCTGGTGAACAAGCAGTGATGTCTGAAGGTGGTTCAGCAGCAGCTATGGCTCAGGGGTATCTGTACTGCCCATTGAGAGAAATGCAGCAGCTTTGCTTACAGAAGCCCTGGGCTGGTGTGGTCAGCCCATCACATACCCAGTTTGGTTGAGTGCTTTTCTGCCTCTAACTCCCTTTATTCGACTTTTATCTGGGATCATCCTCCTAGTCCCATGAGTGTCCTTGTCCCCTCTCCAAACAATCAATAGTGTGGAGGAAACAGTCCCAAGAGGAAACAGTCGCTCAACTGAGATTCCCAGATCATCCTGGGGATTCAGGAATTAACCCCAGTGAGAACTTTGTGCCTATATCTCCCAGGCAGCCATACATACACTCAGCTGTGCTCGCTGGTCCTGGATGCTACTGGGCGATTTCCATAGCCATTGCTGAAGGTGCCTATCTTACTCTCCCAGCAACATGATTACTCTGTTATTCCTGCACAGTCTGTATCAGCAATATCAACCAGGAATTTGCAGCGTCCACACTGACCTCTACTTAAACCTGTGCTTATTGTTTGTTGCCCTGGTCTCTCTGCCATTGATAAATGTAGGTAATGGGTTTGCAGTGTGCTCCAGGGGAAGCTCTTAACCCTTCCAGGTGTTACTGTGCTGTCTGCTTTTGGTTGATGTTCAAAACTCAGGTCAGGAAATCTGTGGGCACACACAATACACCTGGGTGTTGCTTGGGAAGGTGCTTAAATTGACCTCAGGTGTATCCTGTGTGTAAAGTAGGTTGCCAGGGGAAGTCTGATGTGTGGGGTGGAGGGGGGGGGGGGGGGAATAAGAGCTTTAGAGTCCATGAGAGTTTGTGGCATAAGAAGACTCTCCCTCTGTGTGCATGGGCCTGCTTGGCAAAGGCTGAACAAAGAGAAGTGGAAGCCCAGCAGAATGTTTCACACAGTAAGTCAGGAGGATGCCTGCTGTAGGAGGTTTGCCTTGGAAGCTGTTCCTGGGGCTTAATGAGGATTTCCTTGAAGCTCTGAGGCAGTGGGCAGTGATAGAGTGGCTGGTCTAACATGAGCTTGTGGTCTCTCCTAGTAACAAAAAGGAGTTTGGACTGGAGAGGAAATACTGATGTTTATCAAGGAAAATAAATGTCTGGTGCTGCCATCCAGAAATGTTGCAAGGTCAAGTTGAATTTTAAGGAAGTTTTTTTTATATTCCTCTAAAGTGACTCTTAGAATTATGCTTAAAAGCTTCTCACTGCAATCATAAAACCCAAGAACAGGTTATCTGTATTCATAACAGAAATGTTTTCATTTAATCTTTGATTTGGAGCTTAGGCTTTCTTAAACTCCCCATGCATTCAGTGCCTTGTCATGGAAACAAGAGTGAGGAAAGCAAGTTGCCAACTTTGTGTTCCATTTCAGTTTAATGCTCGTCCAGGAGAGGAGCACAGCTTTCTCCTGGCAGATTTGGTGCTTTCATTCCACAAATCAGGTTCTTTACACCAATGTAACAGTCCTGAATCCAGCAGATCTGACTGCAGCACGGGAAGAGGTGGGGAAGAGCAAAGCTGGAGACAGGGCTTAAAATGACTTGAGGCAAAAAAGCAGCAACGATGGTGGTTTGTCACATACAAACATCTGCCTCGTGGGTTTCCCCATGTGCTGCTACTTGGTCTAGACCTAGTGAATTAGGATGTGCTGAGGCTTAGGAATGTCATTGTCCAGGTGACAAAGCCCCAAATTCCTCCATCTGAGTCCAAGACAAACCTTTTCTAGTGCCCTTGTGAAATGCTGCTTGAGCAAGGTCCTGCTGGCTGGGTTTGTTAGGGTCCAGGTCTTGTGCAAGAGGGCAATTACTAAGTGCCTCCGAGATTTCTATATTTGCATAACTTTATATGTGTATCCCAAATCTGCTTTTGGTGAAACTGAGAGGCTCTTCTGTCTCCTGCTGCAGCCCAAGCAAAGCTGAGCCAGCAGTGGGGAGCAAAGACAGGAACTGATTTCAGATAGCTGGGGTTAGTGTCAGGAGCACAAATGCAATTATTCCTGAGGCTGGGAAACCTTCCTCAGGATTTCCAGGAAGTAAGCAAGTGTGCCTGCATGTGGTGCACAGAGGACTGTGGAGACTCACAGTAGCTATGGCACATTTCTTCTGTGACCACAGCATTCTTGGCACCCGATTTCTTGCCTGGGACTAAGTGTGATTTTATGGCTAATGGAACACCTTATGCACAGGGAAGAATAAAACATCTCTAAGGAATGGCTTTTGCCTCCAACCGCTAATTAACTGCAACCAGAATTCCATCCTTCTGCACAAGAGAGGTAGCTGGAGGGAGCTGAGCCTCATATTTGGATTCACCTGCTCAAGGTTTTAGGTCCCACCTACACTGCCCCTCTGCTCACTTCTTGTCCAAGCAGAGATTCAAAGGCAAATGTCTATGGATTACACAGCTAAGAGATGGAACTCTTTCTTCTCAGGGTACATGAAAACTCAAAGAAGTCTTCAATGGCATTAATACTTTTTATTATTGCAGCTTGAAAAGGGTTCACCCAAGTAGTATCTTTTTCTAGTTGAGTATTTGCTTTTCCCCAGCCTTCCCCCTGTGCTGTTTCACCTTTCAGTCCCTCAGTTACTGAGGCACAGTTTGGGCTGACCTGGAATGCTGTAGAGACTTCCATCTCACTTGGCTGTGCTACAGGAAAAGGGAACCAGATGATGAATGTTAGAACCATTTGTGATGTGCAGAATGTGTTGTGTTACCATGAATGCTTATGCATCGAATTGCATTCAAAACCACACAGCTTCAACCCTAAGCGCAGGATACTACCATATGCCTTAATGAGTTGGGTTTACACCAGCATTATCCCAAGTTTGCCTGTTCATACAGAGGGGGCACTAGCAGCTCCCTTTTGGTGGATCCAAATGAAACTTCAGATCCTTAGGCTGTGCTCTCAGTTCTGCCCAGCTCTAGGAGGTGGGTGAAGATTTGCTTCTGCAAGTCATCTCTTGTTTTCCAATAAATGGGGGCTGTGGAAAATCATAGAATCACAGACGGGTTTGGGTTGAAGGGACCTTAAAGCTCATCCAGTTCCAACCCCTCACCGTCAGCAGGGACAACTTCCACTAGTCCAGGTTGCTCCAAGCTCATCCAGCCTGGCCTTGAACACTGCCAGGGATGGGGCAGCCACAGCTTCCCTGGGCACCCTGTGCCAGTGCCTCAGCACCCTCACAGGGAAGAACTTTTGTCTAAGATCTAATCTAAATCTGCCCTCTGTCATCTCAAAGCATTAAAACCATCTCCCACGGTAAGTGTATTAGCAAGAATGATACTGTGGAAATTTGACCAAAAGCACTTAAAGCTGTCTGTAACCAGATGAAGGTGATCTTGAGCTGCGTCCCATTGGAAGGCGATTGCACAGCCCCTGCAGGGACCTTCATTGCATGGGCAGAGGGACCAGGCCTCACTGTTATTGACTGCTTTCTGGAAGCTGTGGTTTCCAATATTAACACAGACTTCTGCCAAAGCATATAGGGAGGCAAGAGGGGAGAGAAGAAAAAAGCCCATTTCCATCTGCTGTGCTGATGTCTTTCCCCTCTTCTATATTGTAATTGCTTTCATCTCTGAGAGGGCTTGGAAGGCACCAAATGGCTTATAGCAAGGGCCTTGTGCTGTGCAAGTGAGAAAGCTCTGGGGCTTGAATGTGCCCTCGAAGTTCTCACAGCATCCTCTCACACTTACCTCTGTCCTCACAAGGGTGGAACAAGGGTGATTTAAGATTAAAGTTTAAGTCCGGCTCTTCTCTTGCCTTTACAAACATAGAGGGCTCCATCACTGTAAGAAGCGGTCTTGTGATCTCTCAAGGGGGTTAATGATTAATTTTAAATATCAGAATGTTAAAATAGTTCATTGTGGCGGGTGTTTGCAAAAGCTCAAGTGCAGTGTTGGGGGAGGTTTCTGGATTCCAGGCCAAGGGTATGGTGCAGTGCTGCTGGGAGGTTTCTGGATTCTAAGCATTGCCTTCTCCTTCTGCTACTGAGTCTCCTGTAACACAGTGGGTGTGCTTTGAGGCACTTGGCTGCGTAAGGCAGAAAACGTTTATGGTTTGAAGAAAGTGTGTTCTTTGGAGTTATTAATCTGCAGTGAGAATCAATGTGAACATACTTCAGCACCACTTATGTTCACACAGGTTTGGTTCCCTCATTATGTACCTTTCTTTGTTGCTTTAATCAGTAATGACTGTGATGATAGGATGTTCTGCTCGTTGAGAGTGCAGGTTTCTCAAACATCACGTGATTTCTACATATAATATCAAGCATTAGCACGATAGGAGCCTAAGGATACATTCAGCCAAGACTGTTCAGAGTGTCTTTGGGATCTTCAGGCAGGCAGATCCACAGCAAAGCCCAGACCTTGTGGCTGCTTCCAGCCATGAGAAAGGGGTCCTGGTGCCTCCCCTTCCAGGGCTGGACACTCTGCATTGGTCTCCCAAAGAGCACAGGCAATAGCTGTGCTCCGTGATGGGTATGACTTAAAAGCAAATTAATTGGATTAGTGCTAGTGTACGTAGTAACAGCCGAGTATATCTGTACATCAGCTCTATGCTGATATGCACTCTTAAGTGGGACCTTTTCAACTGCAGGCTGGCTCAGAGAAGTCTCTTGGGCTCCACTCTGTGGCGTATTTGCAGAGCTAAACCTCTTCTAATAGGGCAGATGGAGCCTTCTCTGTGAATCCTGATTGCTGGTGATGTGGTGATGTCAGTTGTGTCTTCACACTGCTACAGCAGCTCTCATGGTTGACCATCATGGAGCAGGGAGCACAGGGCATGCAGATGCTTGGGGAACGAAGAGGAGAGTTTTGTGGGGCTGCAGCAAAAGGGTTTTGCAGTGTGTTTGAGAGCAGCATCCCAGCTGCAACCCCTTTCTATTGGTGGAGACAAAAGTGACTGCACTGCAGCAGGGCTGCATTCGCAGCATCAGCATTAGCATTAGCAGCTGGGCTCTGTGCAGGCAGCTTTGCTCTTGTGCCACAGTGCTGAATATTATCAGTGTTCAGCTAGTAACGAAAACTGCTTTTCCACACCAGTACTTTGATAATGCCTGAAAAGCAGCAGGAAAGGGACCTGGCCAATTCCTACTGGGTTTCCCCACTCTACAGTTTGTGGTTCCCACCAGTTTGTGTCCTCTAAGTACCTGGTTCTGTTGTGGAAACACAGTCTGTGTTGTGTGGGCCCTTGGCTGGTGGTATCTGCGGGTTGTGAAATAGACAGCGGAGACTTTGAAAGGGAAGTTGTGGTGGTGGTGAGCTGGTCGCAGAAGTCATCAATGGCAATGTAGCAAATGAGTTTCTGTCTCTTATTAATTACAGGAGAGGTAATAATCCTTCCACTGCACTAACTACAGCCAGTGAAAATATGGTAATGAAAATAAGCCCCATTGCCAGTATCTGGAGAGTTACAATTTGCATTTATAAAGAGGCTTATGTGAATAGCGATTATTATTTTGTACATGGCTCTCTTTTGTCCCATCTATTCTCATCTCAGCAAATGCTGGTGTAATTGATCACAGAAGATTAAATGCTGCAAAATCCTGTTAAAATGGAGACTCTGGTTGGTTTTGACTTAAACTCGTGTTGTGTGTCACAAAGAACATGCTGACTGCTTAGTCATCATAATGCCCACCAGTATTCCCCTTTCCAGAGTTGCACATGGTTGTCTGCCAGTAACATAAGAAACTCTCACCATTAGTTTACCTTGTCCTGGATGCCTGGGGTGAATGATTCTAATTATTGCAAGGATTTATGCCCTTTTCCCTTTGGGTTTGGCTAGTGATGGTAATGAAGATGTGGTTTTGTAGGCAGATCAGCGTAAATTCCTACAAAAGCCGCTCCTGTAACTGCTCGTAGTAAAACTTTTGATATGTATTTTGTATTCTCTCTTTGCTATTGCAGTCCCTGATGATATCTCATCTTTATTCCCCAAAATAAAGCCTCTTCGCTAATGAGTTCCCTAATGATTATGTGAGTAATTCCTGCTTGAACAATTGCTACTCTTCACTATGAAGGGGGAGGCTTGGAACAGAATTTTGCATTTGGTTCTTTTTGTTTCACATTTTGCGTTGATATTTTTTGTTTCTTGAAGTTTTGGGAGTTTAATTCCTTGTAAATTGTCATCTCCTTGCAGGGCTGTTAGACCAGAAGTATCTTAATGGAACTTGGTGAGTTTGAAGGGTAGTTATGCTTGCAATGATTTGGTGTCACCTCTTTCTTTTGGTGTATTGTCTCTAGCGACAAATACTAATGATTAGTGAGCACCATTAAGATCCTAGTGAGGTGCTGACTGCCTGGAGTGACCTAGTTATTTAAGAACCTGAATGCTTCCTGTGGGATCCCTTAGAGTTGCCCCATTAAATGTGTTTTGCTGGTCCTCTACAGAGAGCTTTGTCTCCACACTTGCTGCTGTGACTGCAGCAGCTTTGGTCTGTTTACCCTTTTCTAGCCAGCACTGAATAGTTATCAAACTAGAGTGGTTTTAACTAAAACTCAACAGTAGCTATGAATAGGGATGAAGCCTCTAGCAGCCCTATTAATTAGCAGCCATTTCACCTAAAATTATCAGGAATTGTTTGCAGTGTGTGGACAAACACACAAACACACAAAACAATGGTTTGCAGTGCTGTGGTTGCGAGGGTGATGGAGACACAAACTGCACACTGAGCTGCCCTTTTTCAAGGAGGCAAAGGAGGAGGACTAATATTTTTCTGTTTTATAAGGCCAGGTTGGACGGGGCTTGGAACAACCTAGTCTAGTGGAAGGTACCCCTCCACATGGCAGGGTTTGGAACTGGATGAGCTTTAAGGTCCCTTCCAGCCTCAACTGTTCTATGGATTCTGTGACAATGGGTATAGGTGAACACATTTAAAACACTTGGTTTACATTTAAAAATTAAGTTAAATTTTAAGTTAAAATGTTTAAAAGCATTTGTTGCTGGTTTTGTGGGTTTTCTGTAGATAGCCCCTCATACCACATGAAACGTCTGTGGCTTCCACTAATGTCTCTGTTCTGAGCACTGTCATGAAGAAGAATGAAGAAGAAAAACTCTTGAGCAAGGAAATAATTTGAGGTCTGCTTGGTTATAGTGAGCTTAGAGAAACCTGATGTAACTTTAGCCCTGAGTGCAGGATCAGCTCTCACAAGCTGTGAGCAGCCAATATCACTGCTTCCCAAGCTGCAGTGTTTCAGGTGTCCTGGCAAAACTTTGCTCTTGTTGGTGCTCCTTAGTGCAGGTCTGCAATCTGTACTCCTCTCTCAGCTTTCAGACCTCTTCACGAAGAGACGGGCATTGTGGAAGGGGTGAGCACAACACTATCCATTGTCCTTATGGAGCCAGGAGAGCTGAGACAGTGGTCTCAGAGGCCTGGAGAGGAAAGTGTCACTCAGAGAGCCTGGAAATTAAAACTGATGGATATCAAACTGGAAAGAACATTTTGATTAAACACTGAGGGCAATCAGGCACCAAAACTACAAAGGATAAGCAAAATAAATCCTTTATTGCTGGAGGCCTTAAAGCCAGTATCCTGAAAGAAGACCTGGTACAAAACCAGGGTGCTCCCCATGCAGAAAACTCAATGGGAATCAGGGAAGGGCTTTGGCTGGTTGGAGTCACTGACCTCCTTCCTTGCCCGGCAGCCCAAGCAGGAGGGTGAACACTGCAAAGGCTACAGCAGGGCTGTGACATGACAGGGATCCCTAGCATGCAGTGCTGCAAAACATGCATCTGCAACATTGGTGACTGATACAGAGATTCACAAATGTTGTTGTCACAGGTGTTAAAAGGGTTAAATCTTCCTTTCTCCTGTTTTTGCTTGTTTTCCTTCTAATGTGTCTGGGTTTTTTTTCAGTGCAGGAGTCGAAAATCATAGTCTCAAAAGAATTTCAGGCCATCACAAGCCTTCATAGCAAGATGTCTCCAAGAAACCTCCCTGTTCTCACCCAGTGCCCCAGCAGGACTTTACATCAGGAAGCATTTGCCTGCAGCTAAGCCATCAGTAACGTCTTTGCAAGGACAGCTCTATGTGTTCTCAGATGCAGAAGGTGCCAATGCTCCCTTCTCGGGGGGCTGGGAGACCCCAGGTTGTGCAGCAAGGTTGGATTCGCACACGGTGGCCTGGGCAATGTTAATTGTATTCTCTTTCCTCTCCTCTGGTCTCTTAGAGTCTTGTCTCTTACAGTCTCTTCCCTTAGCTTCTTTCTCTTTGCTTAGATTCTCTTAGATTCTCCTCCCTTAGACTCACTTCCCTTAGATTCAATTCTCATAGATTCTCATCACTTAGATTCTTGTCTCTAATAGTCTCTAATAATCTTATATTTTCTTCTGTTTTCTTCTTTTACATTGGATTCTCTTGGATTCTCTTAGAATCTCTTCTCTTAGATTCTCTTAGAATCACTTATCTTGTATTCTCTTTTCTAAGATTCTCTTAGATTGTCTTAGATTATCTTCTCTTGTTTTCTCTTACATTCTCTTCTCTTACAATCTCTTAGAATCTCTTTAGAATCTCTTCTCTTGCATTTTCTTGGAATCTTTTCTCTTACATTCTATTATCTTATAAGACAATCCAAGAGAAAGAAGAGGAGCAGAAGAGAATGGAGGAGAGAGAGTGGGAGAGAGAGAGAAGAAAATAGGAGAAAGAAATAATAGGAGAAAGAGAATAGGAGAGAAAAGGCGAAAGAAAGAAGAGAGAATGGGAGAGAGAGAGAGAAGAGAAGGAGAAGAAAAAGAGAACAAAAGGGAGTGAAGAAAAAGAGAAGGAAAGAACGAAAGGAAAAGAGAATAGATGAAAGAGAATAAAAGAGAATATAAGTGAGAGAAGAAAAAGAGAAGGAAAGAAAGGAAAGAAAGGAAAAAAGAAAAAATAATAGAAGAAAGAATAAAAGAGAAAGGAATAAAGTGTAAAAAAGAGAATAGAAGAAAGAACAAAAGACAATAGAAGGAAGAGAATAGAGTAGGATAGAGTAGAAGAGAATAGAAGAAAGAGTAGAAGAGCAGAGAATAGAAGAAAGGGAGTAGAAGAGAAGAGAAGAAAGAGAGAAGAGAGAGTAGAAGATAATAGAAGAAAGATTGAAGAGAATAGAAGAAAGAAAGAAGATAATAGAAGAAAGAGAGAAAAAGGGAATAGAAGAAAGAGAACAGAAGATAAAGATTCTAAGAGAATCTAAGAACTTCTAAAAGAAGAGAATACAAGGAATAAAGTTTAAGAGAATATAGAGAAGCAAACATCAGAATATAAGAGAATAAAATTTAAGAGAATCTAAGCAATTATAAGAGTATAGAATGTAAGTGAAAAGAATGCAATAGAAGGGAAGGGAATATACGAGAAGAAAAAGGAAGAGACTCTAAGAGAATATAGGAGACTATAAGAGAAGAGAAGAGGAAGGGAAGGGAGTATAAAGGAAGGGAAGAGCCTCTAAGAGAATATAAGAGAATAAATGAGAATGTAAGAGAAGAGGAGAGATTGTGAGAAAAGAGGAGAGAATGTAAGAGAAAAAAAGAGACTCATAAGAGAAGAGACTCTAAGAGAATATAGGAGAATAGAAGAGAAGGGAATATAAAAGAAGAAAAGGGAAGAGACTAAGAATATAAGAGAACATAGGAGAATATAAGAGGAAAAGAATAGAATAGAATAGAATAGAATAGAATAGAATAGAATAGACTAGAATAGAATAGAAGGTAAGAGAAGAGCAGAAATGTGAGAGAATAAAAAGGAAGGAAATATAAGAGAAGAAAAGGGAAGAAACTCTAAGAGAATGCAAGAGAAGAGGAAAGAATATAAGAAAAGGGAAGGGCATATAAGAAAAGGGAAGGGAATATAAGAGAAGAGACTAAGAGGATGCAAGGAAGGGAAGGGAAGTTTTCCATTAACATCCCCAGTGGCCTTACGTCTTCCTCCCATGCCACTTTGCCATGCTTCACTACAGGATCCAAGGACCTTGTCCCTGTATGTCTGGGTTCATCAGCACACTGCATGCTGGGTATCATGCATCATCTGCAAGGCTGGGCTTCCTGGAGGCTCTGTGATCACCAGGGTGTGACAGAAGCATAAGCAGAGAGGGGTCTCGGGACACATGCTCTTTGCCTGCATGCACTGCTCTGTTACGGTATTTTCTTGAAATCAGGGTGTTAAATACACATCTCTGTCCCTGTGAGTGGTACCCCAGGCTGCCAGGACACTGAGTCTGTGTAATAGACTGTGTGTGTTATGGCCTATAAGCACCCCCATCAGGTACGGTACATTTGAAGTATTGTCACTGTAAAATGTTTAGCAGATAATACCCTCTACTGAACTAGAAACCTGCACTAGTGCTGCATGCCTGGCAGGCTTGGAAAGGTAGATAAATTTGGGGCGATGCACATGAAAGCTCTACATCCAGCTCTGGTTCTCATAGGTAAAGGGCAGAGCAGGCTCAGGGGTCCATCAGCTGCACCAGAGGAGCTTTGCTTTCAAGATGTAACACTTGCTTCTCTGATAAATGACCAGTTCAAACAAGTTGAAATCAAAGTGAATTTCCCCAGAGCTGGGTGTTGTTCACATGCGGTATGTGTGGTAGCAAACGTTCACTGTGAACCAGATGCCAAACAGACCCTAGTATCTCAGATAAGCCAGTTTCCTCTCTCTAACCCTAACTCTAACTCTAACTCTAACCCTAACTCTAACACCCCTGGGTGAATTTAACCTCATGTCAGCAAAGCACTTCAGCTCAAGGTACTGAAGACGAGCTCCAGCAAGGGCTCAATCTCACCAGACACACCAAAGTGTGTGAGGGCAAGAAGCCCTTCCCGTAAGAGAGAAGGATAATTGTGGCTTTGGGTTTTTTCTACAAAGAGCTGAAGAGACCCTCAGCAGCTGTGGGAAATGCCTGCACTCCCTGGGGTACTAGTCATAGAGTCACTGAATTGTTTGGGTTGGAAGGGACCTTCACAGCTCATTGAGTCCAACCTCCCCTGCAATGAGCAGGGATGTCTTCAAGTAGATCACGTTCCTCAGAACCACATCCAGCCTGGCACTGGATGTCTCCACCACCTCTCTGGACAGCCTGTGCCAGTGTTTCACCACCCTCATTGCAAAAAACAACGCGGCAGACCTGCAGCTGGTGGTTCTCCCTCCCTCCAGCACTTGCTTTCTCCTCAGCAGTGCAGCTCATCTGCTGCGGAGCTGGGCTTCCTGTCAGGAAAATCAGCTCCCAGCCCTGAAAGTGCCCCACCAGCCTCTGCTCACACAAGCAGATCAAGATGGCAAAGCTTTGTTATTTTGTGTACATCCCCAGACAGGAGACATCATAAACAGCAAGGTCCACACATTGTGAGTACTGTGGTAGACTCCAGTTGGGTTGGAAAGGCTTCATGAGTACTCATTCAACAAGACAATACCAAGAACTTTAAACTCTGCTATTTCAAACTTAAGTGGAGCATGCTGCTTGTGAAAGACTTCTCCTGAAATAGTTAACAAATACAGCAAAAGCTCTGTCCTGGATGACAATGCTTCAGGAGTGCACTGGCTGCAGCAGGTATGGCTCATCAGGGGGCATTGCCTTGGGCAGGGGTACAAAGCCAGGTGCTGCCCCCTGATAGAACTGCTTGTGCTGTGCTTTGACTAATGTCGCTGTTTTCAGAACAGGGGATTTTAAACTCCAAGATGTTTCAGGCAGGGGTGACTTTTACACTGCATGTGTAGGACCTAAATACAGCCCTGACCAGGCCTAGGACTTGTGGTGCTCCTGCATTGGTGTGGATGACTGCTTCTCTCCCAGGTATGACCCTTTCCCTGGAGAGAGGCTCGAAGTCATGGGAGCTGGAAGCACCCAAATGTCAAGAGGAAACTGGCGACCTGCATTGTTACATCATCCAACAGGATGATTAGAAAAATAGTGGTAAATCCCCATTGAGCTGCTGCAAAACAGCCTGCAAGCAAATCCATTACTGTTTAAGCAAAAAACAATGCAATGATCCCAAATCAGGAAAGCAAATCAAGCTGAGAGTTCCTGTGAAAATATTTTCAATTAAATGAGTGTAACTGACTGGAAGGGAACCTACTTTTTGAATTAAGCAGGTAAACAAGAGCAAAATAATTTCTTGCCTGTTCAAGCGGAGGACATGGTTTCGCTGAGATTTACTGGCCCCAGGTATTTCTATATGAGGACCTAGATCTGTCCAGCTTTTAGAGTGTCATGCTGAATTTATGCCAGTATAAGAGGAAACCAAGTCCTGCATCCAGCTCTGGGGCCTCAAGAGGGATGTGGAGCTCTTGGAGTGAGTCCAGAGCAGACCATGGAGACGCTGCGAGGGCTGGAGCAGCTCTGCTCAGGAAACAGGCTGAGAGAGCTGGGCTGGTTCAGCCTGGAGAAGAGAAGGCTCCTTAAGGGGAGACCTTAGAGCAGCTTCCAGTGCCTAAAAGGGGCTACAGATAATCTGGGGAGGGGCTTTGGACAAGGGCCTGCAGTGACAGGACAAGGGGGATTGGCTTTAACCTGACAGAGGGGAGATTGAGATGACCTGTGAGGGTGCTGAGGGTGCCCAGAGAAGCTGTGGCTACCCCATCCCTGGCAGTGTTCAAGGCCATGTTGGATGGGGCTTGGAGCAACCTGCTCTAGTGGAAGGTGTCCCTGCTGACGGTGATGGGTTGGAACTGGATGAGCTTTAAGGATGAGCTTCCAACCCAAACCATTCTGTGATTCTATAAAAGATGTAAAGGACACAGAAAGCAAGTAAGCACCTTGGAGAGATGGCAATGGGGAAACGGCAGTGGCTGTGGCATGCAGAGGAGAAGACAAACACTTGGCATAAATTTAGTTCCTGATGCATTAGGTTTATAAAACTAGAGAAATTAGGAATTTCCGATGACTAATATGTCTGAGCAGAGAGCATGGGTAGTTCACTATATATCTATATATATATCTATATAACTGCTCTATTTTCTTGAACTCTTTGTTCTAAGGTGTTCTGCATGAAGCAGGAGGTTTAGTCAATATTCTCCAGATAGGACTAGCAGACTTCAATCAGGGTTGGGTTGTTTTCTCCTCTTTCTCAGTACAGTAACAAGCCTCTGTGCTAAGCTGCCTTTTCAAGTGTCTGAAGAAGCTGTATTCCCATGACATGTTCTCTCTGGATCTTCTGAAAACAACTGCCTTCTGTAGCCAGAGCAACTCCCTGTGACTGAGCTCTAACTCTGCTGCACAGCGTCAGTGACTGCTGTGAGCCTCTGGTCAACCCTATCAGCACAGATCTCTTGTTTGTAGGCAGCTGGAAACAAAGTGAAACTGCATGACCCCTCCACTACTCCCACGTGCCATGAGGAAGAGAGTCCTGCATGGGAATCAGCCTCCCGCAGTGCAGGTCACCTACCCACCAGGTTGGTTCCAGTCAAGGTCATGCTGAATCGGAAGCAGAAACCCAACACAGCCCAAGTGCTGCCCCAGTCGCTGTTGCTGCCTGCAGCATCTGAGCACTGGTAAGGTTGGATCTGCAGGGCCCTGGCCCTGCTCCCCAAATCTGGAAGACCATCCTCTCTGCAGCAGTGTGGAAGCCTGCCAGGTATGTTCCTAGGTTACTGCAGCCTGTAATTTAGGCACCTCCTAAACCAGAGATTGCTCCTTCATGTAACATGGCCTATCAGGGACTTTTCTGCTTTCCATGAGCACACAGAACCATTTTTATACCCAATCTCTCACCACACCATCAACACCCAGCTGTGCACAGCACAGTCAACACATCCCTATGCTTGGCGCTGCACGGCACCAGGCAGAGCACAAGGAACCAACACAGCCGGCACCCTCCTGGTAAATCCTGAGCTGGATCCTGCTCCAAATGGAAAACCTCTGCACCCACCTCGAGCTGTTAAGGGCTAAAGAGCGCTCTG
The DNA here is from genome assembly GCF_012275295.1 of Melopsittacus undulatus. Lineage (NCBI taxonomy): Eukaryota > Metazoa > Chordata > Aves > Psittaciformes > Psittaculidae > Melopsittacus > Melopsittacus undulatus. The sequence goes on along the minus strand of NC_047532.1, from coordinate 57,172,191 downwards.
GAACTTCACAAGGCCCAAGCTCTGCTCCACTTCGGGGCTGCACAGAAAGTGCCGAACCACTAGAGGGAAACGGGAGCGCAGCTCCCCTCTTAGGCAAACGACGGTTGAAGATGCTGAAGGTGCAACAGTGACAAGGAATGCTCTGACCACTCAGAATGAGAGTTCATTCACTCGCAGGGCACAAATGAGCACACTGAGGCAAGCTCTCATCAGTTAATTTCAGTATGGCAGAGCAGAATCTCACAGTGTTTGTCATAAGTGGTTCTCTTTAACAGTAAAAATACAGCATTTCTTTTACTGTTAAGCAGGTATCTTACTTGTATGGTTTACCAGATTATTTTCGGTGTTAGATAAAATAAACTGTACAACTGGAAGAACAGTCAACAATTAGTAGTAAGCTCCAGGTTTGTCATCTACATCAACTGCAGCTGGATGGGATCTCTGCCCTTTTCTTTATACAGCAGTAGTGATTTTGGCAGCAGAATAATGTACTTTAAAACATTTAGACATTTTTTAGTCAAATGATACAAAATTGCATACAATAATCTACCTCCTTCTGCTGGACAAAGTGCCAGTGTAATGGGTATTGTGCAATATCAGCATTAGCACTGAAACTCAGAATACCCTTTAGCCAGGTCCTGAAAGATTTAACATACGATAAGATACAACCTCCTCAATTTCCAGACAATAATCCAGAAAGGACTGCTTCAGGGCAGCTTACAGATAACCATGGCAAAAAAGCACCTGAAGAAAATGACATTATTTTCAAGTCCTTTATTCTGTTTTCTCCCCCAACCCCCTTTTCCTGTAGCTTTCTGCTGCTGTGTTTCTCTTTATAGAGTGCAGTGACACATGGGAGAACTCCTGACTTTCAATCAGTTGTAGCCACTGCTGAGATCAGGGAACAAATCCGGGCTAAACTAGGCAAGGAGTAAAGGAATCTGGTGGTGACACTATGCGGTGAAAAGGCTCCTGTCAACTCAAATAAGGAGGACTCATAGCCAGGCGAGAGTTTGTGCCACTCTAGGATGATACTAGTTTGTAACTCAGGGTGTGCAGTCAGTTTGGCTCATCTCTGCCCTCTGCAGTGCTAACACACGTGTAGCTGTCACGTTATCACCCATTCTCTTCAATTCACATGTGAAAACAAAGGTTTGCAAAAAAATGGGCAGGAAGAGACCAACTAAATAAAGCTCAAGTATTCCCATGTCATAACTAGTAGGTTTCTGTCTAGCCTGCTTTTAACAACACCTCATGGCAAGGCATGTTTGTAGGTTCAATTATCTTCAGCATTAGCAGAGTTTATTTTCATCTCCAGACAGCATTTCCAACTGCAGTGTAAATCATAGAATGATAGAATAGTGTGGGTTGGAAGGGACCTTCAAAAGCCATTTAGTTTAAATCCATTATTTCTTGTACCATCTACTGTGGATACAGCAAACTATTTACTCTGTTTTCTACTCGTACTAACCGAGCCCGACCCTGCTTGGCTTCTGAGGTCAGACGAGATCAGGCGCTTTCAGTGTGGTGTTGATGTAGGCAGCCTCTTCTCTGACAGCACCACACTCCCCCCCTGCACATGCTCTGATCCTCAATCAGCCCCAGCACCCAAAGCTGGTGGCAGCAATGGGTCGCATACCCATGCTGAGGCAACCGCTGCTGCACAGTAACCCACTGGAGCACAGAGCCCCGCAAGGCCCTGACCCCCCCTGCGCAAGCATCGCCATGCTCCTTCCCTGCCACCCCCAGCAACACGGCACTGGGATCCCTGCGGACCTGTCCCTCCACAGCACCCCACTGAGAAAAAGGGGCCCAGCATTGCCCGCAGGGGCCTCAATCACCCCAACAGCCCAGCAAGAAAAAGGGTCAGCCCCTGCAGCAAGCCTCTCTAACACAGACCTCTATATACCTACCCTCTGCTGTCTTCTTTCATAACTGACATGTCACTTGTATTCCTCGGTAATTGCTTTCCAATGCCATTGGTTAGGTTTTTACACTGTAGTATTCCCTATCAATGCTCTGATATGCTTATATCTAGTTGCCTTATGTAGTTGTTGCCATTCCCTTAAACAGCTCACTGAAACTTCTGTGTCTTGTCTCTTTAATTATTGCCCTTTTCAGATGATTGTTCCTTTACTCTTTTGTTTTTTTTTTTTACCACCCATCTCATACCCCTGATATTTATTTCCAGTAGATGGCAACCTGGCTGTGCTTTTTCTTACTTTTTCTTTGTTATGTCTCCAGACACCTCTCAGGCCAAAGCTCTTCTTTGCTCTTGAGTCTCTGCAGTGGTCAGTGGCCTGTCACAGATCCCATCTCTCCTCTCAATGTCCTTTGTGTGGAAGGAGGATCTCACCACCATGGATATGGCATTTTCTGAAAGCACAGTAGTGTGAGTATAGCACATGCTGCTCCTGTCACTCTGAACCCTTGTTTTCAGGCAGTCCTGGTGTGGTACACCTGCACTGGCATTCCTGTGTCAGACAGTCTGGTGACCCTGTGACCACCTCAACCCCTGCTGGAGCAGCCTCAGGCAGCCCAGGCAGCAGGTACCAGGCAGGGTTCCTATGAGCAGCCTCAGCAGTTATTTTCTGAGGAGGTTTCCTGGGAATGAGCTTGTGAGTGTCAGCTGCAGGTCACCACACTATGGTTCCGTCAGAGAGCTGCTTACTACACACCTGCAGCATGAAGCAGCCACATAACAGCCACCAGGACAGGTCCTCCATGGCACACAGGCTTGGGGACACGAGAGCCATAAAGAGGCTATGTGTCTCTGCCGGTGCTTTCCTCTCCCCCTCCTCCCCGGTGCGTAAATCGCATCAGCAGCCACCCTGAACAGACTCGTGACAGCCATAATCCCATCCCGGGGGATGCCACCAGCCACCTAGCAGCAGGCGCAGGGACGATAGGTGCTGGGAGGGACATGCCTATGACCTGCCAGGGCCTGGGGACAGCGGGGATGGTACTGGACACTGTCCCGGGATGGGGAGCAAAGTAGTGGAAACGGTCTGCCTCGTCTTCCATGCTGCCTGGAGAAGGAGGGGGAGCCCACCGCTGAGCTGAGCTTTGTTCTGGGTTAATTTTAGCCCAAGGAGATAAGAGAGGGGAGGCGCATGGTAGGACTTAAGGGGTTCCTCTGCCCCACTGCGGGCGGCCCCGGCCTCCGGCACCCATGCAGGCACGGAGCGGGCTATGCTGTGCCTGGGGAGACGGCGGGGCCCGACCGCTTCCACCGGCGCGGAGTGGTGCTGGCAGCACTGAACCCAGCGCACAGCCCGGTGTTGGGTGCAGAGGGCTCCTTGGGGGGGTACCCTGCCCGTGGGGAGGTAACCATGGTGTTGTACCTCAGTGGGGGGCTCCCTGCCTGGGAAAGTCGTGAGATAACCTGTGTGTCTATGTGATAATGTACTCGTGAGAGTGTCAGCCTGTGCGGCTGTACCCGACGGTGGGTGTACCTGTGGTGTGTACTTCCGACGGCAGCGTGGCCACAGCACACCGCGCTACACTCAACGTCAACCCCCACCGCCACACGCTGCCGCTGCGCTTCCTTAAGTTCCCGCCCCGTCCGGGCCTCGTCCCGCCCCTCTCCGCTCCGCCCCGCTCCCTCCAAGTGAGGGAATAAAGTTGCGGGTCGGGGCGGGCAGGCCTGGCAGGAGCAGAGCGGCTCGGGCCCGGGAGCGCGCGTCATGGCTTCGGAGGAGCTGGCACAGAAGCTGCAGCGGCGGCTGCAGCTGGAGGAGAGCGGAGCGGCCGTGGAGGGCGAGGAGGCAGCGGCCAAGGGCGAGCTGGCGGCCGAGGCGGAGCGGAGCTGCCTGACGGCCAGCGCGGGCGCGGAGCTGAGCGCCAAGCTGTGCCGGCGGCAGGACATCAACGAGGGGGCGGCGCAGCCCCGGCGGGCCGCGGTGTTCAACCCTTACACCGAGTTCAAGGATTTCAGCCGCCGGCAGATCAAGGACATGGAGCGCATGTTCCGCCTGTGAGTGGGGCCGGAGCGGAGCCGGGGGAGAACTCGCTTTGGCCGGACTCGTGGGCTCGGCCGTTGGGTTTGGGTCTCTGACTTCCCCCCGCGGGTCCTCCCAGTGCTTTTCCCGGGGGGGACATCTGGAGAGAGGCTGCCTGCTCTTGGCTGGATACTTGCATTTCTTCGCGGTTTGCGGTCGGGCTGGGAGAAGCTGCGGCGTGTTACCAGCGCCGTCTTATCCCCACATTATCACTGTGCTTTTTTCGGGGGGGACCCGGAGAGGCTGCTCGTAGGGTTTGCCTCGGACTCGGGGCTGGAGCTGAGTCGTGTGCTTAGCTCACCACCTGGTGTTGCCTCTAGTCTACCTGGGTGTGGGACGGCGGCTGTTTGTGGTGGCACCCATATGCTGTGGGTTTGGAGGATGCTGTGTCCCGGGGCCTCGCAGCAATGCTGGGGATCTGTCTCTAACAACCGTGACCCTGAACATCCCTTTTAGTTCTGCCTGGCAGTGCTGTAGCTCCTTCCACGGTCCCATTTGTCAGGCTTGATGTTCCCTCCTGTGCACCCAAACAAAGCTTGTCTACAGCTTCCTCTTGCTTTGCCCTTCCTGCGGGCTAGGATAGGGATCCCCTCCTGTCAGGAAGGTTTGTATTAGAGTCGGGCTGCTGGTGGCAATGCAGAGAGGTGCTTCTGTAAGCAGAAAGGTTTGGCCCTCCCTCGGACTATGATCATGCCGTTTTCTCTACAAGCCCTGTCCTGGATCGTGCATGGGTGGCTTTATGTGTGCTCAGGCTTCCCTCCAGCAATGCAAACCCCTGTGCTCCTGGGGATCGATATTCTCCCAGCCCCAAGGAGAGGGCTCCAGCAGGCCTGGCTGCCGGGCTGGGGGTGAGCTGCTGCCCAGCGTGAGGCAGGACCACAGAGGACTTACAGGGGCTTTCATGGCAAAGTGCAGAGACCTGTTTCCACTTTCAGAGATGACGGCAGCAGGGCTTGTAACTTGTTAGGTTTTTGTTCTCCTATGTGGAAGCTTCCCTGGGCACCCTGGAGGCTGGGGGTCATTGCGAGGCTCAAGAGCCTGGTTAAGTGCTCTTGGTGCTATACGGTGTTGCTGGCTCTGTCTGGGGCTGTTGCTGCAGGAGACCAGGCAGCCAGCCTTCCGAGCTCACCGGAGTTCTTTGTTGTACAGGCAGTGTTTTGTCGGCAGCTGGGCGCGGGAATTGAAGCGGGATGGGTGAGCCTGCTCTTCTGCCTGCTCCTGTGTGTCACTTTTGACGATGGTTAAAGGGGTCTGCTCTGTGGAGCACTGAGACATGGCACTGTACGGGCAGGAGGACAAACGATGTAGGCAGCTGCAATGGCCAGAAGCTGCGGGGGAGAGCCTGGAGTGGGCAGCAGCACTGCTTCAATAGAGATGAGGAAAGGAACAGCGGTGGTTTGGGGAATAAAAAGTAGCAGAGCTGAATTGCAGCCGAATTTTTCAACAATGAGCTCATTAAACGCCAGCCTTGTAAGTGGGGAAACCTAGGCTTTGCAGTTGAATGCTAATCAGATGGTCAGTGTAGCTGGGAAACATTGCACGCCCTGTGAGGACTACTGTAGCTGAGTGCCGGCTGGTTGTGCCAAAAGGGAAAGAAGCTAGGCTGCTGCTCCCCGGACAGTTGGATGGAAAACCCCGTCCTGGTTTTCCCTCTGTTACAGGCACCTGGCATTTGCAGTGGTAGAGAATCTGGTCTTTGCTCCATCTGCTGCCAGCGACCTCTTTTCAAGTGTCAGCTCACACCATGTGCTCTATCAGGAGAGGAAATATTCCCCTTAATTCCTGCCAGTCAGAATTTAAGTTAATGTGATTAAGGCTTTTATTCTCTATATGACTTATTAGCCGTGGGCACCACAACCTGGGATCTTTACTAAAGTGAAGTAAGCTTTTGACAGACAGGCATGTGTCTTCTCACTACACAGGATGCAAGTTTCCACTGTGCGACTTCCCACCCAAAAGTGTTTCTCATCAGTTTAGTCTGACTTGTAAACCTATAGCTTGGACTAAACATGAGCTTATGGGACCTGGGCACAGTATGGGCTGGGCCAGGGTGCTCCAGCCAGAAAGAGGGACTTGCTTGGGATTGTGGCTGCTCTGGTGTTTGCCAGGGCATTCCACAGTACAGCTGGTGGCAGTGACCAACCTGTGCCAGGGTGGAAGCGAAGGGCTTGTCTGAACATGGGGCTTCCCAAAATCCAGTTCTTCACCCAGGTCCTCTGTATTGCTGCACCAGGAGCATCCTTCCAAAGCAGAAATGATGCTCCTTGCTCTTACTGCCGTGGTTGGGCTCACTTCTCTTGTCCAAGACTCTTGGCAGCATCCCCCCATTTTGGCACTGTTCCCTTGGAGATGGGGTGCAGGTATCTGTTGTGGGTGCTGGGTACAGGTAGCTCTTGGGGTGGGTATCTTTTTTTGGCAGAGGGACCAGCAAGTCTGCAGCTCAGGCTAATTATAATGTGACCTAATTAGCTGCCTGTTCTGACAGTGAGTGAGGACTGTGGTAGCCATGATAACCTGCCTTCACCAAGTCTTGCACCTCAGGAGCTTTGCAGTGTTACAGCTCCCCTTGGGTACCCTCTTGTCCAGATAAGTGTCAGAGTAGCGTATGAAAGCCAGGCCAGTGAGGCTGTTCCAGGCAGGAATGACCTTTCTGAGGGAGGAAAGCAGACATCATCTGCAGGGTGCGAGGGAGTGGAGAAATTCCAGCCTCGCTGCTGCTTTTGTATCTAGGGAATTCCATGCGTTGCCTGTGTATCTTGAAGTGCCTTGTGCTTTGCTGGTGGGAGAGGCTGTGCTGTCCCCTCACCCTCCTGGAGCTATTTGGGAGCCACTCACCCTGTGCCAAAGGATGTGTCTGATGTGCTGCAGCAGACCTGCTTGCTCCAGTGCTACCATGCTTCCACTGTGATCAGCTGTCTCTGGAGCCCAGTGCTCAGGGACATTATCCCCACAGGGACTCCACCACCCAGCCCGGGCCCTGCATGCTGTGGTGCCTTGGGGTCTTGCCCAGGTCTTGCTGGAGGATATTTTGATCTTGCTGTCATGTCCCTTCTAAAGGAGAGTTCCTGCTGCCCAGGCCTGGGAGGATGGAGCCGCACGCGGCTGAGGAGCCTGTCCATGCCTCCACCCTGCTGTGGAAGAATTGTTTCCAAAGCTCTCAGCAATATCTCAGTTGGAAGGGACTTGCAGTGATTGAGTCCAATTGCCTGTACTGAGTCAGGGCTGACCCAAAAGTTAGAGAGTGTTAAAGGCATTGCTCAAATGTCTCTTAAACACTGACAGGCTTGGGACATTGACCATCTCCCTAGGAAGCCTGTTCAAGTGTCTGACCACCTTCTTGGTAAAGAAATGGTGCTTCATGTCAAGTCTGATACTCCCGAGGCAGCTTTGAGTTGTTCCCATGCATCCTATCACTGGATACCAGGAAGAAGACATCAGCACCTACCTCTCCATGTAGGGTGAAACACAACCCTCAGAGGGAATAAAGTATTGGTTAGGATTTTGAAATATTTAAGTGAAGATTATTGCCACTTCAGCTTTATTTCAAAGCCTGTGTTAGGCCATTGCAGCATACAGAAAGTGCAGATCAAAGTACAGGTGCCCACAGCATATGGAGCAAGCTCAGATACAGCACATGTGAACAAGGAGGACAGGTTTTCTTTCCAGCCCTTCTCAAGGAGCATGAATGTTTAGAAACTGCTCTTTGATCCTTCAGTGTTTGGGAATTCTCTTCAACTATCCTTTTATTTCCCCTGTTTTTCCAATGGCTGGGAGGTGACTGCAGAGTCAATACCGGTGTTGCAGTCCTCAGCATCTCCTTTCTCCTCTCCTCCTGATGCCTCTTTCTTCTGTGGTGTAACCCCCCAGTTACGCTGCATATAACACCAGTACGATGACTGTACTTGGGCTGTAATAGTCATAACAGACTTCTTTGCTCTTAAGCAGATCTACTGAGCAGGTATTCCCTCCTTTCCTTCAATGTGCTCCTGCTTTCTTCTCCCAGCACTTCAGCAGCCCAGATGGAAGCGAGCCAGTGTGGGAATCTGGGTGCATCCTTGCTGCAGATCTTGGCACCTGCTGTGGTGGCAGTGCTCTGGAGCCATATCACACCAGCCTGTGTTCCTGTTCCAGCCATCGCAGGTGAGGACCTGCCATGGCACTGACTTGATGCTGGGGTTGCCTGCCTGTGATGTGAGATGTCTCTGCCTCTTGGCACAAGAACCCCTCTGTCCATGATGCCTGCATGTCACCTGGATGAAGCTTTACTTGTGTCCCAGGGAGCTTTGAGCCCAAAGGAAGCAAAGCCCCAGTGTCACAGCAGGGATGGGAAGTGCTGGCAAGGCACCTGAGTGCTCCATACGCTTGCTGCACCATTCCTGGGGTATAGGATGGGATGGCTCCCCAGAATGTCAGGAGAGGGACTTTTTTACATGGGCATGTAGTGATGGGACAAGGGGGAATGGCTTTAAACTGACAGAGGGGAGATTTAGGTCCGATATTAGGAAGAAATTCTTCCCTGTGAGGGTGCTGAGGGCCTGGCACAGGTTGCCCAGAGAAGCTGTGGCTGCTCCATCCCTGGCAGTGTTCAAGGCCAGGTTGGATGTGGCTTGGGGCACCTTGCTCTAGTAGAAGCTGTCCCTGCCCATGCAAGGGGTTGGAACTGGGTGAGCTTTAAGCTCTTCCAATTCCAGTGATTCTACAATGTGCTTAGAGACCAACTTGCCCTCGTGCCCTCTTCCAGCGCCGCTTGTGGGGGCTGACCAGTGCCCATCACCAGAACAGAGCTGCTCTGTGGGCAGTGACTCGGGTGTGAATGGTATTAGGCATCTCCCAGAAAGCAGACAGTGGGGTTTTTGGTAGGGCTGAGGTGTGCCAGGAGCATCGGTTGACTAACAAGTTGCAGTCTGCGTTGTGCCCCATGGTGCCTGTGTCAGCAGGGGCTGGAGGGAACACATTTCACCATCTCACATGCCCTATAAATATGCCTCTCCCGAAATAGTCTGGCTGCACGGCCCGTGGCAGCCGAGTGGCTCTGCTCAGGTCCTAAAATACTTTGTCCGCTTTCATAAATGAGGGGGGTGGGGAGAGAATGCAGTAGTCTGCAGCATGCTGCTGTTGCTCTGTTGGGGCTGGCACACAGCATCCGGGGGGCTTCAGTGTCCCTCTGGCTGTTCCCCACTGCAAGGGGCTGTTAATCTGGTTTTGGGGTGCATCTCGGTGCTAGCGGGTGTGCTCCTTAACACCCATTGTGCGGCTGGTACAGCGTGCTGCCCTGCCACCACAGCCTGCCGCTGGCAAGTCCCCATTTCTCACAATTCTGGCTTTGTGCTGCCTCTCTGCGGGAATGATGAGCCCTGAAGCCGTGCCCCATGCTTAACCCTTTCGGGGCAGTGCATTTACTGGGGCAGGCACTGAGGGCTGGTGTTTGCCTGTGGGTAGTGTCTACTAGAAGCAGGGTGAGATGAGCATGGCAGGCAGGGTAGGGCTTCTGCCTTCATCTCCATTACCCAGCGTTTCTGAGAGGGGATGGGCAGTGTTTGGGACCCTGTTTGGGTAGCCCTTGGTTGGGATCATCCTTCTTCTGCCCCCAGACAAAAGGCAGCGTGAGCTTCCTGGGGCCAAAACAACCAAGCCCAAGTGCCTCCCTGCCACTTAATGGTTTTGCTGCTGTATCTCATCAAATGCACTGCGGCTCCAACCACCTTGCTCTGGAGGAGCAGCTCCACACCCTTCCTCCCAGACTTCAGGGAAAAGCAAATTGGCAATTAAACATTGCACTCATCATACTTCTGTAAGGTCTTGAAAGTGTGTCTTGGAGCTGGGCTGGGTGATGCTGTGGACATGTGCCTTAATTAACTGACGCCTTCGTCGCTGTGATGAGCCTGCTGCTTTTCTTCCGTGTGACGTCTCAGGTTTGTGACCTGGTTTCTGCTCTGATAGAGGTTTCTTTCCTAGTGCTCCAGAAAGCTGCCTGGCCTGGTGGGCTTGTGGGTTTGGGTGTAGAGCCTGCAAGCAGATTGGTAGCAGGGGTTGCACTCCAGCCTGGTGGTGATGTCCCTGCCATTTGGTCTCTTGGGCCTGAGACCCTTGGAAACAAAGAGGCAGAGAGAGTATAAAACATGCCTGTAGAGTCAGGGGGACTCTGGAAAGCTGCTGAGGCTGCCTCAGTTTGGGGGGGAAAGCACCCTCTACCCAGGCTTGTGGAGGCAGGGGCAGAGCTTTTGGCTGCAGCCCTGCCTTGTGCTGCCCATGCCTGCAAGCAGCTCGGGGCCAGCGGCTTTGTTCATGCCTTCCTGTGCCACAGCTTCCTCTGAGGCTGTGATGTTTCTCACCTGGAAAGGGCTTTCTTCCAGGGTAACCACAGCTGTGCAGGTCGTGGTCTGCTACAGCCCTTATGTCTTTGGAAGGGAGCTAACAGTCAATGAAAGATGATGGGTGGGAGGGTTTGACTGGCTCCTGCTTCAAAGGATTTAACTCTGTGAGGACTGAGGTGGAGGCGAGGGAGCAGTGGCACATGTGCACTGGGGCTGACCCTAGCTTGGCAGACCCTGCCCTGTCCTCCCATGTGAGCCCCCAGGCAGGACCTGGCTGAGGGAGGGTTGTTGATGAGAGAGGTGATAGCAGAGCACCCGACTCTCCAGACTTTGGCCTTTGAAACCAGTGATGACCCTGGCAGTGTGAAGCACAGGTTGCTGTGTGGGCTGGATGCTTACACACAATGAATGTGAGGGGAGAATTGGTGTGTGGTCCCAGGCTGACTGTGGCAGGTCTCTGTCTCCCCATCCCTAAAGCACTCTGCTCCTTGCACAGGTGCTCTCTTCCTGTAAAGAGTCCATGCAGTCCTTTTGCTCCACTGGGATCATGATCCCACTTCAGTCTTGCTCCTAGTGTCCTAGAGGTGGGCACTGTCTTCCTCTGCCAGCCTGGCCCTGTGATGCAACCCGCAGCACTAGCTGGGATTGCTGTGCTTCCCCAGGACCGCTGTTTTGCCCTGCCGAAGCACTGGATAAACAGCTGCCCTGAAGCATGGTGCTTTTGTGGTACAAAACCATTTCCATTTCGTAGAGAAAAGATCTTAACAGCTCTGTGTGTGTGTGTGTTTTGCCTACAAAGAGATATATCTGCTTTCTGCTGGGTTGCTCTGTGTTTCTTGTTTCTCCTCATTGAGTAGCAGACCTGGCAGGAGTTGGCTCAGGCACGCATTTCCTCCCTGTCCTGGTGCATGGTGTAAAGCTGTGTGCAAGTAACCTTTGTGCCCGGCACGCAAGTGGGTGAGATGGAAATCCCACTCAGATAAGCCGAGTTCCTCCATGCTCCTTCTGTGTGGGTGGTTTGGTCTGAGCTCCCCTGAGCACTTCGCTATCTGAGGCAGCTCTGAAAGCTGTCAGCTACTTCCCTGAGCTTAAAATATCTCAGTGCTGGTCATGTCCTGCAGCTTTCCTCCCCTGAGCTTTGAGCCATGCTGTGACTTTATCCTTTGGCATAGTTCCTCTTCTGGGAAGATGGAGATGGGGATTTTAAAGGCTGACCCACTCACTTTTGCACCCTGTAGGTATGACTCAGGACGGGATGGATACATTGACCTGATGGAGCTGAAGCTGATGATGGAAAAGCTGGGAGCCCCGCAGACCCACCTGGGGCTGAAGAACATGGTCAAGGAGGTGGATGAAGACTTTGATGGGAAGCTCAGCTTCCGTGAGGTGAGGGTGGCCTGCAGGAGCAGACAGGGATGTGGCTATGGGATGAAGGGAGGAGGCAGCCAGATCTGTACTCTGGCTGTTCCCTCTGTGTTTCTTCAGCTCTGGGGTGCAATGGCGAAGCAGGGAAGCTTCCTCATGCCATGGGGAGCTCGAGCACTGTCAGCATCCATCTCCATGTGGTAGCTGATGCCAAAACTCTCTAACCTCCGTGCTTGGTTCGTGAGCACATTTGAGCTGGGCTGCAGCTGCCTGGGAGTGCTGACAGAGCTCCTTGCTGTACTTGGAGGTGGCACATCCCTTCAGTCACAAGATCTCACTGCTGGGCTCCTGTGATACAGTGGCTCAGGCCTCATTTGAGGTGCAGGGCAAGGGCTCTGCTCAGAGCAGCTGATTTCATGTGACACTGGAGGCTTCCTCTTCCAGTTTATACTGGGTGGTCACCTCCATGCACCAAGGAACAAATGTGATTCAGCAGCTCAGTGCTGGATGCTGGCTCAGCAGGGACACAGTGAACAGGTGTCACTGCTGGGCTGAGACCACTGGGAGTATGAACAGGCCAGGAACTGCTGCTAGGCAGATAGGGAGTTTGAGCAATGACCTATGTGCATGCACAGGTACCCAACTTACCTTAGCAGGAAAGGGGAGTTCAGATGCCAAAACCTCCTGCTGCATCTTTGCAGGCTTTGGTTGCTGTCTCAGAAGCGTATGTCACACTGTGGCATCCCAGGGGATGGCAGCAATGGGACTGTGCTCTTGCCATGCCCCCTATGTGGTGGTGGTTTGGTAGTGAGACAAGGCGCAGAGCTCTCCACAGCTCAGGACATGGAATTGTTAATTTTGGAGGTTCTGAGGCATTTGTCAGTGCCTGGGAGGGAGGAAGAGCAGCCACAGCCTATGTCTGGCTGGGCTGGTTGGGGTGAGGGGCAGCTCACAGAGCTGATGCTCCGTCTCTCCCTGCTTTCACCCCCCCAAGGGTTTTCTTGCATTTCTTTCTCTGCAAGAGGGCAGCAGTACAAGACAGAGGCCAAAGACTGTTGAGTTACAGGCCCCAGCACTTAGGGAGCAGGGAAAGGCATGCAAATCTGGGAAATGAGAGCCTGTTGCTTTACACAATGAAAGCCCTAAGCCAGCAGTTCCTCTGGGCAGAGAAGATGTGCCAGGTCAGAGGTGAATTGGGGTGTAATGAAGAATCCAGTGGAGCAGGAAGATCACCATTCCCTTGGCCCCAGGTAAGACTGTGATTGCCAGATCATGGTGGGCTGGAGGAGCTGTGTGCCTCCTGGGCCATCCTTCACCCTGGATGAAGAGCTGGGGCAGCCTCTGGGTTTGCTGCAGGGGCTCCCTACTGTGAATGTAAGTGCCTTTATCCTCAGAACTCTGTAAGGTACCAGCAGCAGAGGGAGCAGCTCCTCTTCCCCTTGGAGCACAGCCCCCCCATCAGCTGGCATGGTCTGCTTGTCCTTCCAGCCCTTGGCTTTACAACAGTTGGTGCTGTTGTAGCTTCTTACCAGATGCAAAATGATGGTCAAGCAACCCCCAGCTTGAGTGGCTCATGGGTTAGAATGAGGGAGCATTGTTGGCAGAGCTCCAGGGACAAATTACATAGCAGCTTTGTCATGTACCCAGAGCTCCTTCTGTGAGGAGCAGGGTGCTTCTTGCTTCATTGCAGATGTGCTGTGTCCAGCTGCTGTGTTTGGGCAGAGGGCTGGCAGGGAGGAAGGTTTCACAGTGGGTGAAGAGGCCTGAACTGACCTGTAGCACTGTCCCACTCTGCTTCCTGTTGGTGGTGACAAGCAAGCATGTGAAGGGTGATGAAGCTGACTTGGGACTCTCAGACGACACAAGGAAAAGCTCTGGTTTAAATGAGTGTCTGAACTTGGAAGGGTTGAACTCAAGTGCTGGAGGGCTCCTGTTTGCCTCTCCCAGAGAATGACAAGTCCTGACATTCCTGCCTGAAGACCTGCTTCTTGTGGCTTGCTAAAGACCTCTAACTTGCAGTAGGTCACCTTTTGCTGCTGCTTTGAGTAGTATCATGTCCTCTCATTTCAGGTAAGCTGTTGTCTGGGAAGCAGGCTTTGTATGGCTCTGACTTGCTGCTGACAAACTGCTGGTCCCATTAGGAAAGCTGCCTTCTACCACTGGCCTTTGAGCATCCATCAATACATCAACAATTAACTGCACAATTGCAGCAAAGGAATTTGGGCTTAAAAAAAAGATGATGTACGGTGTGTGGAGGAAACACCTCTGACTGCCTGCTTCTGTCATGACCACAGGAAACCAGAGTTAATTGTTATAATAGTAATGTCTAACTGTGGCTGCTGTCTAGAACCCTCAAAAATCCACCCAATGTTCACCGTGCCCACATCAGCTTAAATGCTCACCCACATCATGTGTTTGCTGGCAGGGCTGGTGCAAACCATAGCCTTGGGAGACACTGCTTTTCTGGCAAGCTGTTGCAAGGCTGCTGCTGCCAGTCAATCCTGTGCCTTCCCTCACATCTCTGAGGCCAGCATGGAGCCTGGTGGGGCTGCGTAACTGCAGCATCACTCTGAGACCTGGCAATGGAAGGTAGATTTTGGATCATAAAGGATGTGAGCAGATACATCTCTTCTTTTATGGGGTTACATGGTGGAAAGTGTGTCCTCTTGTCCTCCTTGAGAGCACAGCTTTTAAAGGTATCAACATTATTCACTTGTTTTTCCTCTATTGCCCTTTTCCTGAGGCTTAGCTGCAGGTTATGTGCCCTGGGCCCAGCAAGAGTGTGAGACAGGCTGGGAATGGAAGCTGAATGCAGATTGCTGGTGGTCTCGATAGCAAGGACTGATGCCCTGGGGGCAAGTAACTGGTGAGATGAGCTGCAGCTGATGTGCTAGTGTAAGGATTGCTCCTGTGGAAACCAGCATGGTGGCCCCATAGTCCACCTTGCTGGGTGCTTGGGCTCATGTTATGCTGTGTCGGCCCCAAAAGGAAAGCAGGGACTGAATCACCTTTAGCTCAGCCCACATCTTGTGGCTGTGGCAGCCCATATTCCACCCCTGGAGGATTGCTGTGCTGTCCTGTAGTTTCAGGATGATTCATGCACAGTTGTACTCATGACTGGGTGTTTCCAGTTCCTCCTTGGGCAGCAGCTGTAGCAGACCTCAGGATTGTGCTGCCTCTGCTGCTCTTTTCCAATGCTAGGAAGTGGGACTCGCAGGGTGGAGCAGAAACTGTGAGGAGGAGCCATCACTAATGCCAGCCTGGCTGCCAGCCCTGTGTCTCCTCCCTGGTGGTGGAAGAGGAGAGGAACCAGCCTGAGCCCAGCATAACTGAGCAGAGGGAGAGGATATCTTGGGCAGGATTTGGTTTCTTTCTGAGCAGGATGTTCTGCCTGTTCAGCAGAGCATCATCTAATTTCTTCCATGTGTTTGGAAGGGGGAAAGTTCCCTCCCCAACCACAGCCTGCTGTCTGGCTGCTCTGTGCTGAGCATGTGCAGGTTATGAGGCAGCAAGCAAAGCCTGGTGAGTCTGCCTCTGTGAGAGGCAGACAGTGTTTCTGTCGTCTTCACACCCTTCCCCATGGGAAGCCTCAACACCAGCTTCAGCAAGCAACTTAGAATCATAGAATCACAGAATGGTTTGGGTTGGAAAGGACCTTAAAATCATCCAGTTCCACTCCCTGCCATGGGCAAGGCCACCTTGCGCTAGACCAGGTTATTTCAAACCCCATCCAACCTGGCCTTGGACACTGCCAGGGATGGAGTATTCACTTCTTTGGGCAGCTTGCTCCAGTGCCTCACCACCCTCACAGAGAAGAATTTCTTCTTTATATCTAACCTAAATCTCCCCTGTTTAAGTTTGAACTCATCACCCCTTGTCCTATCACTACAGTCCCTGATGAAGAGACCCTCTCCAGCAACCCTCTAGCAGGCAAGCAGATGCTGTGACTTTGCTGCCCTCCGCTGGGACAGCTCAGACTCTCTGTAGGAAGAAGCCAAGTCCCCAGCCTAGCAGCTTGAGGATCACAGCACTAGAGGTGTTTGATGTTCCTGTGCAGTTCCAGGATTTATGGGCAGCCCAGTGTGATATGTGCAGCCCTCTGCCCTGGACTGAAGCAGTGCAGCTTTGTGCTGCCTTTGAACCTGGGTGACTTGTCCCGGTCTCTGTTCTTTCCACACTGTTCCGAGGACTGAGACATCTCAGGTGGCTAAGAAGAGCTGGCAGTTACAGAACATCTCAAATGATGCATAGTGCATCACATCTTAACCTGGATCTCTGTTAGCAGGTAGTAAGTGGTGGAGAGATCTTTATTTTTAAGCAGACAAATTTTTGCATCCTTTCTGTAAAATAAAGTGTTTTTCTCATTTGTTTCCCAGTTCAATTCACGTGCCAATATGCACTCTGTTGCAGTGATTCTGGATTTAAGTGTCTGTGGTCCAGTGCAGAGCAGAGGTTTCTAAACAAGTTGCTCTGTGCACAGTTGTTCAAGCCACTCAATCACAATGGTATGCCCATGCTTAGGCTGCTGTCCTCTCTCCCAGGAGTGCACTGGTCCCTCTGTGAAGGGACCCTGGCGTTCAGTTGTGAGCCAGGGCCATTTTTGCCCTGCTTTCTATGTCATGGGCTATCATTTGACTCCCCAGAACACTGGGGAAGCTGATGGGTGGCTTGTGAATGCATCAGTAGGGTGTGGGGACATAACAAAGTATATCTGAGCCTACTGCATGGTTGTATGAAGCAGATGATCTTCCTCTGTCCATGTAGCAGCACAGGCTCAGTAGGAGCTGTGCTTTACCAGGAAACCCTATTTTCCTATGGGATTCCTACTTTTAGTCTGACAGGGCTGTGCACTAAAGCTGGGTACAAGGTCCATGGCACTGCTTGATTTGTATAGACCTGGATTCCTTTCCTCAGAACTGTAAACTCAAGCCCCCTGCAGGTGAATGTCTGTGCTGTTTGTTTTGTTTGAGCCTCAGCGAAGAGCTTGAACGTTTTCTCTCTGTATTGCTAGTTCCTGCTGATTTTCCATAAAGCTGCAGCTGGGGAGCTGGAGGAGGACAGCGGCCTGTTGACTCTTGCAAAGCTCTCGGAGATAGATGTCTCCATTGAGGGAGTCAAAGGAGCCA
This sequence comes from Melopsittacus undulatus, assembly GCF_012275295.1. Taxonomy (NCBI): domain Eukaryota; kingdom Metazoa; phylum Chordata; class Aves; order Psittaciformes; family Psittaculidae; genus Melopsittacus; species Melopsittacus undulatus. The sequence goes on along the minus strand of NC_047532.1, from coordinate 57,155,385 downwards.
AGAACTTCTTTGAAGCTAAGGTATGGTGTGGCAAAGAGAAACATGAAAAAGCTCTGTATGTATGCCTTAACTGTTACTGAGACATTGACCCTTCTTGCTTTTGAATAGAAGATATGCCTAGTATCACTTCCTAGCTAAAAGGATGTGTATTTCATGATTCCCACCCCAACCTCAGCTATAGCTTTTCCCATCAAACTTCGTTGGACTCTGTCTACATCCTTCTGCAGATCAGTCAACACTACAACAGCTTAATTTACCACCTCTGCTTTGGGTCTTGCAGGGCCAGCCACAGCAACTGGCCAACCTGTGGCCCTGTGGCTGTGAGCTCTATGGAAGACGCTGGATGACAGCTTTTAAAGTCAAAAGTATCCTGGAAACTAATGCAATAGGGACAGTGTTTCCCATCTTGCAAAACCTCCCTTAACCAGAACACTCTTGAGTTCAGTGGTGAATGGAGTGTTTTGGAGTATAAGATTTCAGACATCTCTTTTTTGAGCAGCTCTCTAACCTTTGGAATCAGAATTATTCTACAGGGTTCTGGGGTTGGTAGAAAGAGCTTTGCACCATTCAAAGCTGACAAAGCACCCTTTTTGAAAGCTCTCTCGGAGAGAAAGTAATCCTGTTTGTTTATACAAGAAGTTTTTTTTTCCCAAGAGCATAGCATAGCTCTTGCACAGTAGATGTACTGAGATGAAAGCTGGAAAAATAGCCAGCAAATAAACAATGTCTCTTTGATCTGCAGATTATCCATTGTGTAGTATGATGTTCTCAGATTTGGCTGTCATTCAGAAATGTCTTCTGCAGTACTTTCTGCCACTGTACACTCACAACTTATGCTATGCTGCCTGCCTACAGAAAGAATGTATGTGACCCAGTACTGATAGCATCGTTTTGGTCACTTGTTAGTGACTTACTAGTAAATGACCTTTCTTTTTTTGATGTTCAAGTCAAGCAAGCTAACAAGTACTTGATGTAAATACCCAAGCATTGCAGTGTAATTAATACTTGAGCTACCCTGACAGAGCACTGGGTGACACTGCAAACAGTTCTTCATTACTCATCTGGGAGTAGTTTAGGCTCTGTCTCTTCTTCTGCAAGGCTTGACATGTTTTTATTTTCTCTTTCCCATAAAGGTTCAAGCTCTCTCTTCAGCCAGTGAGTTTGAAGCAGAGATAAAAGCTGAGCAGGATGAGCGAAAGCGGGAAGAGGAAGAGAGGAAGCACCGCCGAGCAGCTTTCAGGGAGTTAAAGTCTGCATTTACCCAGTAACCGACCAGCCAACATGCACTCTGAGATTGCACATGACTTGGTACGTTTCCCAGATCAAGGCTCCACCTGGAGAGAACTGCCTGGATCCTGCCTAAAACTCGTTACAGCTTTGCTAGCCTTCCTCTCCTGAAGATCCTCCTGAGTATAAGGGCACAGTTCTTGCAGTTACTATGCATTCATAACAAAGTGGATCCTAAGAGCTGTGTACATGCTGTTGTGCTCTGAACTGTCAGGAGTACATTGCCCTGAAGCAGACACAGCAGGTAGCAAATCATGGGTGAGCACTGACAAGTGTCATGCTTGCCTACTTTATTCTTTCCTTCTTTTCTATACATTCTTTTTCTGTTAACACCATATTAATTAATTCCTTGCTTGCAGGCAAGTAGTGAGGTCTTGTGTAAATCAGGGTGTACAAATTACAGCTTGACTTCCTGTACTTTTGTACTGCTGTTGGGTGTTGTCACCCTTTCTCAAAGCCCCGTGCCACAGGCACTGTGAAAACACTGTGAAGAGAGGTAGTTACTAGGGACATGGATCAAATTAGTTACCATTTCCTGTAGTATTTTCTGCCACCCAGCATGTTGTAGAGTCTTCCAGTTTTTCTTCTCTGAAGTGCCATAGTAACAAATCTTTCTGTAAGAGGCAAGAGTTCCCCAGACTTTAAAGGGAGGAAGCTGGCTCTGTCTTAAATGAGGAATAGAAAACTGAATTGCCTGACCATGTATCTTCTTTCACATTCCATCGCATTTAGTGTACTATATGGCTTCACTGTATTTTCCAGCCTTAGGCAGCTCTATCTGTTTTTAAAGGATATTGCCAGCTGGACAATCCAATTGGATGGCACAATGGGGTTTTCTATTTGGAAATCCTGAATCATGAAGGTGACATTGTTTGTGATTTCATTAGAGCCATGACACACAACCAGCCCAGCATACTGAGCAAATCTCTGCTCGAGAAGGAGAGAGCAGCAAGGTGAGCATATTTAGCTGGACTGAAATCAGAGGGCTTGCACTATACTATTAGCCATTTTCTTCTGCAAGCACAGGAAACTTGCCCGCAAATGTTAAAATGCCCATTGCTCATCTGGATATACATACACTGTAGGTCAAGGGAGCTGTGTTCCCTCTGAGACCTCTCTTGAAACATGGTTTTGCTCAAATTTTGCCTCTGCTATTGCCCCACTTTGTGCTTCTTTCCAGAATGAAACTCACCAGTCATGTTTTCATTTGTCTGTTTTGCTTCTTAAACTGTGAGCACTAAACTGTGAGCATGGAATAATAAATAGAAAAAACCTCTACTCTTTAATGTCAGGTGAAAGAATTGCTAAACAATTAAACTGTGTATATATATCTTCACAGATTATATTTTATAAATCACGCTTTTTTAGCTAAATATTTATAATTAAATGTTTTTATACTTTACAACAAAGCAGATAATTTCATCTTTCAATTATTTCTCCTGTTGCTGAAATGTACAAATAAAGCATTGTTATCTTCTGTCTTGTCTCTGGTTTATCTTAGGTCCCTGACTATACCATTTTGTTCACAAATTACAGTAGTGATCCCCAAAACTCTGTGTCTTGATGTGGATGAATAAGGGAAGTATCTTCAGGCAGATGCTCAATAGCACTTCCCCTTCTCTGCAGCAGTTCTGGTGTAAAAAGCCCTAATGTTTGCAATTCCTCAGAAAGGGACATGGCTATTTAAATATTTGAAATACTGTCCACTGCTAAATGCTGACATCTGAAGGTTTTCAGCCTTCTATTATCTTAAAATAGCCACTGTCTCAGCTGTGGTAGTGCCCTAGCTGGGATCTAGGCAGGTTGCTTTAGCTACGTTTCTCTTCACATTTCCTCCTGCGTTTATGGAAAGGAAGAAGGGAATACATGGATGTTTGAAAATGGGTCTAAGCATCTTGTTCCTACTGTTGCTGATGTGTTAAGCTTCACTGGCATGGTCAGTTTGGGAGAGGGAGGGTGTGCTCAGGAGGAGGTTTAACAATGCATTGTTTCAGGTATAGTCCAGTGGTGAAATGGAAGATGCAAATAATTTATCCAGTGTGACTCCTACTCTGTACATTGTCAGCAGTTGATGCTGTGTGTATGTGGGCGATTGGGTCTCGGAGGTGAGTTAAAACTAAGATGAAGGCTCCTTAGTCTCTGCTTCCAAGGAAAACTGCAACACTGCAGCTTTTGATTTCTTCTTTCCACTGCTCACTTGTGCTGCTTTGCATGTGCAGCTGTGTGAGGAGCTGGGGGCAGCGGGAGGAGAGGGTGGGTAAAGGTCTTCCAGTGGTGTTATTCCAATAGATGCCAGTCAACTCCAGCTGACAGATTTCAATAAGGAAATGTGCAAAGTGTGGTAGTTGTGTTTAGCTCAAATAGGTGCTGTTAGCTGCAGCCTTCATTCAGTACAACAAACAGTAAGTGCTTTTGGGTGTGCATTTATTTTGAATTTAGCTTTCAAAAATTGACATTAGGAAATTAACTGCATTCTAAATTGCTCTGTTTTGCTGGCAATTATTGGGTTGAATAACAATGTCATTAGGTTATGCAAAAGTACTTAAAATTGCTTAGCAAAACCTCCCATCTAATACTTACTGCCTGACAATTCTTAATTAGCATTTACGATCCTTGATCCTCTGACCTTTTATGCCTGATGTCACCACGGGTGGTTCTTAAAGGTTGTGGCAATCCCAGCTCTCTTTACTGATACCTGCTGGTGCATCAACACTGGTCTGGCATTCCTGACATGCCCCAAGTGGCGCTAAGTAGAGAAGGCTGATTAAAAGCCTGTTGTGCTTTTTGGTCTTCCCCTGAAGAGCAAAAGACTCGCCTCAAGTCACTAATTTCCTAGAATGGGAACTCCAGATGGTTGTTGATCCCTCGAGGTTTTTTGTTTAAAGTTTCCCAGATTAGAAGATGTACAGTAGAGAAGTCACTAGCACTTCAGCCAGTACTGAGGGTGGCTTTAGCCTGTGTGGATACACAGATCACAGTGTGTTTCTCAATGAGGCTTCTGTCATAGGCATTGTTGTGGGCTTCAGGGGACAGTGTTTGTTGCCTAAAAAGCACAGTGTAAACAGTCAGGAGAGAAAGGGAAACAGTACAATCAAGTTCTTCCTGGCTTAGGGTTCAGGGTTTATCTGTGAGGTTTAAGGTGACCATATTTTAACCTTATGGGAGGATCCAAATAAATTCCTAAATGGATTGGGGTAACTGAAATGCTTTATTGTTGCCTTTCAAACTCAGCTTGTCACAGGTGAGAAAGATCTTAAAATAATTGTGTTGCAGAACTAGGAGTGTGTTTGCAGTAGTCTGTCTTTTAAGCCATCTGAGGGTGATGGATGTGTTGAAGTGACTGACCTGAAAAACCTACAGTTGGATGTTCACCTGCCTGCCTTGTTGGTTGCTTTTATTATTTTTAGGGATGTGCCAGAGGACATGGAAAAATGGGCTGTTGGGAAGACACTGAAACTTCATAGACAAAATTGCTGACATTTTGACAAATAGAGGAGCCACTTTTCCAAATAACAAAAAGTGGGGATGACAAGGAGAAACATGACAGACTGCTGCATCTTCTGGGCTGCTTTATGCCATTATTTACCAATTCAAGGCTGTGCTCTGTAGTTCTACTGTTGTAGTAAAGGAGGCAAGCCAGGGTGGGTGAAAACAATGGGTCAGTGAGGAAGTTTTTAGTCTATTAGGAATGCCACTTATCTGTATGTGGGGTTTTAATAGTGAGGATGAATTGGCATGAAAAGCCAGGGCTCTGAAGTACATCATGTTCCCAAGTACATCCAGACTAGTTGCTGAGGCATTTCATGCCTACATTGTATCAGCTGAAGACCTGTAATTGAAAGGTGTAGGAATATATCCCCACAGGTACAGCATTGAACTTTCATGGCAGTTTCCCTGTCCTGTTTGAATGAGTGTTGTGGAGGACTTAAGATGCATCTGCTATTACCAAACCCCAGAAATTCATCCAAGTTTCCTTAAGGTATTTTACAGAAATGCCAAGTTCTGCAAACTTCAGGCATGCTTCAGACACTCTTGATTTCTTTTATCTCAATAAAACAATGTTTATGCTAACTGGAATAAAAAGTTTCCCGGAAGGACTAAACTTCTCCCATCTCAGATGAAACTTAGAACATGTGAAAACGTTTTTGAGTCCTCAGACTCATGTTTGGTAAGTAGAGTAACAAGGTGCAGCTGTTTCTGTAGTGAAATTAGAAGTTCTTACAGCTTCAAAGACAGTGCTGCTTCTCTCCCTCCCCACACCCTTATTAGTTATTGCCTCAAGCTGTGTGATAACAGCCAGGAGGATCAAATGCAGCTTATCAGAGGCCAGCCTTTTGCTAAGGGGAGCTTTGCTTTTACATGCCAGCCTCCCTAAAGGAAGAATTCAACCCTTAAGATTTTTGGGTGAAGTAGTCCTGTGTTGTTGTAAGCTAAAACCAAACCCCAAGAATTAGAGGCTTTCAACCTGTTCGCTTAGAAGAATCGCTTGTGTTTGCTGTTGCATCAGTTTTGGCTGGTGTTCAGTGCACAATGACAAGTATTTATTCACCTAGAAGCAAAGGGAGAAAGCTACATGGACTGTGGCAGAAATCACAATTGGAGTGAAATTGTTTCAGCTGAAAGTGGTTGTAACTTCAATAACGTGTAACAGCCAAGAGTAGTTTTTTAGGCTGAAGGAACCACATGGGGCTATTCTGCATCATAGACTAATATGGGTTTGAGAACTAAAAATAAAACAGTATTTTTAGCAAAATAAGTTGAGCTTGTCATTTTCCCCATCAGGAAACTCAGAGTCAAAAATATGTGCACCTAATGCCCTTTCTCTGTCAGTGTCAGAATCCTCCTTCCCAGCTGTATCCCACAGCAGCATACCCGCAGGGCTCCTCTGGTGCAGGGGTGAGTGTGGGTCTGACCCCCTTGGCACAAGGGATGTGCTTAAAACAGGGTTGCTTCCCAGAGGTAAGGAAGATTCCTATGGCCTTGTAGTGCCACCAGTAAAGCTGAGTTACCTGTATGTAAGCCAATGGGAGAGAAATGGTAAGGCTGCAGGTGAGATATTATACTTTGAGAAAGATACCTACTGTATGGAAAAGGGCTTGGAGTATTGTGAGTGTTTGCTTCGAGCTTTAAAAAATACTTAACATCTATGGGTGTGGATAATTATGGAACTTTCTGCACATGTATCAGACATTACAACCAACCTTGGAAGAACTGAAGTTAGAAAGTGCTATACCTCTATACAAGTCCATTGATACTAAGACCAATAAGCAACATTGCTAAGGGCCTTTGAAGGAATTTCCATACAAGCTTTCCTTGATCTCTGTAATGGGGTCAAAATTCATGACCAAATGGAAAACTATTAGAGACATTTTTATAGTGATACCAAAGTTTTGCCATGGCTTAGAGGGCAGAGTGTAAAAAACATTATGTCTTTTCAATCAGTTTTGTGTTATAAACAGAATCTTTCTGTGAAGTCTCCAAATGGAGTAAGTATAGGAAATTAAAAACATTAATTTAGGTTTGTGTACCCGTATAGCAAAAAAACTGCAGACAGTTTCTTGTTTGGCCTAGATCTGTGTCAAAATAGCAAGTTTAATAGTTAGGTGATGAAGTTGGGTTCGGTGGGGGTAGTTTGGGGTTGGGGTGGGTTTATCATTATTATTATTATCTTAATATGGTTTTTCATTTCTCTAACTTCTGTCTTGAAAGAAACCCGTGAAGAGCAAAATCAGGCTGTAGCAATTTTCTTTTGGGGAGAAGTCACTAGCATGTGATTGGGTAATATGAAATCTTAAATGGCATTAGTGATGCACAGTAGATTGAACAGGATAGCAGGGGAATACATTAAGCTGAGAGCCTTGTATGCTATTGTTTCTATGCTACCCCTGCTAACCCCTCAACAGTGTGCCTTGGATATAGTAATGATCTTTGAATGGAGGAAGCTTTGACAGTGAAACAGCTTGTAAACTAGGATTCCTTCTAGCTGAGGCTGTCTGTACTGGTATCTAACTCCTGCTACAGGGCTTGGAACACCCTGCTCTAGTGGAAGGCGTCCCTGCCCGTGGCAGGGGTTGGAACTGGGTGAGCTGTAAGGTCCCTTCCACCGAAACCAGTCTGATTCCATGACGACGCGCGCTGCTGCAGCGCGGACGCAGCAGGGAGCAGTAATTTCCCTCACCGGCAGCAAGCGGTCGGTCTGAGCCCAGGCGGGAGGGTGAGGCTCCCATCTAGGTGCCCGGGGTCACCCCGGAGGCAGGGCGGGAGGGGCAGCCGGTCTCCCGGGGAAGCCGTCAGCGCCGACCGGGAGGCTGCAGTGCACCACTGCCCCCACCTGGGGGCGCCCGCTTTCCCGCTGAGCGCAAAGCCGCGGTGCCGTCACGCGGGCGGGGCCGGGAGTGCTGGAGGAGTAGAAAAAGGAGTACTGTCGCCCATCCGGGTTCTCCGCGGCGGAGGCAGATGGGCGGGGCCTTGCCTCACGTGACGTTGCGTGGCGGCGCGACCGCCATCTTGTGTTGTTGGGGTTGAGGAGTCGTTGTGGTCGTGAGGGACTCTCCGTCCGGGAGCGCAGGTAACGCCGTCCCGCCGGCTCCCTGCCTCCGGCACCGTCTCGGCCGCTCCCGCAGCCTCGCTGCCGCTGCGCTCCCTCCGCTATCGCTGCCGCGTTTCCCCGCCTGCGGGAGTGGGCCTAGGCCGCGCGCCGAGCACCGGCCTTGCCGGCAGCTCCAGTCCGCCGCGGATGCCGCAGCCCAGAGGCGCCCCGCGGCCTACCGAGAGGCGAGGCTGCCCCTGCCTGGCGGTGAGGGGCACGCCCGGAGGGGCTGCCCTGCGCTCCTGGCGATGGGCTTTGTGGGGCTGCTTAGGCCTAACCCTGACTGGGGGTGTGGGCCTTGTCCTCTCCATGCGGCTTTTTGGCAGCGGAGGACGGTGCCTGTCAGGTGAAGGCAGGGCTCCCGCGGCTCCTCACTCCCCCCCGGGGCTGGCACCTGCTTCCCCGGCGCTGTCTCCCCTCACACTCGCTCTTGTGAACTCGCTCGTCCTCTCGCAGCCCAGGGGAAGCGGACCTGTGCTCCGGCAACGCTCGCATTGAAGCCACTGTGTGCCTTGCTACGAGCACGCCCAGCCCTGTCACAGGCTGAGGAAGGAGGGAGCTCATGGAGCATTAGAGCCTCCCCCCCCATCCCCCAGGCAGCAGGGTGTTGGGAGCAGCAATGATCAGCAGTGTTTGACTGCAGAGGCCTTGGCAGGCTGAAGAGAACATCGATCAGGATTGTGTACGTTTGGTATTGATCCAAGACAAGTAGTTTCAGTGTCAACAAAGCAGTCTTTGCTTTTTCAGTTCTGTGTAATTGCGCTTTAAAGTGGGACAAGTAGTAGGCTGAAAGGAGATGCTGCCAAGTAGTACTTCTGGAATAAAACCTACATTTTCTCCAGTAACCTTCAGCTCCACTTTCTTTGGTGCTGTAATGGTTTATTTCTTGTCGTTCTTAAGTGTCTGTTTTCTTGGGTGGGAGGGGAAAAAATTCTGGTTGCCTTTTTCTGTCTAACTTCTTGCTGCTCGTTCTATTTTCTTGCTTCAGGAGCTGACTTGGGCAAGTTCCTGGAAAGTACGTGTGAATTCTTTTTTTCCCTTCCCCATAGCTGCTTGTTGCTTTTGTTCTTAAGAAACTTTTTAATGAACACAGATTAATTTGCTACTTTGTGAATAGGACTTTTAGTAGATGCATAGTGTGATAATTGGGAACCTTTGTGAGCAAAATTGGTTGCAGTTGTCACTAATAAAAGCTTTGCTCTGGTATTTTTGAGCTCTGCTATTGGGTGTTGGCTCCAATAGATAATAAGAGTTTTAGTATTACAAGATATTAGAATGCTTGCTATTAAGTTGAATAGGAATAATTTGAACAGTTAGCTGATGCTGAAGTGAAAATGTGTACCCTGATCAGTCTGGGGGGTATCAACAGAAACAGAGTGTCCGTTGCCCCTTCTGCACCATCTTCATTCCCTAGGCTCCTGTATTTCTACAAGTTAACTGATGTCAAGGGTCCCATGTTAAAGTGTTAATTTCTTACTAAATGTGATAAAAACCAAGTTTCTCTCTAGTGGACAACTGTATTAAAAAGGAGTTGGAGATTTATCTATGGGAATTGAATGTCATTTCAAGCCCGACCTGTTTTTTGTGTTGAGACTTCAGTAGCCCCTTTTCAATATCTGACAACATTGTGTATAAATACTAGGTTTTCATAATGATTCCAAGAGTTGCTCAGGCAAGATACAGGCCATGTATCTTGCTGGCTCTGGATACATGAGGATACATGAATGTGCACCCTAATACCTTGTCACTGTGTTTCTTGTAAGACCTTTTCTGAATGGTTAAAACAAGAACATAGAACTAAAATGCAAAGTAATTATGTTGCAGTGATGATTTGTTTCACAAGGTGATTAAAAAATAATTTGATACCATAGTAAAAACTTGGACTCTTGCAGATCCTCTCTTCACTACAGATGTTGATCTTACGAGGACTGTGAAATAGGAATATCCAGAGATACTCCTGTCAGTGTGCTGTGGGTTTTTTTTTCTTGCCTTCTTAAAACATATAGTAAATGAAAAATGTTGATGCAGGTAGAAAAAAAATGCTTATAAGTAGAACTTGAGTGCTTTACAGCTGATTTAATTTTCTCAACTGTTTTGCTGCTTGATTGAGAAAAGACCCTGTGTAAAACAGAAGTACAAACTAGATGATTTTCTTTTCTTTCCTTTTTTTTTTTTTTTTTTTAGGGAGTTTAGAGTAAGCACCATTGTGTCACTTCTCCTATGCTTGCTGTCTCCAAAAGCCAGTTGGCTAAATGTAGTTCTGTCACAAACTGGAGTTTCTTATACCTGAATGAAAGAAAAAGGTTGGCAGCTCTTTTAAGATCTATAGATACTTATTTTTTAAGACCACCCCCCTCACCTAGCTGTCAGTCATATGGAACATCTGACTGGGGCAGCTGACTGGCTGAAGAGGTGCTACCTGCCTCTGCTGAAGGATCTTTCTGTTTAAGCATAGAAGGGTTCATAGTAATTGATGAAGGTGAGACAGGCACCTGACCATGGTCTTTTCTTGCTTCTCTGCCCCTTCCTTTAAAGTAATTCAAGGCTCTAGCTTTTTTTGTTTGTTTGTTTGAAATACCAAGAATCTGGAATCTGATTCTGCCCACTTCTGTCTGATCTTGTAAATTCAAGTAATTATCAAATATATGTTTCTTGCTCTTCATTTAGGTTTTTTAAATTCTTTCTTAAGGCTGTTAAGGTATGGTTTTGTCTTCTCATAGTCTGATATAGAAATAAGTTCCCTTTTCCTAGAATTTTTTTCCTCATTTTTCTGTGTTGGTTTTTATTTTCCCTCCTCTCAGTGCTTCTGCTTAAAGATGAGTGGAGATAAGCTATGTTTAATTCATGATTATAGGTAGAGCTAAGGGTCAGAGCAATAAAATTTCTGCTTGCAAGTGTAAATGCACAGGCCTGATCTGCCTTCTCCTTTCTACATAGCTTACCACTGGATGCTTTGGTAAGGGGAAACTTATCTCTCTGCTACTGAAGAAGCGTTTGTGTTGAAAGGGACTCTGTGTGGTTTTCTCATCCATTTATTTTAACTCAGAGAGTGACATTTGAAAGTCTAGGTGTGTAAAATGCTACAGAGGTGATAGTATTTGGTTTTACAGAAACAAAGTCAGTTTTCACTCCAGCTTAGCCTCTCCTCTGTTCCAGTCAACTCCTGAACATTTGTAGTTGCACAAATAATCTTGTTTGAAAATTGTCAGAACTGAGAAATCTTAGCAAGTGTATTCAATGTGTATGTAAGTTATGAATGGAATGAAGAAGAATTAAATGTTTTAAATTATAAGGTCTATACAACATTGTCCCTCTTGTGGTTATTGGTATTATATGTGTGTGTATATGTGTGTATATATATATAAAATCATGTAATTTATCACAATGATGTTTAGTCTTTTAGCTCAGATAGTGACGGGGGATGGTAGCAGACTGAGGTCTTTCATTTGCTTTGTTAGTGACTAGTTACTTAGTAGCTGAGGTTGCCACAGTGTGTTGATCACAAAATGGTCCACTTCTCTTTTTTCATAGAGGGAGGGCTTCCAGTCCATTCTCCCTAAGGTGGTTAAACATTCCTTGAATATAGAAACTGCAGCAATGGCTTGATGTGTGTGCAGGGAAACTAGGCTGCCATTGAAATTTGTATGTCCCTCTTGCGTTTTGTTTTCTTCGGGGATGGAGAGGATGCACAGAATTGTTTTGATGCATCTGAGGTTTTTCATCAGGAATAAAATTTAAGTGTATGTTTTCAGGAGTTAACCTCTCCTGTAGTCCTTACAGCTTGTAATATATAGAAGCTGGTTGTCCAGACCAGGATTGTGGAGAAAAACCATAAGGGATACCAGGAGCTTTATAGAACTACTAGAGTCTATAGGTTAATGAGAAATTCTGATGGACATCTAGAAAATTTCTCTAAAAGTGTTGCCTTGTTGACAATGTCTTTTAGATCATTTAGTGAGTGTTATGTGAGGGTTTTTTTTTTTTTTTGTTCCTCAATTAAAATTGTGCATTATGATTTTTGTCTCTTCTGCCATATATTTTAAAAAAGGCAGATAAGAAAGAATGGTTACTTGATGTCTTCAACAGTGGTTCTTGAATTTATCATTATAAACTGGTAAATGAGTTTATGTTTAACATGTCAGGAAAATAAACAGAAAAATGTTTCTATGTTAAATAGGTGTTATTACAGTGAAAGCAAGCATGATGCATTGCATTTGTGAAGGTAATGTTTTGTTACTAGTGTTTAGTCCTTTTTATTTAGTAGAGGAATACTTTTTTCTAATCATAGTTACTATGCAAGAATTTTTTTTCTTTTCCTCTTGTGATGGACAACAAATTTAAATACTTTGCGTTCTTATAATGAAGATACTTTTTTGTGTGACCATGAGATTCAGAGGGTGTAGATGTCCATATGTGGATAAGATTGGGTAAAAGCAGATTTTTGGTCTGTGTGTGGTATAGTGAGCCAGGTCAGATTGGAAGAAATGGAAGGAAAGAAGTTGCTGTGCACTGTAAGAATTTCATTGGGTGAACTTTTATGTTGGTGAATGGATAGATTGAATTATGTAACTTCAGACTTGGAGTCAGAATGTCATATGGCAAGGAGCTGGCATGACTGGCAAGTAATGGATGTATGTGCAGTTTTGGGTTTTGTAAACCACATGTGGTAGGACCTGAGGATGTTTTGGGTTGGAAGAAACCAGGCTTTGGTAGTTGTTTGCTCCATCCTCCTGCTCAAAGCAGGGCTGATGTCAGTGTTAAACTGAATAATACGTGTGATAGAAAGTGGGTGAGGCTGATCATGGAAGTAGTATATGACAAAGTTTTTAAGTAAAAGCTTCTAACAATTGGTTTAATAAACTGAAGGCCCAGTTCAACTACCATTGAAACCAGTGGAAGCTTTTACATTAGGCTAGGTTAATGCTGAATCATCTGTATATGTAATTTTCTCTATTTATACTACACTTTAAGAGTACTAAGGCAGGATCAGGTCATCACAAGTCAGCTTACAAAGAGGTGACTCTTAGATCAAAATAAGTTAATATCTTTAGCAATAGTAACATAAAAAGTAAAAAGTGATAAGCTATTAAAAATGTTGTAATTCATATGTAGTAACAAGTTACCTTCTGACTTACTGGTTGATGAACATATGTAACCTGATCCATGCACTAATTCTCTTCGTTAAGACCTTTTATTAGACCATTTCTCAGTGTTGATTGTTTCCTTAAGTATAGGACATTTAAGAACCATATGAGTAAGAAACCTGAAAGAAGGGGTGGGGGGGAGAGCATTTCTGCAAACCCCAAAGAAAGTGCTTATGTAAATAACATTTAACAACAAAACCAGAAAACTTCACAACATCACATATCTGTTCATTCGATGAATGTTTTCAGTGAAGGTAGCCTGAAACTTTGTTCTGCCACTTTGAATAGATGTATGGGCTGTATGATGTGTGTAACTAGTGCGAGAGAGGTGCAACAGTGTGATTTTGGTTGCATTCATGTAGTCTGGCTACTGGCCTTGTTGAGGAGCAGGTCAGCATCCTGACCTCTAACGTCTTGTGGAATGCACACACTAAATATTTACCTACTAGCAAATTTCGGATGTACAATGTAGAGAGATGCGGAAGTGATTTTTCAGTTGGAAAACAAGACTGCTGGCAGGATTTTGGGATAGAATTTGGAATGAGAAGTGGTTTGTATTCCAGCTAGTGGCAGGGCCAAGGGTGTGGTCCCCTGACTGCTTGGAACTTAATCGCTGGTGTCTGGCTTTGGTTGGAAGTCTTGTTAATAAAGGTGGAGGTCACACTGCGTTCTTGTGGAGAAACTGGGGAAAGCTTTCATGTTTTTGTTTTCAGGTGAAGCAAGAAGTGGGTAGCTTTCTAACCACCCAGTTCACAATAGTAGGTAGGAAAGGAGGAAAACGTCTGGAATTGTGATATTTCGTGTTCCTTTATTTTTCTTGGGTTTTGTTAGGTGTGCATATCTCCTTAGTCTCTTTTGTCATCCTGTGCCAGAAGAGTTTCAGTGCCTAGTTCTTGTATTTGTCATTCTTGACTGTGGTACACCATGTTGCAAGCTGCAGTGCTCCATGAAGCTTTAGGTGGATCTATATGAAGTGGGTAGGGGGATGTCAGTTTGGTATTGCCATTTGGGAAAGTCATGTGCAATTTTTAATAAACTGCTGAGAGATCAAAAGACTTTTTCAGTGATTTGAGACAGGAAGGCTAAAAGACTTTAGGAGATCTAAAAATGTAACTGTAATATTAGAGGTGTGGTTTCTGGAGAAGTGGATAGTTTAGACACTGTTCCCTTAGGAAAAACTTCCTCTTGGCACATGAAAATGCCTTGAAAAATTTACCACCTTTTGTCAGGATAAAGGCTTGGTGGGCCAGAAGGGCCTATTGTGTAGCATCTTGTGTAATGTGACTAATGGATTTTTTTTCCCCCTGATTAATTTTTTGTTTAAACTAGAGCATACTTTTCAGAAAATCATGTAGTGTTCACCTGAAAACAGCTTACTTTATCTCTGAATGTCTTGCTTCAGTTCCTTCACTGAATAAGCTTCAGTCTTCACCCTTTTTAACTGCATGATAATGTACAGACTGAGCAAGATAGTTTAATGTTTCTCAAAGCTCAGTAAATAGTTTTGGTGATGGGGGGGGTTTGTTTTTTCCTCTGCTGTAAGGAGTATCTATCATGTTCAGTTTTTGAACACCTGATTTATCTTGCCTTTGTTGGACAACAGAACTCTAGATTTATTCCTTAGTTCCTTATTTCTGTGTTCAGTATTTAGATCTTTAGTCAAAGTTGTATCATATATTCCTTTTCAGCTGATTAACATCCTAAATCTCAGACTGCTTTCAGGACTGTGCTTGTCCAGGGTAGTTGTATATCACTTATGTTTTCTGCTTGTGAATCTTCTGATTGTATGCTTGGCCTTGTTAAATGCAACTTGTTACACTGGACCTAATAAGTGAATAACTCGTAATGGTATTGTTGATGTGTCATTTTCATTCTTTATCCATGTTTGTCATTCTCAGGTTTTAGAAGTTTTGTGGGCCAGTGTGCCCAATTCTAGAAAAGTAGAGGATAGCTTCTCGGGTTGTCCTCCCATTTGAGAATATTTTGCCTTCTGAGATGTCTTGTAGATTTGTTAGAAGAGAAGGTTAAAAAAATAGGTTGTGATGATTTGGGACTTCCCATGAGGTTCTGAATGATTTTGCCTCTTTTAGCATTCTGCTTAATTGGAATGTCCTGCAGAAGTTAAAATGTATTTTGCCTGCTTGCCTGAGCAATGAATTACAAAACTGTATTTTGATTAAATGTGTTCCATAACACCATGTTGGCTGGTCTTAATTATGTTAGTGTCCTTTAATCAGGCTTCTCTACTTTAGCCAATGATTAGTGTCAAATGTAGTGTAGCCACCTGAGTCATTCTATTTACCACTATACTTAAAAGGTGACTTGCATATAGTGCTCAGTGTTCTTTAATATTTCAAGAATTAGAGAAAATCAGTGTTAGTTATTTGATCAACTGTTAATTTTCTTTTAAAACACAGTTACTGGCTCTGAAATTAGCTTTTATAGCAGCCTGGGGAAGGTGAAGCCTTTCTTGTGGAAGGTGAAGTTTTATTGTCTTGATGTAGTGGTAGTTTTGCATGATGAAATACTGCTGTTTAATTCCTGTACCAGGTTTATTTAAGGAGAACCCAGTTCCTTGCACTTACACTTGCTCATGTTAAATTTCCATTGTGTTCTTTGGTTCTCAAAATTTTCAGACAATTTCTAGACTGGAAAGGCTGTTTGAAACCTACAGTAGCAACAGAACTAGCTTGAAAGGATATTTTTCTATATAAACACCTCTGATCAATCAGTAGGCCGCTTCATAATAAGGTAGCTGTGTATAGGAAGGATCAGTGGTAAATCTTTTTTCCAAGGTTTAGGTTTCCAAAGTTAATAAAAAACCAAAGCAAACAGTCCAAACTTTTATTTATATATATATATATATATATATATATATATATATATGTTTTTTTGTTGTTGTTGTGTGGTTGGTTTTTTTTTTTGGGGGGGGGTATTATTTTTTTTTTTGTCTTTTGGAAAGATCAGATGGACAGACCTGAATGCAGTCATTGCCTAAGCTCTCAGCTTGGGATGCCAGGAACCAGTTTATCTCCATCCAAACCAGCAAAACATCTTGGCTAGACAGATTGCCATGTGGTAAAAGCTGATAGAATTCTCTAATAGAAATGTAGGAATTTACCATTGCCTGAAAATCTGTTGTGTAAAACTTGAGGTTGGGCAAAGTCTGGAAAACATGGCAGTTCAGAGTTTTTTTGCCTATATGTTTTAAAAGGCTAAAGCTTGCGACCAGAATGTGCCACAGTAATTCTAGTCCTTCCTTAGATTTTTTTTTTTAATGCAAACATCACCTTATTTTAACACACAAATTTAGCTGGTAGAATCAAGTTCCAGCATGTGTCTGAAGCAGATATTACTGAGAGCTTTAATAGATTTGTCAAGTGCTAAATAGCAAGCTTAAAAAAATAATTTAAAAACCCATGAGCTTGGTAAACAACCTTTGTACCTAAAGCAAACCAATGAAATAAGTTGAGTGTTGCTGATAGCAACTTCTGCATCTGTAATATTACCTGTTAATTGTGAGTGAAAGCCACTTAAAGGCTTAATGTTATTGGGTTACACTTTGTGTCTGTTCAGAGGATGGACTTCTGACTTCCAAAGTACTAAGAGGATATTTCTTCCCTTGCCAGTCCACAGGCTGATGGTGGGATTGATGTGATTTCTTCTCTTTCCAGTCCTTGGTGCTGATAGTGGGTTGGTGGCTGTGGTACAACCCCAGGAAAATGGGGTCCCAGTTCATGAAGTAATTCCACTTTTTTTCCCAAATAAACAAGAAAGCTGCAAGTATTTGCTGTGTTCCACTGGCACGTTGATCAAGAATTGCTCTGGTTTGAAGAAAACATTGGAGAAAAGGTTACTCTTTGAGGGAGTGGTGAAAAGTCCTCACGTAGCATTTTTGCCCAAGCAGTGGTGCTAATTGGACACTGTCGAAATATGGCCTCATTTTCTTGCTTCAGCATGAGGCTGTCCCTGTGTGCTCTCATCCATATAAAATCTGTGGCTGTGCAGATTCCTCAATCAATAGCCATTAATTTGTAGAAAATCTTGATTTACAAAGCTAGCAGTTTAGAAAGGGGCTTTTCCCTCATCAAATCATATCAAGGAGGAAATGTGTTAGGTATGTATTGTGATTTGGCATCCTTGATTAATAAGGGGCAGCATAGAAAGACCGAAATTAACATTTTGGTTATTTCTATTGAAGTATAGAGCCTAAGGAAGCTGTCTAGATAATAAGCATCTATCATGATATAAATCATGCCTTTTACTTGGTCAAAATAGTTAAATTTATGACCTGATCATCCATTCCTTTCTATTAGTTCCTCACCCTTTTTCTTGCTCCACCCTGACTCTTCATTCTCATGATGCAAGTGCTGTATAGTCCACCCCAGCTTGCCTTTCCGGTTAGTACAGCTTCTCCTTTGCACACCAGCTGTGTGTGTTGTGCAGTTTCTGTCAGAGGTTCCTCTCCAGTTTGGCTTCCATGCTCTCACCTTCAGCCTGCTGCTTTGTGAACCAGCAGAAACATGGTTTTTGCTTTCCATGTCTTGTCTGCTCTGACATGGCTAAGTGTATTCTTCTTGCACACACAGTCTGGTGTTCTTGAACCTCTCTTTCCTCTAACCCATTCCTCCCAAATTGTTACCTGTTTCCAGGGTGCCTCCTTTCCAAAGGTTTTCTCTCAGCCTTACTTGTAATGTCTCTTTCATGCATGTTTTGTTTCTAGGTAATGTTGCCTGTAATGAGTAAATGCATCCGTTAAACCTACTCAGATAATAGTTCGGTTTACTTTTTTTATTGTTCAGCTACAGTTCATCCAATTACAGGTTGTCTCGCTTTCAATTTAAAATTCATACAGGCAAAACTTCTAGGAAGGAAGTAACCTAGCTGAATGCAGTTTGAATCTTATCTGAATCCTCTTCCACAGAAGAGGAAGCCAGCAAAGAGTTCCCAAAACAAACTGTGTTGTCCAAAATGAGGGACAAGGAGAACCATTTTGCAGTGCAGTGGGATATGATTAGCAGGCTTTGAGTAAGCTTGCAGATAATAAAGTGCTTAGGAATCTAGTAGAGAAAGATGACACAGTATCCTCAGGCTTTGGGAAGGAAACCTAGAGATGCTGAAGAGGGTGAGGCCCAGTGGTTCCAAAACCAGTAAGCTGCTTGATCCTAACTGGCTTTTAGAGCTTCATCCTTGCATCTGATGCTTTTCAGCTGTATTTTCATTGCAGTTTAACATAAAAGTGCTAGCCTTTTTAGTATTACTGATACTAAGCTAGCTTTGATGTTAGAAGCTAAAGATCCCTGGTGATCCACATGGGTTGATGTGAAACCTCTTCCCCCCTGCCACTCTCCAGCAGAAGGATTACAGGCATTACAGGAAGTGAGGAGTCATCCAACTAAGGCTAGTAGGAATTGTGTTAGAAGCTTGTCTCTCCTAAAGTGTGCATGTTGGTTTGCTTGAATTGCCCCACAGTATTTTCACGTAGTTAATGTATGTCTTCTGTAGGTAACGAACCTTGTCTTTTGGTTTTCAGAATAATGAATGGATATGCCATGAACATTCTAATGAGCGGTTGACTGCTTCAAAAAGGCAACCCAAATCAACCAGAATCAAATTAGGCCTGTGGGAATGGCTGGATATTTTCTGTGTTAGCTTTTGGCTAATGAATCCCATTTCATTATTTGTCTATAAATTACGTTGTGTATCGGGGAAAAAAGTTTATGTGGCATATAGTAAAAATGCATGGGCCAAATGTTGGTTGATAGGTTTAGGCTGCAGGGTGTTTTACAAATGTTTGTAATCTTATGCCCCAAAAGATTTGGGTAAAATTTGTTCAAGCAGTTTTGGTGTGGTTTGGGTTTTTCTCATTTTCTAGCTTTCAGGCTGTTTTTATTATTTTATTTTCTAACTTAAATGTCATGACTTCAGTAGTATGTATATATATAATATATATAAGAAAAAATTAAAAAAATAACTCCTTTGTCTTTTTCTTCAGTAACTAACGCCCTTTCCGTTTCTGTCTCTCCACGTTTTATTTCTCTCATCTGTCACCTTTTCATGCAAAGTATAGACAAATTTATGGAGCTCCTTATTTAGTCCTTGTTCTGATATGGCAAAGCTCCCTACCAAACATGTATTTTTATGGGTTCCTGAAAGCTAATCAACAAGTTTCTCTAGGCGATGCTTCAAATCCTTTTATTTTGTTTGGGATTTGGCTACAGTGTGCTTGATTTTAAAAAGTCAAAACCCCTTCCTTTGCAGATCTGGACTTTGCCATTGCTGGAAGAAAAGAGGAGCTGTATTTTCTTACTGCAAAAGACACTTCAAAACTGCCTGGGCCTGTATGTGGCTCTCATAGACAAAACTTAATAGTCTTCCCTTAGTCTTGTTCTTTCCCTCCAGTATGGCTTCATGTGCTGTCATCCATAGAGTCTTGGTATATAGGAACTTGGCCTGACCTTCACTAGCACTTGCAGGACCTTGACTAATAGGAATTAAAGTGGCTGAAGTCTCAAGTCGTGCATTTTTTTGCTTAATAAAACCAAGAATGAGAGAAACTCTCATCTGCCTGCAGATGCAGGAGGATGTCACAGCACTGGATGTACTCGATCTTTAGAGGGCTTATTTTCAAGAATAAGCAGTGGAGATTTCTTGAATACTGTGCCACTCAACTGACAAGTCTTTCTTGCTGTAATTCTAGTGGGGCTTTTATCCCCTTGTAATTGTCAGGAAGCTGCAATTCTCTTAATTAAGCATTACTGTTCTTGCAGAAGAGGATTATGCATCAAATTCTCCATGTTTGGTTGTCTTGCAGCCACTGATTTGAAAAGGGACTCTTGGTACAAATTGTTTCTTCAGACACTCTGATCCAGTGTTAGGAAAGAAATCTGAGGAAGAGATCTTGATGCAGTTACTCCTGTATTAATAAATTAATCTGTGCTGGAGAGTTGAAATAGATCTCTTAAAAAAAAAACCCAAGAAAAAAACAGCCCCAAAAAACCAAACACAAAACCCCCCAACCCCTAAATAAGTAAATAGATTCCACATGGTCAGTTTTGGTTTTTTTTTTTTCCCCACTTATTTGCATGGCCAGATGTGCTTCTGTATTGTGAAAAAATTCATGAAGGACTGAATTAATCAGTTTTCATAGAAACAATTTTTTTTTTTTCAGATTCACGCTTCTTAAAACAGAGGAATATAACAGGAAATAATGGCAGCAGAAACTCAGACACTTAACTTTGGGCCTGAATGGTGAGTTTTTCTGTTTTTGAGACTCTGGAACCTTGTCTAAAACTTAAGAAGATGATTATGAATTTCTGTCCTTTGGGACTGAATTGCTCGTATCCTGCTCAGTCTTACAGTGTCTTTGATCCACACTGCTTCACCTCAGTCCCTGGCCAGTGACTGAAAGCAGTATTTACTTTTTTAGTGTACTATAGAGTATATATAGTATACTTAGTATATATATGCTTAGTGTCTATAAATAATACTTTTTAAATTGGCATTGTGTATTAAATTAGCTGGGTTTCATGTTATGGTAAATGCATAACATTCACATGGCCACCAAGTATTTGAGGGAGGAATGATGTTTGTGATCCATGAGGCATGATCTTGTGTCAGCTGTTAGCTTTCCAGCTTGTCTGACATGCATTGTTCTGACTTTTGATAAAGAGCAATTGCACAGATGTGGTTATTGTTCAGTAATTTGTTCCAGTTTCTTGTTAAAGTGTTGGTGGCTGCAAGAGTTCTGGATGGTGTGGTTTCTGAAGAGTGATGTGATCCTTACATGTGTAAATGGGATTGTGGAGTGGTTATAGGAATATGGAATTGCTGCAGAGCATGTGATAAAATTATTACCAGAGTAACATAGTCACTGTTGCTGACGCATTTGTGTATACAATGTACAAAAATTGGAGAGTGTTTAACAAAGAAGCAAGACATGATTTGTGGCCGGGGAAACAATGAGAGAGCTTGGTCTATTTTGTTAGATTGAAAGAAGGTTAAAGAATGACTTTATCACTCTATAAATAAACCCACCAGGCAGATATCTAATGGTGGAGTGCTGTTCAGTCTAGGAGACGGACAGGATTAGATTCATTGATGGATGGAAGCCAAAGTTACATTAATAAAAAGAAGGGGGACTGCAACTCTAAAAAAGGCACATATTTTAACAGTAACTTGATTGCTGCATCATAGTGAGGGGACTTTAATCTCCACTTAGTTTAAAGAAGCAGTTAGATTTTGTATGGAAGTATATAGTATACTTAAGTGAGTTACTAGATTTTTACAGGAATAACAAGATTCTGTAATTTATAATTATTCTTTTGGGTTGCAGTATATTCGTGTCTGTCGTGTTTACTGCTTTATCACTTAATAGTGAAATTGACAGTCATGTTTCATCTGGATTGAAGCTGAACATACATAGCACTGAGCTGTCAAATCATTTGGATAATGCCTCCCCAGGCAGTTTTTGTTTGAAAGTGGCAGGCGAAGAAGCTGCCACTGGGTGGCACCAAACTAAAAAAAATAAGACAAACGTTTGACTTGCAAATTATTTTTTCCTTTCTGTTTAAAGAACAATAAAACAAATCAAAGCATCTTTTGATAATTAGGTGAAAGTTAGCCTCTGAATCAGTGTTTTATCTTAGAGAACCTTTCTTTTGAAGGGTTTTGTGATTGTTGAGGTGTGTCTTCATTGTTTTCCTTGTCTGAGATGAACATCAAGGAGAATGTAGGGAAATGGTCTGGGTTTTGTTTCTTGACACACATCCTTTTGTAAAACATTGCTCAAAGCTTCAAAATACAGGGGGTTTGGGTAGCTGAGGAAATGATTATGTAGAATGAGACTAATCCACATGTGAAGTGAGAATAGTATCATACAACTGGAAGATGTTAACTGCAAGAAGTGGCTTATCTGTGTAGAGTAGAACCAAACTTAATAGCATATTTATCTATTGCGGTAAAATACATTACTTCTTTGAATGTCTCTGAAGTGAAGTGTGGCTGTATTTTGTCTCTCTTTTTTTTTTATTGAGACACTAAGCTAAATTATGTATGCATGCTCTGAAAAATGCCATTAATTTTAAGTTCTAGAAAAGGAATTTGGAGTACAGTAGGATTCCAGAGACACTATAGGTAACCTTATTGCAAAATTTACTGTACTAAGCTGTTTGTTAAACTTCATGGAACATCTGAATAAACTTTTTTATAGATCAATGCTAGCCACACTGTCCCTGGTGGGGTAAGAATTTTTCTTGTCAAAAGGAAGCTGTTGTCATTAATATCTGTGGAAGATTTACAACGGAAATTTGTGCACTGTAAATATCTTAGTCAAGGCTTTAGGTGTGCAGCTAGTTTGTTATATAGTCAACATAAGAGTTAGGCAGGGGCTGAGCAATTCCTTTATGTACTCATGGAAATATGGGTTATTTTGCCTCCTCTCTTCTGGCTATGGGAAAAGTGAGGGAAGCTCTTTTACTCTTCTTGTTGAAGCACCATGTGTTAGAGTTTTGAAGTTAGGCTGTTAATATCTCTATTTTCAGTGCTGTATTTATTTCATTTGGCAAATCTATAAATGTGCAGAGGGATTATAACATGGGTGAGGACATGTTCTTCTTAATTCAGTAGTCATTGCTTTTCTGCTTTATTTTAGGCTGCGAGCTTTGTCTAGTGGTGGGAGCGTGACATCCCCTCCTCTGTCTCCAGCTTTGCCAAAGTACAAACTAGCAGACTATCGCTATGGGAGAGAAGAAATGTTGGCACTTTTTCTAAAGGATAATAAGGTGAGCAGGAAGAGGAAAAAGGCCTGATGTGTGTATGCCTAATGACAGTCTTGTGATTAGGAATAGTTATTTGTATTTTGTGCTTATGGACAAAGAAATCAGGTATCCCTTGGCGAAGATCAGAGGAGTTCTGATAGTGATGTTTTTATTTGTGTGCGGGTGCTTATTTGATCCCACTCATGTTTGATTCTTTTTGCTACTTTAGCAGCAACTTTCTGTACCCCTGAGAACAAAATAACCTGATTGACATATTCAGTCCCACTGCCACAGATGACTGAGGGTTAAAGTCTCCTTGCAGCTGTGCAGATTTGCTTGCCTCAGTAGGTTTTTTTTTAATACAGTGTGAAATAGTTATTTGGTTCAGCTTGAAATGCAATAAATCATATTAGCAGATCCATCTGAAAAAGGCAAGAACTGCCCATTTGTCTTGACTTGAGGCAGTTCACTTTAGCAGGTAAGCAGCCCACTTCTCTGGGTCTAAAGGATCAAAGACAATCTAGCACATGTAACACAGAAGAGCAGTGTAGAAAGTTAGGAACTCCTTCTGGTTTAATTTTAAACAAAGGTTCTTAGTGATACAAAAGTCATGTTTCAGGCAAATGATTCATATATTCTGCATCTGTAAACCTTAGGTTATTCTGTAGATGGTGACAGAGGTTGGTTTATTGTTGCAGCAGGCATAAAGTGTCTTGGAAGTCTGAATCACTCTCAGAGCCTTACTCTTGAGTCAGGGATAGACTGCAAGAAATTGTCAGGTTGTGCCTTTAGCTTTGCATGTAGATGTGCACACATACCTCCATGGTTTTTTTTACCCTACTGTGACTGTGCTGACATTTTCATACAGTGCTGGGAGCCCTTCATTGCTTATACACAGGTTCAAGGATGTTGAATGTCAAAGATTTTTTTTTAAAGTTAAGTGTGTTATAGCTTAAAGCCATGTTTCAATATGCAGAATTATCCTGTTCTGCTTTGAGAAGTTGTGATTTAATAATTGATGTTATGCTTCAATAAATCAGCCTGCCAGAGGTAGTTTTTTGCAGTTTATGTGTGTTCTATCACATAATGATAAGACCTCTACAGCCGATTCAGAGCAACCTGTTAATACCCTGTGTTACAGGAAGCTCTCTGATGGTTATGAATGGTCTGAAAGAATATTTTCTCAGTGTGTTTGCCAGAAGGGCATTATTATTAAATAGTATGTCCTGCTTTCGATATGAATGTGCTTCCATGTTGTTGAGTAATTCTAGTTACTGAGACTGAAAGGACTCTTGACACTATTTCTAGTCAATAGTCACTATATCTAGTCTAGTCTAGATGTGATGGTTTTTTTAAGGTGTATCTTGTACCCTAATCCTTTTTCATTGGATCATCTGCAGTCTTTGCTGGCTGAAGATTAGGCAAAGTTGCATCTCTGATTAAAGATACTCTGAAAGCAGGAAGCCTTCTGCTAGAGTATACCTAATGAATGAAAAACGCCAAACCCTAGGTTGCTTTACTTCTGTTAAAATTGGTAGAAGTCTTTATTTCTAGTATTGTGAACTAGATATTTTTGAAACAAATCTGTGTTGGCATTACTAGAGCTCACTTGGCTGTGATTGCAGCTTCTTGTCCACATGTTCACGGTCACATCTGCTGATGGAGCTGCCATTTGATGAGGGACTGGTTAAAAATTAGCATGAAAATTTATTTTTATTTAAATCATCAGTTTTCTCTACTTAATAAATCCATACCTATAGTTCCACTTTATTTTTTGTTTTTTTCTTTCTGGTTGTTTTATTATCCTTGTTGATCATAAATTGGAAATGCTGACTTTAAATCAAACACATCCTCTGTGTTATATGTGGTAGCATTGTTAATACATAACAAAAGTAAAATACAAATAAAAATCTGACTAAGAAGTTAAAGCAATACTTCTTAAATTTACCAGGCAAAATTTCGCTTGGTTCAGTTTTGACCTGCAGTGGTGTGGAAGTTTGAACTCTGATATGTATAATCTTGATACTTTATGTATTACAGTTGTGGATTGTGGATGCTTTGGATGTTTTGTCTATGAGAATTCTACTTTCTGGGGGGCATAAATTTGCACTGAAGTTATACGCACCTCTGGTAAATGCTACTGCAAGTACTGGTGTACTGGCTAGATGGAGATGGAGTTTTTATCAGTGTGTGGCGTCATCCCTGAAATGGAAGTACTTGGGTATATGTGTGCTGTTTTCCTTTCATACAGATACCTTCAGACCTTCTTGATAAGGAGTTTCTGCCTATTTTACAAGAGGAGCCCCTGCCACCACTGGCACTTGTACCTTTTACAGAAGAAGAACAGGTTGGTATCCCTTTTCCAAAAAAAATAAAAGCTTTACATTGTCATGAGTATTAGTAAGCCTCCCTTAAAAACAAAGTTTGAGATTAGCAGATTTCAGGGAAAGAAATTATGAAAGGAAAGCATGCTGTGTTAGCATGAGGTTTAAATGGCATTCATGCTCAATTATTATCTTAAATTTGAAAAATATTTTTCATACAATGTTCTGTTGATGGCAGATAGTCAACTTGTTAAATCCAGAGTCATCTTCTGGGAAGTAGTCCTGTTTTTTAAAGTACATAGCATTTTCTGATCAGTGAGACTTTTTCTACAGTTTTTTGGCCACCTCTGCATGTTTGTAATAGAAATTCTGTAACTCCAGTTTCATGGTCTTTGGAGAAATGTTGAAGGTTTTTGACTGTTAACATTGCTTAGGGAGGTGCAGTAATCTTAACTACTATTTGTGTAAGCAGTTGCTTGATTATTTCCTTGTTTGGTCTCTATAGGTATATAATTAAGTGGTAAACAGGGTAGATGTTAGAACCGGTAGTACACAAAAAGTCCATTTCAAGGATGATTGATCTAAGCAGTTGGAAAGGCCTTGCTCTAAATTTGATTCTAGTACTGAAAACCTGCCCTCCTCTGGATAAATGCCTCTGAGTCTTTATCTGTATGGCTATCAGAATGTCTGGTTTTGTAGTTGCTCTCTGGTTTGTCATGTTTTTACCACTTCAGAATACTTCTTAATAAAGTCTTCCCTTTAATGCTTTCTGGAGACCTGAAGGATGTGAACAACCTGTTTTTATCTTGTCTGAAGGTCTTTTTCCTTCTTTATAACTCATTTGAGATAACAAAGGAACAGCCTTATTTAAGCTAACAGAAATTCCTGATGTTTGCTCCCCATGATGTAAGAAACAGTCATCAAGAATCATGATCAGAAGTGATTTTGAGGTGAATTTTAGTGGTTTTGCTGCTAGTAATGGTGCAGGCAAGTTCTTTCACCTAAGGTTGATTAGAGTTTGCAACATCATTGTGCCCCCTCTGTGCACACTGAAGGTAGTATTATCCTCTCTGAACTTGAGGGATGGAGAATCTGGAGGTCTTGTAGAGGACAGGCTGATCAGAACCCATGTACTTTGGAGCAGTGTTCAGCTGAAGCTGAACCTGTTGGCCTTACTCTAGGCTTGTATTCAGAGCAATTCTTGCTTGCTACCTGGGAGTTACTGTCTTTATAGCATTATTTTTGTATGTGTTGTATGTCCAGGAAGAACTTGTCTCGAGCTGATTTAAAGATGTGTTAGCTAGAGGTGGATGATAATTGTTCGGTCCTCTAGAATTTACTGGACAGTTACAGCTACAGCATTCCCTATTGTAGGACATGGGACTGCTGGTCCTTTTTATTCTTTTTGTTGGTTTCCTGGTTATAAGGTTGCTGAATTAATTAGAGCTCAACTGATTCACCTTGTAGTAAGTTTTGTTATATGACATCATAGATTTTTAAGATCTGTTTTCAGGGAACTGTCTTTTGAAGATAGCTTTAAAGAGGTTTCTACTACTGACAGCTGGCAATAATGCAGCATATGTTCCCTTGCCTTTCCCCGTTGCCCCCTTACTCCTATTTGCATAAGGAAACCATTCAGTTGTCTTGACTGCTTGTGGAGTATGGGAGTTTCAGTCTCTTGCTGAATATAATGGAGAATTTTTGTGTCCTCATTGGTTATATTTCTGAAGCCTGTTTCTAAGGATCTCTTCAATTTCAGCTGCTGCTGAAGAATTAATTGAGCCTCTGTGTTGGGCCAGCTTTGCTCTTTGTTGTGCATTGTCAGGGATGGACACTAAAGTAATAACTAATCAGTTATAGAGAGTGTTTACTTTTTTGACTTTGCTTTTTTGCTACTTATTGTGATCTTACCATGTAGACTATTATTGCTATGCACATTGCAGTGATCACATCCTCATCACAGGATGCTCTGTAGAAGTGAGGAAGAATTTGTTCAGAGTTTAAGCAGGCAAGTTAAAAGTGAGATTCCTGTATTCTTATTGGAAAAATAATGCATCATAACTAAACAATCTCTTATGCAAGATGGTGAATCTGATCAGCAGCTTGAAGTTATTTCTGTAGTGAAGTATTTTTCACTGCTTTACAAAAAAAAAAGGAGAGATATCAACATCGGGAAAGGAGGTAGGTTCTTTTTGGCTTGCTGTGTCAACTGTTGCTTTAAACCTTTAAGAGCTATCTAGAAAGATAGAATAAGATTGACTGGAAGTTGACCTTACTGTGTTGCCTTGCATGACTGAGGCTTTTATACCCCTTTAAGTCGACTTAGTTATGAGTTCTCTCTTGAAGATCCACTTTGTAACAAGAACATGCCAAGCAGTTGGTCTTGTTTCTGAAATGAGTTAAAACTCCTTCAAATGTCTGTTGGCTTTGATGTTAGCCATTTAGATTTTAAATAGTATGTAATTGCTTGTCTCATTATTCCCTGAAGACCTTCAAAGTCATAGTAATTCATATGAGCTCATGTAAGCAAAAATAATTTTACTTAAAATTCATATAAGTAAAAAAACAGCTGTTTGGAGTCCTTTGCATTCAGATTATTTAAAACTTGCATTCTGAAGCAGCATGTGAGTTTAGATTTGCTTGTTAATGTTTATGAATATTAATGTGAACTCCTGAATCCTTTGGCCCAATTTTCCAAATGCTTGTACTTGGAGAGTGAGGCCAGAGTTTGTTATAATTATTCATTCTTTATCAAAACAGGTTTTTGTTTAGCAATAATTTCAGATTAAAATAAAGTTGAACTTATTGTGGCATTTTTTTGTCTTACTAGAATGAATATCACTTAAATTTCAGAAGTCGTATTTAACACTTAATTTTCCCCAAAGCATGTTACTTCTATGATATGTTTAAAGAAAGGACTTATTTCACAAAGATTGGTAAACATAATTCTAATAAAGTTCTATTGCTCTTTGCATGTTCCTCCTTTGCTTAAGGCATATGTTTAGAATTGGTATTAATTAATGGTGTCAGGTATAGGCAAGTGCCAATCTCTTTTTGCAACAGAATGTTTTTAAAGCTGTCAATATTTTTATCACTTCTTGTTGGAATAATCTTGTAAAGGTGTAGGTGCTCACTTGCTTCCTTTAGAGCATGGAAGTTTCAGGTAAGTAACTTAAAGCACTAATACTGACCAAGATCCTTCTATAGACTGTTTCAGTTGTTCACATCTCCCAGGAATCCTTTTCCTTGTCAGTTGTAGAGAATTTGTAACAAACATAAGGAAACCAAAATCAGGATAATGGTAAACATTTCTGGTTTTGCTTTTTTACAAAAGAATCTCACCTTGGCTCTTTCTTCTTGACAGAGAAATTTCTCGATGTCTGTAAACAGTGCTGCTGTCCTGAGGTTGACGGGACGTGGAGGAGGAACTGTGGTAGGGGCTCCTCGAGGTCGAAGTTCCTCTAGAGGTCGAGGTGAGCTGTTGTTAGTGGGATGTGCTCCAATGTCTGCAGGTGATCCAGGCTAAAGATTCTGAAAGATGTTCAGTGGAGCTTCTCAGGCTAGGTTTCCTTTTCCTGAAAGCTTTGAAGCCTTTCCAATAAGGTGGTAGTAGAGAATGAATATTGTGTTTAGTGATTGCACATCTGTAACTATGTTATGTGCCTTTGTCACGTTGATAAGTGTGGAAAGCAAAAGGGAAAGGTAGTCTTGAGGTGGAATAGGAAATTGGTTCAGAATTGGTAAAATGCCTTTATTAAAGGTATAAAACCAATTTATAGCGAAAGGGGAGAAGAATCCACTAATTTATTTAAAAACATTAAGATTATAGTAGGTGGTGTTCAGTGTTCTGAAAAGTCATTTTTACTTATTAACATCCTGAGATGTTAACAAGAGAAGGTTAATGGAAAGATGTAATCGGATTTAGGAGAAATTTGAGTCTTGCCAATTTTAGTGCATTATTATAGTTGATGTCTCATCCTGGATCACTTCAAACATTTGCAGATGAATTGAGAAAAATGTCCTCAAGCCGTATAACTGGATTCAAAACAAGTTATTAAACCTAGAATTTATCTTAGCAGTTACCTGTCTTATGTGCTTACTGCTGTGAACAGTGGTTTTTTTTTTGGGGGAGGGGTTATGTATAAGTATGATAGGTTACTTTTAGAATACAAAGCTAATAATTCGGAAATATCAGGAGTAATTAATCATGTGACATCTGTCTTTCCAGGTGTATAGGTGAGGTTTCTCTTAGGATCCTTTCTAATTTAATTTTAAATGTTAAGTGGTGATATTTTCAATAGCAGCTTCAGAAATCACATCCACACATAATTCAGTGCTTGACCAGAATTGTACTCTCACTTAATTTGTTCTCTCAATTCTGTTCTTATTCCTCAGTCCTGCTTTCTTCTGAGCATAAGTCTTTCAGATTTTTCTGGATTGTCATCTCTCCTCTTGTGGTTGCTTTCCAGCTGAAGCATATGTATTTAAGCTTTCTTGAGGCTATCCCTGAATTTTGCTGTCACTTGCCTTTTGTTATTTGTCATTGTCTTTGCCCAAATGCTCAGGATTTAATAAAAAGAAGTGGGGGGATGGAAAAAAAGTGTGGGTATGTATATACATGTGGGGTGGCACTTACTTGTATGTACCTTGGTTATATTTCTGCTGTACATTTGAAAGCTGATGCTTTTTTGCTGTGCCTATTGCATTGCTACTGTCCATGTTTCACTTGTGTAGGAATACATCTATTAGCATGTGAGATGTATTAAAGCAAATGACATGAATGCTACTTAAAACATGCTGATTTCAGTATGTTTCAGTATCAGTTCAGATAGTTTCAGTATCAAGATACCTTGACCATTTCTGATTTATCAAACCCTTTATTTTTCTTTCTTCTGTCAAATTTTCCTTTCTTTTATTTGCTGTATCATTGTAGTGGATGGCATCCTTATACAGTGAGCAGTGGGTTGCTTTTTAATTGCCCTCACTAGTTTCACTGAGGTAATAGGGTTAAATGTGGCGGAATATGGCTTCTAATTTGGTAATTTTACTATTGAATCTATTTGTACACATGGAAATTTTGTTTGGCAATGGAGTTTGATTCATTATGCTTTAGTGGACAGAACTTGAAACTTATGCAGTAATATGAGACCTTCTACTGCCCATCTTCCTGGGTTTCATACTTTATTTTTAAGGCAGGTTAAGAAATACTAGCTGAAGAACTTTGTTGCATAATTCATCTCTCACTTTTTTGCATCCTAATTTGATCTTTTACTTTGTATACATCATTGCATGCTCTGCTTCTTAGACTGCTCTGTCATTCTTATCTGCTAAGGTGAGAAGGACATATTTATCCAGTAAACTTCAGTAAATTACTGAGCTTCCTTTCATTCGTTGATCCTGGTTGCTGCTTGTTTCTTCCACTTTCCCCTTTTCATAAGCAATTAGTCTTGGGCTTTAGGCATGAGGAGTCTTCCCAAAGTTTCTCTCAGCAAACAAACTAAGGCTTCTGCCAGGATTTTTTTGTTTTATCTTTTCATAATTATACACATGATGTTCTTGTAGTTATGGGCTTTGTTTCTAATATTTACGAAAAGCTTAGTGCAGGACTGTTCACCTCTAATTTACAAAACTAGCATGTTGTTTGTAAGTAACGAACTTTAAATGCAGCTCTGGTTTTTCAGGTTACAGTGAAAAAGACTTGGAATTTCGTTCGAGTTTGTTCACTAAATGAAATGCTTCACCTAACAGTTGGAAACCATCTTTATTGCATTGCAAAATTGCTGGGGTTCAAAAGTTTATCTGATTTTTTTTATGAACTTTACATCATTGTATGCAACAAAGCTGCTGCTGATCAAATGCAGGTTTCAGCTTTACCAGAACAAGATTACTGTCTGGAAGTGACTTGCACAACAATAACTTGAGGCAAGAATTTGCATGTACGATTAGATTTGTTAATTAAGTTCCCTTACTGAGGCACAAATCACAGAACTTTGTTCCAGCATTTGGGAGTGTGAGAGGGAATCTGTTGAGTCAGATAAGCCAAGGGAAGAATGGGTGAACTGCTGGTAAAAGGAAGTTATTAGAACACTTAAATGTGACTTATAAGCAGTTAAAATTCCAACGTAATACTCAGTAGATGTTTTCTCAGTGTTTGCCCAAGTCTTGTTGGCAGTGGTTAGTTTAGGTGATGTGAAAATGGTCACAGTGTTGAAGTTGCTTCGGTTTTTGTTTAAATTTCTTATGATTGTGTGCTGAAATACAACTTGGAGATACCGTTCAAAACTGTTTGCAGCCTGCAACTGCTGTCAGTAGTACTGAATGTGTCTTTCCTGGAGACATAAATCCAAACCACTTTATTTGCTTCTGTTCTCTAAAGAAACCAAGTACTTGCACGTGACCTTTTTTCTAATTGACTTGTTTTCCTGGGAGCTCCCTGTGGTGTGCAGTTAAGCCCTGTGCTTTGTGCTGGTGAGACTGGAATGTCAACATTCATGAATAAGAGCCTCAGATGAGGAGAGATTTAAATAGTCCCTGGAATGAGCTGTAAGCTTACAGGCACCTTGTTTTGTAGCTGTTCTCTTTGCTTAAGACCCTTATAAAGGGTACCTTGCCTCCCACTCTCTCTCCCCTTCATAATCTCTTTGCTGCTGTTGGAAAGTGTGTAAAATAGTGTCAAAGTGGAAGGTTCTCATATCTACTCAGCAGCAGCTGAACTGCAGTTATCCTGCATTTCCCATGCACTATTACGACTGCAGCCATAGATCCTAAACTCCAGTCATGCTGTAATTTCAAGAATTTGCTTCATATTGTGGTGTGGTGTGTTTTGTATGTGGGTGGCTGTCTTGACTATTAGAATGGCAGTGTTTGCTGCTCTCTGCCCTTTTGCTTGCATCTCATGTTATTTACTTAAATTCAGACCTGTCTGATTTTCAGGTTAGACTCTTTTGGCTGTTATTATTAAAATACCCATTGGGTTGAGGTCCTCGTTCTGAGATTTATAAGTAATTACTGAAATACACAACTTCTCCATTCTGTCCTTAAATGGAAGGGTTCATTGACATCTGTTGACTTTGCATTCAATACTTTGTGTAAAATCTACACTTAGAAAGTCTGCTCCTCATGTGCTAAGCACTTTTGTGGAAGTGGCATTCTATTTAGAATAAGCATGTCATTCTAGATTTATTAGCCAAAAAAAAGCTAAGAAGTGCAGCAAACAGTATGCTTATACATGCAGTTATATTCTGTCTGCAAGCATTTTTCATACACTGTTATCTGTATTAGCTGTGTCCTAGTGTGCACTTTAAGATCAGACTCTTCCATGCAATAGTGTCTGAATAACTGCCTCTGTACACCATGGTACTCCTTACTAAATATTTTACTTCTATAGTTTGGTAGGCCCTGTTTTAATGCAGTATGCTTCTCATGCAATGGTCTATTCAGTTTCTTCTGGAGTTGCACCTGTACTTCTAGTTACCGTTGAATGGGCACATGTTGTTAGTGTACCTGCATGGTGTGCCTTGTAGAATACATTGGAGAAGGGTGGCAACACAACCAGGGCAAAGGTGGCTTAAATAGGTCCTATCTGGTACTAAGTGGTATGAGAACAGCTTGGAGTTTACTGTTGTGGCCCCACAGCCCTAAACCGAATTGCTGGGATCATTTGTTTAAGCATTTTGCAAAGTTATCTTTTAATTCAGGCTACTTTAGTCGCTAAGCATAACTGGAATACTGATGAACTGTGGCATGGCAGGGGGGAAGTGGAGACAGGTTTCTCAGGTTTTCACATGCTTTTAAAGCTGCCATAAGCTATGCTGCTGTTAAAATAGCTCTGATTCTGATCTTTACCTTCTACAGGACACTTGCTTTATTTGCTGATGAAATCTCTGTCTTCTGGCTCTGCTTGTTTTGTGTCTGCTATCAGTAATCAGGATGCATTCACGGTTACTCATACTGCTAGGGGAGCACTACAGATGCTGCTGTCACTCA
Source organism: Melopsittacus undulatus (assembly GCF_012275295.1). Classification (NCBI taxonomy): domain Eukaryota; kingdom Metazoa; phylum Chordata; class Aves; order Psittaciformes; family Psittaculidae; genus Melopsittacus; species Melopsittacus undulatus. Next base: position 57,122,297 of record NC_047532.1, on the reverse strand, counting down.
CTGTAAAAACCAGGAAGGGACAATGGTTTTTGTTTGTGTTGGAAGAGTGTATGCAACTTTCCATCTCCACTACCTCATGACATGAGAAGAATCGTACCTTTGTTTTGATTCTGCCTGCCTGTGACTTTCTCTTGTGAACTACTGTTGCTTTATTATCTCCTGTGAGAGGAAGGAAGTGAGCTTTCCTGTAGTGAAAAAAGTAGGAAAAGATTGTCACTGTATGAGATGCTTGAACTTTCCTGGGTTTTCTTTGTGAAGAATGAGAGCATGGAGTTCTTTTCCAGGATCTTTGGGGATCCATTATACCTTAACTGAGTAAACATGGTGCTGCTTTTGTTGTTCTGTCACATCTTTACTTTCTTGTCTTAGAAACTTAGTTTGTACTCATGACTGTGGTCAGCCTTCTAGTTTCAGACCTGCTATAGAGAAAGTACTTATGCTTCTAATACAGTTGTAGGTCTCAGGCTGATCTTTCCTCTTTTGGCTTGAGTGCTCAGTCAACTTCTCTGTCTCCATCTGAGTTTGTATAAGAACAGCTATGGTGAATCAGGAAAGGGCTTGTTTAGGTCGATTTTCTATCAAGCAACAGCTAAAAGACACATTGGCAAGAGAATAAGGGCTGTGTAAAAATACAAAGGTAAAGAAGCTTCACATAGATGCTCAGTTTCCAGACATGTGCAGCTCAAATGTATTTCTGAACCAGATGTGGTCTCTCGTTTTAGTAAATCTGTGTTATTCCTCTTCTATGAATTCGTCCGGTTTCCATTTGAATTTTGGCATCTCCAAAACTCTGTGGCAAAGAGGTCTGCCTCTCTGTGACAAGAAGGTCTGCTAGCAAGCTACTTAGCTGGTCCTAGGAACGTGATAGTTTTGTCCAAAAAAGGATGTTTAAATCCTGTTTCTGAAGCAGGAGAGATTGTACGATTAGGTTTGTTCCTTCCTTGTACACCCTGCAATCTGTACTGCCTGATAAAGAATCAGTGTGTATTTGAAGAGTGTTACTGGATTATATGGGGATCACTTTTCTTTTTCTCTGCCTTGGAAGCAACTCTTTCCTCTGTTCTTCCTCCTCCTCCCCTGCCTCCCCCCCCCCCAGTGGAGAAGTTTTTGCAAGTGCTTTGATAATTTCCATTTGTAGAGCCTTTTTTTATAGGACACTGACATATAGTACAATTCCAGGGGTCTTCAGCTTTTGAGATGTAGAAGTTTCTTATCACTGCTCTCATCAGAAGACTACAGAGAATGAAGTCTGTTCCCAAGGTGTTTATTTCCTGTTTCATTTAGTCATTTTGTCTTATTGCTCTGGATCTGTGGCCAGGTTTGCACCTCATCCTTTGAGGTGTTTTTTTTCTTGAAGCCACAAAGAGAGAAATATGAAAGGACTGAGGTTTGTGAGTCTCACTGCCAATAATTCCCTATATCAGGTGCTTTTTAGGTTCTTGGTATAGAGACTGAATATGTATGTAGGCAAGGCTTTATCCTGACAGCCAGCTGATTGATGTGTTTCACTTGTTTGTCTTCTTTCCATGAGATCCTTGAAATGGGAAATTTGCTGGTAAAAACATCCAGTTGCTTCTGCTTTAGCACTTTGTGAAGCAGTTGTAGATCTGGAAACTTCAGCCCAGCAATTAATCTACCCAGCATTGGAAGCTCTCTTGAAGGTCTGGGGATGTGGGTGCTTTTGTTTTTTTTTTTTTTTTCTGTTTTGGGTTGTTTTTTTTTTTTTTTTTTTTTATTTTGTTTCGTTTTTAACCAAACACCCCACATGTACCCAGGCACTGAAGATTTGCTTCAAGATGCTTTACTTGATGAAACCTCTGTAACTTTTTGGTTTGAAGCTTGATATTCGATAGCCATCTATGGAGAATCTTTTCTTGACAAAGTGAGGATAACTCTTTGTAGCTATTGGAGTTCTTCATGCTGTCCTGCCTATATTGATCTTGTGATGCTTCCTTTTCCTCACTGCTCCTGGGGAGATTTCAGCTGGGCATCACTAGAACTTAATTGTGGTGAAGCTTCCTTCTCTTTTGTTAACCTTGATAGCAGTAATTGTGAATACATGTGCAGTGCAGTACCATTATACTGGATTCCACTGTTCAAAGCAATTTGATTTTTGAGTATAAAGTGCACATGTACTGTGTGGATGTCGTGTGAGCGCGATGCATCCTTGTTTAGTAGTTTGTGTTGGGTAAGTATCTGTGTTCTGTTTTTCTGCATAGTATTTATTTCAGAATTGTTTGCCTGTTCTGTTTGATCTTGTGCTTCTTCATAAGAAGTTTTACATGAGACTCTTCAGTCTTTGTTCCTTTTTCCCCTTTGCCTCAGATCACTTCTCTGGGGCTTAAGACTTAAGATGCGTCCAGAGACACCAGGAAAGGGAAACCTACCTGATTCTTTCGACTTCTATTATTATTTATACAAACACTTCTGTTTTTTGTCTTTTCAGGCAGAGGCCGAGGAGAAAGCGGTTTCTACCAAAGAAGTTTTGATGAAGTGGAGGGTGGATTTGGGCGAGGAGGGGGCAGGGAAATGCACAGATCACAGAGTTGGGAGGAAAGGTAACAGAGCTCTAGCCCTTAAAGTTTTTTACATCTGCTCAGCTTCCATTTGTACCTTTTGACTTTATAAAAACACTTTAGGAAAGGTGATTAAGGTGTATGTCTGAGTGGAGTGTCTTAATTTCTAAGATGGAGTCAACACAGTAATGTTTTTAGAAACTCAGGAGCAAGTAAAAGAGACTTTCATAGGACTGCTCTGTTCCTGGGAGGCAGGAACTGCTTTAAGGAATATAAATGATGACAGTTGCAGTGGAAGTGATGAGTAAAAATATGGATTGCTAAAGGATTTGCTTCAGTTATAGTCTCAACATTGTTAGTTGAGTTGACATTGTTGACAGTACTTTGGGTCACATTTCAAAACATACCTAGTTGCTAAAGTCTGTGTGTGTATTGGTGTTCCTGAAAATTTCACTTGTCACTTGGACCTTTTGAAAGTACTATCAAGCTCTGTTTTTAAAAAAGCCCCCTACCAAGTTAAAAAGCCATACCTTAAATGAGTGGAGTAATTGCAAAACCTTATTTGAAACTTCTATTCTGCCTTTCTAGGGGAGACAGACGCTTTGAAAAACCAGGGCGAAAAGATCCAGGTATGGTTTTGTTACTCTATGGGCAGAAAATGGGAGGGAGGAGCAGGGTGTGTTTTGGGGGAGGTACCCATATATACATAAACAGGGAAGGTACCTATATATGCATAAACTTACTGCTCCAAGTGTGTTGTTGATAAAAAATTCATGATGCTGTGTCAGGCTATCTAATTGTGTCCTCACAGTGTTGGCTATGCTTACTCCTCTTGTTGGTTTTACTACTAGACATTTAAATGTTTTAAATAAGAAAAACCTGCAGTAAGTAGTTTCTATTTATGCAATTAAGATGTGATGTCTACAGCTGGAACTAAAATCTTGGACTTCTGAAAGGAGTCTGTACTGATTAACAGGTGTGCTGTGGCAATATGCCTTTTCAGTGCAGCTTTTAAACATTCCTGATATGTGCTGCTTTGATGCCTAGGACTTCTGGACCATGTGAACTGTTAATTATTTTTGAATGCTTGCTAGTGTGCAGTAAATCCTGGCAGCAATATTCTGCTGTTCCCATGCTGATGGATTTAGTGTCTGTTAGATTAGTTGAAATCGTTGTATGAATCTTCTTTTCATTCAGGTTATTATCTGGTCTCCCTCCCTGCCATTCCTTTCCTGTTGTTTCCTAAGTGCTTCATAGTGGCCATATTCAGAGTACTGTATCCTTAATCGTGATGCAGTATGTCTGTTTGAACGTTCAGTTAAACTTGGAGTGGGTTCCATCTTGGAGATAGAACATACCCATTTAGGTAAAATCTGTATTCTGAGAGTAGTAAGAACATTCAAGAAGTTCTCTATCAACTGGCTGTGTGATAACTGCAGTGATTTTTCTGCTTCATGAGACTGTGCATTGATTGCTCTCTGGTATGACCTTGCTCTTTCTCTGTGGCAGTTTTCAACATGCATGTACCACAGCTGTGCTTAGTGAGGGATTTGAAGCTTGCTGACAGTGAGACTTGTCTTTTTAGGACCCAGGATCTTTTGGTCTTTGCTGAAGGGAGTCTTATCCTAAAATAAGACGAAGTGTCCTCCTTAGTGAACATACTGATAAATCATAGGTCAGAAAAGGCAATTCAAATTGAATTTCAGGACAAACAAAACTGAAAAGATTTAGTTGCAATTAAAAGTTGACAGCAATGTATTTTAATTCCTGCTTGGTTGTTGGTGTGTTCTTAGTGAGAGTAGCATAAATCGCCGTTTTAATGATCTTCCAGATTAGCATGGTGATGCATGCTTTATGAGTCTAAAATTACCGTGTTTGCTTTCAAAGCCTTCTGAATCCTCTTCCATGTAGGAATTTATCTTCATATATTTTGAAGAGTGCTTTTGGTTTTCTGCTTTTAAATTCAAAGTTAAAACTTATATGTTGCTTGTGCTCCTCATTGTTTTCCTTAGAAAGAGGTTACTTCTAAAAATAATGTGAGATAGGTCTGAGCTTATCCATCTTTATATGCCAGTAGACTTTTATTCAGTGTGTCTCTATCTTCAGAGAACTTTAGGGAAAAAAAAAACCTGCAAATAGGAAAAACTAAGTACTACTGCGATTTCAGGACTGCATTTTTTCACTAACAGATTAGTGTATACCACAGTTGATTCAGTTTTATTTATTTAGTCCCTTTCTATTCTTGTGATGAAGTTAAAGCACTTGCAGATTCAGACTGTAGAATGTACCATGTTTCTGATTAAGACTGTGGTAAAAATACTGCTTGTCAGTTTAAGATGAGATGTGTATCTCAGTTGAAATTGAGAAGAATTTACTGCAAGATGATCTATTTGCAAGATTTACTACAAGATTTATTTTCAAGATGTCCTTACTAAAGCTGACTTCTGCCTGAACTTGGGTGTTAATGCATCAGCTAGTATACAGTGTGTCTTGTTTGTAGCAACTATTAGTGATCAGGACTTCAGAATGCATCTTCTGTGAATCATTTTCTAGGGAGGGTGGTGTCATTGTATGCTTTCTTGGAAGTCCTACTTCATTGTGAGGGATGGTGTGCTTAAATCATGACGCTTTCTGTAGCACCTGATTGCTCCTCTTAAGTTTCTTGCTCTATTTCTCTTCTAGTTTGAGCTCATTTAGCTAAAAGTTCTGTCGCACAGTATGATAAAGGCAAGATATCTGCAAACTTTCCAAAGTTTTAATGTATAAAAACCAAGTTAAACAGTGGTAATTGATGCCGCATATCTTTGTTAGAGTTTAATGTCCTGGTAAGTGCAGGACCATTTATTTTCTCTTTATGTTCAGAGAGAAATAAGGTGAAGAGCACAAAAATATTAACGGAAGTCTGGTCTGTTTTGACTCAAGCCTTGAATAATGAACGTATAGTTACTGTTGTGTAAAGGCTTCCCAATGACAAAATATTTTGAGTATGAGATAGGGATACAGATGTGCTGAAAGAAGTCCCAGGTCAATACCAAGCACTAGTATACCACAGAAAGCAATGGAAGCAGAAAGATCAGAGAGTGAATTGACATGCAGCTTATAATTCAGGCTGATGTGCTTTAGCAGGTGTTGTATATATTGGTTTGTGTTACCCTGGTTAAATTCCTTGGTTTAGTATTTTATTCTTTAACTTTATTAAGCTTTAGTTTTAAATTGCTCTTTCACAGGGCTTTGGCCTAACCTCAGATTACACAATTTACTAAGTTGTCAGCTTTTTCATTGTCTTTGTTCTGGGTGATCACATTACAAAATTAATGAGAGATCAAATATTAAACTTTTCTGGATATTCATAATGAATGACAACTCAAGAACCCCTCAATTAAAAATCATGAGATGAGAAAACTAATAGACCCTCCATGAAGAATTATTTCTCAAATGCAGTCAATATGCTGTGAGTAGAAACTGTTTGCTTTTTTGGTGCTCACAACAGTTTCAAGTTCACCTTTGATTCTCGACATAAACAGTATCTGTTCCTACTTTGTGTATGCAAATTGAAGATGCACACAATGTTTGTGAGTTTCTGTTGCTGATTGTCACAGTTCTGACAGCTTTCATTGAGAACTCAAATAGTTTCTGGAAAGCTGAGGCCATTAGCAGAGAAAATGAGCAAGTTGGTTTTTTGATCATAGCTGTCTTTTAGAACTGCACAAAAGCTGCTTAATTTTCTGTGCAGCCTCTTGACTAATACCAGCTTAGTAGCTGAGGGAACTTGATTAGTTACCAGCAGTTAAACACACTGCTAGTAAATAACTGTAATTTAGATTAAGCAAGATGCTTCATTAGTCACTTGTGGAACCTTATTGAGTTCTGTTTAATGTGTATTTTTTGAGTAAGTTGACTTGAATATAAAAATGGGATGTCCAAGTGACTACAAAGAAAGATGTTGAATTCCTTTGAGTCACACCCTTACTCAGCCTGGCTTGCCTTGCTTCCCTGCCTTGATAGCCAGAAGTTTGTCCAAAGAAGGTTCATCACCAGCTTGTTCTTGCAATGTTAGTCAAGGTGTAGAGTGCATTTTTTTGTTGCATTGGAGCCCATCAGCAATTTTTCTAGGCTTGTATTCCAATCATGGTCATGGCATACTTCCAGTACTTTATCAGGCATCCATGGTTCACCAGTTCTCTGGAACTGGAAAGGCAATAGGGGTGTTTTGTTTATCCTCTTCTTCGTAGCTGTTCTGAAGTAATTACACGGTTGTTCTTGTCTAATTTACTTTTACAGTATTCCTCAGCTTGACATTCCAAAATGTAATATTTGAAGTTAGCATTTAGTGTATACTAACCATGTTTTGTCCTTTATATTTACTGTTGTGCCTCCTTTTAGATCAAATCTATAAATAGAAAATTACATAAAAATCAGGACAACTTTAAAGTATCAAGTTATTTAGAAACCATATGAAGGAGCCCACACTTTGATAAGACATTAATTGAAATTAAAACCAGCTTTTTATATCTTTGGCTCTAAATGGTGAGATTTATAGTACTGTCCTGTTGGGATTATGCATCTGAATTTGAGAGCAATTGTGTGTCTGAGACTGGAGTATGTGATGATATGTGGGGGAAACAATACCTCGCAGGTAATACTGCTTTTTTTTTTCTAAATTGGTATTTCAGACTTGACACAGCAATCTGTTCTACTGCTCTTGCAGTAGACTTGATCTGTAGGACTCTTTTTATGTTGACAGAGAACATGGAAATAACTCTTCCAAGAAATAATTATTGGTACTGATATAAGGATGGAAGAGGAATCTTTAGCCTGGCCATGTGTCAACACTAAGAAAGGTAGGGATGAAGGCAGTTTAACTTCATAGGGTGATGGTCTCCAAACATTCACAATATTTGTGAATGCTTTTACATTAAACTAAACAAAAAAGATATTTTGAGGGTGTGTGTGATAAAATCTGTCTGAGGTGTGGAATGTAGGGAGGCAGTACTGAATTTTGGAAAAAGAATATAATTGCATTGAAAATGTCTGCCTTCTGTCTCATTTCTCTTTCCCTGTGTGAAATACTTCTGCAGGGCTGTTTCCTGTTTTCCCAGACCTAAAGCAAAGTAACCTCTTTTGGGTTGTGAACACACTTCAGTTAACAGAGTTTTGGAACTTGAGAAGAATTCAGTTAAACAGTGTCCCATCAGATACCTTAATCATTTCTCCTGCTGCTGCTTGCTTCAGTGAAGTTGAAAGGAAGTGTAGCTCCTAAGAGTATTATGCTGTTGTCAATGAAGACTGCTATTTATGCTGTCTTGGTTTGTGGGGAAGGTCTTTACCTTTGAAAGATGACTTTATTTTGATGCTAGACTGCTCAAGTATGAACACATAATAGGCACTGCTTTTGTTGAGAGCTTGGAAATAATTACCCATCATTCTGTTTATCCTTTATCTTCTTAGGAACTTCAGAACAGCATTCAAATTGCCATAGGTTTATGAGGCACTTAAGTACAGAAGTCTCATGGATAGTTTAATTTTTTTATTTTAAAACTGATTTAAGTGTCCCAATATTTATGCTATGTGTACAGGCAAATAGTGGTGATGAAAGCATAAAATTAAATAGATGCAGTTCTAATTCTCATATACATAGTGCATCCTTCTGGGTCAGATCTACTTGCGACAAGCAATGCAAAGGTGAGAACACGTGGAATGTATGGTCCTTTTAAAAAGTGCCTTAATTTAAATAGCCTGTTTTCTACAGCTAAATAATTTGTTCAGTGTTTCCAAACATGGGAAAAAAAACCCCAAAAAAACAAAACACCACTTCAGCATTTGTCATATACGTCAAGATTTTTTGGTAGTGTCTTCATAGACATGTCTTGAAATGAGATGTTCTCCTATTTGGCAGAATGAAGAACTACAGTTAGTATTTGCAATTTTTCTTAATAAGCACAGCAGGAGTGCTTTTTCACCGCCATGAGATGTTGGCAGTACTTTCTGAGAGTGAATTCGGCCATCTGAAATCTGATATAACTCTGTATCCCCAAAGAGTTAGGAGAACAGAAAATTTAGGATCTTGGATGAGCAGAGTTGCTTATACCAGAACTAATATATTGACTGAATGACTTCATATTGGTTTTGACTGGTATTTTTCTTTTATACTATCTGTTTTGTCCCAGGCTGGTTAATTATGGTTTTGGTGAGCTTTAGAAGTTTTGAAGTTCTCTCCTTTCAGGGTCAGTGCGGCTTTAACCATAGTGTAGTGAATTCAGCAGGTAGTTCTCCTAGTTTCCAAGAATTAGTACTGTGATTCTTGTACCTTTGTCCTGGGTGGTTAATCCAGCCTCTTCTCAGCTTGCATGGTCATACTGGTTCTTTTTACTTTTCATATGATGTTGTAATCAAAAGGATGTGAGTAAAAAGGGAAAGATCACTAGAAGATGGCAGGGTAGGCAAGGTTGTGAATGGAACCTGAAAGTTTAATGTAATAATTAAAAAAGCACTAAGTTCACAGTCTGTTCTCTCTATTCTGTGAGGCCAGCCTGGGAGAGCTGGAAGCTGTCGACGTGCTGTCCATTGATGCGGATCTCCTTGTCAGTCCTTCTTGGACAATTTGAGTCAGCTGCAGCTTGAAGCTCAGGAATAGTCTTGTCAAAATTTTCCATCTTGATCTGATACTCACCTTTGGCATTGCGGGCTAGCACAGAGGCGAAGCGATGGTACAGCATGATCTCTGAGGGGAGGTAGGATGTTCTCCTTTGACACATTTCCCCTGTGCCCTCCTGCACAGCTGACAGAAAGATGACCAGCTCAAAGTGGTGAGGAGCTTCTCTTTGGAGGAGGGCAGCCAGGGGGCTGGAGGGAGTGACTGAATGGTAGTAGGTCAGTGGGAAGATGAAAAAAGGACACTCATCTGAAGTAACGCTGTCTAGGTGGAAGTCAACACTAGTTTGGTGCAGCTGCCCATTCTTTTGTTCTTGGTAAAGTATAGCAGAAATCTGGACACTAGTCAGTGGGCTGGAGCGTGTGTTAGCCACCTGGAACATAAGGTATGGCTTCCCCTCAGTGTGTGTCACCACAGCAGAGCGGGTGAAGCGGATGGAGAATGCCCGGTTCTTTGGTCGAGCAATCTTGGCCACAAAAGCACCTGCATCGTGGAAGAGAACAAACTGAATATAAGCACAATGCCTGCAGCTTCCAAGCTCTGTGAAACAGAAGCAGGCTTGGGTGGACATAGTCTTTCTAGCCTCAGCCTGCATCTTTGAAAACTGCTAGGCTGGCATCACATTAACCCATTTTTGTTTAAAAAGCACAGCTTTCCTAAAATGCTTCTTTTTCTAAACTGCCCTTACCCATGGTAGGGATTTGGAACTAGGTGATCTTTAAGGTCCTTTCAAATCTAAACCAGTCTGATTCTATGATGATTCTATGATTAATGTTTGGAGAGTAAACTTCAGCTGTTCGAAGGGAGATATTTCAGCTTGCCCTGATTTACTGCAATCATTAATAAATAGTACTTGGTGTGCTGTGACTGGGAAAGCTCTTTCTTAATACACACTTGACTAACCCATGTATTTTTAGTCTTCTGAAATAATTTAAACTTGCAAATAACATAACTTGAAATGTCTCAGAATAGCTGTGACATTGTAAAAATTTTCATTACATTGAGTACTGAGGAGTACTTAAACAAGGAGTTAAAGCCCAACTGAAATACTTCAGCTAGATTAAAGCAAACCTTAAAATCAAAACAAATTCCATGGAAGAAATGTTGAGATAATGAGTTTGATAAGTAGGTGTCTGCCACAAACACCATCCAGTGAGTAGTGGAAGTCTCAAGTGCAGATATTGATATTACCTAATTTATGTTGTCTTGTAATGAAAGGTATTCAACTTGTAATAATACATAGCTGAAGTCTCATCACTCTTGTAGTGACTTAGCCATTTTTTTGGATATCAATATGATCATTATTTATTTATAGCTCAATTTCTTAAGTCTAATTATTACAGCTGTTCTATTTAAAGGTTAAATATGAGGATTACCTGTGATGAAGGCTTCCAGCATAAGCCCCAGGACCATCTGTATTGCAAGTAGTGCAATAGCACTGGGGCAGTCCCCGCTTGGGAACATAGTGCCGTAACCAATTGTGAGTTGTGTCTCCAGTGAGAAGGAAAAAGCAGCTGTAAAACTGGTGATGTACTTGACACATATAGTGTGGTTGTCAGGTGGAGCATCATGGTCCAGCTCCAGGTCCCCATTCATCTCAGCTAGTAAATACCAAAGCACTGCAAAGACTAGCCAGTGAATGACAAAAGAGGCAGAAAAGACAAGCATCATCCATCTCCAGCGCATGTCTATTAATATTCCCCATGCATCTCGAAGGTATGCTAGACCTTTCCCTTGGGCACCATCCATCTGGAACGTGCTGTGTCCATCCTTGGTCACCATTCTGAGGTATCTTTGGGTCAGGAGGGGAACGCTGGGTTTGGTATTATTGCTCTCTATCATATCTGTTGTCATTTTCTAAAAAAGAGGACAAAAGGGAAAAAGTGTGCAGCATGTTTGTATTTTGCCTAATGTTCAGAGTTTTTGACACATCAGCAGGGGTTGAAATACTGCAGCCAACAAAGGAGGGCTTATACATTGCAATCCAGAGAAGATTAAGTCGGGAGCCTGGAGAGGAATTTACCACTGTTGTGGTAATACTTTGCTGAAAAAGATTAAGTATAAAAATCTGACTACTTCTCAGATTTTTCCCTGCTTATTTGTTTAAGTTAAACTTTCATACTTTAACTTCCTAAATTTACACTTGAGTCTCATATTCAGTTCTTTGGGGCTGAGTGGGATGGAATAGAGCATATTGTATCTGAAAAGAAACTGAATTTTGTCAGATCATACCAGTTTTTGTAACTTGTTTTTAGCAGAGTTTAAGAAGTTTACTGATGCTATTTTGAATACTATTAATAATAATAATATAGAAATTATGTTTACTATATGATTTCTTTAACATGTTTATGCATTTTAGTGGAATGATGTAGTTTACCTAGTAACCCTAGTACTCCTTTCAGATTTTTCTAGCTCAGGAAATGAGATCTGGTCTGCACCCATCATGTCCAGTTCAGCAGAATTATAGTGTTCAGGGCAGAGCTGCTTCTGAGAATCTGAGGCTGTTTAGGTAAGGATGAGGTAAAAATAGGGCATAAGACCAATACTGAAAATATACTGTGGTGTAGTTTAAAGTCTAGTCTGCCTAAGCAGTTATTTTCTGTTAGTGACCAAATAAGAAAATAAGACAGCAAGTGTATGTGGATTAGGGGTTGAAGGTGGAATTGCACATGCGGGAAGCAAAATGGATACATTTAGGTGTTTGACATGTTAGGCCGCTTGGTTTACTTCTAAACCTCAAAACTTGCCAAATATGTCAGAGATGGAAAAGACACTGGCCACTCTAAATCCATATTATAAATAGTGAATGTTTAAAGATGACCTTGGACAGATTAAAACTAAATATGGGCTCATGTAAAATAGAGACTTCATAGTATGTACAGCCTACCTGAAGAAGGTTATGGTGAAGCTTGTTTATAGAACAAAAGAGATTTAAAATATATATATGTAAATTCTGCAAATCATAATTATACATGTCAATTTTGCTGGTTTCCTATCAGTTTTGACCTTTTCTCTGAATTATGACCTTTTTGGTGTATAACACAAGCATACAAACAGCCTAGATGCATTGGATTTCCCCCCTGTGAAGAGTGCTGGCTTAGTTTTATCTTGAACATGTTATATCTAAGTATCCTGAATTTCAGAATGAACTGACGAAAGGTAGAAATCTTGTAATCTTTGATCCTGTAAACCAGCAGTTTTCAGGATTGTTTACTTGATCTTGATATCAAGGTCTAGTACTAACAGAACTCTTTAGCTCTTCTTGTGCTTAGTTCATTCTGAGTATGACACTTCACATCACAGTGAACATTTAGCTCCATTTTAATTTTCCTTCTGTAGGTTTTCAAAACCATCCAGCTCTTTCCTCTGTCTGTTCTTTAGTCAAAGGATGTAGAGTAGATGGTTGCCTGAGTAGAATTTGGTGGGTTTTCCCCTCACTTTTATTTTCCAATTCACATCTCCTAGAAGGAGTATTTTAAAACTGCTCTCTGTGCTAGAGAATACAATGGGCTTACTGAGATTCTCCTGGTTAGTAGTACGAGGCTACTGGTACTCCTCTGATCATAGGCCATTTGGCTTATAGCCTGAACCCCAGCCTTCACCTGAGTTTGGTCTTTGGTCTGCTGTGTTGCTCTGTAAATGACAGTTTTCAGTCTTGTTGCAATGTTACAGAATTTATAATAACTTGAATACAACATTAAATGCTTCAGGAATGAGATGGTTAGTCAGTTATCTGTACAGCAGAGTCCTTGTGCCAAGATTTAGAAAAGCCCTTCTGGATTCCTTGAGGGAATTGGAAAATGGGCATCTCTGGGAAAGATGACAGTGATGATGCTCAGAATGAGCTGTGGACTGTGCCTTGATTTTATCATCTTAGAATAAGAAGTATCCACAGGAACACCTCCCTTTGCTTGAATAGAGGAAAATACTTAGAACAAACTGCTTCTGGGTGTAAACATGCATTCCTGGGAAAAAAAACCCACCATGCAAACCAGCCAACAACAGTAAAACACAAAACCAAAAACCAAAATTAGTGTGTTACTGTAAGTTCTCATGGTATTTTGAGGGCAGCATCTGTTTCATTGCGTCCAAGTAATTTGGGTTAGCAAAACAACTGTCTGCTGTTCGGAATGAATCTGATGCTGGCTTATTTGTGACAGAAACCTTTTCTGCAGTGTTATATCTCAAGAGCTAAAAGGGAAAACATACTTAATGTGGTACATTCTTCTTAGCTACACTTCAGATCTTCCTCACATCAGTACTAAGGTAGCATGCTTGAGTCCCCCAGCCTTTACTCAGAGCAAAATGCTATTAGCATTGCAGGGTCTCAGTTTTGTTAAGGAGCTTTCAGGGGTGATCAATAATCTCTTAATGTTGATTTAAAACTCTGAAGAAATTTAGTCAGTGTTCACAGTCAGGTTATTTGGGATCTTTCTATGGGGGAGGATACATTACTGGCAGATTTCAGAGGTACTTCAGAAAGAGAACCTCCATTAACCTCAGCAGCACACTTCACAGAGTCCTCTGTCTCTCCTCCTTGAGACTCCCAGCAGGGGATTTTGCCTGCTGAGGTTAACCAGGTTACTGCTCTGGTCTCATTTGAGGTATTTGATAATTCTTTTTTTGCTTGTCTAGGACTGTTAAAAATATTAAGTATCTAAATTTATGGCAGTGATGGTATTGGAAATGTGTAAGCTTGAGTTCCAAAGCTGCTTTTCTTGCAAAAGCTCTTGATTGTTTTAAGAGCCGTAAGTCTTAACTTCTTGGGCTTGGTAAAATGGGTAAGAAATTGTGAACAGAACAACACAGTTGGTTTAAAACAAGAGGTGAAAGAACAACTGCCTTGTAAGAAAGAGTTCACTTGGGCTGTATGATTAGTCCTCTGTATTCCCAAAGCAGAGTCAATTTAAGAGTAGATCTGACTTTGGATTTATAAGGAATTATCTTCTGTCTACTCCTTTGCTTGCATGCTGTAGTAGAAAAATACCAATCTCTTCTTTCCTTGCTGGTGATAAACTATTGAAGCTTGGACCATCTGATTTGATCCCATGGCCTGCCTGGTCCTTGATGTCCCTGCATTAATCCCAGTTTCAAACTGTATGTTTTAGGAAAGACATTCAGCTTCACAGAATTCTTATTTTCGAGTCATTGTTTGTTGGGGAATGTCCCTCTGCGCTGCTAAATACATACTTTGCTTCTAATCCAGATTTGTCTAATGTAAGCTCTTAACCCTCAGGTTATGCTGTTTGTCTGGTTTTGCTTTTCATGGTTCTTGACTTGTGAAACTCCTTGTAGCTTTGGGGTGTCCTTGTCCCTCTATCTCCCAAATGATAGCCCTTGTCTGAAAAGACAGGAACTGTCAGACATAACTTTCCTAAACAGCCTTTGGCATGTTGACCTGTTTTTTATCACGTATTTCAGTGTGTCTAATCCTTCCTGTTTTCAGGCTACTGAAAATTAAATTGCTGTTACCAACTCCAGTGTGTATGTCAGTTCTTAGCTCTTATTAAATCTCTTTGCCATCATTGTCCCTCATTCTGGCTTCTCTCTTTGTGATCTTGGAAGACAAGGCAAGGTTTATGAGTACTACCTTATTAACTCGAAAGCACTGTTTTCCTAGCAGTCAGACAGGTTCTAAACTGACATGGCTTGCTAATGATTTGTGGGGAAAAAAAACCAACAAACAAAACTCTTTGCCTTAAAGCTCTAAGATATTGCTTACATTTCTTCAATTAATGATCTAGCACACTGATCTCTCACGCTTTGCCTTTTTCATTGAGATCTTCCTTGTGTTGTAATGTCTCTTTCTTAGCTTGCTGCTTCATGCCACCGTGTTGCTTCCTTCTTTTGCTTAGCCTTTCTGACAGCAGAAGCTCAGCTGCTAAGGCCTGGTAGGGTTGCAGGGGAGCTCATTTACAGCAGCTTATTTTCTTTTTGTTTGCCTTCTCAGTTGAAGGCATTTTGACACCTCCATCCTGTTTACAGCTCAGTATAATGCACCTGCAGCCTTCTTAGCAGCCTGAATGTTCAAGGGAGACATTTGCAGTGCTGCCCTACCTGCCCAACTTCTATTCTTTATTAAAATCTGTTCTAACTGACCTTGGAAGAGATTTGAGGCAGTTTGTAGTGCACTGCTTCATCGTGAAAACAGTGTAGTCAAGAGGACCTGCTGTTTGCTGCGAGTAACTGCAAAACCTGCTTACAACTCTAGCACAATTTGAAGGTTTATTAGAACCCAGGTGGTGCTCTACGAATGTTTACAATCGCTCTTTAGTTGACTTCGGTCTGCATAACTTGTTCTGGTTTCAAATTCCAGCATGAGGTCTGTACTCAAAGCTGGGATCATTCAGATGTTGCAAATGAAAAGGCATTAACAAAGTTTATCACTTTTAAAAAGGTACTTTCATGCTGTTAAAATCTCTGTATTGTTGTTTTTAGACTTGAATGGGAATCCTTGAGATGCTCTGACATTAATATTAGGAAATGAAGAGTTGTTTTCAGTATACATGATTGGATCATGTAATTTGCATTAGGGGACAAGGGGACAATCTTAGAAATGTGAGAAGTAGTTCAGTTAGAATAACTGCTTTGGTTGAAAGCTTATGCTACACTTGTTAGTAAGACAGTTAAAATTTCAAACATGTTTGCCCTTCAGGTTTTATAGCTAATGTCTCACTGAGATGAATGGCAGTAGTTTGACAAAACTGTTTTTTTCCAAGCAGTCTGCAGAATTAAGATAACAGTTTTCAGGACTTGTTACACATATAAATCTTGTGAAAGTGGGAACTTTAGTTTGTTGAGCCCAATTCAGTACTTCTCAGAGGAAGTGCTTTTAAGTTCAGCGTGTGAGAGCTCATACTTTTGACCTTCTATGACAGTTTACTACAGAATGCACTTAAAAACCACCCCCCCAATGCTCCAGTTTTTTATTATAATACAGAAAACAATGCTGCTTATATACTTGATTACTGGGGACATTGTAATGCTTCATTTTGTGTACAAAGTATTTTCACATAGTACAGCATGCTGAAAATGCTGTGAGAATCCATATGAACCCTAACAGACAACTAGTCTGGCCACCTTCATAGAAGCAGAAAAACTTCACTGAGACTTTGCTTAAATGTTGTCTAAGGCTTTGAAATATGCTAGTGTATATTAAATCCTTATAGAGAAGCCTAAAATGCAAAACTAAGTATTGCTAATGGAGGAATAAATTTACAGTTGAGGGAGGGTTTTATTTGATATAAATCTCAAGTAATACAAGTCTGCTGCCATCCACTTCTTGTGAACTTACTGTTTTTGAAGAGCTGTTCTGCCCTGTGTGATGCAAAATTCCTAATGGCTTGTCTGGAATGACAGAGTATTCTAGGACATTGGAGTTCATACTTGGTGCCCATGAACACAGAATGCATTGATTGAAAACAGTTAAGGGTATGAGATGTAATTATAGGTGGTAGAAGCAGACCTGAAGAGGTGAAGGTCACTTCTTTAATTTGGTACTGAAGTTAAATGCTGAGTTACAATGAATGTAGCAAGAAGGTGAGGATAACTTTTTCATAACACATGGCCAGGTAACACCCAGCTACAGTGGTATTCCTGCTGTTTGTCTTGAAATTTGCCTGAAAAAGTACTGCACGGTACCTTTAGTTGTACTCTATACGCTTTTAGAAAATGCCTTTTCAGATGATTACAGCCCTTCTTTTTGAGGTGGGGGGAATCAGAAACCATTTTGTTGAAGATGATACTTAATTTAGCAAATTTTAGAAGGAAAACTGTGTGCCCTGAGAACAGCTTTGATTTCTTTGATTAAAGAATGGCAGAACAGTTTCTAATTGTACAGTAAGAAAAAAAAAGAAGAAAAATGATTGCTTTGTGTACTTACCAGTTTTTTAAGGGTTTCTGTGCAGAGGAAGGGGAAGAACCTGGGCTTCAGGAGAGGGACTTAGCAGGTCTTCGGTATTGGTCCCAGCACTGGCAAGAACTTCCCACAAGTGGTTGGTAGAGTTTTTTGTTTTGGTTTGTTTTTTTTTTTTCAAAACACCACCAAAAATCACTTTTAAAATGGGTTTTATGTCTCACTCCTGTGTTTATAGTGCTTGGGGGGTGGGGGTTGGTTTGCATGTGAAGCTGATTTGATTGGTCATTTTGCCTGCAGGGGGGCTGGTTAGCTCTGATCAT
This sequence comes from Melopsittacus undulatus, assembly GCF_012275295.1. Lineage (NCBI taxonomy): Eukaryota > Metazoa > Chordata > Aves > Psittaciformes > Psittaculidae > Melopsittacus > Melopsittacus undulatus. The sequence continues at coordinate 57,104,951 of NC_047532.1, read as the reverse complement.
GTGGAAAAGAATGCTGGTTTGTTAGGAGCATTTCTTTACCCAACACAAATCCTCAGCAGCCAAGGAGAAATCCTCAAACACTTGCTTGGGGAAGGCGTGCATTTCCCCTTGCCACCTTCGTCAAGATAATTTTTTAGGTTCGAATAAGCTTAAAAGTCCCATGTGAAAAGCTGAAAGGTTTGTTGCTGAATTGTGGCTTAATGCTGGTCAGAAAGTGTAGATCTGGCCACTTCCCTTCCATCTCCACATTGCTCCTTTGTGAAACATGGAATTAATCCCAGGGTTTTGCTAATGCCCAAGGATGCAACAGTACAGAGTAGGTGGACTGCTGTTTCCATGCAGTCAGTGAAACCACTTTCACTTCAGCTATTTTCTCTCTTGTCAGATGAGAACAGTTATTTAGAGAAGATGTTTTAGCTGTATGGCTTCACAGAGTACTCTGTGTGCTACTAAACCAAACACTGAGGACAGCTTTGTGATGCAGTCGTACTTCACACTTTCTCTTTTTTCCTTTGGTGAGCTGCTAATGTGAGGGCTTTAATTGAACATCAGATGTAAGAGGATCTGAGAAACAAAGGCTGTGGTTGTTTGCAGTAAAACTACTGAAAGCCTGCTGGGAAAATTTATTAATGTAGACTTTCTTGCTTAGGAAACAAAATCCTCCCTGTTTTTTTTCCTTCTCTTTCTCTCTTTAACCTTCCCCCAACCCTAAATTGCAGAACATTAATTCTTTGCTTTGTTAGTATAGAACATTTTAATACATGTTCAGGCACAGCACTGAAACTAGTGGTAGACATGGTGTGACCTTCAGAGCCAGGGCAAATAATGTAGTGCAAGGGGACTCCCAGCTCTGTGGTAACCACAATGTGACTTGCCCTTTGACTTTCACTCTATACTTGAGCAAAGTTGAGCTTCTACTACAGGCAGAGCTTTTTAACTTCTTTTAAGAAGCCATGCTTTCTTAAAAACTCTATTTTGTACTGTAGAACGCACATGGTGTCAGGTTTTCTAATCTGATTCAACTGGATGGATTGAAAATCTGATGTGTTTGTACAGCAGATGGGATAGCTACAGTATGTGATTTCCAGGTGTGTGTTATGGAACTGAACTCTTGTTAATTCATTTGAATTTGCTATTTCATCCATACTCATGACAGTGGATGATGGTCAGTTGAGCAAAAAAGGTACGGAGTGGTGTTTGATCTGTATGTCATTGAGACCAACTGTTGAGCCTGAGATTTGATGGAGAGAGGCAGGCAGTGTGAACATAGAAATGGTCATTGGAGCTTCTGATCTCTGTCATTGACTTTGGTTACAAGTGAGTCACTTCATGATGTATGTGTTCCTGTGGAATCCCTAACATGTCAAATACTGTCCAAATGAGAAAGTAGCCCTTCTACAGAAACATCTTAAGGCCATTTGTTTTATTCTTTTGTAAAATGAGCTACACACCTAGGCAAAGTTATTTGAATTCCTTAAAAGCACTAGCTGCAGTGTTTTTTCTTTTTATCCTCTTCTTGAGGAATTAATGGTGCAGCAGAAAGACGAGAGCAAAAGTCAAAGCACTTAATAGACTCTTATAGTTTTCTCCTCTGTAGAGGAAACAGAGTAAGTCATCACTTTCCTGTTTATCCTTTACAAACAGTGAGCATGTCATAGGAAACATGGCCTGACAGCATGGAGAACAGAAGTTATTTGCCATTCTGTTAGTAAGTCCTCTTCCTAAACATGTTGCCACAGGCTACACCCCAGAATTGCAGTCTTGTTCTTCTCAGTCTCCCTTCAGCTCAGTGTTGCACAGCTGTAGGCTTTTTTGGCTGGATACCACTAGGCTCTATCTGAAGTTTTCTGTAAACACCATTGCTGGCTTTGTGACAGACTTGAACAGAGGTGCCCTTTTACTGCTCCTTCTCTTCAGGAAGTCCAGTCAATTAGTCCAAGGGAAAAACCATAGACTGCATTTTAGGGGTTTTTTTCATCCTTAAAATGTTGCCAAATCCTGATTCTCTGACCTAAGTCATTTCAACTGAAATGAGCGTTCTCAAGTCTAGGAATAGCTTGCAAAGGCAGTATACTGGGCCTTTGCAAGTTCTGAATTTAAATGCAAGCTGTAGGAGTAGTCCCATATACAGTTTTGCCATAGTCTTATTGTCACTCTGTTAGCTTGATTTTTTTTTTTTTTTCTTTCCTGTGACCAGTTTATATTCGTAAAGAAGCAGTTTTTTGGCTGGTATGTTTAATGTTCAAGGTCAGATATGTTTTGACACATACTTTGCAGTCTTTTGAATATTGCTTGCAATGGTGTCCTAGTACCAAAAAACTTCAGTATGTCATGATATACTGCATTGTTTCTCTTAATTCCACTGAAGTGTGGCATCAGAACAGTCATCTGATGTGACACACTGGAGTGCTGCTGTGTTTAGAAAGATTGCAGAATCAAAGCTGATACTATCCTCAGAAGAATAATAATATCCCTTATAATTGATTATTTTCTTTCTTATATTTCTAATGCTGTAGAATTTAAAATTGGAGGAGGGGCAGTAGCCCATCTGAGTCTGGTTCTGGCAAACAGCATTTGACATTTTGTCACCTCTGTAGACATATGTTTCAAACTCCAGAGCAGCAAATGGGAATGCTATTTGCTGCAAGTTCAGAATACAAACCCAGACTTTGATAGTTCAGTTTTTGGGAGCAAACCCAGCTGTCTCAAGGTCTAAGAAAACTTGCGTTGCCTTGGGTGTGCCTGTAACGTGTATAGCTGCAGAGGCGCAAGCTATTCAGTGGCCAAGTAGACTTCACAGTATTTCTTGGGAAGAGCAGAGCAGAGCCTGTGAGCTGATGGCTTGCCAGTGTTGAAGTCCAGTCTCCAGAATCTTAACTGAACTTAATAACAATGGAAAGAAATAACTTCTTTTCCTTAACTGGTAGAGTCTGAAATCTCTAGAATTATTGTTACTGCATGAGTGGCAGGTTATAGCTGTGAATTTTGGTGAAAAGAATATCTACATCTCTAAAAGTAATACTGTTTATGGTCTGAAAATAGCAAATTAACATTTTTATGTCGGCGACTGTTTTAAGGAGGAAACTTGAGTGTCTTGTGCTGCAGGGGGAAAAAATCACATTTTTATTTCTTGTAGCACTTTAAAAATAAGTTCAGAAAGAGTGAGGCATATTCCTTATTGTCTGGGTCTTGGGCAGATCCTGTCTGTTGGATTGCAGCTCCTTTCTGGGTTACTCTCTCTGTCTTGTTTTACTTTCCACTGATTTGGCTCTGTATTTTTGTCTTTTAGTTTTCTGTGATGCAAGGCCTATCAAAGGAGCAATAATGAGAGGCTTCCCTGCACCTCCTATTATATTTTTCTGTGTGACATTTTTCAGAGTTCTAAGATGACAAAATCCCCCCACCCAAATCCCGTATTCCCCATTATTTCAGTAGTAGTGTATCCATGTCAGGATGAGTCAACAGTGAAAGTCCTGTGTATATTTTTGTTATTCACACCATCCTTTTGTAGCAGTGTTGCTCTTCATTAAGTACTTGAGAATTTTTATTTATTTTAAATGCAGTGTAAATTTGGAACTAAAAGACTGCACACTAAACTCCTGGTAGACTCATCCTTGAAGTTGCATAGGTGCTTCTCACTCTTAATATGCTGACCTTGGCTCTCCAGAAGATGGATTCACAGGATATTGTGACCATTACTTCATGTTTTTTTTCTTTTGACTCTTAATCCTACCTGAAATTTTCTGTTTTTTCTAAAACTTTAAGAGAATGCTATACATTGTATTGGATTAAATATACAGATCTCATTCTTTTTATTACAGAAGTAGAAAATGTTTGGCCTGTGTGAAATGTGTGCAATGTTTAGTTTACTGTGTTCCCATTTTCATTTAGCATGAGACTTTTCATGATACAGCAGTTTATTCTCTCTACATACTTTGGCTTTCCTTTTATGCTTCCCTGTGTCTCTTAAACTGTTGTCTTTTCCTTCTCTCTCTTACCTATGTGATAATTTGCTTTGCTTTCTTTTGTTACTTTCCTTAGCGTTTCCATCCCAACGTACATAGGGGTGTGGAGAGATTTCCTGAGTATGTCTTGTGTTTCCTTCCATGAACTTCTGTTCCTCTCCTAGGTTCCTATCAATGCTTCTAGTGCTTTTTTGCCTCTAGGGGAGCATGATTTCAACCTTTTTGTTTCTAGGTTCCTAAAGATGGGATGGATGTTCACTGGGTATGTGTTTTCTTTGCAGTGAGACCAAACTTTGAGGAAGGTGGGACAACAACAACAGGGAGAAAGCATGAGTTTATACGCTCTGAGAGCGAAAACTGGCGCATCTTCAGGGAGGAACAAAATGGGGAAGATGATGATGGAGGCTGGCGACTGGCTGGGTCACGGAGGGATGGTGAGAGGTGGCGCCCTCACAGTCCAGGTGAGAGGAGATCTGGAGAAAAACGCAGCCATGGCTATAGGGAAAGGGCATGGGGAAGGCAGAGGAAAGGGTGGTGGCACCTGCTTTCCAGCACTGCTTTGCTAGAGTTGCAGGAAAAATACAAAGTGGAGCTTCGTATTTGAGTACTATGGCTGAAACATACATAAACATATATATCTGTTTGCACATATGTAATCTTTAATTTTTTTTCTACTTGGAAAAGATCTGGCTAGCCAGTCCTGTTTGTTGTGGCATCTTAGTTTTGGGGATCTTTTGGCTGCAGAAGGCTGCTGGGAACTAAGGAAGTATTGTGCCTTTTCTGCTGTTACATCTTCATGTGGGAAGCAAAGGAAGCAGGAGATGATTTTTGGGCTGAGGTTGGACAACTTTTCCTCCTCAGTTAAAGAAAGCCACACTTGCTCTTACAATGGATCTATCACCATTTCCAGTGTCGCAAAGACTTTCATTACTATGTAACGATTGTGAGCAATTGTTATCTGTGTTCCTAGCCATCACCAGAGCTATGTATTATTGTATTCTCAAACAACTGTTAGCTTGTACTAAAATTCAGTGGTGAGCCCAAGGCTAGATGTATTTTCAGATGTTTCAGATTTAGAGCAGAGCTAAAGGGCAAATTTTGAGCAATGTAGTTTTCCCCAGTGCTTGATCATAATTGTTCATTAGACCCTGCTGCTTTGTTATATAGTTCACATGTCATCAGGCCAGCTATGATTATATCTCATGGTTGATGTACCTCATGATGTGAACTTCATGAAGTTAAACAAGGCCAAGTGCAACTTCCTGGATGTGGATAGAGCAATCCCAAGCACGAATACATGCCACACAGAGAATGGATTGAGAGCAGCCCTAAGGAAAAGGAGAAGGAGGGGGATTGGAACTAGTTGAGCTTCATAGTTCCTTCCAACCCAAACTTTTCCTTGATACTCAGGAGTGGACTGTTTGTCAGTACAAGTCTGTGCTTTATCTTAAAAGGAAGCATAGATGGTAAAGTTCAGAAGTTCATTCATGTCATCTTTTTGGAAAGATGTTCTGTGGAGGCTTTTGAAAACTCATCTTCCATCACAGGAAATACTACTGCTTGTTTGAATATTAGCTGCTATAAGCAATTAACTTAACTTCACTTACAAAGAGTTTTAGCAGGTGTAATAAAAAGCCTGTTCCAAGAATTCCGTGAGTCTGCAGAGAAGTTGCTAATTTTGAGGTGAAGGCTGAGCTGAGTGCTGTGTTGCTCTACTGTCTCAGCTTCCCTCAGAGCTATATTTGAAGTCTCCTGTTAGTAGTAGCCACAGGGCTATCAAAAGTGTTAAATCATATTCTTGCTTTAAACAAATAATTTAACTCAAATTGGCATGGCTTAAACAGTTTCTTTATACTTATTCTGGTGTTAGATAATAGTACTAATCATGTGTCCTGCTAAAAATAGAGAAATGTCTTCAGAGTACTGTTGTCATTTGTTTAACTGGACCTTCCTTCCACTTGGTTTTGCATACTCCCTACTAGATTGTGTACTGCTTCATTGGGTTTTTTTGTTTGGTTGGTTTTTTTTTTCCTTTTGGGTGAGAGCAGTTTAGAAGAACATAGCAGTTGTCAGGCCTGAGTTTATTATCTTTGCTGTTAAGGAAAGAACACTTTGATTCCCACAGACCACTGTTTTTCCAGCTTTTGAATTACTATTGTTCCTTCAGCTGTTTGCTGCAGAATGGCTGACCTAAATCTGCTCCTAAATCTTGCTTTCTTACTAGGCACAAAGGATCAAGAGGGTACACTGCGGCTCCTGAAGTAGACTTGTGCCCCTAAATAGTTACATGGATTCTGTGCTCTTTAGCTAAAGTTAACTCTGTTGACATAGTTAAAGGGGTCTGGTGTGCATCCACGCTGTTTTTAAACTGTTCTTCTCTCACATGTAAAGTGAGGGATCATCTGAGTATTGGTAGTAAAGAAGCAAATCACTGAGGCTTCTCCTGAGACAAGCCTAATGCTTCTGTACTTCTACTTAATTCATAAGGATGTAAACTTGTCTGGTTTTGCAGCATGAAAACGGGATTGTATCACCAAGCTTTTCCAGTCAAGGTTATGGGGTTTTCTACTTTTTTGACTACTGTGTGTGCCTTAGGACTGGAAGTCTGATGAAAAGAAATCTTTACTTGGCCTATACAATGGAAAAGTTTTTTTGCTAGTATTTCTGAGTAAGTGTGGTATTGCTGCTATTGTAGATGTGAAATAGGATCTTTAGACAGGTTAACTATATGCTAAATAGCTTTAAATTCACTGGTTGCTTCCAACTTTTTAATTTTTTTTGTGGGTTGTTCGTTGTGGGTTTTTGACTTTTTGTTTGGGATTTTTTTTAGCCATCTTTTATAATGATTTAATGACTGGTTACCTAAAAAGCCTCTTGTTCCAGCTCTTGCATTCATACAATGATTGCCCTTCAGATTTACAGAGCCAAGTCTGTTTTATCAGATACATACACAAAACCTTTTCTGTATCAGAACTGGAGAAATATGTATAGATGCTTTGGGGTTTTGGTTTGGGTTTGGTTTTTAAGCCTGTAATCTCAAATATTTTTTGGTTGCTGCTTTTGTCAAATTCATCTTGGTTCATTCTGTTTTCAGGGAGTCAATCAAGCAGACTTGTTTTGGGGCATTGTGTTTTGTGTTTCTTGAATGTCTTAAAGCAGCTAAAATATCTTGAGCAAAATAAAAAATAGTTGCGTATACAATATATGGCAAAAAAGTATGTGTACTATTCTTTTGCCTTTTGCATAGTATTTAGTATTGTTTCAGTGTACACTGAAAAGCTGTTCTCTGAATTAGGAAATATAACTTCAAAGAGATAAATAGCTATTAATAATTGACTAAAGTGTACTTGGATTTCCTAAAGCAGCCAATAGCCCTTTCTTGTAATTAACAATTACATTGTAGGTGAAAGGGCTAAATTCAGCTTAACGTAATTTCTTTTACCTTGGGATTTTGAGATATATATACATACATATACACACATATAACTGGTGCCTAATGATACTATAGGGCTGAATTTAAAGCCGTGTTTTGTCTTAAGTTTTGTTTAAAAAACTTTAGGTAAGAATTTAAGGTTTGTCTTTACTTTTGTGTTGCTTTAAAGATTGGCAGCCCTGTACTTCACACCTGAGTTGCTCACTATACTCTAACTGGGCTTTTGTAAACCTTTGTTGTTATGCAGAAACAAAGGCATGTGTCTGCTCCACTTACCTCTTCTTTTTGATTGTCCACCTAGCTCTGAAAATATATGAATTATAAAAGGAGGTTTTGTGACTAAATCTTCGCAAGCAGACCATATGGTAAACAAAATCTCTTAATAAGAACTTTGAAGATACCTGGAATTAACAAAATACTTAGAATCACCTTCAAAAATCATGTTTCGGGGTCTCACTATAAAGAGCATGTGCTCCTGGTGTAAGGGTGTGAACCATGTATAAATAATCAAGGCTTTTCTCAATGCATATTCTCAAGATGGTCCCTTTACTGCTGTACAGAAGGTTCTTATTACTGAATTTTCCTCTTCTATGTAGAAGAGCTGAAGAAGAGATGCTCAGCTATTGGTGAGTCCCAGGACAGCAAACAGGCAGAGATGTTAATTTGTTTGTACACTAATTGCCAGGTTCAGGCCATAGCTCTTTTTTTTTAATCTCTGTGTATTGGGAAACCTAGCACAGACATTGCTTACTGTACTGCCTGTGGTTTTAATCAGAAATGCAACCTGGTTGTCAGCAACCTCTCGCACTTAAACCTTGGAAAAAGCCCTCCAATTCCAAAGGAGGTCCTGGTTTTGATGCATTAATTTTTCGTATGAGAAGGGGGGCAGGTAAAGTTAACACTGCTTCTGATGCCGTATCAGTGGAGTTCCAGTGCCAGGCCTCCTCTTTTGGGTAGGTAGACTGTGTCCTGCTTAGTTGTGGGTAGCTCCCAGAGATACTTTTGTTCTTTTAAAATTTAGCAGTATTTTAATGAGATGTTCATATGTCTGACTCGCTTGAAAAGAAAGCCCTTAGAAATCTGCACCTCGTGAATTTGCACCAAGTTGGAGTCTAGAGTACTCTGTTTAGGGATGTGTGGGTTGTGTTGTAACATCCTTTTATGAAGAGGATGTGGAAAATTACTATTACTTCATAGAATACCAGCTTGAAAGGGACCTTAAGGATCATCTGGTCCAACCTTTCTTGTCAAAATCACAGCCTAGACGAAGTGGTCCAGCACCCTGTCCAGCTGTTTAGTGTCCAGAAGTGTTTTGGGAGGTCTCTGGAGTACTTACCCCATTGCTGCATGAGTGAGCCTTTGCCTTTTCTTACATACTTTTTGAGAAGTTACTGATGAACAATAGGTGGACATAACAGGCCTAAGATGCTAAGAACTACTTTAAAGCAGGCAGAAAAGATGGGATAAGTGCAAGCTTACTGTGCCTTATATCTTTCCTTAATCACGTTAAAAAGATTGCCTCAGAACATTGATTTGACAATTTTGCATACCAAAAATGTCAGTTGCTAGTTTCCAAGGCATAACTACAAGCATGGATTAAGTTATACAGTGGAATTATTTGTAGGTAAGCACATATAGTATAGCAAAGGCCTGGTTAAAGTCTAACCTTCTGTGCTTCCTTGATGAAATGTAACCTTAAAGTTCATAGTGCTTCTAGAAGGGGTTTGTTTTACATTTTCTGCATTTGTGAGACAAAGGTAGATTTTTGCATGGTTAATATTAAATACTTAGGGTTGACATGAAAACATTCCTCATTCATATGAAGCAAATGGAACAGAGGACACAGTTTCCTCTTCTGCTGTGATGGGTTTTTTTTGGTAGCCATCTGATGAGCAGTGAGGTTGCATTGATTGCACAAATTCGGAGACTAAAAAAAGAATTTTGTTTTAATTTTTTTTTCTCCTGAAAAGATGCTTAAAAAATTAAGATGCTTTCATTTTTTCTTTGCACCTTTCTGGTAAAGATAGCTTCTATTGGATGGAAAGCTGTTTACAATCCTTTCACTCCCAATTTGTTTTCCTTGGCAGCAAGTTTTTTACAGTTTAAATAGCATGACTGCAGTCAGAGGATTTTAAGGTTGGCTGAATGAAGATGTGTTCTGAGTAGATTAGAAAGAAAAGTAAAATGAAACTTGAATTTGGAAAGTTTTCCCTCTCATTTTTTTCCGTATTATCATTCCAAGTTATGGTATTCCATGGCTAAAAAGTTACTGTTTGAGAGTCTTAACAGTGTTTTCAAAGGTATTCGAACAGTTGGCAGTCCATTCTTCATGTGTATGCACAGAAGTGTCTCTGGGTGGTATGGTCAGGATGTGACTTTGCAAATTGCTTCAAAGTAAACATGAAATCTTACAAAGATGCCAGAGAAGGTTTAAGTCAATGATGGCTGGTAAATTCAGTCAGTATCTGGTGTTGCTTGGTCTGTTTGGTGCTCCAGCATTTTTTAGGTTATGTAGCCCAATTTTCTTAGCCTCATAATGCCCATAATATGATTTATAATGGGGGGGGGCATATACAGTGAACAATATTTGAAAGTCTCCTGCTTAATGGTACTCATTTTCTTCCCCTTGTCCTCTAAGATGCCTGTTCATAGGTGGGTTGTACCTTGTAGGTCCTTTCTCTGTCAACTCTTCACTGACCTCTTCACCCTCCCAAGTAAGCTACTACCCCTGGGACTATGTTGTAAAGTTGCTTTCCCCCTACCTTAGACGGCCCTCGTTCTGCAGGCTGGCGAGAGCACATGGAGCGTCGGCGGAGGTTTGAGTTCGATTTCCGGGAACGAGACGATGAACGGGGTTATCGACGGGTGCGGTGTGGGAGTGGCAGCATGGATGACGACAGGGACAGTCTCCCTGAGTGGTGCTTAGAAGACGCAGAAGAAGAAATGGGAACTTTTGACTCCTCTGGAGCGTTTCTCTCTTTAAAGGTGAACAGCTGTCTTGGGCCCTTTGTTTGCTTTGAGCAAGTATCCTGTTGGGAATGGATTGTGAATGGTTATGTTGACTTTGTAGAAGGTGCAGAAGGAGCCAATCCCTGAGGAGCAGGAGATGGACTTCCGACCTGTGGAGGAAGGTGAAGAAAGATCTGACTCTGAAGGGAGCCACAATGAAGAAGCCAAAGATCATGAGAAGACCACCAGGAAAGAGGGAGAGAAAACAGATAGAGTAGTGCCAGGTAAGGGGAATATCTTGCACATCTGTTCTATGCTGCAGTGGAGAATCTCTGTTAATTCAGTTACGTAGAGTCATGCAATGTTACAGAAGCAGTGGAAGAAGCAGTCCAAGCATCTTCACCAGCTGCTAGGTCAGATACCCCACCGAAATCCCAGCCTCCAGACCTGCTGCAGACAAGCCTTTTTGAAAGGAAGGAAGAATCTTTGCCAGAAAGAACAGAAAAAACAGAGGATAAAGAGAATCGAATGGAGAACACACCACCAGCCAAAATGTCCAGCAGAGGGGAAGGTAAGAAACTCGTTAGGTAAATTTATTAAGTCTTCATTACTCATTGTGATTAACTTGGCCTCTTAAGAGGCAAGGACTGGAATATGGAGGTGAAGAGCCAGAGTTTATCAACTGGGTTAAAATACATGATTTGTTGGATATGCCATCGCAAATGCTTGCAGTGTACAAGTACTTCACTTTGCAACACAGTCTAGAGAAACATCAGCTAGTCATGAATATGCCTTACTGTTGTAGAGCAGATAGTATAGGCAAATTTATGTGGTATGGGGAACAGGATTATTGGAATGTGTGGAGTTCTGCCCTATTTGGACTAAAACTGTTCCTTGAAGTTAGGTTGGCTGCCTCTGCTGTAAACAGTACCAGTACAGGAAGATTTGAAAATCATTTTGCTTTGATGCTAATTTTGAGTTGTCGAATGTTTTTCTACAGTAAATTTTCATTTGTTAGTTCATTATCTCTAACGCTTTTCTTTAGATCTGGCTTCAGTTGCTCAACCTTTGCCACAGATTTCTGCAGACACAGCTTCTCCTGCTCATCTTTCTCCTCCTGTTTCCAACTCAAATCCTGCTTTGCGGCCAGTTCAGACACCTGTTACAGCTGCTCCAGGCATGGGCAACATTCCCACTGATCCAGATGATGAAGAAGGCCTCAAACACCTCGAGCAGGTGAGATATCTCAAATTCCTTTGTTGTTGACAGTCGTGAGACTGGAGGAACTTGAAATGAAAAAAATACTTGAAGCCCATAAAACCAGAAATGCAGCTGAAACTTTACACTCCACAGTGCATACTTGAAAGCTGCTTTTCTTCCCTCCATTATTATTTTGGAGAGTAATTCAAGCGTAAGTAGTAGGTTTCTGAATAAGGGTATTATACCCACTATTAAATAGCTAGAGATCCTAGTGGTTATGACCCCTGTCAAGTAGCTTTGCCATTTGCCTTGGAAGCTATAAAACAATGTGTCAAATGGGTTTAAAAAAAACCCCACAACTAAATACCTAAATGGAGTGCAGACTGTGTGCATTAAAGTTTAGTGACAGCTGGGATGCAGAGTATTTTTCATGCTAGTGCTCCTATGAACCTTTTTATTTTTTCACCATGGTACTGTGTGGGACCTTGTTGGCAAGTGTTCTAAAGCTTTACTTAAATAGGTCAGCCATGCTTATTCAGGATCCTGACATGGTGGTAGACTGAACTGAGGGTTTTTGGTGCAGTTGTACCAGTCCTTGAGTTACTTGTGATTCCTGGTGCGCTTTGAGCACTGGGTTGTATTTGGCACACTCATTTTCAAATCTGTAAGCACACATATAACTCTGGTATTCCTTGCTGGTTTTGATGGCTCCTGCAGCAAGCAGAGAAGATGGTGGCATACCTGCAGGACAGTGCCCTTGATGATGAAAGACTAGCAGCAAAAATTCAGGAGCACAGAGCAAAGGGTTCCTCAATGCCGTTGTTCCATGAAGCCATGCAGAAGTGGTACTACAAAGATCCACAAGGAGAAATTCAGGGTAGGTCTGTGCCCTTTACACTTCCTCTTTTGTTTCACAGAACTGTTAGAGTTCTTCAAGATTACCTCCAGCAGATACTCATGCATGTTTTTACAAAAGCAGTGTAGGGAATATACCACTCTAGAACTGGGTTTTGAAAATAGATCTTCTGTCCATCACTACCCCTGTCAGCTCAGCATGCCTCATGTCCAGAGTTATCATGGATAAAGTTTGCCATTATTTCCTGTCTCTGTAAATTGAGGTTAGAATGAAACTTGTTTCCTGCCAATAGTTACTCAATTTCCAGATAGTAGTAGAAATAAAACAAGAACTTGAATGTTCAGTAGATGTTGAAGAATCCATGAGCAACACTGAAATTAACTTTCTGGTCTCAGCCTGAAGACATTAAGTGTTATGGGAAGGACAATTTCTTTAGAATCTAGAGCAAAGAAAAATTTTCACAAGCCAGTGCTTGAGTGGGATCTCAATTTAATTTGCACTTGCAGCCAGTGCATTATTAGTTCATACAATATAACAGTTTCATGCTTGCAGTTTTTGCTAAAGAAATTCCAATTTTTGTGCCATGGAAGTTGGAATAAGCCTTTCATGTAGATAGTTACATCTTTGCTTTCAGATGGTACTTTTGAAGGTCTCAGGGCTCTGTTTTAGCAGTTGTTAGCTGACTCCCGAAAATGCAGTTAAGCAGTGATTTACATACTTACTGTACTTAGTAGTAGTTGCTAGTACTGTTGAGCATGAATGACTTCCTCAGTGATGAGCTCTAGATAGGATTTGAGGGGGTGTTATTTGTGGGATCTGTGCCAATCTCACCTGCAGGTATTGCACATCTTTAGGGTTTTCTTCTTGCCCTTTTAAGTTTAACAGGATGTTAACTATGAAGTGTTTGTATTTGCTCAGTATACTTTAAACTGTGCGTTAGTTGCTGTTGGGTGTTTATTGCTCAGTGACAATCTAAAGCTTTTTTTTTTATTAGAGTAAGTACTTCCTTAAATGTAAGGAAGGATGGAGAGGCCTTGGCACAGGGTGCCCAGAGAAGCTGTGGCTGCTCCATCCCTGGCAGTGTTCAAGGCCAGGTTGGACGCAGCTTGGAGCAACCTGGACTAGTGGAAGGTGTCCCTGCCCGTGGCAGGGGGTTGGAACTGGATGAGCTTTGAGGTCCCTTCCAACCCAAACCATTCCATTATTCTATGAATGTGACCTCCAGAATTAAACACTGCCATGTATTTTTTTTTCTGTGATACTTCTTGTGATTTCATATTCTCTAGGAAGAATTGCCTTCTGAAGATACTTCAGAAAGAGAAGGCAAGAATTTACTGAACATCCTTGCTTTTCAAAAGATATTTTTGCAAAACTTGGGGTTTTTTTATGGTTCTTAATGTTGAATATTCTTCTATACTGGCTTTGTGTCCATTAGGATATGTAAAATTAGTACAGGAGCCCTCCTTTGAAGGGAATGACTGAAATCTTTGTCAGGAAAAGATGAAAAGAAGGAAAAGTGTAACTCTTTGAGGAAGGAAAGAGAAACTGGTTTCCTCATGATCTTAAAAAATATAATCATCTAAGGTAGATTTGCTTGTCTAAGTTCCAGAAGCAAAACTTCTGTAAAACATGAATTCCTCAGATTTGAATGTTAGAGTTGGAACAGGCTAAGATGGTTTAATTATCTGTGCAGTGTATGTGGGGAAAGTAGTGCTTGTGCTTGCAGCACTGTCTGCTAGCAGATACTGTTGAGGTCCACACTGAAGTTGCAGCTGTTGTCAGCCTGATGTTGAACCTGAAGTAGTGAGCTGTGCTAGAAGGCAGGACCACACTACCCACCACTTGTGGCTGGTTGGCTTTCATTTCAGAGCTGTGTTGTCTCTCTCCAGTACATGGTAAAAGGAGTAATACACGTTTCATTCAAGGCTGTCTGGGGAAATGCTGTAGACACTGTAAAGACCTAGTGTGCATTGATGCTCTAGACTTGAATGTACTCTCTCCAGTCAAGTGGATGAGATGGACAGAAAGGCCTGATGCTACACAGTGTTACTTTAAAAAGCACCATGCTCTTTGTTTCTGGTATGCTCAACTTGGCCTTACTTCCTCTTCCCCTCCATGTGTATTGGTTGATGTTATTTCAGGTCCTTTCAGTAATCAGGAGATGGCAGAGTGGTTCCAGGCTGGATACTTCACTATGTCGCTGTTGGTTAAGAGAGCTTGTGATGAGACTTTCCAGCCACTTGGAGACATCATGAAAATGTGGGGCAGGGTTCCCTTCACTCCAGGTCCAGCACCACTTCCACATCTGGTAATGGTGACAGTTACAGTATTCCAATAGTCCTGTAAAAAAGAAATGAAATTATTAACATGTCAGCTGTTCTGTCTTGGAATTTCAGATGTTCCAAACACCAAAGTTGAATAACTTTTAAGAGGAGGAAAGACACTCAATTTAAAAATGTTTGTTTTGCCATATCTGTGGCTGGAAGGCTTTGCCCTGTTGTATATAGGCACTGTGTATTTCACAGTGATCATACTACAGACTTCATAAATGTTGATCTCTCTATAAGTTTTTTTTCCATTTTCTTTGTCTACTCAGTTCAGAATACAACTTTTAGACTGGTTGCATTTGCAATATGCTACTGTTACTACATATATGTTATTAAAATAAGATGTTTTATTCCTAAACGTAGGGCGAGCTGGACCAAGAGCGGCTGACTAGACAACAAGAGTTGGCCCTGATCCAAATGCAGCACCTCCAGTATCAGCATCTATTAATACAGTAAGACTGCCAGTTCCAGAGATCTTCCAGTGGCTGTGTTCTGCTCTTCATTTTTAATCATCTGGGTTCACCTTGTCATTGTTTCCTTGGGCAATGGGGCTGGGAGTCCTTCACCTCCCGCAGCAGTAGCCTGTCTCCACAATCACCAGAGGCCTCAACAGGATTAGCGGCAGAGAGCGGGGCTACCTCAGGCACACTTTTCAGAGTCTCTTTCAGTGTCATGTATAGCTCCTGTGATGAGACCTGCTGTATAGGTAGCTGTTAAGGGTCAAGCTGGGTCTTGGCTGTCCTTGTAATGCAGCTCAGGTGTTCTGGAGTCAGGGGAAGGCTACAGTTTTTTGAACTGGAGGTGGAGAAGGCAGAGCTCAGTTTTGGTCTGCTTGCTCAATGAAGGTCAGTGAAAGGTAACTGCTGGGAGAAATGCTTTGTCATCCACTTTGCCAAAGGTGTCAGTTGTTCATCTGTGGTCAGTTTCTAATTTGTTTTGTAGGAGCTTGGAGAAAAGAAAGGAGTCAGGGTACTCATTCAAGGGGTCCTGAAAGCGTATGCCATGATAATGATTTTTGAATACTGTTTGTTAGCTTATGATTTGATTGTGCAGGAATTTGCCCCTGTACTGGAGGATGCCATGACATACTGGGGAAGAGATTGATTTATGTAGGTGAGAAGTCATCAAAACCAGATTAATTTGAGCAATCTGTATGTAGTATGTGAAAAAAAGGGAAGTAGTGTTGCACAGGGAAACATTGGACAGCAATAATCAGTTGGTATATTTGAGGGTAAGGAGAAATTTGGTTGTGGTCTTGTGGGCCAGTTTGGTTTATTCTTGTATTTTGTTTCTTTTCAAGGCCCTGTTCTGTGGTTTCCTTTAGTTAGTGTTTACATTATATAGGTCAGTGGGTATTAGTCATGGAGAATGAATCTGTGCAGCTTCTGCAACTTGGGCATTATATAAATAAGCAAGTGAACAAATACCTGTGATTCTCTGCTTCTCTTTTGAAGACAACAATATGCACAGGTGCTAGCTCAGCAGCAAAAGGCAGCCCTCTCATCCCAGCAGCAGCAGCAGCTTGCTATTCTCCTGCAACAGTTCCAGGCCTTGAAGATGAGGTGAGTTAGCCCAGACTTGAACTGAATTCCATTCTCTCCTATATGCTAGCTTGTATATAATTATTAAAATCTTGTCAGTGCCTGTCCTATTCAAGTTTGCTTATATTAGAGCATTGCATGTTTTCAAGATTGTGTGAATATGATACAGTTGCAGGATCTCAAATACTTCCTTAAATAAGTAGCCTTTATTTCAGAGAATGTTTAGGGAAAATCTTTATAGTTGAAATCATACCTTTTTGACAAGTCTGTGTTGGTAACAGAATGGCTTTGCCTGCTGAGTCCTGCAATACCAGGTGTTTGTTCCTCAAACTAGCCTATCAGCACAAATGTGAAACTGTAGCAGTAGCTGGCTTAGCCATTGACTTGGCAGCAGGGATGAGATAAGCAAGAACTCTGCAAGCAACTAGTGTTGTCTACATCATGTTTTTGTTTTAAATAGAGGTGTGGAAAGAAAGGAGTATGTTACAAGTTACTGAATCTCATGTGTGTTGAGAGCACTCCTGTCCCTGGAAGTGGCATGTTGATTCTTCCTGTTGGTATTACAGAATATCTGAACAGAACATGATGCCTCCTGTTACAAGGTCTGTGTCAGTGCCAGACACTGGCTCAATATGGGAACTACAGTCAGCTTCACAACCTACAGGTAAGATGCTTAGCATGTGTCAGACCTGTAGAGAAAAGTTTGTGTATTAAGAATCAGCATCTTTGGGATGATCACTCCCTTCTTGACATGAGGGGAAATT
Organism: Melopsittacus undulatus; assembly: GCF_012275295.1. NCBI lineage: Eukaryota > Metazoa > Chordata > Aves > Psittaciformes > Psittaculidae > Melopsittacus > Melopsittacus undulatus. The sequence continues at coordinate 57,087,916 of NC_047532.1, read as the reverse complement.
ATCAATATTTTTTAATTGGTTCAGCCTACTTGGCCTTGCAGTTTAAATTTCATTTGAGCTGTGAAGAATATGGTAATTTTTCTGATTGTTATGGGAAGTTTTGATGCAGAGAGATTGAGTGTTATATTATAAAGATGTTCTGCTCTGATGGGAGGAGTTTGAATAGCTGATTCTTGTGTAGAATTTTGTAGGAAACCCAGCCTTGCTTCAGTAATGGGCAAGCCTTGATCTACAGGAAGAAAAGGTGTTCCTCTGCTGACTAAGACTAATGTGTTATCATGATTTTAGTTCATAAAACATAACAACAGTATACAAAAACTTTTTTTCCCTTTCAGATGTCTTTTTGTTGATGTGCTTATTTTTGCTTGTCAATGTTTGTTTTCTTCCCTATCTAGTTTGGGAAGGAAGCAGTGTCTGGGATCTCCCCATTGATACTGCAGCTCAGGGATCAGCTCTAGAGCAACTTCAGCAGCTCGAGAAGGCCAAAGCTGCAAAGGTCAGAAACTGTTTAATACTGTAAGAAGTTGGGATTGCTGTTCCACAATGAATTGTGTTTCCTAAGCCAATGGAAGACACTTAGCTCCTCAGTCTTCATGCCACTGTATGATTTTGATTGTATTTTCATGGAAAACACTGTAAAGGGAATAGGGTTTTAGAAACCAGTTATGAAATCTTTGTGGTCTGCTGTTTGGAAACCATTGCTGTGGAGGTACTACTGACCTCTAAAGTAGTAGTGCTTATGTGTTTTACATTTTTGACTAAAACCAATTCACTAGCCACCTCTGTTTCAAAATGGAATTGTCATGAGCTGTCATGCTGTGCAGGTAGTTGTTCTCTTAATCTTTGCATCTTGTCATCAGAGTTGGTTTGGGGAATCTGTTTGTCAGGGTTGTTTCACATTTAGTTTAGTATTAAATAATTTTTGTAAGTTTTAATCTCTATGATTCTGTATGTTTCCTGAAACTGATTATTTTATGATGGCTGCAAAGCAACTTGCTACTAGCTTCTAAAGTTGGAGGTTATTTTAAGGAGCTGATACAGAAAGACTGACTAGAGAGCTGCTGTTCATTACTGAACAAAAATTGTCAGATGTGGTTCTAGACTACTTGAGGAATCTGACCCCAGTAGGCAGCCAGCTGATAGGTAAAATTACAATTAAGGGAGAGCATCTGTCAGAGGCTTTATTTGTTACGGTGTTACTATAATCTCCGCAGAGTTGCCCTAGGAAATGGTGTAGGAATACGTTACCTGCATCTGAGTGTAGTTTTATGTGAATTGTAGCTAGAGCAAGAGAGGAGAGAAGTGGAAATGAGGGCCAAACGAGAGGAAGAGGAGAGGAAAAGGCAGGAGGAGCTTCGGAGGCAACAAGAAGAGCTACTTAGGAGGCAGCAGGAAGATGAGAGGAAACGACGGGAAGAAGAAGAACTGGCCCGCAGGAAGCAAGTGAGTTTCCTCAATGTAGTTAATCTCTAATTAATTTTAATGAGTTAAAAAACTCACTTTAAGAATCCTGTGGGGTCTAATTAATCTTTGGTAGGTGTGTATGAAGAGAGTTCTAATATTTTTCATGTGAGTATATGAAATTATTCTTCTACTCGTGATTTTAAGAGCCAGAATTGCAGTTTGAGAAATGGGCTTTGATTTGACTCAAGATAGGTTTCTGTTTGTGAGATTAGAGGCTTTTATTCCTTGTGGAATATTCCCTCCTAGCTTCTTAGTGTTAATATTAGACTTCATTTAGTTGCCCAGTTATTGCATGTTTAATCTTTATTCATGATTTATACAGTCTAGTGTTTTTTTTTATAATGGTATGGTCTGGACCTGTTCCAGATGGATATAGAGGGTTATAGTGGAAAAAAAGTGATGTAGCATTTAGCTTTTTTCCCTGTTGTTTGGGGTTTTTTTTATAATTTAGTAAAGATTTTTTTTTTTTAAATAATGTATCTGGTTTATGTCAGTCTGTCAGCTTGGTTTTCTTGAGTTGATACTTAGAAAAGGAAGGATGTAGTTGGGACAAGCAGATTGATAATAAATTACATGATCTGTGTTGCAGGATGAAAGAACATAGGCGTTGTATGTTCCTAATCGTGCAAGAATACGAAATCGAGGCATTATTAGCTTGAGCTAATAGCTAACTAGCATTAACTTCTGAATATTGTATGGAAGAAAGATTAATTGTTCCTTAGGTGTTGTGGGAGGGAAAGACAGTGAAAGTTCAAAGTTTCACTCTGTATGTGAAGGATATGGGCGAGCACCTTGGTGAGCTTATTCACTAAGGAGTTAATCAATAAATGCCCTCTAAAGTAGCACATGAATAATAGGTGAAAGTAAATAATTCTGTCCTTTATCATATTTTCTATTTCCTTAGAATAGGCAGTTGTAAAGTGTTTTTCCTGGTTTAAGGATCAGACACTTTTGAGGAAGCCTCTAGAATCTTTAGTTAGTCATAGACCTCAATTCACTCACTGTTTGGGTTTTGTCATTGAAGATTTATTTTAAGAGGCTGCAGTATGTGGTATGTTCATGGTATCTAAGAATCAAGTCTGTAAATTAATGGCTCTTTGCTTTACTGTATTTACTTTTGTTTACAGCCAGTCATTATGGTATAAAGTAGAAAAGCATCCTTTGATGCTCAAGTTCAAGCTTTACTGTAGCATTAAAGCAGTAATATACTCAAAAGTTGAAATTTTGAGTTAAGTTGCTTTAGATCTGTTCTAATTATTAATTTTTCAGCTGATCACCTGGTAACCCAATGTGTGTCATCCATGGTGGCTTCAAATAAATAGACTTGGGTTGTTTCTTTTCAGATTAATGCTTTTACTACTGTGTATAACATCATAGAAATGTCCCTTAAATTCCAAAGGTTTTTTGTCCACTTTGGATTTGTATGGTTAACAATCTGACTCTGTAAGATGTCATGGGGAAATAATTTATAAGAAGGAAGCAGAATGGGGTTGAAAAGCAGTAACAGCAACTTAGTTCATTACCAATGGAATAATTGCCACAATGCTTAATTCTAAGCAGTAAAGTCTTGAAAAGGTAACAAAGGTTTTAAGCACTTCTCTGGAAAGAGAAAATAATACTGTATTATGTATTTTAAGAACAAAAAGAAACTTGGTCTAATATTTGAATCTGAATTCTGAAGGCATTGTAGAATCAGGGTGAACTGATTTATTAGCATGGATTTATACAGAGGAGATGATGCTTAACAAATTTGATTAACTTCTTTTGAGGAGATGACAGTGAGAGCTGAGAGGGGTGAAGCAGTAGACTTAATCTGCCTGGACTTCAGGAAGGCTTTTGATGTAATACTGCATAAAAGACTAGTATATAAGGTTAGTAAATATGCTGTTGATGGTGAATTCTAAGTAAATTAAAAAAAAAAAAACAACAACAAAAAATCCCAAACTAATAGACGTTCAATTCTGTAGGATGAAATGTCATACCAAATGTTGAATCCGGTTCTGTTCATGGTTTTCCTCAGTTACTTGCACTGTGAAATTGCAAACAATAATGCTCAGCTTGTGTAGCCCCTGTATTTCTTTTTTGTTTCTGGTCTAATATCTTCTATTTTGTAATGATTGATTGCTTTCAGGAGCCAAATGTGAGGTTTAATAATTAGCTAATAATTGTTTTGTCTGAATTACATCTTCAGTGCTCCCTTTAAAGTATCTGGGTCAAAGATGAGATCTGTAGAACAAAAAAAATTAGGTCCTAGTGACATAAACAAGCAGAATTGAAAGTGCTACCAAGTACAAAAAAAAATCCATAATATTTTATTGAAGAATCCAGTGTCTATTGAAATGGGGATTGTTACTTATGGATTTTCTGCTATGTTACAGGTATTTTAAAAGAGCTAAAATGAGTTGTCTGTACAGCAATATATGTTTACTTGAAAATAATTATTAGAGAAGATGCTAAAGAATATTGTGATTCTTCTAGAGGAGGAAGCCATAAATATGGGACCAGTAAGAGCCAAAGGAGTGAGTCTGTTTCCCATACAAGTTAGTGGCAGAATGCTGGAGTGCTTTGAATGCTTTTGGTCATATGTTCAAACAAAAACTATTGAATAATAAGAAGACACAGAAATAAACATTAAATCAACGTTTTCTATAGCTGTGAAGAGTAGGAAAAAAGAATTCCATCAGCTGCATGGTTCTCAACTTTTCATAACCTTGCAGTTTTTTTTCTCTTATGCTGGTACAACACTGTTCAGCTTTAGTTCTTTAGGAGAGTGAAGGCTTTATAAATTGCTGTCATTAAACAGTACCTTTCTTAGCATTCCTGAGCAAGAAGGAGATCCCTACAGCTTTATTTGTGTCAATTCTAGCCTTGCTTCCCAAAGGGAGAGTAGGGCAGAGATGCCAATGAATTGCTGTCCTATAGGAGGACTTGGTGACTTTGTTCATCTCAGGTATATGTTATGTTGATGACTAGTGCTGAACATCCTGCCCAGCCTAGGCAGCAGCTTGGCATCCTGAGCTGAGATCCTGGTGTGTGGTCTGTAGTCAAGGAAAACATACTGGCACACCTCCAGCCTCCTCAGTAGACTTTCAGTGCAATAAACAATAAGCAGAAATTTTTCAGCACTTGTGCTGGGAACACAATTACTGCAACTTGACTGTGTGTGTCCAAGTTACAGAAATACAGAAATAGTTGAGGTGATGTGTGTTGTGCTTAAAGCTTTTGTGAGTATGACAAATCAAGACTTAATTAATGAGAAAGTGCTGCTAGTTTATGTCCAGCAATTAGAAGTAAAACTTACATTTATTGCACTTGCATTTAGCACTAAACCAGTTAAGTGATGCACAAAAGTATGAATTGCTTGGCTTGTAGATGGTTCCATAGGATTGCTTATAAAAAATCCTGTCTACTGACAGTTATAGTGTAGACATCTGAAGTTAGCAGTGTCAAACACCTGGTCCAGATGTTCAGTTAACTGTACTGCAGTTTATCTATGCTGTGTATAGAAGGTTTGTTACCAGATTGAGCAGAATTCATTTCCTTGATTTAACAGAGTTCAAAATTTATGTCCATGCTGCACAATTAGTCTCCTTTTGCCCTATAAATAATATATTGCTTAAAGAAACTTGAGAGGACAATTGCACATTCAAAAGGAAAATGTATTTATGAAAACTTGAATTTTTTGTTCAAACAGTAGGATCTGTAGGTTGAGCTGATAGGATAAGTCAGAAAGTAGAGAGAAAAATAAAGGGATGAAACGTAGGGTGGCCTTAACACAGTTGCTGGACTTTAGAGATTAGAAAAGTCAGCAAAACCCAAGGCTATTTAATGCAAAGGGAAAGTCAGAACCAGGGGACACAAAGAAGCACTCCTATGTAACAGCATACGGGAAACCAGCAAAAGACTGGTTATTCTCTGTTACTCCAAAAGCAAGTAGCAGAATGGAAAAACAATCTTTATCTTGACCTTCAGAATGGTAGGAGTGGGTGCTGATGTGTTACTTTTGGGTTAAGTAAATAGTTTTTCTACTTGGAAAGCAAACCATAATTTATTGGAAGCTATTTAAATAATATAGGGATAGCCAAAAATCAAAGCCCTCAAGAGTCCATAGTATTTAAATAGTATAGGAATAGTCCATTCAAGCCCTTTTGTTAAGTTCCACATCTGAGACTTCCAAATGTTACAGTGTCCTCAGGTGCACTGGACTTCTTCAGTTTATTTCTGGTGTCTGGAGATGTGGTTTTAGTTTTTTAGGGCACTTGAGTAGTCAGTGTTTAGAAACTCCTGTAAGTAGGAAAAGCTTCCAACTTACAGCTGACACCCCAAAAAAATGATTTAACAATATTCACACATTGAAATATATGTATATATTTAGGTGCAGTTAGTGCATACTGGAAAGAGGAGTCTTGTCCGTTTTATTCATTCTCAACACCATTCTTTTTAAAACCTAAGATAGTGATTTTGTGTGTTTCCTGTTTCATTAAAATAATTATGTATGAAATGCACACTGCATCAAAAAAACCCTGTTAACATGTTGGTCTGTAGTGTTTAATAGAGCTGGTTTTAGTAGTGCATAGCTTGGAGCTAAGGAGCTCTTCTTGAGGCCATTTATCTGGCCAGACCATTTTGTAGTCTGTGTTCTGATGCAGTTCATCAATAAAATGGTATTTATAGATTGACACTTTGTTCCCAACTCCAGGAGGAAGCCCTGAGGCGACAACGGGAGCAGGAAATTGCACTAAGGCGGCAGCGGGAAGAAGAGGAGAGACAACAACAGGAGGAAGCACTTAGAAGGTTGGAAGAGAGAAGAAGAGAAGAGGAAGAAAGACGGCAGCGAGAGGAGTTACTGCGTAAACAGGTGAAAAATGGGACAAGGGACTTAGTATATTTAATTGTGGAGCCTGCCAGAATGAACAAGCTTTGAAACTTGCATCTGTACCTCAGATGCCATCAGTTTTGGTGGAGGAAGGCAAAGCTTGTAGACAGTATCAGGTGAATAGTTTACCTGTATCCTGATTTCACAGTAGATAATTGGAGTCCAGTCTGCTGTTTGGCAAATTGATTAGTGTTGAATGAGTGTCTTTCTTCATGTTTGAGTCTTAGGAATAGCTTTGCAGGATGGTATTTCTACTCCTTTTTGCAAAAGAAAGGCAGAGTACAGTACCATAATAATAATGATTTATTTTGAGCCTTTGCCATAGAACATACTGTAGAACGATACTTCTTCAGCATCAACTGAGATGATTGGTTTTGCCAGTCTTCCTGTACTATGCCAAGACTATACCCACTATCAAAATTTCAGGTCTTTTCTTTCCTTTTCTTGTCTTACTGTTAGCAATTGTTATGTTTCCTTTGGGGTCATCTTTAGAAGTCCCTGATTGATCTTCCAGAACTCTAATTGATACTGTCAATATTCCTAAATCAAACTAACCTTGAAACATGATTGGCTTCACATTAACTTCCAGGTTTACTTCAGAATTGACATTTTTTTTTCAGGGACTTCCTTTGTAAGACATTAATCAACATTTTTGTTCCACCACACAGTCATATCCTTTTGATAGCAGAAATATCTTTCCCTTTGCATCTCTAATGTTGAGTTTACACCAGTCAATATCGCTGTTTTCTTCTTTCATGCCAAAACCTCTTCTCCCTTTATTCCTATGAAGTTTTATTCAAGTGTAGCAGTACTTGACTGTAGGTAGTATGAGCAGACAGAAGGTCAGACTGAAAAGTATGTATGTAACTCCCGAAAGGAAAGTGTTATGAAATGAACTGGTCTGAATTATGGAGATGTTATTCTCTTCCAAATTCTTCATTCGTTGGTGGAGCAAAGGGAAACCTTGCATCTTTATGAGACATACAGTGTATTAGTGGGCTGAGAAATGTAAAGGTAAATTAACAACTTAAAACAGCACAGATTGGAAATACAAAGGCCTCTCCCTGTTCTGTCAGAATGTTAATACCGCAGAGTATGAGTAATTTTGACCTTCTAAGTCTACTTAGACTTCACTCCTCTTTATGTCCTGGGAAGGAAGAGGAAGCAGCCAAGTGGGCACGTGAAGAGGAGGAAGCTCAACGGCGACTTGAAGAAAGTCGGCTACGCATGGAAGAAGAGGCAGCCAGGCAGCGGCTCGAAGAAGAAGAACGAAAGCGCAAGGAGCTGGAACTCCAGCGCCAGAAAGAAATAATGAGACAGAGGCAGCAGCAGCAGGAGGCTTTACGACGACTGCAACAGCAGCAGCAACAGCAGCAACTTGCACAAATGAAGGTAATGTGTTTCTGTAGTTTAACTCCCTCCTTGAGTTTGGTGTAGTAAGTGAAACCATGGCTGGATTCAGGATTGTCTGGGCACGCTTAAGCAGAGCAGAAATGGATGAACTATTTGGAGAGGGAGAAGGGTAAATGGTTGACTGGAAAAGTGCTGGGAGGAACAAGAGGAGGATAGCTTACAAAATAAAAAGGGAAAAGGTTCAGTCAGTAGAAGTGTACTGGAAAGGTATTCACAGATGAGTACAGATGTTTTGAGTGCTGCAGTAAGGGCCACTGCAGGGTTCCTAAAGCTTAGAATATCTTTAAAATCAAAATTGATTTTTCTGGTTTTAGACAGTGATATGTTAATTATCCTTGAAACACTGTCTTTGACACTGATCAAAAAGCAATTAAAAGAAATACACTGTTAGTACTTTGTCCTACTTAATTATTCCATCTTACACTTTTCAGTTCTGTGTTAAACTTTAAAGGTGGCCTTATTTTCCCCCTGTGCAGTGAGCTTATGCTGTTATTTTTCATTATTATATGTTAGTAGTGTTCTCTGAGATGTTTTGTAATTCCTAATGATGTGAGGTTTTTGGCTCAGCTCCCTTCATCTTCAACATGGGGTCAACAATCAAATTCAGGAGCTTGTCAATCCCAGACCACACTGTCACTGGCAGAAATCCAGAAGTTAGAAGAAGAACGAGAACGGCAGCTTCGAGAAGAGGTAAGTGCTAAGAGTGATGGAGTGTAACTTATTAGAGTAGACTCAACTATGTAACTGCTTAACTGTCTACTTAGGAATGGTGAGGATGAGGAATGGTTTCTTAAAACTCAGGTACAGTTAGTTATATCTATGCTCTGATATGTTTGTAATATGCCAGTTTGTAACAAGACCAGGGCAGCTAGGGGGCTACAGATCAGGAAACACAGGGTGGGAACAACTGATGGCAGGAGAGAATTTTTTCATCCAAGACATCAAATACTTACTTGGCTGCAGTCATGATTTAACATATTTATTCTGTCCTGGGCTAACAAACTATTTGTATTTACTGGTTGCTTAGTGTTTCCCCTTTTAGAGGAACTGTAATGGCTAAGAAAAACAGTAGGTCAGACAGACTCCTCCAGAAGAGAGTGAAATCAGTTTGAAACCAGTTTCCCAGCTAGAATTTTGAATAGTAATGATCTTCTATAAGTATGGACAAGCACTTTTGTCTTGCATGTAACAGCAAAGGCGTCAGCAGCGTGAGCTAATGAAGGCCCTCCAGCAGCAGCAGCAACAGCAGCAAAAGTTGTCAGGCTGGGGTAATGTCACCAAACCAACAGGCACTACCAAGTCCCTGCTGGAGATACAGCAGGAAGAGGCACGACAGATGCAGAAACAGCAGCAACAGCAGCACCAGCAGCCGAACAGAGTCAGAAATACTACGGTATGTATGGCTTTTGTCTGATTAGTACATGGACAGAAATGGTACATGACAGTTCTTCATGTCTGGTTCTAATAACCAGGATCTCTTTATTATGTTTCAACAGCACTCTAACCTGCACACCAGCATTGGGAATTCAGTGTGGGGCTCCCTAAACACTAATCCCAGCAACCAGTGGGCATCTGACCTAGTCAGTAGCATCTGGAGTAATGCTGATACCAAAAACTCAAACATGGGTTTCTGGGATGATGCAGTGAAGGAAGTGGGACCTCGTAACTCGACCAATAAAAACAAAAGCAATGCCAGCCTCAGGTAGGAATTGGGGAAGCAGCTTTTGCAAAGAAAGGCTACCACTCCTGAGATGATCACTTAGCAGTTAGAACATCTTCACGTGTTTTCCTTTTTTTCTGTGACACTCAGGATCTGTTTTGACAACAAAAATAGCTAATAGGTGACCCTTCACAATTAACTTTGTCCTCTACTTAAATTAGTTGGTTCTTGAACAGTATGTGGCTTGTAAACTACTGAGTCTCGTAACCCTGTACTGTGTACTATACTGTTGATAAGACTGGCAATTCATAATTTATTATCTGTATTCTTTACCTCAGTAAATCTGTTGGTATTACAAGTAGACAAAACAAGAAGGTGGAAGAAGAGGAGAAGCTGTTGAAATTGTTCCAGGGGGTAAATAAAGCCCAGGATGGATTCACTCAGTGGTGTGAACAGATGCTTCATGCACTCAACACAGCCAACAACTTAGATGGTAAGAGGTGGGAGGAACATAAATGATTCACTGTGAGAAACAATATCTTTGTTTCTTGAGCAGGTTGTTCTGATGGAAAGTAATGGCATCGAAGTAATATTTTTAATGCAGTCAGCAAAATATCATCTTTAAATAGTGATCTGAAGAGCTGGCTGCATCATCTTCCCCATGTTTTTTGTTGGCCTAACTGTATAAAATCAGGGAGGATGGGAAACAGTTGTGAAGTCTGCCACCCAGAGGATTTTTGGTGATCACAGGAGCATTATCAGGCAGATGGATGAGGATCCAGTTCACTTCTAAACGTAGGCCAAGTTATATGCCTCTGTGCAAAGCATTTTTTGGTATGAAACTGGCTGGGTTTTGTACTAACTCTGCTGGAGCGCACGTAGAGGAGCACCCAGTTGGAAATCAGAGATTTGTACCTTCTTGTACCAAAGTACTCCAGGCGTCTCACTGCAAACCCTTGTACTCCAGCACCTGCATGCTGCAAAGCTGTGGTTCTGTGGGACCCATGAACCTGAGTGGGGAACCAGTGCTGCCCTAAAAGCCAGGAGGATCACACCTTGCACAGCTTCCCTTTTCTTAGGGGAGTAATAATAGAAGTAAATTGTTGGCCTCATCTGCAATGTACTAACTAGCTGCATCTGGTTCTGAGGAGAGGGTTTGGCCCCATAGTACCATTGTGGGGTCATACATTCTCAGTGTTTCCATGCTTCCAAGGCTTTTTGCCACAGGTGGCAGCCTGTTGTCCTGGTGTCTTCCTGGCTGGTGATTTTGCTTTGTCCTTCTCCATGTTAAAATAAAACTCGGTGCAAGAAAGATACTTTAAGAAAAGAGAAGCTGGTAAGGAAGGCATGCAAGCTGTGGAACTTTAGGTACTTGCAGGCCAGCCAGGTCAGTCACTGTGGAGTGTGATCTGTTGTGCTTCAGACAAAAAGAGATTGTACTGATGACAGCTCTGAGTGTTTTCCATTTGGGCCTTGCATTAAATCTGAGCTTTATATTTGGTGGGGTAACATACCCTTAGATTGTTAGTTTATTTTTCGTTCTCATCACATCAGCTGGCTTTCTTACCCTTGCTTTGACTATGCAATAGGTGAAGCATTGTATCGTAGGGCTTTACTGCAGAGAAAGTGGAAGGGCAAGGAGTTTTTGTGGCAACTAGATTAGCAAATATTTGAAACAAATCCAAAGCTTGTGTTTATTGCATGCATGTGTTCACACATCAACACACATTCCCTCATGGTCTGCTTTCTTTTTGCAGTTCCCACGTTTGTTTCTTTCCTGAAGGAAGTGGAGTCTCCGTATGAGGTCCATGATTACATCAGAGCCTATCTTGGAGATACTCCTGAGGCCAAGGAGTTTGCCAAGCAGTTTCTTGAGCGCCGTGCCAAACAGAAAGCCAGTCAGCAGCGGCAACAGCAGCAGCAACAGGTAAACTTACTCTCTACAGTCCTCAGGAGTGTATAGAAGTTATGTCTGAGTTCATAGGAGGAGGGGTTGATATGCGGATGAGCAGGATTTTACAGCTCATGTGAAATGCAGAGGAAAATGCAGTGTCAAAGACTTATTGCAGAATCAAGTTTCCTCAATAACTTAACAGTTGAGGCCAATTGTAGATCAAATAGTGGTTTAGCATGCTGATCTAGGATATGCTTTAGAAAGGTGAGGTACATGTACTGGATGGATGCATCAGTAGCTAGTGCTGCCACATGCTGTAGAAAGTTCTTTGGGCTCTCTGAATGTTTTCAATATAAATAAACCAAACTTAACTGCACTTTATAAACTTGAACTTGCTTTGTTTTCTAGGACTCAGTGTGGGGAATGAACCACAGTTCGCTACATTCAGTCTTTCAGACCAATCAGAGCAACAACCAGCAATCCAGTTTTGAGGCTGTGCAGAGTGGCAAGAAAAAGAAGAAACAGAAAATGGTTCGTGCAGATCCCAGCTTGCTAGGTCAGTTTTAACTTTTAAAATTACTGGGAGAAGTGTTGTGGAGAGTGGAATGCTTGTAAGCCCCAGATGGGAATATCAGACTTGAGCAGAACAGGCAGTTGTTGAAGCATCTTTAGAATTTGTTTCAGTATTATTATTTAATGATTTAAAAAATACTGTATCGGTTTCATCAATTTATCATTTATCAAACTTTTCCTCCTAAAAAGGCCTCTTCAGTACATTGGTTATTACCTGCAAACATTAAAGTAGTTAAAGGATGTCATTTAAACTGCCTTTTTTCTTTTGAGTGTACCTTAGCCTATTTTGTTGAATTAATGATAATTCTTTTAGGGAAAAACTCATTTTCTGTTTCCTCATGAGGAACAGCTTCTTGAGGCTTGCCTTTATTCCTTCCTACCTTTCTACATGAGACAACCACCCTAGTCAGAAAGGTGGCAAAGATCCTTAGAAAGAAAGGTGAATATTGGTGCCAAGTTTTCATATGGAGATAGTGGAGATGACTGCCTCATTAGTACTCAGGGGTTTTAATATTTATGTTCTGTATCTTAATTTTTATGTGAAGATGGTAGTTAACCAGCCCCTGTGGCACTGATAGAAAGGTTTCTTTAACGTGGCCTTTAAGATACAAGGGGATCATGTAGTAGTGAGCATTGTGGGGTGTAAAACTGTATTACTTCAGTAGAATAAATGAGTCTGCATTTGTGCTGTGTGTGATACAAAGGAAATGAGGGCACTGCACTGGGCCAGTATTTGTTGTGCTGCTAAGCTTGTGCTTGTGTAAAGCAGGCTGATATTAACCACATGGAAGTCACTGCTGTTGTTCTACAGCTCTAACAGAGCTCTCTTTGCTTTTTTTCTCAACAAAATCGATACTCTTAAATCAGTGTTTTCTGTATAGAAGTATATGGAACTTTTCAGTGGAATCCTGCCTTATGCCAGCCCATGTGCCAGTACAGTGAGTCTGATCTGGGTCTTCAGTTGAGTAGCTTAAAACCCTGCTCATGTAATATGAAGAAGAAATCACTAAGTACAACTAAGAAGTTGCAATTGTAAGAGAAGTACTGCTTGCAGCTCAAAAATCAGTATGCTCCATTAAAAAGAATTCCAAAACGTTTTAGGTAACATTGTGCCACGAGAGGGAGCCAGGACAGTTCTCTAAAACCTACTGAACAGAGAGCGCTTTGTTGAAGATAATGACTGTGAAAAGCAATTTGTTTTCTAGCCCAGAGCGAGCCTACAGAGCAGTAAAATATCAGATTTGTGTTAAGTAGCCTTGCACAGGAAAATTTTCCTTTTTTGCATACTCTGCATGGGATTGGTACAACCATAAAAACTGGATTTTTTGAGGGAAGTTGCATATGATGCATTGCATTTTTTTCTTGTAGAAAATGTTTACTTTTTTTCCTCACTTTCCTTGTGTGTTTTATGCCCTCAGCCCTTACAGTTCAAGGGTTGGGTACAAGTTTAGGTGCATTTTGAGCCATCTGCATAGGCCTATATAACTTTGCACATGTTCATGTTGTACTCCTTAAACAGATGATTGTGAAAAGCATAGCAATACATGGAATTGTCGCTAGATTTCATAGGTACATGCATGTATTTAAACTTTAAGGGATAGAATTGCTCATGCGCTCTGAAGTGTTGATTTGTATTTTATGTTCACAAAATGTCTATTTCTACCTTTTGGACCATGTAAGTACAATGTTAACAGGTGATCCCAAGTACTAGTTGACTCAAAGGTGCTCTGTTCCAAGATGTAGCTCAGCCATGTCACCACTGTGCATAAACATGCCTTGTAAAAGATGACACCTTTTAAGTGAAAGTTGAAACCAATCTTCTGCTGATCTGTTTCTAAAGACCAAGTGATACTTAGCTAAATATAAAGTTCCTTTAGTAAGGAAAAAAGTGCTTGTTTAATTTTATCGCTGGCCTTACTGAATTTCCACCTGAGTTTATATTTGATGGATATCACTCACTTGCCCGTGCCACTGCATGTAACAAATATATTGCATCAAATACAATGTACCCCATCCAGATTTTTAACACAAGTCCTTTTTGATTTACAGGGTTTTCAGTGAATGCCTCATCAGAGCGGCTCAATATGGGAGAAATAGAGACTTTGGAAGACTACTGAGCATGTGCAAATCAACTGGCTTTTCCTGCATCTGTTAACCATGGGTTCTCCGTTTTGGACACAGTACTCTCCACCATGCGTTCTTCTTCGCCTTGCAGTGAATCACAGAGTCGATCATCTCAGGCTGCTTCCTCTAGCCCCAGCAAACCCTTTCTGCCCAGGACTGCACAGGCATTTTTCCTACTGTCAGCCTAGAGTCAAGTGGACTTTGGAGTCCTTGGAGGGTGGGAGATAGGATTCATTCACAACAAGGCTGATTTGGGCAGCAAGCTTTCACTGTGCTGTGATCTCCTCTGCTGACATACCTGGAAAAAAGAAATCAATTGGGATTCTGCAAACTATTGCTTCCCTCTCCTGGTTACTCTTACCACATCCAACACGTGCAGTCATGGAGAGAGAAAGAGGGAGAGTTTGTGGTTAACAGATGTTGGTCAAAACCAAAATGCCACACAGATACTGACTTCCGTGCTCCATCAGGGCAAGAGGTGCTCTCCCAAGCCAGGAGTTGCATTCATAAGCTAACCTTAGAACTGGCAACAGCAGGAGAGGGGCGGTGGCGGGCGCAGTTTAGCTTGGGTTGGTTTAAAGTTGCACAACCCCTGCCAGCCCTTCTCAGCACATTATTTTTGGAGGGAAAACTCGAGTCTGTCTTCATTAGGTGGTGATGCTGAAGCTGGTGGAGTTTCCTGTTGGCCTACTCCAGCCTTCCTGGACAAGTGGGGACTTCTGCTCTGGGGAAAAAGAGGGGTGGCATCTCTTCTTTCAGGTTGAATTTATCCCTTAAATGCTACCTTCAGAGGGTTAGGACCAGTTTATTTTGAGCTCTTTTCCTGCAAATTTGTCTCGTTTAAGAGACAGTAGGATCTTTACTGTGTGAATCTTTAGTCTTTGAGGGTGAACACTGGCTTTTGGATATATACCCCAGCAGTCTTAGCTTTGTCATTTCAAGCAGCGCTTATGTTAATGAGCAGAGATGCCCTTTTGTCATGAAGAGAGACTGTGGAGGGTGAAGCTATGTGCAATGATGGCCCTGCTTATCTCTTACACCTTAAACTATTTCATGTACCTTCACTGGGATCCATAATCTTTAAGTATTTATGGAATTGTAACCTTTGTCTCTCACGGAAAGATTAACCCCACCTTCCTTTCTCCACCCGCTCACATGCATACACCACGAAAGAAAGAAAATGAAAACTGCCAAATGCACTTAGTTTCAAGCCCCTGGTCCCATCTCCCATGCCCAGAGGGTTATAACCTGTGAAGGAAGAGACGCTACGGTTCTGGTGGAGCTGTGTAAAGGTGTCTGTTGTTCTGTCATCACTGCCTAAAGAAAACAGTTCGAGTTGCTCAAGAGGAGTTTGGCTTTTATTTCATTTGGTTTATTCCTTTTTTGGGGTCACCTTCCCCTCCTCCTCCTCTTCCTCTTCTTCCTCTCTCTTCCCCCTGCCCCTAAACATGTACAGTAACTATACAGAGACTGCTGCAGACTTGTATATAGTTTTTGGATCCAATAGCATGGAGAGACTTGGAACTGTTGCAAATCTGGTCTCCCTGTCCCCTTTGCTTTGTAAATTCATAAAAGGGGGAAGAGGGGTAGTTAAAATGTTTACAAAACTTTAAACTCCCTCTGAACTTTTGCCAGTGGGGGGGGTGGAGGGGGGAAGAGAGAACTTAAATAAAACCTGGTTGTATTATATCTGAGAGAAAACTTTCTGCTTGCTTTTGTCCAAGCTGAGTTTCGAGATGATTCCTGGTGCTAAAACTGACCCAAAACTCAACTTGCGTTAGTTTTCATCAAGAAGCAACAAGCAAACACGCAGGATATGAAACAACAACTGCTGCTTTATTTCTTCCCTGGTGAGGAATACCGGTGGGTTTTTTTTCTACTTGATAATTTTAGAGTTCAAATAAACACCAGTAAGTCAAGATTGGAAAATTCTGACAAGAAAGCTTTAATTCCAACACACGCGCGCACACACACACCCCCGTACAGAAACATGTGCATTCATGCTCGTGTTGTTTATGCAGGAAAGATCAAGCCATGGCTGGCTTTCTGTTAGTACAGACACTTGGCCATGGAGCCTTTTTTATGCCAGTCAGTAACCACCCCACCCACCCCAATTCCCTTCCCTAAATGAGAGGTTTGACTTCTCCCCCCTGTGCAAAGGTCCACAGGGACACCTTGTAGGCTTCCGTTTTTAGACAAAAATCTTATTTTTGCCTTTTTTTCTATTTGCTGCTTGTTTTTGTGTGGAAAATCCCAGTAAAAGCTAATGATGAATGTCCTTGTACCATTCACGTGACCACAAAGAATATGGAGTCAATATGCTAAGATCTAACTTACACGGTAGCTTTGCATTGTGTTCAGCTGATGTCTCAGGAGAACAGCACATGTTTAGGCTGATAATTTTAGTTGGTTTGACTGCCTACTTTTGTGTGTGTGTGTATAAGGTGTCTGGTTCATAAGTACTTTCTGCTTCTTGTTTGGTTGGTGGGTTTTTGTAATGGCATGATCTAATTCCAACAAGCTAATTTTGGACTACTCTATACTGCATAACAAGTAAGCAAAAGCGTGTTAATTCCCAGCTCGGCTATGGAGCAGGAAAAGGAACAACTTGTCACTTTCTAAGTGGAAATGCAGAAATGCAAGCAAGGAAAAATGTGCAATAATAATCTGTCGAACCCTGTGAACTTTGCCTGCCTTCTGAGAGCTGGTAGATAATGGACCAGTGGGGAAGATGTTGGTTTTAATACTTAAATATTCTGGCTCCTGGATTTAATACAAAGTTAAGATGATGGCATGTTTAGATTCTGTGCTCAGGTGACAGCCCTGTCACCTTCTGTAACAAACTGGGCCTGTTCCTGTAGCCAAGGTCATGTGAATTAGCAGGAGTGCCAAAAATAGGAGCTACAGCTTTATGTCTGCTGCTGCATATACATTTATGTACTTCTAGCTCCTTTTCAGACGGACTGTGAACCTGGAAAGCTAATGGGGCTTTGATCCAAGTTTGGCAGATGATGTTGAATGTAATGCTAGAGAGATCTGAGGTGGTTTTTGATCACGTTTCACCAGGTTCCTTCCTAATTTACCATATCACTGCAGGGTCAGTGCTCTGTCCTCTGTTTTACCTGCTTCCTCTTGCAGCCAGGCACTTCTGCAAAGAGCTGCAGCAAGCAGAATGATTTAACAGGACATCTGAACTGTATCTGGCTGCCTGTCTAAGCCAAAAAGCAGAGATCTCATAGCAGAAACATCTGAATCTGAAATTTAAGACAAAACTACTCATGTTTTTAGAGCATAAAGAACTGATACTGGGGGTATTTACATACTTTATTATATCTGTTTTTTGAAGGAACCCATGAAGCATCTAATCCTCATATCAACTTTTAAAAATCCTAATGAAATTCTTCTGACAATGAGCCAGTGTTCCCCTTTTGATACACTTAATCCGTTCCCAAATCTCTGTTGCTGCAAATGTGATTTGAAACAAACCTCAGTTTTCTCTGCTGTGAAGTTCTCACTTGGAGGGGAGGGACAGGGTGGCAGAGGGTTGCAGGAAGAGGTGGTGTCCATGAGGTTTGGATCTGAGGAGGATGCTCACCTTCCCTGACAAGGGCAACTCTCCTGGAAGACTTACCAGGTTTTAACAGGCAGTTCTGCCTGTGGAGACCACACACTGCTCCTAGTCCACCACTGTAAGTATACACCCAGAAAACAAGGATGCCATGGAGCTGCTCTGGCTCCATTTCAGAGCATTTTAGTCTCAAAAGATTGAGGCCCTTGTTTCTTTGCTGCACCCACCCTCAAAAGACCACTGCCACCCCTGCGCACTGAGAGGAGAGCAAAGCCCTCCAGTGGTCAGCTTGGTTTCAGGGTTAGCTCCCCCAGTGGCTCCTTGTGTCTGGCTGTGGGATGCTTGGCTAGAGGAAAGGCATTCCAGGAGCATCCCTCTGTCCACTGAGAAGGGCTTGCCAACAGCTACTGCTCATGTGTGCACTGACCTGGCAGGGTGACTGATGCCTAATGGCTGGGCTGCCTGTGGGGTTTTAAGCACAACTTAGAGGGTGGAGCTGCCTTCAGGAGGAGGTGTACTCCAGAAGCTGGAGCGAGTGAGTCTCTGCTGGGGTTTGCACACACTCCATCTACTTGCTGTTGTGAAGTAAATTCTTTATTTTTTAATCTTTTAAATATTTCTTAACCTGGCTGGACAAAATTTTATTGCACCAGTGAAATTCCCCAAGTTCTTCCATACTTTGAAGAGTTTTAATAATTCCTGGCGACGCTTTTCCTGAGGGAAGCCATGCCCTACCACAGAGTCCTTCGCCTGGTCCTGTTAATGCTGTGTGGCATCGTGGTGCCTGCTGTGCTTGCAGGTAAGGAGCTTTGTTTGCATTTCAAGCCCAAAAGCATGGGTGGTCTTTTACTAATGTGCCTGCCTCTCCTCTATTGCACACCTCCTCTCCCTCCTCTAAAAAAGTCTGTATTTACTGAGTTATAATGAATGGAAACTAGTTTTGGGATCACTTGTGAGAATGTGTTCACCACCCTGAGACTAAGCTGCTGCTGGGGAGAACATCCTTTGTAATTTTTCCTAAGCAGAAGAGCAATAGCACCTACGTGGGCATTAGTGGCAGTAGTAGATCAGGACATGCAGATGGAGAGTTCTCAGCAGCTGATGGGATAGCCTGTTAGCTTCTAATGGCAGGAAGAAGCTACAGTTGTGAAAAGAAACTCTTTTCTCTGGCTAAAGCATATGTGCCAGTTTCTGGTTCCTTCTATGCTTCCTGCTACAGCAGAGGACTTCACAGCTGCTGCTGTAAGTAGAAATGGGAAAGCATCTATGAATACTCAGCTTGATTGAAAGCTGAGGCATGCATCTAAATGGAATTTGTCTGGAGCTGGATGTGCTGGGGCAGGTGGCAGTGCTGGGAAGTGTGCATGTGGCTCTGACTCCAGTGAGGTGATGGGAACAGGAATAAGTGAGACACTGATTCTGTGAGGCACTGTTTTTTAAGGAGATGATTAGTAATTCTAGTCTTATCTGCTCCTGCCTTTGGAAACTCATGAGGAGCTGCTTCCTTCAAAGCCTCTTTCATTAAGTGGAGGTGAGGCTGAAGGAACCGCTCAAGCCAAGAAAATAGGCAAGAGCACAGTGCTTGTTTTCCTGAATTCCCATCCTGCCTTCCAAGATCTGGAGCAGAGCTGGATTACAGTCCCCTCCCAGTTTATGAGCATCTTGCTTAGCAGGGGGATCCTGACCAGCCATTCATTTCTTGTTAAAGGAGCTTTCACGTGAGTAGGTGAATTTATCACTGCACCTAGCTGGGTGCAAGAACAGAATTGCTGTGGCTGATATTTCCCCCACAGATCCTTCCCTTCTAGGATGCCTTCTTGCTGGGAAATCTTCAAAATAACCAAGAAATGAGCACTAAGAAGTGATGTTTTCCCTGTCAAATCCCGAGCTTTGATTTCTGTGTAGTGGAACATTAATTGCTGAATCCCAGTTTCAGTTTGTAGCTTGCTTGTGCTCCCAGAAGCAGTGTCAGTGCTCTTCCCCAAAGCCAGGTAAGGTCTTAACTGGTAACAGTACTTCACTCTGCAGAAAGTGATTCATTCCCATGAAAACTTAATCTGCTTCCTGCCTGACCTAGGATTCCTTTTACACTGTTTTGTTTCCAGTATTTGGTGCGTATTTGTTCTGCCCCTGGCCTTGCCAGCTTTCCTGTGTACTTGCCCTTGGCTCAGCATCACAACCATGGTCTGTAGCTGTCATTGCCTCCCTGTGTCACTTTGCTCCTGTGAAATACTCCACGTTCACTTGATTCCTTTTCTGGGTGAGTCACGCGTGTGCAGTGAGGCCAGTAGCTCTCGAAGAGCTTTATTCTGATGAATGCAGCATTTCGATCCTGGGGTGTAAGAGAGTCTCCATGCTTCCTCTGTGGCATTTTAGAGGCTTGAGGCCTTTAAGAAGTTTGTTCTCTACTACCTCAAAGCAGGACATGAGGACCAGCATGTATGATAAGCCATCCAAGGAGCAGAACCATTTTCTGCTGTGTTAGAAGTGAAGTTATTTACCCCCAAAACAGGGCTTCTAGTGCACAGTGGAATTTTTTCTGCTTTTCACCCCATTAGCAAAGGAAATTTCCTGCCTTGGGCAGACAAAGAAGGGAAGGGCATGCAGACAGCCCTCTGCTCTCCCTGCGTACACATGCAGCCCTGCCTTTCTGTAAACAAGTTTATTTAACATTCATCAGAACCGCAGTGCTCTGCACTGCTCCACACTCCAGCTCCGGCATTTGCACATCACAGGCTGCCCTTTGTGCTCCCCATGAAGGCCTCTTTTCATCCCTGCCCTGGCCCTGTGCCCGCTGCAGCCACCTGGGGCTGGACAGCCTATTGCTGGCCTCAGAGTTCACCCAGCCCCTGCCCTCCCATATCACCACCTTATGCCTTCCATGGCAAAGTCCTCCATGGTGTGCAGGAGTGGAATCTGCCTCGGAGAGGGCTGATGCCAGCCATGCAGACCCCAGGTCCAGAATGAGTCTTTCCAT
Source organism: Melopsittacus undulatus (assembly GCF_012275295.1). Taxonomy (NCBI): domain Eukaryota; kingdom Metazoa; phylum Chordata; class Aves; order Psittaciformes; family Psittaculidae; genus Melopsittacus; species Melopsittacus undulatus. Next base: position 57,067,367 of record NC_047532.1, on the reverse strand, counting down.
CTTCATTGGGTTTGATTTTAACACAGTGGGGTCTCAGAGCTACCTGGTACCAGAAGCCTTGGGTAAGTGCTCAGTTCAGCAAGGCATGAAGGTTCTCCACTGGTAGTTGAGGTTCCCATATGGATATAGTAGTTGGAGCACTTTTGGGGTGCTGGTGGGTTGCATATCTTGATCTGGCTTCTTGCCCAGCCATTCCCTTTTCCTGGACAGTACTCTGTGACTGGAGAAAGTGTGATTATCTCCTCAGAGTTACAGAGCTCTTTCTGTTGTCCCATTTGTCAAAGATGGGGGGGACACAACTGGCTGAGGCTTTAATGCTCTTTGTCCACATCATCTAGGTGCAACAGGAAACAGAGCCAGCTCAAGGACTTTCTGCACACCCAAATCATAGAATCATACAATAGTTAGGATTGGAAAGGATCTCAAGATCATCTAGTTCCAACCCCCCTGCCATGGGCAGGGACACCTCACACTAAACCATATCACCCAAGGCTTCATCCAACCTGGTCTTGAACACTGCCAGGGATGGAGCATTCACTACCTCCCTGGGAAACCCATTCCAGTACCTCACCACCCTAAAGAATTTCTTCCTTATATCCAGTCTAAACCTCTGCTGTTTAAGTTTCAACCTATTACCCCTTATCCTATCACTACAGTCCCTAATGAATAGTCCCTCCCCAGCATCCCTGTAGGCCCCCTTTAGATACTGGAAGGCTGCTATGAGGTCTCCACGCAGCCTTCTCTTCTCCAGGCTGAACAGCCCCAACTTTCTCAGCCTGTCTTCATACAGGAGGTGCTCCAGTCCCCTGATCATCCTCATGGCCCTCCTCCGGACTTGTTCTAACAGTACCATGTCCTTTTTATGTTGAGGACACCAGAACTGCACACAATAGTCCAAGTGAGGTCTCAGAAGAGCAGAGTAGAGGGGCAGGATCACCTCCTTTGACCTGCTGGTCACGCTCCTCTTGATGCAGCCCAGGATACGGTTGGCTTTCTGGGCTGTGAGTGCACACTGCTGGCTCATGTTCATTTTCTCATTGACTAACACCCCCAAGTCCTTCTCCGCAGGACTACCATGAATTTCCTTTTTGCCCAACCTGTAGCTGTGCCTGGGATTGCTCCAACCCATGTGTAGGACCTTGCACTTGGCATGGTTAAACTTCATGAGGTTGGCATCAGCCCACCTCACAAGTGTGTCAAGGTCCCTCTGAATGGCATTCCTTCCCTCTAGCGGATCAACAGAACCACACAGCTTGGTGTCATCGGCAAACTTGCTGAGGGCACACTCAATTCCATTGTCCATGTCAGCAACAAAGATACTAAACAAGACCGGTCCCAAAACCGATCCCTGAGGGACACCACTCGTTACTGGTCTCCAGACGGACATTGAACCGTTGACCACAAGTCTTTGAGTGTGACCATCCAGCCAGTTCTTTATCCACTGAGAGGTTCACCTATCAAATTGATGACACTCCAATTTAGAGACAAGGATGTTGTGTGGGACAGTGTCGAATGCTTTGCACAAGTCCAGGTAGATGACGTCAACTGCTCCACCCCTGTCCATCACTTTTGCAGCCACGTCATAGAAGGCCACCAAATTGGTCAGGCAGGATTTCCCCTTAGGGCAGCTATGCTGGCTGTCACCAAGCACCTTTCTCTTTTTCATGTGCCCTATCATGCCTTCCAAGAGAATCTGCTCCCAGATTTTGCCAGGCACAGAGGTGAGACTGACTGGTCTGTAATTCCCCGGGTCATCCATTTTCCCCTTCTTGAAAATGGGGGTTATATTTCCCTTTTTCCAGTCATCAGGAACTTCACCTGACTGCCATGATTTTTCAAATATGATGGCCAGTGACTTTGCAACTTCATTCACCAGCTCCTTCAGGACCCGCGGATGGATTTCATCAGGTCCCATGGACTTGTGTACATTCAGGTTCTTAAGATGGTCTCGAACCAGATCCTCATGTACAATGGGCCCAAGGTCTAGGTTTTCACAGTCCCTGCGTCCGCCTTCCAAGACTCGGGTGCTGCGGTCAGAGCCTTTGCCAGTGAAGACCGAGGCAAAGAAGCCATTCAGGACCTCAGCCTTCTCCAAGTCCTGTGTAGCCAGTTCTCCCGAAAGCTTCCGGAGGGGCCTACATTGTCCTTAGTCTGTTTTTTAGCCGCTACATAACTATAAAATCCCTTCCTATTATCTTTAACATCCCTTGCCAAGTTTAGCTCCAATTGGGCCTTAGCTTTCCTAACTTGGTCCCTAACTACCCGGACAACATCCCTGTATTCATCCCAGGCCATCTGCCCTTGCTTCCACCCTTTATCAGCCTCTTTTTTCTTGTGAATTTTTCTCAGCAGCTCCTTATCCATCCAAGGAGGTCTCCTGGCCCTCCTGGTGCACTTCCTTCTAGTCGGGATGCAACACTCATGAGCTTGTAGCAGGTGATCCTTGAATGCTAACCAAGAGTCTTGGACCCCCTTGCCCTCTAGGGCTATATCCCATGGAACCTTACTAAACAGGTTCCTGAATTGTCCAAAGTCTGCTCTCTTGAAGTCCAGGGCAGTGAGCTTACTGCACGCTCTTCTCACTGTCTTGAGGACCTTGAATTTGACCATCTCGTGATCACTGCATCCAAGACTTTCCTGGAGAGTCACATTTCCAACGAGCCCTTCCCTGTTGGTGAGCACGAGGTCAAGCAGGGCACCTCTCCTCGTCGGCTCCTTTATTGCTTGCAGAAGGAAGTTGTCTTTCACACAATCGAGAAACCTCCTGGATTGCTTGTGCCGGGCCGTACCGTTGCCCCAACAGATGTCAGGGTGGTTGAAGTCCCCCATGAGAACAACGGCCTGCGAGTGTGAGGCTTTTCCTATTTATCTGTAGAGTTCTTCATCCACAGGTTCCTCTTGATCAGACGGTCTGTAACATATCCCCACAGTAATGTGTCCCATCACCGATTTCCCCTTAACCCTGACCCACAAACTGTCTGTTAACTGATCACCTGTCCACAGACAGAGTTCCATACTCTCTAGCCTATCCCTAACATAAAGGGCAACTCCCCCTCCCCTCCTACCGGGCCTGTCTTTTCTAAAAAGCCTATAACCTTCCATTCCAACACTCCAGTCAAAGGAGCCATCCCACCATGTTTTGGTGATGCTTATTATATCATAGCCCTGTAGATGTGCCCACATCTCTAATTCCTCTTGTTTATTCCCCATGCTACGGGCATTTGTATAGAGGCATCTGATCCGAGCTCCAAATGAAGCCGGCTGAGTGGCTGGAGCAGCTAGAATATTACTACATTGCTCAGAGTATTTATTATAGGTGCTGGCAACTGACTGGGTGTGTTGGGATGGAATGATGCTCCCCTCCCCCAACGCTACTAGTTTAAAGCATCCTTGACAAGTCTGGCAAGCCTCCCAGCAAAGCCACTTCCCTTTCTTTATCAGAGCAGTTCCACCAGCCCCCAGTAGGCCTGGCCTACAAATGTGGGCCCCATGTCCAGGACACCCAAACCCTTGACTATGACACCACCCTTTTAACCATTTATTAACCTGTCCAATCCTCCTTGCCTTTGGAAGGTCCTCCCCTGTGTCTTGGAGAATTGTCGAAAAGACTATCTGAGCTCCAGAACCCCTGACCATCTCTCCCAGAGCTCTGTAGTCCTTCTTTATACTCCTCAGGCTACTACTATCTGTATCCCTAGCACCCCCATGTATCACTAGAAGCGGGTAATAGTCCGTGGGACTTACTAGAGCAGGCAGCCTCTCCACAACATCCCTGATCCGTGCCCCAAGTAGGCAACACACCTCCCTTGCAACCGGGTCAGGCCGACAGATGAGCGCTTCTGTTCCTTTCAAGGCAGAGTCCCCTACTACTACAACCTGCTGCTTTTTCCTGGTGGCACCAGTAGAGATCTTCTGTACCAGTGCACCAGCCGACTGTTTCTGATGCAAGTGCATTTCCTCATCAGCCCCCTGCAGGACAGCAAAGCGGTTCTGGGTGGGTACAGCAGATTTAGGAGGAAGCCCCTTGCTTTTAATTGCTCTCTTCCTCCTTTTGTTGTTTTTTTTTTTTTGTTACTAATTCCCAGCTTCCCTGATCAACAGCCTCCTTCTTTCCTCCATGAGTTAGAGGGGAACCTTGAGGCCCCTGTGCTGTTTGGTCCTGGAGCAAGCAGTCCTGCTTCCTCTCAGCTTCCCTGACATCTTGCAGCTTACTGACAGCATCCCGTAGCTCAGCCACCTGCTGGAGGAGGACCTCCATCAGGGAGCAGCGAGCGCAGCCCTGCCCATTCTGCACCTTTCCCTCACCAGACCAGTGCAGGCACTCTCTACACTCCAAGCTCTGCAATGCAACCTCCCCACTTACTGGCTCTGTCTGGGTGCCTACGCTGGCCACCACTGGGGCGGCCAGGGCAGAGCTCCCAGACCGGACCCTGGTCGTACAGCGAGTGCTCACCATCCTGCTCACCTTCCCGCGCAAACTGCCTCGACCCACTCTGTTTGCCTGCTCTGTTCACTGCACTCCCCGGGTAGATTTTTAACCACTCACAGTTGGTGCCACTCCTCCTGTCTCCGCCCCCGGTGAGTCACCTCCTCGTGGTAGCCGAGCTCTTTGCAAGTCCTGTCAAGGACTTGAGGCTCACTCCTCAGTGGCTCTTGTCGCTCTGTGGTGAGGTTTCTGGATGCTGATCTCCCCTGGCTCCGCTCCGGTGTTACAAGCATCCTTTCTCAAGCTACTCCCCTCAGCAAGATCTTCTCTGCTTCTGCAGCCTCCAAACCCAAGTAGCACATAGGCCTAGAGTGCAGGACAGTTGTGAAGAGCTGATTTTTATATTTTGCTCTCAGCAAAGCCAGCTTCAATTAGCTCGTCAGAATGCATACAGGGGAAGAAGATGGAGCAGGAGACTTGCTGAAAGAAAACTTACATAGCAACTCGTGTCTTCATTCTCAACAACAGGAGAATATAAGTCTATTAAGGAGTTTTTAAAGTTTGACTACTAGAATGTGGTAAGTAGTAAATAGGTTTTGTCAGGCACATGTCTTTAAAAGATGTAGTTGTTGTAACAGCATATCTAGACTTACTGCAAGTCTTTTTAGACCATTACCCAACCTTGCTCTGTACCACCACTCCTTAAAACTTACACTAGTACCAGTTCTCAGCTAAGGTTACTGCTGGGTTTGGAGGTGGAGAGTGAGGATGAGGAAGTGCTGAAACCAGACGCTGTTAGGAAGAGTACTGGTCCTGGTGAGGGATCTCCAGGGATGAAGATGTTAGATGGCCTCATTTGCTTTGCCTTGACGTTTTGCTGTCTGCCTGTGGGCGAGGGTCTGGTGTCTTGAAGGATGCTTCAGATTTGACCAGCTTCCTCAAAAGCTATCACTGGTGGAGGCTCTTCCAGTCTTTTTTCAGCCATCAGTTATCTGGAGTGCTGGATACTGTGTCACACTGCTGGCAGCTCACCCACCTTCTCCCTGAGCATGGAAATAATGGTTTAATCAAGTTGCATTCGGCATCATCCTGTTTAGATCTGGCTACAGCCCATGTAGCTCAAGTCCTGCTGGATCCCTCATCATTCACAAGTCTTAGTGTATTTCTTTAAAGGGTAAGAAACTGGTATTTTCTTCCCTTTTCCTGGCCTCAGGTGTAACTAACCTGTGCTGGAGAGAAGGAGAAGACATGGTGCGGTATAGATATTTCCTTAAAATAAGGCAATTTGGGGTGTCAACATGTGGAAAGGAGGAGGTGCCATCCTCCACCTGGCCTGTTTTAAACCACTGGAATACCTTTAGCCTGTTTTTTTTCCAGGTTCCAGCTCTGACCAGTAAAGTCCCACTAACCAAGATTATTCCATGTCTTTCTCTTCAGTGCTCTCAAACTGTTTTACCAAGTGGAACAACAGCTGCCCTCAGTCTGTGCTTTAGTGCTGAGACAGGGTTCATGCTGAGGGAGAGCTGTTTTGTGTCACAGGGTCAAGGTTTCTCTCCCTTCAGAGCACCAAGGCACAAAGCCCTTGTAGAGGTGGTGGGGTTACCCATTTGTGTTGACAGCCCTGCTGCGCCTGCTGAGTTGCTCTAGGGTAAACAGACCGCGCGAGTGTACCCACTGGGTTTTCTTAGAGACAGGACTGGTCCTAAGACTGATGCTAGCACAGCTAATGCATGGCTGTCACCCAGGTCACCCATCACTGGTCTTGTGGTGATGTTTTGAGTGTGTTTCTTGATAATTCTTTATTTCTGCAAAGTTCTTGGTTGAACAGGGACACCATGCACTACCTTGCTTTGATATTTGGTTGCCAGCTCTCGGTTGCACCCCTGCACTTGAGATTGCAATGTGCTTGGGGTTTTATGCATGACCCCAAAGCCAGGTGTAACTTGCCCTTTCCCAGTGAAAGGCTGACACGGAGCCTGGAGCTGTCACTTGGAGACATTTGTTCAGGTGCACAGACTGTGTCCTCCTCTTCACAATCAGGGTGTCACCAACCATGCAGGTGCCCAAGCCTGGTTGCTCTGGTGCTGCTTCTCTCATAAATCATATTTAGAATCCTTGTTTCCTGCTCATGCACAGAGAAACCCAGCTCACGAGGGAGAGGGATGTGCAGTGGTCACACAGAACAGCAGCAGAGCACAGAACTGATCCTCTGAATTGGGTCCCACGCCTGTACTCCGAGCCTGTCTGTTGAGACTGTATCCAGCAGACTGGAACTGCACTCATGTCTTAGGTTTGAGACCTTATTAATAGTGTGTTGGGTTTTGACACGTAAGCTCTGAGCTTCTTCCTCACCCTTCTTGCTTTTACCAGAGGACTGAAATGGGAGTGTGGCATTTAATGCTGCTCCATTGTGGATCTCCTGCTCTCAGCCAGCAGCAGCATCAGTGATGCTCACTGGGATGACTGCAGAGGGGTGGAGGCATGACTCCTCCAGTTGTTAAACCCACTGGATGAATGGGAATAACTGGATGGGTGGCTGGGCTTCTCAAATGGACAGTAAGGGAGGCATGTGAGGGCACAAGCTGTTACTTAAGAGGGAAAATCAAAGGCGAGTCTTGGAAAGCAAAGCACTGGTTCCAAACAGGCTCTTCTGGGCTGCAGCAGCTTGCTCTGGGGGGACTGGCAGCATTGAGATGCAGGAACTAAAGAGGAGACCCAGCAGCAAGCCCTGGCTCTTGCTGATGTTGAGATGCAAGTATCTTACTTTATGTGTGCGCATGACTCTGCTGCTTCTGCTGACAATTCAGTGAGGCACTAGAGCGACTGAAAGGAGTTGTGTTTGCCTTGGTTGAAGTGCCATTAAGGTAAAACCACAAGGACTTGGGACAGAAAACGCATGTTTAGCACACTCTGCCCCTTCTGTGTGGGTGAATTGAAAGCGTGTTTTAATCAGATGAGGGGAATTAGCAAATTACATGTTCAGAAGCCATCCGGGACTCTATACAGGTCTTAAAAATCACTGAGATCATAAACAAATTAGACTGTTTACTCAGCTATCAAGCATAAGCTCTGTGCCCTGCTTAGAGAGAGCTGCAATAAATTTTTAGGAATGGGATGCACAGGAGACAGGGAATCTTTCCAGAATCTGTGAGTCTGGTTAGAGAAAGAGCCTTTGCACTGTGGTTGGAAAGGGTAGCTCTCCCTCCTTGTCCATTTGAGAGTGGGGAGTTGGGAAGACCCTGTCCAGATCCTACAGTCTCCCTGAATGGTGCCTGCATCTGTTATATATGATCTGAGCTAACATTTCCCCCCAGTTAATGTGAGGGTTCACTTGGCTCTCTTGGCTCTGGGGAGAAAAACATTCTTGGGAAGTGCAAGGACACCCTCCCAGCATGGTGTTCTCTTGCCAACTAGGAATGGCTGCAGTACTGGTGCTGGCCCTGGTGGAGTTGACACAGTCAGGAAGGTTGTAGCTGGAGGGTGGATCTTCTGTGCGGAGTTGCTCTGCTTGAGAAAGGAGCCTGGAACCAGGGCTTCACAGGCATTCCGTGCATTCGGTTTGCACCTAAACCAATGGCTTCCTAAAGCCACTGTTGTGAACTAAATAACTCCAGCTCTGCTTGGTTTCTTTCCCTTTTGAGTTCATTTACCCACTAAGTTCCAGATTTTACAGAATCGGAAAATGGTTTGGGCTGGAAGGGACCTTAAAAATCATCCCATTTCAAACCTTGCCACAGGCTAGGGACACCTTCTATTAGACTAGGCTGCTTAAAGCCCTGTTCAGCTTCTCTAGGCAACTTGCTTGGTATCTCACTACCCTTATAGTAAAGAACTTCCTCCTAATATCTGATCTGAATCCTCTGTCAGCTTAAAGCCATTCCCCCTTGTCCTGTCAGTACCTGCCCTTGTAAAAAGCCCCTCTCCAGGTTTCCTGTAGCCCCTTTAGGCACTGGAAGCTGCTCTAAGCTCTCCTCTTAAGGAGCCTTCTCTTCTCCAGGCTGAACCAGCCCAGCTCTCTCAGCCTGTCTCCAGGGCAGAGCTGCTCCAGCCCTCACAGCATCTCCATAGCCTCTGCTGGATTTGCTCCAACATCCCTCTTGTGTTGGGGGCCCCAGGGCTGGATGCAGGACTCCAGATGTAGCCAAACCACAGGATTTATAGAAAAGAAGTCCACTGGAAATTAGTACTTTCTAGAAGAGCCTCTCAAGATCTCAAACTGGGGGCTTGTTGGGTCAGGGTTAAACCTGACAGCTGTCTCACTGAAAATCCTGCCACTTTTATGGCTGTAGAGAGGCTTTTCTACATCTAGTCTGGAACGCTGTCATGTTCCTGAGTCTGCAGACAGCCTGGGATAGCTTTGGGGATGGTGGGAACAGCTCTGATGTGAGCCCTGCAGTAAGTTGTATTGGTGGGTTTCTCCTGACAGCACAGGTGAGTGTTCTGGTGCTGGTGTTCCTGTTCCTTCTGATGCGGGGCTTCCATGGGAGAACCAAGTGCAGTGGAACCCACTAGGATCAATTTTTCAGCTCACTCTTCTCCCATAAGGTGCCAGCTGCCAGCCAGAGGCAAGGAGGTTTCCACATACTTAAAGCTCTAGGGCTGGTGCCGCCTTCCTTGGTGGCCAGGCAGAGCCTGAGACAAGGCTTTGAGTGCCCCTGGTTCACCAAGAAGCACCATGCTGGAGCGGGAATGCCCAGCATACCCCTGTGCCTTGCCCCAGAGAGCCCAAGCTGCTTGCTCCGACTCCTGTGATGCCCTTTCCCAGCGCTGATACCTACCCTGTCTGTTCAAATGGGCCATGGTGCTGGATGCTCTTTGTTTTCCCCCTCCCTTGTTTTTTTTCCCCATCCCAGTGCAACATTCCCAGTGGTTTCAGCAGGGTTCTGTGGAATGTCTCCCGTTCCTGGCGGGGCCCACCTGAACAAGTCGGGCATTGACAGGGAGCGCTCGGCTCAGCCACACACAGACAGGGAGGGCTCTCTGCTTTGGTCCTTGACCCCACAGGGGAAGGAATAACAGGAGGTGAATGGTAACATCAAACAGAGCCCAGCCTGGCTTTCATCTCCCCAGCATGGCGTGGAGGTGGGCAGAGGGAAGTGGGGCTCCTGCCTGGGGAAGCTGTGTCCTGTGTCCTGCTTCCTTCCAGCACCTCTGGCACCCTGCACTGCACAGGCTGGTGGTGCAGCACAGAAGGGCCCTGACATGATGTGGGTTTGGCCAACACGTGTCCAGGTTGCAGGAATGTGTCAGCCCAGTCCCATGGGCATCCAAAGGCTGGCTGTGGCTGCTGGTGCATGAGCAGAGGCTGCAGGGAGCTCCCCGTTGTCCCACACGTGCTGTGTGTACACCAGGAGGCCTCCAGAGCCTGCAGCAGTGGTTGCAGCCTGGGGCACAGGCACTGCCCTCGGCTGCTCTGGGTTTTGGTGTTCTGCAGCCTCCTGAAGCCCTCAGGGCACCCTGCATCCACACCAGGGCAGGCAGCAGGGTGACCATGGGCACTTGTTTCTCAGCAGAGCACCTGCAGGGCCCAGTGCCCACCCTCTGGAACGAGCCTCCCGAGCTGCCCTCTGGAGCTGGCCCCATGGACACCACCACAGCCCGGCTCTTGGATGCCACAGCTTTCCCCCCATACACGTCTGAGCTGGAGCCTGAGGACACCACTCACCTGCACCAACTGGATGCTGGGGACGGTACATGGTGGCACCATGGGCACTCTGGGGATCACCCCAGGCTGAGGCTGTCCTCGCCCTGCAGTTGCTCTTTATGGGCCTGTTGCCTACCAAGAGGGGTTTGAGTCTCCTGAGGTGGCCTGACCAGAGCCACACTGCTGGGGATGGATGGGAATAGGCAAGAATATGGCTCAAGCTCTTTAAACAGGGAGTGTGAGCACCTTCCCTGGCTCCCGATCTACAGCAAATGCCTGTTGTATTGTGCTTTGAGCAAAGCAGTTCTTGGTGTGGGCACTAACGGGAAAGCTGAGTGCCAAAGGCCTGCTGTGTGGTAGCCATCTTGGTCACTGGCTAAGGAGCAGTGGTTGGCTCCAGCCACCTGCCCAAGGGCTTAATGCCACTGTCACACAGGATTACACCTCAGCTGCACTGGGACATGGGAACAGGACCATCATGGGCAGTGCATGGGGCTTGGGAGTGTGACCCCCATGGCCAGAGACATGCTGGTGTGGGTCTGACCCCCTAGCCCTTCCTGCGTGGGACCCACTGGCTATGCTGATCTCATACCATCTTGTTCTCTGTCCCTGCAGGGTCACTGGGACCTGGAGCTATCGGTGCCATTGTCATTGCCTCCCTCCTGGGCACCTCTGTGCTTGTGGCCTTGGTCATCATCATGCTGAGAAAGTTCTCTGCCTCCTGAACTCAATAAAAGATTTCTCTGTACCACACCAGCCCTTGGCTGCTCCTGCTGCCTGTCTGCCTGGCCTCCCTGGGGAGACATGCTGCCAGCCTCTGCCACTGTGCTGTGCTCTTGCCATGCGGACCTTTGCAGTGCACCCAGACCTGTCAGGTTTGACCACAGCAGTTGGGGGGCACCTGTGGCCGGGAGTGAGTGGCTCTGAGCTGGCATCAGCTGTCTTGGTTGTTGGTAATGGTGTTGGGCATCACCTTGTGCAGGTGTCCTTGGGAAGGGCTCTTTGTTTGGTGTAGACCACCCTGATACTTCCCTTGTCACCCAACCCCACGTTCACATTCAGCCCCACTCCCACCCCCTGCCTTTGGGCCCATTGCCCCCACCAGTTGCACTGGAGGAGACTGGGGAGGAAGGAGACGCACACGTGTGGCTTTGGCGCTGGCTCGCTCAGGTACATTTCATCACACAGGAAAACAAGACAACAAGAAGTTCCCCTCAGGTCGCTGAGGCAGCCCAGCTGGGCCGGGGGGGCTCCAGCCCGTGCATGTGGGCCCCAGGCCTGGCCCTGTACAACACTTGAGACCACAGAAACAGAGGCGTGCAGGGCTGGGTCTGAGGAGGTAACACTGGATGCCACTTGGTGCCTGAAAACACACAGCCTGTGCCTATGGTTTGGGGTCCTAAAAGGTCACAACAGAGCAAGAGGGGGGCAGAGCAAGTCTGGTCTGGTGGTGGGTCATGGCATGGTGCATGGCAGCCCTCAGCCCTTGTTCCCTGGAGAAATGCAGTGAGGAACCAGCATCCCGGTACCAGGAAACCTGAGTCAGCCCCTCTACTGGTGAAATAGCTGTTCTGATGGATAAGGGAGCATTTCTGTGTTAGGAGAAACACCCCAGGCAGGCATTGGGGCAGCAGTGCCTGGGCTGTGGAGCTGTAACATCTGCAATGTGGCAACTTCTCAGGTCATTTTAAGGATTTCCTGGAGCTGGAGCTCCTCTGGGTTTTGCATTAGAGAATTTGTGGCTGCCGTAAGGTCTGGACCCTGAGCTGAATGCTTGGTTGTACTCAAAAGCTGACTGTAGGGTGCTGTTGGGGGGAATGTGTGTGTGGGGCATATCTGACTTGTGGTGTCTCCATTAAACAAGCCCAGTGCACCAGGTTGGAGGCTGTGGCCCCTTCCTGGCCCCTTGCTCTGGGCTGGGCATCAGCAGGGGGCCTGTGGCCCTCTCCCTGGGGTTGCTATAGGCAAGCCCTGCTGTCACTGCTAACCTGGTGCCACTGACCTGTGCCCAAGGGGGATGCCTTCATTCTCCCTTTGCTGCTCTGGTCCCACCAGGGCTGTAGCCACTCACCCAGTGCAGAGCTGCCTATCCCAGGACCATGGTGACAGCCCTAGCCCTCCCTCACCTAGCTCTGGTTGCACAACCCATGTGTAACCTGGTCCTCGGTGGCCCAAAGGCCAGCTCTAACCAGAACCAATTCCCTGGTCCCTGCTGCTTCCCAAAGCTGCCATCACCACAGCCCTGCTCTGTGCTTGGCTCCGTTGGCAGGCAACTCTCCTCCATCCTCTTCTGGAGCACAGCCATGGCACTGCAGGAGTGTGCGGCACTGCAGGTCACGGCACCTGCAAGGCTTCTTTGCAGTGGTATGGAAAGATGCCAAACAATCCATTTCCCTGATGCACACTGGCCACAGCTCAGGACCAGCCTGTAGCCAAGGGGCCACATGTGGGACTGTTCATAGTGAGACTGTTGGACAACAGGCGGCTGCCATGGGTCCGTCCCTTGGCTGGTCTCAGTGCAGTGCCCTGGGCTTCATGCAAGGAAGGAGTGCTGCCTGGCTGTGTGGCCTGGCAACGGGGTTGGTGTATGTACATGGAGGTGTGGCTGTACAGAGAAATGGTGCACTCTGCCTGTGCAGGCAGCAGCGCGCCGTGGGTTACAAGCATGCAGGCAGCAATCGCTGGGCCTCCCACAGCGTGTGGGACAGCAGCTCCTGGGGTAAGGTCACTCGCCTGCTGCTGGTGCTCCCGTGGTGGTGTGTGGGGAAGCGCTGGCACTGCCACCCTGCCCTGTGCCTCAGCAGCAGCAGATAGCAGTGACTGCAGAGACCACAAGTGCAAGATCAACCAGGAAAGCATGTGGTGCCCAGGACCCTGCAGGGGGACTGGCTGTGGAAGAGGGGGTGAGCCATGGGCAGGGCCTCAGTGTGCTCTGAGGCCATCTGGCAGGCGGAGGTGTGGGTCAGGGCTGGTGAGGCAGAGCTGGGGGTGGAGCATTTGACTGGAAGCAGACTGGGGGTCAGCCCATGAGAATGGGCCAAGTGGCTCCACAGCAGGACTGCTGGAGTGAACTGGGGCTTGTCCCAGCCTGATGCTGAGACAAGAGAGGTGGTGAGACAGCTCTTCTGCTTCAGCTTTATCCCTGTAAGACGGTGTTTTAGGAGCAACCCTAACTATAAGTCACGATGACCTGCAAGTGCTCAAACTGGGCAGCATTAATGTTCTTTTATGCTTCTGGCCATCTGCCTTTCCCAGGCAGCCTGAGCCAGCCCCAGCTAGCATGTGTGCAGGGAATGGGAGTCAGCCAGCTGGCACCTTTGGGCTGTGTCAGCTTGGCTTGTGCTCTCTGCAGCTGTACAGAATGCCTGGGGAAAGGGTTATCCAAGCCAGTTCAGAGCATGGATCTCCAGGGAAGCATCAGTGCTGCAGGGAGCCCAGGAACTGCAGTCTGTCTGTTCATGGGTGCGTATGCCTGTTCCAGCACACCAGGTCCTGCACCATGGCCCACCACACCATCACTATATCCTCCCAGCTGTGCTTCTGTCCTTTGCCCCTCTCCTAGAGGTGCTCCAGATATTTGGGAATGCCAGTGGTCATTGGCGGTTCCTGCTGCCCAGTTTTCTCCGCTGGCTGTCATCTGACTTGTGTACCCGGAAACATTCCTTCAAGTTCTGGGCTCGGATTTTGGGGTTCAGGATCTCTTCCCCCATAGAACTGGGGAACCAGCCCCTCTCCTGGTCGTGAAGACGCTCTCCGAATATCCAGCCTGAGTAGAGATAGAGACAGGCATAAATGAGTGGTCCTTGCTCCTGTGCTGAAACAGTGGTGCTGGGAAGAACCCAGTGGTGCTGGGAAGAGCACAGCTGGCAGTGCTTTCTGGAAGCTGCTTGGAGGCCTGTGCTGGAGTGGTCCCAGTTTGTCAATCTGGCCAAGGAGTCCTGCTTGCCTGAGCAGCACTGTGTGGATGACTAGCTCAAGGGATGCCAGCACAAAGCAGGCACTGCTGCCTCTGAGTGCCCCTGGCTGCCCCTGGTGCTGCAGGAGTGGTACCCAGCACACATTTAGTGTGACTGAGTCACCAGCTACAAGTGTGCCCCAGAGACCAGGACCAGGTGGCTGTGAAGCATCATCAAGGTAAGAACAGGTCTGGGTTATACCTGTGTCTGCCCTGCCATGGCCCATAGCCAGTGCTAGGGTGGCTGTGCCAGCACTAACTGGATTTGCTGAGTGTCAGGAGGAGGCAGTAGCTCCCCTCTCCTGCTCTGAGCTTCCTCGGCTGTGATGCCAATGACGCATCTCTTCCTGCCTAGCCTCTCCTGTCTGCCAAGGGCAAAGCCCACCCTCCTGCAGACACCCCCATCCTGTCCCTCATACCATCATCTGTCTTGTCCAGGATGTTGAGGACATCAGCGAGTTCCAAGGACAGCTCATCTGGCTGCTGGGCCACGTACGGGTGGACACACTGGATCTGTGGGCAGTCTGCCAGGAACAAGGCAAGAGTGAGGGATGGAATAGGATGGATTCTGGTGTAGGACCATGAACTCCACGAATGGTCCCTCTGATCTGCTAAGAAACCCCATGGAGAACAAGGGGTGCCTCAGTCACAGGGACCAGGGAAGCATTCATCTCTCAGAAGGAGAAAGGAGTTGGGTGAGCAACACCACTGCGGTGCCACCCTTGAGTGGCCTGGGTGGGAGGGAGAGCACTGGTGCAGCCCAGCCTGGGTTGGAGGAGTGAAAGGTCAGGGTCAGGCCCACAGGTGAGTGTCTATGGGTGGTGGGAACACAAGGGGTGTCACGGACAGTCCAGCTTCAGCAGGGGCCCCAAGCCCGGGGTTGGACTGAGATGAAGGCAGAATAAGGTGCCCTGGTGTAGGGCTGAGAGCACATGGCTCCCATGCTGTGTCTCTTACCAACAAGTCTGGATGTAAATGAAACGAACTTGGTTCTGCGGTTCGGGGCCAGTGAGATCATCCAGCGCTTCATCTCGCTTCTGCACAGGGGAGACAAACCAAAGCTGTGAGTATGGGACAGTCATAGGGACCCAGCTCTCCTGCTCAGCCAGCCCTGGGCTCCTAATTCTTTCTTTCACGGTCAGTTCCTGCCTTCCCCACCCTAGGGTCCTGGACTCCCAGGCGATGCTGAGCCCCACTCTTCCACAAGCAGTGATTGGAATGTCACACATCTAGTGCCCTGGGCTCTGCTGGCTGTCCCCAGAACAGGAAGATCCCACTTTGAGGAGCAGCCTTGCTTCAGAGAGCTGGCAGCAGGGTGGGAGGCCTGGCATCCTCTGGGCTCTAACCAGGGCTTAGTCAATAGGAGCAGTTCTTCTTGCAGAGAAGCAGTTAGAGGTTCATTTATGCTTGGAGCTGCTGTGTGGGAATGTTTAAAGGACACAACTGATGAATTCACTTGCAAATGCTGCAGCACACTAAGAGTACCGCTCGGTTGGCAGCAGATGAGACAGAGACCCATGTGAGTGTATTCAGCACACTGCTCTGCAAAACCTGGGCCTGTAGCAGGAGGGGGGAAGATCCACAGTGCTGGAGAAGCCCCATGCCTGGAGCTCCCTCAGCCCTGCTTGGAAACAGGCAGCTCATCTCCACAGGCTGCAGCTCCTGCCTGGAGAACCAGCGGTTCTCCCAGCCCCACGGGAGCCAGAACTCTGTACCTTCTCTGATGCTAGCTCTAAAGCCTGAACTTGACACATATCTAAAGGCACTAGAGTGTCTTCTGGGAAGAGAGAGGCTTATAAGGTTGATGTGAAGGACGAGCACCGACAGGCTGATCCACAGGGTTGGGAATACCTCGTGCTTCAGGGCTGAAGCACAATGCCAAGGATCAGAGATGACACCTGCAGGTCAAGTGCAGCCCCTCATGCCATGGAGATGTGGAGGATGAGGGTGCTGTGCCCTGAGGGATTGACACCTAGAGATCAAACTAAGCGTCTTGCTGTGCTTATGGCCCTATCTGCAGGCTGGCCTTGCACACAGCTCCTCGCAGGGCTATTTGGATCCTGCCTGCAGCCCCTGGTTCCTCTCAGCCTGTGCTCCAGTCCTGTCCTTATGACTAGCTGTGTCCAAATGCACTGCACAGCCCACCCAGGACATCAGCTGCAAGCTGCCACCATGCAGGTCACCATATGTGCCTGGTCACATATCACTGCAGCCATCATGAAGATGGGGACAGGATGCAGAAGCGCAGAAGTGCCATTGCCTCCCCTGAGCTGGGGCAAACCCTGGCCTGGTTTATCGTTCTCTGCACAGCAAAGTCTCACAAATGTCACATGTGCGCTTGCGCTCCATAACATGACTGACATCTCTATTTCCAGTACAGCAAAGCTGCAGTCACATGCCTGGGGAGAAGGTGTAGTTGCTCACTCACTGTACTAGGGGCTTGTCTTCCTGATGCTGGAGCTGCACTGAGCTGGGGGGTCAGGGTGCAGCCCTGGGCTGTAGCAGGACGTGGTCCCAGCTGGCCCTGGCATTCATTAAGCAATATGGATGTTGAGCAACTGACAGCAAAGTAACACCAAGTTTGCAGCACACATCATCTCTAGTAGCTTTTTAGCTGGTGGTACATGTACACCTAGAATGGCATAGACACTGTGCCTGGAAAATGCAGGGCTGGTAAAGGCTTGGGTCAAAGGTAAGGTTTGTGTTGGTGCAGCTGAATCATTTGCCCAGTCTGAGCTTGTTGGAACCTGAAGTGTAAAATCAGTGAGCCAAGAAAAACTGTATTCAAGGAGACAAGGAGGCCCCGAGCAGCAGAAGGGCTGCAAGATCAGCATTGGCTGTGGAAGGCACTGAGGAAGCGGTCGCTTCTCCCACCTTTGCCTTACAAGCAGGAGCCACTTCATAGTGCTGGCTGAGCACAGCCTTGATCTTTGGAGTGTACAGCATATGGATGTATGCTTGCTTTTACTTTGTGAATATGCTGTGGGCTATAAATCAGATGGGCTTCTGTGCCAGGGCTGGTTTCTGACCTCTCTGTGCCGGAATGCAAAGTGCCCATCCATCCTCCACCGTGGATGCTACTAATACATTGTACAGGAGGGAAACCTGCCTGGTTCACTAGTGCCTGTCAGCAAGAGAGGTCAAGGGCAGTCTCAGGAGAGCCATGCTGGACAGAGAGGTTTGTAGGGCCAGCAGTGGGATCTCTGCCTGCCTGACTCTGGTAAGCCTGGAGAGCTGGTCCCTGTGCCACAGGGTGCTGTCCATGCATGGGTGTAAGGAGAGGGCATTCCTGAGCACTGGTGTGAGTGGCTGTTGTACTCACTGGGATGATGCCTTCAGCATGTAGCTGGCCTCCCGGTCATCTGCATTCTCCAGCAGCCTCAAGATGAAGACGTTGGCCAAACTCTGTCCCTGGTCTTCTAACTCCTCTACCCGAAGGAGCCCCCGAGGAGCAGAGTCAAACACTTGGTACTTGTCCCTGGGAGAGGACAGAGAGATGAGGAAAAACTGCAGTTATCTCAGGAGACTTTGGCTTCAGCCACCCAGAACTGTAGTGAGGATGTGGACCAGGAACTGCTTCATGGCAGGAGCAAAATGATGTCCTGGTGTGTGAAGAGATGTGTGTGGCTATGAAAACCCACTGTAAAGTAAGAAACCCTCTTCTTGCTCTGCCTCAGGCATCTCCCATGGCCCAAATGCTTGCTGTGAGCTCCCTATGTACAAAACACAGACAGTGCTCCCTCAAAGGGGACTGTGAGGCTGAATTCATTCCTCTTTGTGAAATGCCTCTGTGTTTTCTGGATACAGGCTGCCACAGAAGCAAAATATTTCCAGGCATACAGACGCTGCGGCAACATGTTTATTAGAAATGTTGGACTGGCAAGATGCTCCCTACCGGTGAGTCTGGTCAGTGCGACAAAGAACACACTGTTCTCTGGACCCATCTGTGCTGCTCTGTTTCACTAGGGTGAAACAAGGCCTAGTACTGAGCACAATGATGTTCTCCTCCTCCTGAGGCAGGTTACAGCCTGTCAGATAGAACTGCTAGCCTCAGGCCTAAATGTATATCCCTCCCTGCTGCTCATGTTTTCTATACTGCTTTCTTAGATGTTTAACTGACTAAATCTGAGTTGTTCTTGAAGCAGCGATGAGTCAAAAATCTCTTATGACAGGCAGACAGGCCTCCTGGGCCAGCCAGCTTATGTGACTTGTTGCTTCAGAAACTGGTGGATACCTGTTCGCTTATCCTGCAGGGAAATCTGGAATCAGAGATGATTTTGTCATCAGTTTTTGTTTGGAGAGAGCTGACCCATGAGGAGTCAACTGTACTCAAAAGCAGGGTGACTGCTGGAGAAGATGTATAGGTCAGGCCAGGATGCCTCCCTGTACTTGGGGAACAGGACGGGGACACAGCATCACAACTTAGATAAACCCATGAGCAAACAGGAATAAGGAAGTGCTCTGTGTAATTCCCAGATTTTGTACTCACCCAGGAATTTGCCGGCAGATTACCAGCAGGTCATTGAAAAGGAACAAGTAGATTTCTCTGAAGAGTTTCTTAGTGCGAAGTGTTCGTGATGTCTTTGGACCATTCATTTGCTGCAGTTCCCCCTGCTTCAGCAGCCAACGGGAGTGAGAGATGATGGGCACAGACTGGAAGTGAGGAAAAGATGGCAAAGATCAGGAGAGCAGCAAAACCCTGTGGGTTTATGCAATCAACATGCTGAAAGTAACAAGAGATGCAAAGGAAGGGTGGTGAGCTCCCATCACCACTTGTGCTGCAGAAGGTGGAGCAGAGCTGCACAGAGAGGGCAGCGTGTTCTGCCATTCACACCACAGCCTGGCTCAGAGTTTAACAAAAACCCAGGGGTATGGCAGGAGCCTGAAAGTGACCAAACACTAAAGGACAGCAATGCTGGAGTGTCAAGTGCTGGATTTAAACACCAGGACCTGCTCATGCTGATCTGTCTCTGGGAGATCCCATGTGTCATCACCTGGACTGAGCCTTTCTAGACGTTTATTGTGTATTCTGGCAACACATGCATATTGCTTTCAGCTACAAAAACCCCCAGCTTAAGTGGGTCCTTACTCACTGGGTCTATTCCACCTAGAAGGCAATACTGTCCATGCAGCTGCAACAGCACTTCTGTTAAAGAGTTTTGGCACACATTGTATTAAAAACAAGAAGTCCAGCACCTCTTATATTAGAAGAACACTACATTTGCAGTCAAACGACTGAAATACTGGGAATTTTCTACGTAACTGCTGCTCTTTCCACCTTCACTCCACCCCTGTGTTCATCATGTGCGCGGGGGCACAGACTGACTTTCTGCACTCTTGCACTGTTTTCACCAGAGTAGAATGGTTCCTAAGGCAGAGCTACTCCAGGGATGAACCAGCTCAAGCCTGTCATTGCAGCCTCAGCTTTATAGGAGATGACTACAGCCTTATAGCTATCCCAGTCTAGAGTTGTCCTGTGGACTGTGGTCTAGCCCTGAGTGGAAAAACAAATTCTTGTTCACTCAGTATAGCTTTCCAAACAAATACTCTCGCTTTGTTCTGTTTTGTTGGTTTTGCTTGGTTGTTCAGGTACATGAAAAGGTGAATATGCTCCTTAAAGTTTGTGAAGCAGATGGATCTCCATAGTGCTCAAGAAAATAATTGGCAACTCTATACTCAGCACTGGAGTTTCATGGCATTAATGAGACATGGTCAGACACCCCTAAATATGGAGTCAGTCATTCCCTGAGTGGATCCAAAATAGGTCATCAGCAGGTAATTAGAGACTGTACATAATGCATACATACATGGATGAATTAAAATGGCGGGGCAGTCTTTATTTTGGTATTTTCCAGCTTTAAAGTGTTTTGCTTTGTAAGCTTTCATCTTCCTTCAATGTAATTTGTAATGTGAAATAATAGCTCAGAGTTGACCTGCATTTTGAAGGGAGATGAGAGGGAAGAGCCAGAGCAGAGGGCTGGAGCAGGGAACACCCACTGTGCTCGGGTGGTTTCATGCCAGCATGTCAAATCTACGTAGAGGCACAACACATTGGCCTCAGTGCTGCCCCCAACCTCTGCAGCGTGTGTGCGCTGAGATCACACGGGTGCAGCAGCATTCCCTTCAAAGGCTTTGGAGTGGGAAAGTGTGGACCAGGCTACGACTGAACACATGCTGAAATAAGGGCAACTAGGTTACTACTGTCATGTATGTCCACACAACAGCTGGAGGCTGTTGGTTTGCTGTCTGTAAAGGGTGATCTGCCTGTGTTTATACCTTGATCTTGAATTCCAGTTTCTTCTGGATGCTGATCATCTGCTCTGTTCGGCTCATCTTCCTGACACCTTCATTACATGCTTTCACCACCTGAGAGGAGTGTACAAAGAGATATATGTATATATATATATATATATATATATATATATATAAATATCTTCACTGGTAAGCAATGATGGACAGCACAGAAAGACCTGACTGTGACAGGGTAAGTGCCCTGCTGTAAAAGAAACTGACCCAGCCAAGCTCTTCTGTCAGCACTGTATCTGCATGAAAAAAAGAGGGGAAAACAAACAAAAACAACAACAAAGAAAACCCCTCACCTGTAGGCAGATAGGGCCTGGCGGCCGGAAGATATCATGCTGTACGGGAAGATAAGACCCTTCTCCAGGTAGCCAATAGCGTTTAGGTGATGATACCAATTTTACGATGCAAGCAGATGGAAATGACATCGTAAACCTAGGTTATATAACACCATGTTCTCTCTCAATAAACGCCATTTACCATCCACCACATTGGTGTCTGTGAGCATTTGGACCAAGCGGCCCAAGGGGGGGCCGTCACGCTTGGTCCTGAACCAGGTCGTCACGCCTCTCGAAGGCAACACTCACCATATACCTAGAAGGTGTTATAGCTGGCTGGCTATCAGAAGACATGTTAGATGGCTGCATTAGGTTACTGAAAGTATTAAGCAACAGTCCTTGTTGCCCGGCACAGGGTATATCTCATTTTTGAGATCCTGACATACCGTATATCTCATCTTCCTTGTCCCCAACATTTGTACACATACAGTATCATCTTCAAGAAGAAAATGAAGCCAAAGATCTTAATTTCAAAGATGCAAATGCTGTGGTTCTGCCAAGCAGCAGCAGATGCCAAGGCTATGAAATGTCCCAGTGAAAGAAACATTCATCATACAGAGCCCAGCTGTGTTCTGAGCACAAATTTTAACTGAAAACCCACAACCAACGTGCAAGCATTACCCTATTACAGGGACCTTAACCTAGATGCCACTGCCTGTTTCATAAGGAGCAGCTCTCTTGAGAACTCGCTAGGTAGAAAAATCACATCAGAGAACAAGTTCCACTTTGTGCTCTGTTTCTGCTACTCAAAACCCACCAGAATATCAGCAATTTAAACTATTATCAGCTCTTCCCTCTTGAATAGGGATACCTACAGGGAAAATAAGCACCAGATGACCTCTGCTGTGATGCCTGTACCTACCTGGACTTTAGGCATCTAAACTTCCAACACTTATAGATAAGTAACCATGCGAAGGCAGTTAAGAAACTGATCAGGTGAGTTAGCAGCAGCTGAATGTAAAAAGAGCATTTTTCCATCAGCAGTTGTAGTTACCTGCATGCTACATGAACAGTTTTCCTCAGGCTTCTGACCGGGGGGGGGGGGGGGGGGGGGGGGAAACATTGCTACCAGATACAAGAGGGTTTCTGCAAACACTAACTTTATGCAGAATACTGTTCATTGTAAAAGTCTCTGTCTTTATCCCTGGTGATTTCCAAAGTGTACACTTCCTACACTAATCCAGGGCGAATCCAGGAGCCTGTTTTGTTCTAGTATTTCAGTCAGAAGCTACGACTGTATCCTCAGGCTGAAGTTCTAGCACAGTTTTCAACTTCAAATACTTCTGTTGAACTGCAGGACTTGAGATGTCCCAGGCTTCTGATGAAGAAGGGTTCAAACACTCTGTTCCATGTGGCTGCCACCTACATGCAAAGACCACTGAGATATGTAACTTGGAGGTGGGATTGCCCTGTCTGACCGTGTCAGATGGAAAACATCCCAGTGCTTTCCTGTTGTTTTGTGTGCAGCAGTAACTAGCACAACTGAACACCACAGCTATCTACCAGCTTCAGGGAAGACGGCTAAAAGCAGGCTTGAGTACTTCATTAAGAAATTGTTATTCTAGGTCAGAGGAAGAAGTGTGCTGCATTGGAGGAAGCCTGACACAGTTGTGCTCGATTGCCTGATGCGGCTAATTACATCCCTCAGTGAGATCCGTCACCTTCAACTATCTGCAAAAAACAATTTGTAATCTTGAATTCCCCAAGGGAAAACATTCTCTCTGCCCTTTCCCACAGCAGAAGCATACACATCTGTTGTTAGCAAGGGACTCCTTGTCACTGACATCTAAGTGTTGCTGGATTAGTCTATCTTTGAGACCAAGAAAGGCTTCAGGAAAAAAATATTACTCCTGAAACACAGTGATAGGATTTAAAGAGACAGCTTCAGGAGTGAATGTAGTTTGTAGGTCTTTCTTTATGGAGGGGAAGGTGGGAGGAATGAACATGATGGTTTCATCTTAATGGCCTTCAGTTTAGCTCACTCAGACTTACTGTTTCCAGCTCTTTATGTGCATCCAGGGCAGTGCTTTCCCTGTCAGACTTCTCTTCTACTTTCTTCAAAATATTCTGCAGGGGAAGAAAAGCTGTGTTAATTCTGATCCAAATTTGACAGCACAGAAACTGTCAAACTAGCCTCTGAGTTATTTCTGGCCATCAGCCTCATTACAGGGTAGGTGACAGAGTACAGCGACTCTCACCTCTTAGTTCCTCTTTCTCATTAAAACCCGGTCCCATCTGACCTTATATCTAAAAGAAATACAGCAGGCAGAATCCTATTTTATATATAAAAAAAAAAGAAAAGAAAAATAGATGGAGCTGGCACTAACAGACAACTCTTGCTCAGTAAGAGCTATGTGGCAAATTCAGCACTAGCTCAGGGATGGTCTCTGAGTGACTAAATCTTCCATAGTTCATAATGACTAAGTCTGTAGAAAGGCTTCACCCATCTCTAGGGTTGATTGTAGCTATATCTAAGCCTCATTCACAACTGCTGAAGAGAAAAATTGAGTGATCCAGAAGACCCTCAGAAGAGAGAGAAGAGCAAAATCTCTACCTGCACCAGCAGCTTGAGCCGAGTGATCCTCTGAAACGGCAGAATGAGGAAGGAAGAAAAGGACAGGCCTTTGCACTTGGGATCCAGCTCCAGCTGTGAGATCACTTCTCGGAAAGCTGGCTTGTCCTGCCTGAAAGGAGAGAGAACAAAGGTGTAAGGGCTTTGAGTGCTGCTCTGCCTGAGCCCCTGGTATGTGGCTGGTGACCCAAAAGCAGGTTAGTCCCATAGACAGCATCTGCTTGGCCTCTCCCAATGGGAGAGAAGAGGGGACTTAATGCTTCTAGGTGTACTTTAGTTTAAATCTAGAACTATTTATAGTGTTGGGGGAGGGAAAAAAATAGACTTTTAATGTAGAAGCCATGGTAGTGTTCACATGTGTTAGCACATCTAGATCAGCAGCATGCGCTGTGTGCGTAGGTGCGTGTGAATGGGGTATGTGTCCAAGTAGATGAGTCAGAGGCATAATTATACATTTTTACACAGTTGGAACTCTGTGACAAGGTGAAATTTGCTCAGCCGTAAGAACAAGACAAGCCACAAAACAGCTCAGGCTTGGCTACTCCTGGCTGCTGCTTAGCTGGAGGAAGGAAATCATTACCTGGCCTGACAAGGGCATGGTTTGCAGCAGATGAGGGTATTGCTGGGCCATAGACACAGCTGTACAGAGCAGCTAAAACCCCCAGCTGCCATAGACAAAGTCAATTCCTCCTGGCAGCTGCAGGGCCCTGCGGAAGACTTACACTGCTGGAGTCCTGGCTAGCAGAAACAGCGTGGATGTGAAGAGGCTGCTAACTGTGCAAAACCTGTCTTTACTGTGTGTGAATTGCAGCATTTAAGAGAAGTCATTGTACATGGTTCTCCCTGCTGTAGCAGGTACTTATGTGATGGTGTGGCTCTCCAGAGCCATAGCAGAATGAACTTGAGTGCATCTGAGGAACAGCCAAATGGGGTGAGCTGTGACCACACCTCAGGCTTTGAGTTCAGCCAAGTGCTGTAGAATTGCTGTGCCAGCTAGGAGCCTGTGGAACAAGCCTATTCTTTTTAGTTTGCTTTATGTTCTCCTGCAGACAGAAAGAATACTACCTTCTAAATTCATACCTAGGAATACCTCTGTCTTCAACAGGTCCTTTTCAAGCTCAAGTAATCTAGCCTACTGTGTCTTCACTTCTGAGTGTTTAGCTAATGAGTCTAGGCAAACCGTTAATATTCTGCTGCTATATTGCTTGCCTCTGAATGAAGGAAACCCAGTGGTACCCTCCTTTTGGAGATAACAGTTGGCCAAGCACAATAGAGGCCCCTGAAAGTGTTGGGGATTTTTGTTCCTCAAAAGCTGCAGAGCAGAGAAAGGATAGGATTAGGGTTTGTTACACTCCCCTGAACTACCTGCTGCTACGAGCAGGAAATACAGTGCAGCATGTGCAATGGGCTGTCCTGAAAGAATCTAGGACATTGTAACTAAAGAAAAACCAATTCTGCTGCTTGAAGACAAGCTTGGAGGGCACTCTGTTTTGAGCTGGGGAAAGACAGCTCCTACTGGATCAAAAGACTTGCTAAGCTTGAAAAATAATGCAAAAATATTTTGCATGCTATCCTCAGGCCTAGGTAGTGTCTGTGTGTGTGACCCCAGAATGTGAAGAAAATTACTTTTTTTTTTAACAGCTTACTTTATTTTTTCTTTTAAGAAAATTTTGCTCTGAAATACACAAAGATCACAGCTTTGAGAAACTGAATGCTTTGCTGAGCAGCCTGGGAAAAACACTGGGTGTTCTTCTCATCAGAGATCTGAATTATATTCTTGGGCTTTCAATCTCTTGCCTGTACTTACAGTTTAAAAATACATCTATTTCACAAGCGTGTGCCCCTGTGTACATCATGAATATTTCCCACAGCTGGATAATGCTGGCTCTGAATTTACTTGGTATGACACCTGCACACTGTACCACCCCACCCTGGCTATAAAACCTTTTAATTGTGTTTTCTTTTTATAGGTGCAGTGAAAAATCAGTGGTGTGGGAAAGCCTTTTCTGTACCACCTAATCCTTTCTCATAAATATCAAAATTACAGTGAAATCTCATGCAATTTTGCACAATAATTTAGCATCAAGCACTGGCACTCACAGAAGCTGCTTGTAAGCTCTCTCCTGGTAGGTCTGGTTGGAGACGTAGGTGATGTACACGGAGAAGTGGTTAACTGTATGCTGATAAACAATATCACACACATCCGAGATGACAATGTTCTCCTCCACTCGCTGCTCGAGATCCAATAGGAAGCTAGGTGAGAAACCCAGTGTTCATATTAATTGTGACATGTCTGTCACAGGGAATTCCCAGAAGAAGGCCTTGGGGTTCAACGTAAGACGTATATCCACAGGCTCTTTGAAAATACAAATGAGGTTAGTTAAAGCAATGCCATTCAGCTGGACTAAAACCCAGCAGCAGTTCTTACCGCTCACTAACAGCCATGACATCCAGGACATTGGAGAAGAGGATGTGTGCTTCAGAAGGGTGTAAGATCTTTTTCAGACGTTCATTCTCCATGAAGTGAGACACCAACAGATTCAGGCTCTTGTAATAGGAGGCTTCAGAAGTAACCAGCTCAAACATGGCCTGGGGGAGAATTCCAGAGGAAATCAGCTGGTACCTTCTATAGTAGTACAGTGTTAATGAGAGCATCAGTCATGGATCTTGCACCCACCCTCAGACTACAGGGAGAGGTAAGCCTACAATGGCATTCGTCATGTGTTACACAGGACAGTGACTTGAATGGGGAAGATTTCCTCCTCCAACCATCTGCTTGGGCTGTTTCTGTCTCTCCTAAGTTGTTTGACCCCATTTCGTCCACTGAATCTCTCCAGCGGAATTATCTTTCTTTCTCATTGTATATAAGCAGTCTGACTTCGTGCACATGCATGCATATGAGAGCTCCATGGGCTCCCTCCTTCCTAGTGTCACTTAATCTTGACCTGAAGCTGCTCCAGGCACCATCCCCCTCTGTGTCCACTTGTAGCAGTCCTGCACTTCCACCTCACTTTAGGGGAGTTCCCCTGGCAGCCCCCATACACCCTCCAGCACTCTGCTGATCATGAGAGCACTGGCTCTGCTCACTGTGGCTTGTTGTGCTACCCAGGAGGGGTCTCGTTGCACCATCTACATCCTTGTTTTAGCAAAGCCATGTTGTATGGGCTGGGATTTACAGCACGCAGCACACTGCAGTCCCAGTGTGTGATGTGCTCCTTTTGGGAGCGCTAATACAAATAAACAGCTGTGGTGCTCCAAGGCCCCGTGCCTTTTCTGACCCAAAGGAATTGTCCAGGTAAGGCTCCCCAGTCAACCCTGGTCATACGCTCTTCTGACTCAACTCACCAAGGACAAGGACAAGACACAGGAGCCCCTAACTACTACCATAAGTCATAAGCAATCTCTGAATTTCAGCCCTTACTTCTCCTGTTAGAAAACTGGAGCAAAACCTGGCTTCCTCAGGCCAGGGAAGTGGCCAGGGGAAGCAGAAAGAAAAATTGGTGGTTTGGTTCAGAGATAAACAATTTAATGAGATAAGGATATAAAGCCTTCTGCCTGCAGCAGGTGCCACAGGGTCACTCCACTATTGCCACGCAGAGCTCCCTGTAGGCAGATAGGGCCTGGCGGCCAGAAGATATCGTGCTGTACGGAAAGATAAGATCCCTCTCCAGGTAGCCAATAGCGTTCAGGTTATGAGATGGAAATGACACCGTAGACCTAGGCTATATAATGCTGTGTTCTCTCTCAATAAACGCCATTTGTCGTCCACCATATTGGTGTCTGTGAGCATTTGGACCGAGCGGCCCAAAGGGGGGCTGTCTCACTGTTCCTGAACCAGGTTGTCATGCCTCTCAAAGGCAACATCTCCCTTATTCTCCAGGCAAGTCTTTGTTGTCTTTTCTCAGAACTAGATGAGCAAGGTGATTATTGACACAACTACTCAATCTGCTAGCTGAAGTAAGACTAACTGAAGATTAACAAGGGCTTCAGAACAGTGAAAAATCATTAGATCCTATCTCAGATATCTCTTGATGAAGGTGTGTCTCAGGCTCCTTGTCCCAAGTCTGGCCCATGCTGCTGCTACTAAAGAGGAACCTTTTGGTAGCTCAGTAAAAGTTTCACTTCATTGAACACAAAGCTGCTTTGACCCTTGAGCCCAAGCTCCACTATGCTTGTAGCTCCCCTACTGCTCCCCAGTGAGGGTGGCAGGGTGCATGTTGCTGAGCTCTGCCAGCTCTCAGGGGTGGCAGGGGTTCAACTAGGGCTGAGGACATCAGTGGAGCAGCAGGTACATGCAGTATTTTCTGTGTTGTGAATATGGAAAAATATCTTCCAAATCAGTTGTTCTTTTTTTTGTTGGTTTTTTGTTTGTTTGTGGTTTTAGTGGGAGGGGGTGGGGATTTTTCTGTTTTGTATTTTTCATTTTAAATAAATGATTTGAACTTCTCTCCTGATCAGTTTTTGGTCTTTTGATGGAAATACTGCTATGTATCACAGAAGAACCTGAGGTACGGAGACCTGGTTATATTCCTGACACATTCCTGGGTTATATGACACTGCACTGCAGTCCAAGATCTGCCTGTTTGGAGAACTGAATTTGTGTGTATGTGCTGTTCACAGTGGTGGGGGATGCTGGATCTGCATGGTCGTGTGCAGAGTGCAAGACATACTAAGAAATAATGAAAACCACAGTAGAAACATCAATGCACAGGGCTCTGATTTAAAGGAGGCTTAAGAAAGTACAGAGCATCTCCACTGGCTGGAACAAGCTTCTGTAAGTGTCCACAGCATGTTCAAGGCACAGGTTTCTGAATTTACTTTGGAAATCCAACTGGTCTTTTGCAGGCCCAAATCTCCTACTCCATGCAGCCCAGACTGCTGTCTCCCTTTTGAATGGTAAGTATGAGCTGCAAACCTCCTAAACTGGCACCAAACATCTAACCTTGCAATGTGATGATGTGATCCCTGTGGAATAACTGAGCTTTGCTAGCTTGAAACAGTCGCTATTAGAAAGAGTACATGCTTCTGGTCTCTGCAAAAATAATTAGGAAAAAAAAGTGAACTAAATGTCAACTGATGCAAATGACTATTTCTATCTCTTGGAAACGTGACCAACACTGTTCCATCAGCCTTCTAGGTCATTACCTTCATGAAATCTCATAATCTCCCATACTAATAATTTTCATTGCCTATGTTTTGTCAGACAGACTGAGAAAGGACAGGAGAAGTGAAGCCTAAGGAAGAAGGAAATGTAGGAGATAAAAAAGGAGAAAAATTAAGAGTCACCAAAGCCAAGAGTAAATCATTATACAAGCTTAATTCCCTTGAGACTACTGCATAGATTGGAAATACCTCTTCCAAATGGCTTTGTAAACCGCTTTCTTCATGTAAACCACCAGGTAAGAAGGGAGTATTCTGGTCTAGTCTAGGAGGGATGTTACTCTGTTGCCACAGCATTGTCTGTGACCTGTTCTCAGACATGATTGCCTTCACAGGGCCAGTGTGTCATCCACCTGCTAGATGTGGCCATGTCACTACTGTGCACAACCAGGTTTAAGTCCCTCTTTCACTCCAGCAAAGAATATTTTCAGAGCATCAGCTCTCTGATTTAATTCACATCATGACACATGGTGCAGATCAGGCTGTCTCTGCCCCTTTTTATAACACCAAAGAGACCTGAATCCAAATAATCGCAGGCAAATGCTTCGTCAAAGCTCATATATTTTAGCAAAAATGGTTCAGTTCAAAGACTGAGAATACTTTGTTAAACTATTTTTATTAATAAGTTGCTTTGGCTGAGTTCCACTGAGCTCAGAATCTCCTAAAACATAAGATGAACAGTGTAGGAAAATCAATATGGTTGACAAGAAGAAAA
Organism: Melopsittacus undulatus; assembly: GCF_012275295.1. Taxonomy (NCBI): domain Eukaryota; kingdom Metazoa; phylum Chordata; class Aves; order Psittaciformes; family Psittaculidae; genus Melopsittacus; species Melopsittacus undulatus. Next base: position 57,038,257 of record NC_047532.1, on the reverse strand, counting down.
GGACAAAATGAAGAAACTAGATGGAAATGAAACAACGATAAACTGAACAGTGAAGAACTGAACTGGAAAAGAGGAAAATACAGACACTCCACAAAAAAGTTCATGCTGAAAGAAGTTTCACTGAGGGTTTTCTTTAATCTCTGGATCATGACCTTTTCAGAGCCTAGTGCTTTGGTGATGAAATTTCTTTTAACCTAACCCACATTTAACCCAGGGAGTGTTTTTTCTAGTCACTTGTTCTACCTGCTACATACACGTCTGTCATTTCCTCCATGTTGACTCCATGTCAGAACCCATGTCTTTTGCCTTGTTCTTTTTGCATTATTAATTTTTCTATTAAATTAAAAGAAAGCCTTTGGTGATGTACCTTTTGCTGTGTTTGATGCTCAACAGATGTCCAGATAATTAAAACTTGCCTATCAATGATTTAGAAATCTCTATTTCTATTCCAGTAGCACACCATTTTTGTATTTCCTTGACCTCTGTGGTCTGTAACTGCCTTCTTCTTTTGGTCTTTCTTTTTCTGTATTTGTATCCACATTTTCTGTAACACTTCCAGTTTTACATCTTGCTACTCTCACATTCATTTCAGATGAAAAAGGCTGGTGTTGCAGAGGCCACCGCTGCCTGAAATCTGTTTTAATTCCTGGGGCTAATGGGCCATGCTGCAACATGTTTTTGCTGAAATTGCTGGGAGATAGAAGTGTTTGGGTTTTTTTGGCTGGTTGGTTGGTGGTTTTTTTTTGTTTGGTTTGGGTTTTTTTCTCCTCCTTGTTTGGGTGGGCTCTTTTTGTTTTGTTCTGTTTTGGTTTGTTTCCTGAAACTCCATTTTCCAGCTCATTTGCTTCAGTGGGGACAATGACAAATTGCCTTCCATGACACTTTTCAAGCATGCATTGCTCTTCCTGTCAAGTTTCTTGGTTTGATGCTTGAAAAACAACCAGGTCTTGTTTTTTGTCTTGTATTGATAACCTGCTCTGTCATTTTCTGTCATTGCCAAAATCAAGACCAGATTCCTCCTCTTGTTCTTGTTGTTAATTTTGCAGATTCCTGCAGATGAGCAACTTTTTCTCTGACTGTTTAAGCCCTGCTCCATCACAGCTATGGTGGGATTCCCTTCCTCAGCTCTGAACAGGTGTGTTTGCTTCAACTTTTAGTTTGTGTGCTGGTATTCTTCCCTGTGGTCTAAATAATACTCTTGTTCCACCTTTCCTGGCTGAAGAGCTGCAAGCTCTTCTAGTACCTGTGTTTACCATAGGTTTGATGATAAAATGGGTCAGAAAGGAATGATTTTGTACTTTAGACAGTTACTTCAGAATTTCTGCTGCTCAGAAATTATTTCTCAATTACTTTAGGTAAATGTCTTAAATTCTCCTTGATAAAGCTGAAAACTTTAAATTCACTTCATTAAGCCTTCATGTACAGCTCACATTGCTAGTTTGTATCCAACATAGGTACAGTTCCAGCACTGCAGGAGCAAGCAATGCTTACATATAGCAAGGTTGAATTCAACCTTATCTCTTTAATTGCCTCGGAAACTTTTCCATCATTCCTAGTTTCCGATCCTTCACTTTCCTCACAAAGCCAGTTCTTCACTTTATTCAATGTTCAGCCAATTTCACAGCTTTCTGGCTTCGAGCAATTTTATAATCTCTCACTGTGCTAATCCTAGAACAAATAGGAAGAAAATTTCAGCTCTGATCAACTAACATCGGTAGAAACAGCACTTCTTTAAGGCAGCAAAGTCCCATATCCATCTGCTTTATTTCTCTTGTTATTTAAGCAGAGAGAAGGAAATTCATCACACTTAGTGCTGGGGTTTAGCAGCGCAGAGATTTTTTTCCTTAAAACACCCACAGGTAATGAACGCAACTCAACAGAAATTGCAGGTTTTGAAATCCCTGGTGCAAACTTTCAAGCAAATGTTTCTCTGTAAAAGATGCTTCATTTTGAAGCAGAAAGAAAAATAAAAGCTCATTATTTTTCGGATGCCAGACTGTGTTTGTAACGCTGGCAGTTAAAAGTACCGGTTTTGCCAGGTATACAGAACACATCTGATATGAAAATAACCAGCACAGAGGAAGATCATGGAAATGCAACAAATCGTTTCAGTCACCTTCAGACATAACCCTAACACACTAACAGCCTGTTCTTGCTGGCCCAAGCTACCCTGTATAAACACCAATCCCTTCCTTAATGGAAGTAAGTAAAAGGGGTGCAAATAACACACCCCTGCAGTTCATAAGATGAGCCTTTCCAGTGTAACAGTGAAGTTACAATTCGGCCAGGATGAGGATGGCACTGTATACACCCAGGATTTGTAAAGGTTGATTGTGCAAATCCAAGTAAGTTTAGGGGTAACTGCTCACACCCAGAGATGTTCCCCAGCACTTTGGGTACAATCTCATGAGCCAGGGCTGAACAGGCACATGGCAACAATGGTCTCACCATTGTTGAAAAGCAATCCTGGCAGAGAAGGCACTCACAGGATTGAGTCTTTGAAGGCCCATTGCACATCACATACTAAACAAGGCTTGTTCCTCTCCACTGCTGGCTGCATTGACAAACACCACTCTCAGTCCCTACGCTATCCAAAATAGCAACCAGTTGTAAGTTGTTGCATGACTGATGTTTCCATTAATTTTGGCAACTACCCCCCCACCTACTCCTTTCACTGTTGATGCAGCCATATAAATTAACAGTGTAGGACTCTTGAACAGTGATGCCACTGCACTGCATGGCTAAAATGCAAATATACCTGTCACTGGTTTTTACTGTTTTGCATAAGGCTCCAAGTAACAACATTTGAAATTAAGGAAGTTCATCCATCTCTTCCCTTTCTGTTAATGCCATCATATTTAAAACAGATTACAGTTAACAGTTGAAGTCTACTAAGAGTTCTGGTGTAAAGTATGTATCCTGCTAGTAGTAACTTCAGAAGAGGATTCATGTGCAAAAGCTGTACTGCAAGAGCCTTTTCATTATCCTTTTTCATTTGTAAATTGCTCCTAACATGGAATCAGAAAAGGAAAAAGAAGTTGGGGTTTTTTTGTTTGTTTGTTTGTTTTGGGGTTTTTTTGTTTTGTTTTGTTTTTTTTGCTACAGAAACATCCAGCAGCAACAGCATATAGAGCAACATCTGTAGTTTCAAGAAATGAGTGAGGGGTGTTAATGCAGAAGAGTACCCAGCAGGGCAAAGCTTATCTGTGACTGCTATGGGGCTTTTCATTTTTAAATCTTGATCATTTGACTAATTCACTCTCACTCTTGACCCAGTTAAAAAACATTCCACCTTCCCCCATTACCTCCTGCAGCTTGATTTCATCTGGCTGGAGAATGCTGAGGACCCCACTGCTCCGGATCTCTGGAAGATCCTGCCATAAGTTGAACCTGGAGTTGGAGTTCCTCAGCAAACTGATTTGTGGTGGAGCTTTGCTTTCGGGTGTACTGGTAGGTTCTGCTTCAGATGGGGTTTCCTCACTGGGTGAACTCTCCTCGGGGTCTGTCTGTGAGTCCTGCAGTCGTCTGGTCTCAATCTCCTGGCGTGTAGATTTATCTCGATATTCCTGGTACAAGAGCCCTAGGAGGCAACATAACAGGTCTGAGAGGTTACAGCTGAACAAGAGTCGAAATGTATTATAGGCAAAGATAGTTGTTCTGCATCAATTGATCTCAGCAGAGATGAGAGAGATCCCATCTGTGCTAAGCCGGAAAGCAAATTCCGGCATGGCATTCCTATTTCAGACAGAAGTGGAAACTGTTGTCAACAGTCTGCTCTCACAAAACATTTAGTACAGTCAGATGAATCCATGACCCATTGGAGCACATTAAACAAGTGGTTTGTTACTTGCCAGGCTTTAAAACGTTTCTTTCAAACCTCAACTTTCTTTGCAGTATTAGCATGTTACAAGTTACAGGTTGTTAGGTGTCTGTGTGTCTGGAAACCTAATACTGAATACATTGAAACTACTTTCAAGGAGCAATCTGATGGCCCTGAAAAAGCGAAAACAGAGCTTCTGTTAAGGCATTGGGCAGGTGAAGCATTGGGACAGCAAGCCACAGTTATTAGCTTGTTTTGGTATTAACTTTGTGGTTAGCCTTGGACGTGTTGCTTAATATTCTCCTGTGTTTTCTGTCTAAGTTTCTGTGATGAGTGAAGATAGGAAACTAACATTCAAAAGGTACCCGAATGCTACAGCACTAAGGAAAAGGCTCTGATTTCACACCATCTTGTGGGACATCAATCACGAGAGGCATCTTCTGAGTTTCAATTATAAACTTCAGGAGCAGACGAAATCACACAGGATTTACCCCTGCCCCTGATTCCAGCTGGCAGCATGGAAACAGCAGGAATACTGAAATTCCTTGGTCATCCTGAGCAGATCCTCTGTCTCTCCTAGGGCTTTCTACTGTCCCATTTCTCTTTCTGGACTATTGGTAGGACCGGAATATTTATTGCTTGACTATAAAATATCATTTAGAAGATAAGAAAAGAAAGCATGAGCCTACTCTGAGTCCCTCTCCTCACTCAAACTGAAGGAACACAATTTACATTATCTCCCTTGCTTTGTACTAAAATTGCAAAGTGTAACATGAATGAATAAAGGGAAAAGTTACTGATGTTAAAAAAAAAAAAAAAAAGGAAAAAGGCACAACATCCATAATTTATTTTAGATCATTAGGGTTTAAAATCTGTCTGGTCCCATGCATTTGGGATATTGGATCTCAGAAGCAGATCCCATGTAAGGTGAGAGGCAACTAAGACAGGAGTTTGTCTAGAGGGCAGAAATGTATGTGTTACTGCCTGTTAAATCTCTGGACCGGTTTTCACAAGTCTCTGTGCCAGTCACTGTTAGAACTCTATCAGAGGTATGCCTAGAGAAAAGTACAGGCACAGGGACATTTTTCCTGCAGCCCGCGAGTGTATCCTGTTATCTGTTCTGCCTGGAAAGATGTTCAACACCAGATTAAAATAGCAGTAAGGGTAGCTGTGCCTAGGAAACCATACAGGCTTCTGTTAGCTTCCTACATGATAACCAGAGAGAGGAGTTACCCCCAAGTTCTGCATGCTGCTGCTACTTACATAATTTCTCTTTGCGGCAACTAGGCTTGTATGGTTTTCCAAAGCATTTCTGCCTGTTATTCAGCATCCATGAGAGTGCCAAGGATGTAGTGAGGTTTAAAGGTTCCTTTGGGAACAGAGTAGAGAGCCTGCTGAATCAGAGCTGCTTTTGGTGGCACTGATCTGTCTGTAAGCTTAGCCTGTGCTTGAAGGCTCTCGTGTTGGTAGGGCGCTGAATGCCTTCTTCATGCTAAGCAGCAGGACAGGCTGGGAAGTACCACCCTGCAGCAGTATGGGCAGTGCTTTACTCAAGGAAAGACATGCTGGGAAACTGAATCATAATCTATTTTACTCATACTGGAGATAATTATACTTGGACTGTCTGACTGCACAGCCATGTTGTGCTGGTGGGTCTGCCCTGCAAGTCAGAGGCAGTTAAGGATATTTTGTGTGAGGGGGATTTAATGTCCCTTGTGCAGATCTGTAAAGCAGCCCTTCAAAAAAGATCCTCAAGACAAACCTCCCCTTCCTCTTAAGGAAATAAAATCCAGGTGATGAAACTTGATTTTCTTTCCAGGTTCCCTGTCTGGCCAATCAAACAGATAAGACCTATGGAACCTTCAGGGGCAGGCAAAGGCAAATAGGGACATGTGACTAAAGGCATCTACCACTCATTTGGAAATGACAGCAAGGTAACTCATTTATGGGGGTGCTGATGGGATATTAGCTGAAGCTCTACCACAGACAGCAATATGGGGAGGAAGCAGAAAGCTGATACCAGCAGAAAGACAAAAGACAGGTGCATGTTTAGGCAGAAGAAGGGTAGGCAGAAACAAAGAGGGTTGTGCTAGCAAATATAAGATATCTTGCTGTCTTGGGGTAAAAGGTCCATCCATGTGTTGGTAAAGAGTGTACAATGGGTAGAAGCAAAGGCTTAGATGAGAAAGAGAAAGAAAGAAGCCATGCAAAATCTATACTAGACGAAGAAGGAGATGGTTGTGGCACAAGATGGGTGGCATAACAGATGCGAGGTCAGGGAACAGGGTTTGTCTTGTTGAAAGGAGAGCAGTACATCTGGAAACTGACAATGGGTATTATGAAGCTGAGATCAGTAGCTGAATGTGACTCAGAAGATACAGTGATTTAGTAAATGCTTACATTTAGTAAGTGAACAAGTGCAAAATGGCAGAGACTTGTAAAAGTCCCATTAATTGCTTAATGCCCCAGCTGTCCCTACTGTGACCTGGGTAGAATTTAGCTATGTGGTCAGAGCACAGGTTTGATGTTGCCTGTTGACATGGGTGGTTAAGGCTGATCTTCCTAAGGGGTGTTTACATAGTTTGTACAGTACATAACAGACTCTTCCGTTTGTGTTTCTTCCATTTAATTTTGCTGTCAGGGTCTCCCTTCCCAGCTCTCAAAAACCGTGCGAGAAATTGACAAACTAGTTACTAAATGTGGAAATGCCTGCCTTAGAGAGTTCGCAGTGCTCTTAAAGTGAATGCTGTTACATTGAAAGCCATGTAAAATCTCAGGAGGTCCAGAGACATTTTCTCTGAAATTCTCTGCTCCAGTTTCAAGCAAAAAGCCCATTAATGTCTCAAAGGCAAGAGAGAGGGAAGGGAGAGAGTGTGCTCCAGCCATTTGAAATGACACTTCTTCTGGGGATTAGCATAGCAAACCCCGTCTCCTCCACCAAGGTGTGACAGACCTACTTGCAGTTGCACTGAGTGCAGATCTATCACACGGCAGGCATTCCTCTGGTACACACCACATAAAAATATACATTAATATAGCAATTGGATAGATTTGAAGTCCTGCTGGCTTAAGTATTTTTACTATGCCTCTTAATTAACTGACAGCATATGCCACATCTGCCTTGGAAGATTAGTACTTACACAGCCACAAGCAAGCAACACATCTGGTAACACCTTGTAAATTCTCACCACTTTCCTCCAGAAGGTCTGCCGAACTCAGCTGTTTGGTCTTGACAGACACTGTCAGGCTCCTGGTTTCACACCAGCCCCTTTCCCCAGCACTGTCCCACTGGCATCAGGCACTCCAGGAATGAGCCCTGCCTGCCATGACCAGACACCAAACTGCAGAGACCGCATGAAGAGCCTCCTTGTTCCTGGCAGAGAGGCTCACCTAACTGCTCATGAAATTTAGCTACCTAATTTCCCCACACAAACTGCTGCATTCCTGCCCTCTAGATTCAAGCATCTTGCGATTTCATTTCCTGAAATTGATGGGAACTGTTTAAAAATGAAGCTTCTCTATTCCCACCATAAAACCTGCCTCAGGGTAGGGTTTCACTTTGCAGTTGCCCAAATCTCTGTGGGGAATGTCACAATACCATGTGGGAAACCAAGAAACAAGCTGTGAAAGTCCTCTCCACATTCCACAAGAAAAAAATAAATTCAGAAATACCACAAGAGCAAAATGACAACCATCCTCTCCTGCACTGCCACCCGACAGCCTTCACTCTCCCCTTATAAAGAGACCACAAATGGTAAAATGACTTACTCCTCTGCTGCAAATGCTACTCTAGTGTATACAGCTAATGTCCAACATGATGGCTAACCCTGTGCTTTAGACTTACACCTTTTTGAGTAGGCAGAATAAGATTCCAGCAGAAAGTTGGCTATAGCCTTAACAACTAACGACCATGTAATTACAAAAAGTAATCATTATTTATGAATGGGGGTAAAGTTGCTCAGCGACAGCATAAGATCTCATGTCAGGCAGTGTGTGAACCTGCTGCCCCTAAAGACAGCAAAAAGTCACCGTAAGGCGGTGGTTATGATATTTTACCCTAAGAATGACAGACCAGGGACACAGAATTGGGTTCCCACAACACAGCAGCTCTACCCCTGCCTGGGGCTGCCTCCTGCCACGTACCGCTCGGGTTCAGACCTGGATCCCACCCGCTAAACGCTGAGTCTTTGGGGGTGTTTAAAGGGAATGGGACGGGGCGGCTCGGCGCGGCTGAGGGTCCCGACCCTCTGCGGCAGCACCTCTAGGGGCTGCTGTGCTGCCGGCAGCGCGGGCAGCGGGCAAAGCGGCGAAGTTGGAAAGCGCGGTGGCCGCACGGCCCGGCCCGGACGGCTCCTTACCGATGTGCTCGATGAGGTTCCGCCAGGAGTCGGCCGTCATGGGGTGGGCAGGCGGCGGCGCAGTGGCTGAAGCGGGGCTCTCCTCAGCGGCTGCGGGGGGCTCCCTGTGGGAGGCAGAGGCACCCTCAGGGACAGCAGCGGGGCGCCCCGCTCCCGGCCGTGGCCCCTCGCATCCCCCATGCCCCTCAGTCCCGCCCCCCCCGCTCACCTGCCGGGCTGTGCCGCAGAGCCGTCCTGGTCGAGGGCGCAGGCGGCGCTGAGGGCCGCGGCCAGCAGCTCCATGGCCGGCGGCGGCAGGCGGCTGCCGAGCAGCTCCGGCGGCGGCAGCGGCGCGGGGCTGGGGGAGCCCGGGCGGTTGCCACGGTAACGGGGGTAGGAAGGCAGCAGCCTGTGCGAGAGGGAGACGGGAGCTGCGGCCTCCCCCGGGGCGCCCCCGCAGCACCCCGAGACCCTCTGAGCCCCCCGGATCCCCTCAGAGCATCCCCGGTCCCCTCGGACCCGCTCCGCAGACACGTCCCGGGGAGCTCCCCCCGAAACCTCCCGAGAGCAGCCTCAAATCTTCTCAGAGCCTCCCCTCAGACCCCCCCCCCCCCCCCCACACACACACATCAGGCGTCCCAGCGTCTCTCCACCCAGATCCCCTCAGAGCCTTCCCAAGCCTCCTCAGAACCACCATGGGGCTTTCCCCCTAAATCGCCACAGAGCTACCTCAGACCCTCCTCAGGTATTCCCATAGATTCTCCGCACAGAGACCTCTGAAAACCCCCTCGGAGCCTCCTGTCGGGCTCCCACAAGCCCCTCAGAACCCCTTAGCCCCTTGCAGCCCCTCTCTGCGTTCCTAGATCTCTTCCGAGAGCTCTTGCCACATTCCTACGCAGCCCCCTCAGCTTTCCTCAAATCCGAGACCTCTCCGAGCCCGTTGAAGTTCTTTAACCCAGCTCCCTCAGAGCTCCGGGCAGCCCCTCCTGCGCCCCCCCAGACTCAGCCCTCGGAGCTCTCACCCGATCCCTCAGGTTCCCCACAGCCCCTCAGGTTCCGAGCCTCAAAAATCCTTTCCAAGCCCCTCAGGATCTCCCCGTCTCAGATGCCCCTACCCCCCGCAGCCCCATGCCCGGCACCGCTGCCCGCAGAGACCTTCTCAGCCCCCCAGCTCTCCCTTCCAGCGCTCCAACGCAGGTCCCTCCTCCACCGGGAGGCTCACTCCCTCCTCCCCAAGGGCCCCCCCAAAAGGCGGCAGTGCCTGCCCCAGGGGCCCCCGACCTTCACGGGCACCCCTACCTCCATCCCCCCTGCTCTCCTGAAGAGAGGCTCCTTCTTCAGATGCAGGGAAGCCCCTTCTCCATCCCCTCCCTCCACTCCCCAGCAAGGCAACCTCCCCCAGCAAGCACCTACACCCGCCATCCCACCCCATGCACCAGTCCGGGCCTCAGCCCCCTCTGCTCCATGCACAGCCACCCCACAGCGGGAGGGGGGTTCTCCTCCCTCAGACCCAAGGCATAGCGCTGCTCCCCATCCCCTGCACCTCTCTGCCTATGTGCGGCTGGCACTGGCTTTGAGGGAGAAAAAGGAGTAGGAGAGGGGGTCTCTCCTGAACTGCTTCCAGATCTTGTGCATATGGTGCGTTTCTTCTCCAGGACTGAAACCCCGAGATGGAGGAATGTAACTGGGAAACTCAGCCTAATCCCTCCTGCTGGGAACTGCACCCCTGGTTACCCCACAGGATTGACCGCTCTCCTTTCCTCCTCCGGCAGGGCTTTGCACCTGCTCAGTCATCTCCCCCTTCTCCCCTTCCTTAGATTTGCTACTTCCATAAGGATATATTGTCTCGTTTAAGCAGTAAGTATCTCAGTACTCAATGATCTGTATCTGTCTTCGTTCAGGTGATTGTTTTTCCGCCTCAGGGGTAAATCCTCTTGAGCTCCAGACTACGGTTACACCCTTGGATCGGTTTGAGTGCTTGTGGACAGGTTGGGTGCAGCTAGTCCCTACACGTTAGTAACCTTCAGCTAAAAAAGAAATGTCATCTGCACCACATTGCAACTGAGGAGTTAACAGCCAGAAAACGCTCAGCTACTCCCCGTGTTGCCTGCTCCCTGTCGCATAAATGTGTTTCTTTCTGTTCTTGGTAACATAATTTATGCACCAACACAAAACCTGTGTGTTGGTCTCTGTGTGTAATATGGTTTCCTTTTAGTCATCTTTATATTGTATCTGCTAAATAGTACAGCAGGATAGCTTCCACTCGGTGCATGACTGCACATTCAGAAAAACTCCTTTGGCTTATGTGAACTAGATCTTGATCTGGCACAGCAGAGACCTCCGTCCTTAAGTCATTAAGAGGCAGAACAGCAAAGAAAAACAGCTGGAAATGTTGTTGAAGACTCAGAGAAAGCTGTCAGTCCAGCTCAGGTCCAGCCCCACAATGGGAAGTCCGAAGGACCAAACAACTGATAGGAAAAATCAGGATGAGGTTGAGAGCAGTAGCTGTAGACAGCCTTTTGCACTTGAGAGGAGTAGGAGGAGAGCATGAGAGCTGGGGCTCTATGGGGAAGATTGTCACCAGGTAGATAGTCAGTATGAGATGAAAGTGAGTTATCAGACATTAAACACAGGGGCTATATGGGGTTTGAGGATACAAGGGTGCAGCCAAAGCCTTGTAGAAGGGATAAAGCACCAGAGACTATCTGAAGCTCTGCCTAGCGACTGACGTCACTTTTGGTGGCTTGCTGCCAGGGCAAGAATGTTGTCAAGGGTTTTAGTAAGTGGGTGTGATGCTAAAAAGCTTGTTTCTTAGAGAAGTGGAGCCTCCTTATCTTGAGTTCTGGAAAAGCATGGAGGCTGTTTACTATTTTCTGAAGGGAAAGACCAAGAGCAGTGGGGAATTCTCCCTAGTTTGCAAAAGGAAGTCAGTGCATAAGCTCTTGCTGACACTGATGGAATTAGCATTTATCTAAATGTAACTTTTGGGTGTATCTACTGAAAAAACAAAATCAGAAGTATGCTTTAGGAGTTTAACAGACTCTCACCCACCTCACTGCTTCCCTCCCAAGGGTTAAATGTCTTGCAAGTTGAAATTTCTTTTTAGAGAAAGCATCTAGGTCATGGTGTGAAAACCATTCAGAAATAGAAAGCATCTTTCCAGGATCCCAAATTTGATAAGTTGATCCAAATTTGGTAATTTGATCCTGCCTGTCTTCCTTTTTACTTCAAATTTTCCAAACTAATTTCACTTTTGGCCTGAGACGAAAACCCGAATATACCACTAAAAGTAATGATGGTAATAAATACGTTGGAAGCTACGGAGAGGTGAGAACACCAGCTAAGAGTAAAATTCCCCCTGTGGCCACGGGAGGCCACAGCTCATATTTTTGTGTCGGAGATCTGTTCCACTGTGTAGCAATCAGTGACTAATAGTCTAATTTTCTTTTCCTTAGAACTTTTCTCTTTTTTAACTGTAATTTGGTGTTTCTAAAATGTTGCTCTTTCTGCCTTTCCATGTTTATTCTCATACTTCATGTTGATATACAGAGAATGTCCATAAGCAGAACAAGTGCCTGAGAAACACTTTTTTTCCCAAGAGAGGTTACAGATATTTAGCAAGAAGGAGATATTTTTCTCCAACGAAAGTTGTCAGGATTTTCTAAATCTTTCTTTTCTCTTTGAGGACAAACCAGAAAGCTTTCAGTATTCATAATGAAAAATGAAGGTGGGCAACCAAGTGATTCTCTCACAGTGGTTTTGTGGCTGGGATGTTCATATTGGGTGTGGAAGATCCAGGTCCAAGTCATGGCTGTGTCATTCCCTCCCATCCCACATATTACTGCTTGTTCCAGGGCGGATCAGGCTCTCTTCCTGGAGCTGCTCTGCTTTCTCTGGTCACTGGAAAAGTTTCTTTAATCTGGTGAATGCCTTATTCACCAGATACTACTTTAAGTCAGCCAATACTGGCTTATTTGTGCCAAGCAGAATAGCTCCAGTTCAGCTGCTTTTTTCTTCCTCCCTACTTCCACAATTGATAGGACTGTGTGCAGTTTAAGCTGACCTAGCTGCTCAGTTCCAGTTTTCACTTGGCTCTCTGAGGCAGATTTCTACCTCAGCTTCTATGGCAGCACTCATGCTCATTTCATTCTTAGTGAGCAGGTTGGGGCAGCTACTCTGGTGGAAAATGATTAATTTTTTTTTGGTAGAACTAGCTTTGTTTGTGTCTGGATTGTCTCGCTATAGAGTGAGTTCAACGTGAGTGCCAGCATAGTGGAGGTGGCAGACATGCAGATGGATGGCAGGACATGGCAGTGCCACCTTGGATTGTTTTACACTGCTGTGGAGCTTCAGGCTCAGGCAGAAGTTCCTGCTCCATCTAATCTTAACCATCTGGGTAGGAGTTTGGAGGAGTTTTTCCTTTCTCTCTTACTGTATCAACAACAAATTTGATACAAGAGCCTAAAAAGCTTTCTTTAATATCATTGAAGTCAGTTAAAACTTATGACAACAAATCAGTTTTTTGACCAAAATCCCTGTATTTCGTCCTAAAATTTCCTGTCTAGTTGTAGGGGAAGAAAAAGAACCTGACCTTATGTTTTACTACAACCACATACACTAAAGTAACCAGTGAAAAATCCTACCCCAGAGCCATAGAGGTGCATTGTGCTCTTGTTGGTGACCAAAGTCATGCAGCTCCCTGACACACCAAAGCCCGGTTTTGTCTCAGGACTTCTTAGCATTCCCAAGCACACAGGCAATGGAACTGATCCACACGCTCTGGTGACATAGAGCAAAACCATGGTTCAGCTCCCTCTGGGCAAAGGAGAGCTGGTTTGAGCTTCCATACATGCTACAAAGAAGGGGTTCATGTGGTTGCAGGCTATTCCCATGTTCACTGCACTGCTCTTGGAAAAGACTTTAAATGTTGGCTGACCTGGTCCATGGTTGCATTAAAAATGTGATAATTGCTGTGAGTTTATAATTAGTTTATTACAATTATCTCATTTAAGTTGGGTTTGGGGGATTAATTAATTGTATTTTCAGGCATAGGAATTTGGAAAAATGATTAATCATTTGTATTAAGATTTTTTTATGTGCATCTCAACTCCAAAGCAATCATTAGAATAAAGCTGTGCAAAGAGCTTGTCTTCAAATGACATTGAAATGCATTTTTTAATGTTATTTTATAGCAGTTTTTAGAAATTGGACCTCCTCTTCCAGAAAGTAAAAAGAGAAGCAGCAGTCCAGCAGATCTTATTCATGAAAAATCCCCCAAACCCTTCCAGTCAGTGGGAGTTTCACACCAAGAAAGGCCACAAGATGAGGTAAGAAGCACTGTTTTAATCTGAGCTAACCAAATTTGCGGAGAAGTGTGAAACCAGTAATAGATTTGAATAATGTTATACCTAGTCAAGGGTATTTTAATTCTTCAGGTTCATTCAGGTTCTCTCTGTTCATGTGTGGCTTTTAGCAGTGTTTTTGACAATGGGTGTGTCTGTGCAAGCTTTATTTCTGGGTTTTGACAGTTTTAGTGGGAGATAAGTGGAACTCCTCATCCTTAATATTTTTAGATCCTAAAGACCAAGAGCACACCTGTTCTCCTGAATGTCCTTCATCAAAATATCTTAATTATATCTGTTGGGGCTGGCAGCCTTACTGATAACTAAAAATGTGCAGAGCTTCCTATTATGAGATCCTTGCATTTTGCTGCTTTGAACCTTTTGATGCAACATTTTTACTTATTGTGACCATCTTCCACAGACAAGCTGTTTTTTATTTATTGAAAACAATCATCAATTTCTTAAGCTTAAGAAACAAGTACTGAATTCCTATTAAAGGAAAACAGAAAACCTATCCTTGGGAAGCCTTGCTTTCTGTTGATATACGAGTTGAAATTTGTGAGGGCTTCATCTTTGCCATACTTATGAAAATCCATAGGAATTATAGGTGCTTTTCCACTCTCTGCAATACACACAAATGTTAGACTTAGATTTTAGCATCTAAAATCCATGAGCTGCTGCCCATGGAGAGAACGCGTGCCCTGCTCAGAGCTAAGAGAAACAATTCTGATATTGCAGCTATAAAAACTGCCTGGTCCAATTCTAGGCCCTGTGAATAAAGGCTCTTTCTGCTGTAACCTCAGTGATCCTTGTGCTGGGTCCCAGCAGCATGATGAGAAAACTACTTGGTTGAGGAGCAGAGGGGGCAAGATTCAAGCATGCAGGGGGGGAGAGGTCTACTTTTGGACCAGGAAACTGCTAGGAAAAAAGAAACTCACCCACACCTGGGTGCTTTAGAAAACAAAGAGTTGGAAAAGGCTGTAAAATGGAGCACTGGAGCTAGGAGGAGGGGTGGGAGACTAGGATTGTATGAGAATCCAAAAGGTGAAGGGCCTGGGGAATAGTAGGATACTGAGATATAAGCCGCAGGAGGGAATAGAAAGGGAAAAGGTGTCTGGGAAATAGTAGGCTGAGGAAATAATGTGGGGAGTTACAAGTTGAAGCTGACAGAAAAAGGGTGAAACAAAGGAGTGAAGGAGAGAGACTGGTTGAGGACCTGAGGGTCAGGGTATGTTCAGATGAAGTGGATCAGACTGGGAGAGCAGGAGGGCAAAATGTCAACCTTGCTGGGTAAGGAAACCATGACTGGTCTGGCAAACCTGGCAAGCAAAGACTGGGTAGAATAAGTGGGCAGACTAGGATTGGAATCTCCATTGGCTGCATGCTGGAAGGATACTTAATCAGACTTGTGTATATTATTGCTTACTGTTCTATGTGATCCTGTGAAATATGAGATGTTGACAGTATAAACAGTGGCTATTTTTACTGAAAATTTACTAGTTTTTAAAATTATTCTCCCCGAAAATACTGTTGCTCTTAAACTTTTTAAGTTTCAGATTGAACAGGAAGAGGGATAAAAAAATTATCTATCTATCTATCTATCTATCTATCTACTTATCTATCTATCTGCCATCTACCTACTTACCTACCTGCCTACCTACCTAACTTTAAAAGCACAAAAATTGTTGTAGCTTGAGAAAACACGAAGGTTTGGTCAACACATTTGCATCAGCTATTCCCGACTTCACCACTTGCAAACTGATCGCTGCTGGCAGCATAGAGAAGAGATTATTGTAAGCAATTTATTTCATAAATAGAAAGAAATTGCCTGAGTATGGTACAGGACCTTTTGCAATACAGGTTCCAGCCTCTCCAGAGGCTCCCCTGCACTCCTGGTTAAACCATGCTATAACCAGTGCCCTCTGCTGCCTAGGACAGTGTTGCACTAAGAGGTACTAACTCAAAATTCACACAGGCATCCTTCAGAGTGCTGTCCTGTTTTACATTCATACTGTTTCTTTCTAATACACATGTTTACATAAATTCAATGAAGTTAGATTCCCTTTTGCTGCTGAAGGTGACTATTTGTATTCACTGTTGTAGTACTTCTATTCTTTGAACTCAGATCTAACATAATCAAACAATTTTTAGATTATCTTTGTTTCTCTGAATTGGAGGGTTTGTAACCAGCCTAAAGAAATGGTTTGCTCTGCACCAGTAGACTGATCACCTTGCAGTGAGCTTGGCAACATGAAATTTCTCACTGAGTTTCTCTTCTGCTGTTTCTAGTGGCCCATAATAAAGACATATCATTTTTTGAACGTGACTTGGTGGGAAATGGAAGGTAAATAAGACAGTCATGCTGCCAAAACATCTGTATTGTATTAGAAATGAAGAGAAGGCAACATCCTATTAGCTGGTAATATAGGGCAGACACTGATTAGTGAATCTCCTTTCTAGGATTAGAAATGACTAATTTCTTAGTCTCTGTGGGAGCTGCTTTCAGCTTGCTCCCGGTAGGTGTTTTTCTGTGATGCCCTTCTATGGTCTCAGTCTACACAACTGCTGCCTCTGTGAAGCTGGAAGGACTCATCACAGAGGGAAAGAGCAGCTTCTATTTGAGTTCAGTTCCTTCCAGATCTTTGGTTACTCTGAAAAACAGCACTTGTACTGGAAGATCAGCACTGAAATGTTCAGCTTGTCATGTGGAGGGTTTGGGTCTTTGTGATTCAAAAGGCTGAGAGGGAGCTGTGGGATGTTGTGGAGAAAACTTGAGAGTGGTCAAGGGGGAGCTGATGGTTGCACAGAATAAAGATCATGGGGAAAAAAAAAGTGCTTACAGAATAGTTAGGCATAACAATGCTCATAAGAAGTACCTTACAGAGGGCATATGGGAGATTCTGGAACACCAGCAGTAATGTCTGAGGTCTTTCTAACAACCTGACTATTCTCAGAGCTTTGAATAGCGCATAGGTTCAAGTCACTGGTGGATTTGAAGACAGCTGTGGTGCTTTTTCTTAATCAGAGTGTATCGATCTGTGTCACATCTATGTACGGTGCAGATAATGATGCCTTTTCCTGAGCTGTTTACTACATTGCCCTGCTATGTTTACTTCCTTTCCTAAATTATGCACTGTGGTGATACGTGAAGTGACATCCTTACCAGTGAAGAACTCATTTGCGTCAAACTTGCTGGTTATCTTCACGAAAGGAGTAGGGATTGTGCCCAAACATTTATATAGTTCTTGTGAGACGCTGATGAATGTAAAGAGATGCAGCAGTGATGCCCCACTTGCCCTCCGGATTGTGGTGATTCACTCCTGAGAACCCCAATGCTAGTCAGAGGTGCCTATACTGTCCTTTCTATAGAACTGCTAGCTTCTGCTTTCAGCAGAATGGTCTTGAGTGACAGGTACCAGTCTTATTCTTCTGGAGAGAGATTAAAGGAGGTTTTTTGAGACTAGTGGTAGTATTTTAGGTGTCTTATCTGCACAAAGTTTTCTTTTCCCTATAGAAGGGGGAGCCTAGTGATTACTGCAAATAATGGCAATATCCTTAGGTTCCTGTAGGCTTTTCACAATGCAGATTTCTAGTGGTTCTCTTATAAATTACAGCTGGTCTTTTGGAGAAGGGAAGAAGAGGAATGGGCTCAGTTTAAGCTGGGACTCTGGACTCATTTCCTGTCAAATTTCCTTGCTTCCTTTCAAGAGATGCTGTCACTCAGCAGCATTGCCTGCTTTTGGCAGACACATGATTTAGAACATGTACTGACCTGTCAAGCTCTGTGCACAGCAGCATCTTTGACTCCCAGCACAGGCTCATTGTTTCCAGCTCCAGGGAGAATCAGATTTTGCACGTTTCAGTGCTGCCTAAGTGGTGATGTCAGGATGTCAGAGGCTGACAGGGATGGTTGTCACAAGGAGAGGAAGACAGATGGGTTTGACATTGCAGCAGACTATAACTGTCTAGTTTCATATCCTCAGTTTAACGCCAAAGGCAATCAGCTTTAGCCATGGCAATTAATTCATTTCAATCCAACTTGGTAGTTTGGCTAAAACTATTTTACTAGAGTCCTCTCCATAAGGAAAGGTGAATTACACCAACACAGCTGGGCTCAGCAATTAGGACCACACAATACAGCATAATGCATGCTTAGAGGGCAAGTGTCTGTGCTAAACAAACTTCCAGCTTGAACCTTTACAGTACAAATAGGAGACTATCTCACAGTTATACACACAAGAGGAGGAGCTGGGAGGGAGTTTGGGAGAATACCTCGTTAGTTTGAAAACGTAGGACTTTGTAGCTGCTCCTCTATTTGCCCCGCTGCAGTGGCAGGAGAGCAGGGGTGAGGGTACATATATATGGGATAATGTAAATTTATGGGCCTTTTGCTGGACCTAGGTCATTGAGGGATTTAAGCCAAAAAGGGCTATCTCACTGAAAGCCTCTGCTGCCTGTCAGTTCTTCAAAGTAAGCAGCTAACAGAAACTCTGAATACTTTAGAAAGCATCTTTGTAGCTACTTCTTGAGCTATAATATCCTGTTTTCTTATGTGAAGTTGTATAACAGGCTTCAGGTGAGCCTTCTGGGAAGGCCAAGAATGGGATCAGCCTTATGTTCAGATGTTCCATAAGGAAATGCTTCCAGGCTCTCCTTATTCTCTCAACAAATTTCTGAAGGCAGGTTGTCTGCTTTGCTTATACCACTGGGTGATCCTACATCACATTCCCTTTTTTTCCATCTTCCCCACTGTCTTGTTCCCCCTTCTTTCTTCACTGTCTTCTCCAAACTTATACTGATGAGACCTTTTATACCATGATGCTAGTACTATATAATCTATATAATTAAGACTGAAACCAGCAAGGAGAGAAGGTATGGATTGGAGCTATAACTTATCCCAGCTGTCCTTCCCAAAACCAGCATTCTTGCTCTGACTTCACTCTGACTATATTCTTCAGTGGAGGCACCATAAATACCCTGCATGTGCACTTTCTTACCTTTGGAGCCACAGTTCATCTAACGTTGTCTTATCAGAGTCTACTGGAGATGGTGATCCCGTATGAGATAGGACATTCACAGGCTTTTTGATGGGCTCATTATTTTTGAGTGAACCTGTGATATAAGAGAAACCCAAGAGGGTGTTAAAACAGCCATTTTCTTAAGGGTCATCTTTAGTTCTAAGAGAAGTAGTGGTTTGCTTACACCAAAGGCAACAGGAAGACCACAGCCACAAAGACAGCTATATTTTAGCTTGGATTTTCAAACAAGATTGACGTGTCATCAGCTTGCACAGTACAAAATTGTACAGCCTTTGTCAGAGCTGCAAATGCAGTTGAGA
The DNA here is from genome assembly GCF_012275295.1 of Melopsittacus undulatus. Lineage (NCBI taxonomy): Eukaryota > Metazoa > Chordata > Aves > Psittaciformes > Psittaculidae > Melopsittacus > Melopsittacus undulatus. Next base: position 57,019,420 of record NC_047532.1, on the reverse strand, counting down.
AAAGGTGAAGATGGATATACATTATCAGTTCTTATCAGTGCAAGTAGCACTTTCACCACTGAAAACTGGTGGTGAATGTTGGTTTCCAACATTTTTGGTACATTTCCCAGTGATTTTTGATGCAATTCTTTAAGCAGAAGAGGTTTAGCTGTGTGTGCCTGTGCATGCCAATACTTGGTTCCCAAAGTTGTTATTGCGATGCTTCCAGGCACACAGTAGCTATTCAATTTACTGCTTAAGTCAAGGCTAGATTTGGGTGGGGCAGGAGCTTTACTTTTAATTGCTTCTTCAATTTCCCTCAGATGAACCTCTGATCCTTTCCCAGGGAGCCAAAGTTTTATTAAGTCCGTGGCTTACTACTGCAGTAGTTGGCAGGAGAGGGTGCATCTCACTTTTCAAATGAAACCTCCTGTTGTCTGAGGCCTGTTGATAAATGGCCTTGCTGGTTTTTAGGAGAAATATTTTGGTTTAAATCATAACTCTGTTTGCATTTCAAACTGATGATAACACAGGCAAGTCAATGCTCTGACTGAAGCTTTTCTGACTGAAGGTTTCTGATGCACCCTCTTAATCAGTGCTACAGACTTTTGTAGGGAAATGGTGAAATCCAGACTTTTAAAACTCCCTAAGCCAGTGCCAAGGGCTTCTGAAATGCTGTTTGAGTTATTCTCTTTGCTTTTTGAATAATTTAATCACTCCTCCTGTCAGAGGAGATTGCTAAAAAAAAACAAACTCTTTTTCGATTAAAGGAAAACGTCTATTATGTTTTAAAGCTCCTAGGCTATAAGCCAAAGCTAGGCTGGTGCAAAGGGTGCCCATATAAAAGCCTTTCTCTGTGCTGGATTTACATTCTTTTAAATTATTTTTGTGCTCTCATTTTTTGAGTCTTTATTTTTCCCATTTTGCATCCTACTCTGTATTTCCCCCTGTATCTTTCCCTCTCTTCCTTTCTTCTTTCTTTCTTTCTTTCCTCCCCCCTCCCAGTCATTCCCTAGCAGAAATGAGAACAGGTTAACATCTGAGCTTGAGTCAGGCTCTTGGATAGCTGCTGTTCAAATGGGTTTGAAGTCAAGATAAAAGAGCTCACCCATCCCTTGCTTCCATGCACGTCAGCAAATCTGTCAGAAGATGTTTCTGCTACAGATGAGGCTGGTGTAGAAGCACTCGCTGTCCAGTTTCAGGGAGAGGGGATGGAATTGGTGGAGTAGAGGGAGAGGGCAGAAGAGCTGCTTACACACTCCTAGCTGAATTTAAAAGACAGAGCTCTGAGCTGCTGGACTTGCTACAGTCATACTGGAGAAAGAGCTATTGCTCCTAGCCCAGGTCGTGGTCTATGGGCTGGAGAAAAGAAACATTCCCAGTGTGTCTTCCAGAATAATTGCAGATATGGAAGAAAAAGCTCTGTTTGGAACAGATCCTGCTTCAAGCAGTGGTAACAGGGAGGGGGGTGTGGGAGAGAAGTCAGGTCAGCTTCTGTGGGTGCTCAAATGAGTTGCTAAGAGAGAAGCCCTTCTTTTTGCTTGTCCTTCCTCAATGACACTGTCTAGACAGAAGGGATGTCCTCCTGTGCTGTTGTCCTGATGCCATGATGCTGCAGGTGTGTGAAGAAGGTCTGTCCTCCTGTGCTGGTCCTGCTGCAGTGGCACCAGCAGGTAATAGGGGTGAGGGCCTTCTCAGCAGTGGTCTGGATGCTGTGATGCTGAGGGAGCAGGAGAGAGGGTAAGTCCCTTCTGTGCGTGCTGTACAGCAGTGCTCTGGGAGACGGTGTGAGGAGGGCTCTGCTCTGGTCCTGCTGCTGCACTGGCAGGGTGGAGAGCAGCTCTGCTCTGGCACAGAAAATGCTCAGTTTATCCACAAACCTCATTGCAACAGTACCAGAATACTAAACAGGAGCTCTTTGCTCTGCTGCTGTCTGCTTGGAAACTCTGAGAAAGGAGGGAACTTTCCTCCTGTCCATGCCACAGGGTTGAATGGGCCTTTATATTGCCAAAATAGCGTGGCTCACTTGGCAAGGCAGGCAGGAGACACCTATTTTCTTGGGGATGTTTCCCAGACCTCCTTTATTTTGGGCTAGAGGATGTCTGTTCTCATAGAGAACTTGGTCTGCCTTCAGGGGTCGAAGTGCTGTGTTTTGCTACTGCATAACAAAGCAACAGCTTTCATAGGCTTGCATAGCACTCAAACATCACAGAATCATAGAATAGTTGGGTTGGAAAGGACCTGAAGATCATAAAATTCCAACCCCTCCTGCCATGGGCAGGAGTAGTGTTGTATCATTTTGACTCATGCAGCTAGCCAAAGTTCAGAGTCTAGTGCACTGTTTCTGTTAGATTATAATCTGAAGCTAGGATAGATGTCTTTGCTGCAATTCCTTTTAATCACAAGGAATTCTAAAATTCAGTTTCTCTGAACAGCTGTTGGACGAAGCAAAGGGCATTTTCTGCATTAACAGTTCCAGGTCTCTCTCATCTAGCATTTAAATCAAAACCGCTTCCAGTTTTCTCTTGCAGCCCTGTTTCCAGTACTTCTGAGTGTGTTCCAATAGCTCCTTTCTTGGGTCACTCTTCAGCTCTCATCTCTCTTGTTCCTTTCACAGACAAGGTGCCAGCTCAATGAACATCTGGCTTTGCAGTCATGCTCTGTTCACACTCAGAGAAAGCAAACTCATTCCATTTCTGCTGAAGCCATGGCTAAGTGCATGTATGTTCTGGATGGTGTTCCTCTTATTTCAACCTCCCAGTTCAAAGGGAGCTTAGGTGTTTCTTACAGCTGTATGCAATACAAGGTAGCAGCAACTGTATTTTCAGGGAAGTCTTGCTCCCCTCTCACAGAGGTCCATTGCAGTTTCCAGAGGCTTGGTGTGTCAATGTACTGCGCTGCTTTTGCTGTTTCCTTGCCAGCTTGTTCCTTGTATGCAGTTACTTCTATAGATCTCACTGCTTTTGAATATATGTCCTTTCTGCTAACTAAAAAAGTACCTACTTCATTGACAGCTTCATGTTTTTCCCTGTTTAAATTATTTTTCTCTTAGAGAGTGGAGGGGTGGCAGAGCAGAGCCCCACATTTAGATTCTCTGCCATGAAGCATGTTTAAGCACCCAACCATTTTGCATTGCCAAGCTGAGCAAAGGATGGCACCTCTGTGCCAGCTGTGTCACAAGACAGGGGTGCTCTGTAATGTGAATGTGCTGATTGGTGACCTGCTTTCTACCTCCCTGTCCCCTTTCTAATCTCATCAACTCCTACAGTTCCTAACCTCACTGGAAAAGGGAGCATTATGCCGTTTGGGTCAGGACTCACCTGTAGCATGCCCCATGGGCATTGCCTCTCTTGAAGCCTTTCTTTTCTCTCTGCTTGGCAGCCTCATGGACCGATAGTACCTGGAGTTTCTTTGAATGGCAATGTAATGTGTGTTCCTCTCATGGGTCATGGGGTTAGCATCTTCTGAGTCTTCCTCACCTTCAGAGACTGAACCCAACTCTCTCAGTGCCTGCTGAGAAAGGTCCTCACAGAGCCCACCAGACGAGAGCCTGTGTGCGGCTTCTTTCCCATGCCCATCCATGGCTTCCAGATCTTGTCTCTATGGCAACTGAGAGGATGTATCAGCAGCAGGGCGACAGAAGACAGGTAGCCTCCACAACTCCATCAGCTTTATCTGAATTAGAGCTAGAGATGAACAAACAAAACACATCAAAACAGGAAAAGAGAGGAAAAAGTTCTGGTTAGTTCAGAGGCTGTAGTGAATGATCCCATTATGATAACGGGTTTCTCAGGATTTTTTGTCTGAGCATTCTGAGATCATCACCTTATAAGCCTTATTATACCATCCTGAATGTTGCTTTGACATGCTCATGGTTGTCTTGCCATGATACATTGTAGTGCTATAGTTGTTACTGGAAAAGTGTCCTATTTGCTGAATTGACGACTGCTCCCTTTGTCACTTGTGAGGAGTAGACTGGTTTTCAGTGGATACAAGTAATGGCCACATCCTTTTTTTATGAGGGTGAAAATGTTACAGAATAGAAAGCAAAAGCTGAAGAGAAACCTCTGTCAGTCAGTCTATTATCTGTGTACTTCTCCCTACAATAGAAGTATAAAGCATTTTGCAGGTCTGGTGCCTTCTAACATTTATTAACAACACTCCTGCGGTGCAGATAAGTGAAATAAAATCTGTAACTATTGATAAGTGAAGGTAGAAGAGACAAGATTATGTAGTATGGAGAGTGAAGAGACCTGATTTTGGTTCCCAGAGTTGCCCTCAAATGTTGATGTACCCCCTCAGTGACATGAGGACTTCAGCACAGGGGTTCCACTATTCTGCTTGCTTGTCAGTACATGGACTATGCAGAGTACTCCCAAGCATTTTTAGGGGCCAAATCACTATGACAGCAAAGCAGCATTTGAGCCTTCAGCCTTTGCAAGACTGGGTAAAATGTGAACTGATTACTTAAGCATTCACTGCTGGCTTTGTCTCATTGAATTCTCATAGCTGTCAAAGCCTTTCTAAGTAAGTAACATGATTTTGTGCCTGATGGGGCTATCATGAATAGGAGAAAGAAATGCTGTATAGGAAATGTGAATATAAAAATGACAGCTCACTGAGAAGGGCATAAAATGGTGCTATGGATTAGTCATTAGTTGCTGTTTTGAGAATCTGTATGTATCACTGGTTTGTTACTGGTTGAGTATATTTGAGAAGTATGAAGTATATCCTGCTCTAGAAGGTACGTGTCTCAACTTTTATTCTGGGTATGCAGTCTCTATGAAGCCATGTGTACCACAGACCTTTCTCTTGCCTGCCCCAGGGTCATTCCACAGCTGATCCTGCAACATCAGGGGCAGCTGGGACATCATCCGTGAATCCTCTGGCTCCTAAAATTTTTGGGTGCTTTATGTTTTATCCTTATGGAAAGGAGAACCACTACCTGAAATCATGCACTGGGCTTGAGTTGTTCTGCTTCCTGGCTCTACAGATGAGAAAGTCTGCTTTCTCCTTTCATAACCTGAACCACAGCATGCAGCTCACAGCTGCTAAATTAGGATCCTGACTTCAGTTCTGCCAAGACTTTTGGACTGTTTGGAATTGGTGGTTGCTCTGGGGCTGTTTCCAGTGTTACTGGAACTGTGTGAAGGACCCGTTTGTTGGTTGTGGTGTTAAGTTTGGTTTGTAAATCACTCTGAGGTATAGGGATTCACTAAGCCTGTTTCTGTGGCTCAGTGGTGCAGCTAAATAAAAACAGCTGCTGTTGGAGTGGTTTGAAAAGAAAGTCTATTTGTTTTTTCCTGTGCCTTTCTTACTGTCCCAAGACTAAATCCCCAAAGGCTTGATCCTTGCAACTGTGATGGAAGCATTTTCGTTAGACCACAAGTAATATTGCACCCATAATCCTTCCTAACCCTAAACTTCAACAATCCCTTATTTTTTATTTCTCTTCTGTTTTATGAACATCAAGGAGTTGAACCTGCAGCAATCTCCTCTACACCAAAGTTCCTACATGCTCAGGTTGCCACCCCTTGACCATGTTACTCAGCCTGGGCAGAAACCTGTCTCTCTGATGGCCTTTACAATGTCCACATTGTTTGCAATGCTTAGCAAGTTGCTGCTGGTGTTCTCTTGAAAAAAAAAAAAGAGTTAAAGTTTTTACAGGAGCTGCTCACAAGTTGGGAGCAATTTCAAACCATGTAAATCAAAGGAATCATTAGGCAAATAGATAGGTGCTTGCTTGTGTGTGGGAGAGTGCATGCATGCATGGAGAAAGCTGTTTTCCCCTTACACTTAACCTGGTGAATATGAAAGTATATGGATGTCATTGTTGAGCTTTTACAAAGATACTTGGTAGAAAAGGAGTCTTCTGCATAGCTAAGTGAAACTCATTCGGCTGGGTTGCCTGAAGACCTAACCAGCTATGTGTTCTGTAGCCCCATCAAACCAGGGTAGTTATCTTTGCCAGATACACCTTTTTGGTCCGTGAGAGGCATGAGGGGTGCCTACCCTGAACAGTTAGCTTGCTGTCAGGCTACCAAGCTGTTGCTGACAAACAAGGTATTTGACCAGAAGTCAATATAGCAATAGATCAGAGAAAGACTTACATGTTTTCTAGGAGAGGCAAGGATGGGAGGGCACTTGTTTATTGTGGTGGCTATAAACAATAGATAAGTTTTTTTACTTTCTTCAGTGAGGAGTTCAAGAAGAGAATGTATTTTTGAAGGCAGTGCTTCTGCTTCCAAAATCAATTTTGGATTCTTAAGAAATTATTGAGAAAGCATTTATTGATATGCCAGTCAAATAGTCACGGCTTTTGCAGTTCCTTTAGGTGCACTAAAAAGTAGGGATGCATTTCAAGGATACATTCAAATTTAGTATTACATTATTCTGGTAGCAGTCAAGCTAATCAGTGACAGAGGATGAATGAGTGAAGGTGTGGACATAACTATCCCTGTCTGAGTGTTTGTACTGAATTTCTGAAGCAGGTATTCACCTCTGACAGTCACAGGTAGGTGAGTGTCAGGTCTTGTGTCAGGAGTAGCCCATCCCAAGTGTATTCATATGGCATCTCAAGATCACATGTCTTGCTGCAGCTACACCTACCTGAATCTGCTTTGCAGGCAAACATACTTTCTGTAGTTCAAGAATAGCAGTCTGTAGGGAAGAAGAGAAACAGGGCAACAGTTTAAACCAGCAAATGATGCTCATACAACAGCATTATAGATACACATTTTGACTCACACTTAATTCAGCCTCCAGGAATTTCACTGTATGGAAATTTTACTTGCCAATTTAAAACAAAAAATGGCATTTACCAGCAAATACCATGAATTTGTGCAAAAGCAATTGAACATGGGGAGCCCAAATATCTCCAAGCAACACAGCAAGAAGTGGGGTGCAGTTTATGACAGGTTTTTCATGGCCTCTGGTTGGACTTGATGATCTTAAAGGTCTTTTCCAACCTAGCTGATTCTGTTATTCTGTATTAAGTAAAATGCTAATCAAAATTGTACTGGGGACTGAGGTTCCTAGAGCAGTGTGGATCTTGGCATGTGGATGTGCTGGGAAACAGACTGCAGCTGCTCCTGGGAGGGTGGGATTGGATATGTTTGCAAGGTGCATGGTCTGGCTGTAGAGGCCAATGAGCTAACTGCTGGTCCATGCTCTACAAAGAGATGAGCTGAGGGGGATTCAGAGGGTAACAGCTGTATCAAAAGGGCAACTCCTTTTAATCAGTTAGATTTAATAATGATAATCATAATCTATGACTTCATGGCAGCCTTCCAATATCTGAAGCAGGCCTACAAGGATGCTGGAGAGGGGCTCTTCATCAGGGACTATAGTGATAGGACAAGGGGTAATGGGTTCAAACTGAAACAGGGAAAATTCAGATTAGATATAATGAAGTTCTTCACTGTTAGGGTGGTGAGGCACTGGAATGGGTTGCCCAGGGAAGTTGTGAATGCTCCAACCCTGGCGGTGTTCAAGGCCAGGTTGGATGAAGCCTTGGGCGATATGGTTTAGTGTGAGGTGTCCCTACCCATGGCAGGGGGTTAGAACTAGATGATCTTGAGGTCCTTTCCAACCCTAACTATTCTATGATTCTATTAGGATTGTTTAGTAGCAGAAGCTGTAGCAGAAGCTGAGATTGCAGCTGTGTAGGCCTGCAGGTATTTCAGATGGGCTCACTATGGGCAGAGTTTGCTCTGGGAGGAGCAGGAGGTTGATCTAGCACTAGTTGATCATCTCTCCCTGTTTGTTCATCCCACAGCATGCCAGCGGGCACAGCTGTGTGAACTGGTGTAGAGACAGACTGTGTGGTCTGTCACTGGTGCAGCCCCAGTGGGCACTGGTGGCAGAGGGAGCTGCAATGTGCTGGCAGCCCTGGGAAGTTGGCTTGGTTGCCTTGGCTGCTGCTGTAACAAGGAAGGGTGCAAGCAGTGCTTTAGCTGCTGTGAAGAGCCACCTCCTTTCCCCACTGAACCTGCTGCTCCACAAGCTGAGTCCTCTCCTGGCAGCAGTTTTCTAAGAGTCCAGCACAGCAGAGCAGCCAAACAGATCATGGCTGCTTTGCTGCCCCTGGTAATTCGCTGCCCTGGGTAATGGGCTATTTTGCTGTGCCTGGTGCTGGCCCTGAGCTGACAGACTCTGTCTCTGGGAGGTTTTCTTCTGCACCCTCCCTTCCACCACCACCAGCCAATTGTTTGTGTAGGACTTAGCTGGCTCCCTGCACTCAGTCTTCCCTGTGATAGAAGAGGTGTAGTAGAAGAAGACTAGTGGCTCTGCTTGCTAGTCGATCTAGTGCTTCATTCACTTCCTAATTCCCCTGTAAAATGGGGAAGTGCATTGTCTGATCAAAAAGTGTTAAGTACTGTAGTAAGAAAGCATATGCTTAAATAATGCTAAATGATTTTGAAATGAAAAATATTCTATTTGCCAGTGTTATACAATGCTGTTGCCTAGCCTGGAAGGGTAACGAAGATTGCTTGATTAATACAACAGACAGGCTCAAATCTCAAGCTATGCGACTCGGGGCTACTTCAAAGCAGAAAATAACAGGTATGAATACAACTTGATTGCATGGTTCTTCTATACAGAGGTATACAGTCACAGATTAATTGCCCTTGTCTTACTCTATGTGTCCCTACCACCACCAGGGACAAGATAAGGGTATCAATGTGCCAAAGTGGCCACACAAAATATGCAAGGGTTGTGTCCTGGCAGAAGGTGGGCAGGTGCTTTCAGCACACAGGGCAGTGAACTCCTACACTGAGTTATCTGGTGGTGTGTTAGTTTTGCCATCACCTTAAATCCATCCATGACTGGATGACCCTCTAAGCTATGCAGAAAGTACTGTCTTGGCTGCAGGGTGTTCATGCTCTAGAAAGGCAGAAGGTCACATAGTCTTTTCTTCTTTTTTGTGTATTGAAGTTATTTCCAGTACAAGCTCTATTAATGACTCATCTGGAAGGTTTTGCACACTGAATGTAGGGATGCACCTTTCATGTATATTTGATGAAGCAGATGGAGCTCTTTAAGATAGTCTTTTGTCTTCAAGCCCTCGTAGTTAACACGGCTCCTTTAATATTTATTCTTTATATGCAATCTAATCATACATGCAAATGCTGATTTAGTTGCATCTTATCAGTTTCTTTCTGCTTTAATTATTTTGAAAGTCTTGTGCAAACTGAAACCAAACCTCTGCCTCCCACTGCCATCAGTCCCCCATTACATCCCTGCTCAAGTATTAAGCATTGATTTTCATTCTCTCTTCCCGTTTTAAGGGGAGTGGAATGTAATCTCTAAACTATTTCACTCCTCATCACAACGAGGCGAAAACAGCTCTGTTGGGATGGGGCACAGTCCAAAATCCAGCAGCAGGACTTACTGATCTGCTGCTGTTCCTGCTCATGTGGGTGCCAATCCCTTAAGGAGTGCCACACGCTAATGGGCCCTACTGAAGGCACAGGGGCTCCACACAGGCTCAGGCCTGCATTTGCATCAGGAGATATTTCTGTCTGAGTCAGGGGAATAGTAACACCCACAGACTCAGCCCTAGGCTCTGGCAGATTTAGCTCTCAGCAGATGTAGCTATGAATTCATTTAGCCTCATCAGTGTTGTAAGCTAATGCACAGACTTTAAGCCAGTGTAAGTGAGGCACTCTCACGTGTCCTGTTGAGCCACCCCTGCTACAGGGGGACTAACTTCCAGGAGAAGGATGCACAGGCAGCTGCACATGGTTCTGCCTCAGCCTAATGGCCCTGAGCTGCCTGACCATACGTATATTTATGTTTTCATCGTTACTGGTTGGATAACACTTCTTGGATGTGTTATGAGTCCTGACCCTTTCTTTTAGGTGGTGGCAAGAGACAGTTAAGCACATGTCCTTGCTCAAAGCAAGGTACATGACATTTCACAAAGGAATTTGAACTATTTAAGTGCAAGGCCAAGCTATTATTTGATTAAGGCTCAGGGGTGGAGAAAAACGGGAGGAGCATGAGAGCAAACTGCCCAGAAAGTGAGACACAGACCAAAGAGGTTCACAGCAGAAGCCAGAGAAAAGTATACAGTATTTTTGGGGATGCTGTCTGAAAGAATATCAAATTGTTCGACCCCACGTTTCCATAAAACAAACATTTTGTGCTTATTTTGTAAATAAGATTGGATTCTAGCACCAGTCCTAACAGAACCAAATTACAACCACTCATATTTTGTGGTAGCCTTTCAGGTGAGAAAGGCAACAGAATGGTTTTATTGTCGTGTTTTAGTAAAGGTACCTTCTTTATAGCAAGCAAAATCAAGACAGAATTATGCAGTTCATTACATGCTTGTGACAATAAGACCTTTAAGTCTTGCACATATGTTACATAGGACCTATTTTAGAAACACTTCAGAGACTAAAAATAAATACATTGGATGGGTTTAATATAGCCTGCAAAGCCATGTGCTTTAGGCATCATGAGACCAATAGAACAGGGCTTGGAGAGAGAAATCAGTACATTTAAAATGGCTCAAAATGACTCAAATGGCCTTGCTAGATCTAAAACTTTTTCCAGAATTAAGTCTGTCATTGTGGGCCCTTCTAGAGGTAGAGGTAAGCACACGTGTAAATGTAGGCACAGAATGAGCGTGTCCTACACATGGGTACTTACTTGTGACAGAAAAGCATATATGCTTCACACAACTTCCTCTGCATGAAAGATGGACTATTTATAACAGCTATTTTGTGTTAATTAACAAATATATATCAATAGATACTTAATTATTGACACTAATGGCATGTTTTTGTGCTGCCAGCATGATTTATTTTTCTGACTTTTAGTAATTATTTGCAATTCAGAAATACTTATTAGAAATATGTGCTTTCTTGTATGCCACTAATAATTGTCATCTCTGCTCAATCTGTGCATCTCAGAGTGGTCCAGCCCTATCCCATTGCATTCCATTCTTCATCCCCTGGGTCTCATGTAGCAGACATAGCTATGGGCTATAGCTAAGATGTTAAAGAATTACCCCTCTGGAGCTATTCTTTATATATATGTAGGTACACATATATATGCATTTACAAACATACATGCTCTCCAGCTGTGTAGGGGTAGTCAACCTAATTTTTAAAGTGGAAATCAACAAGCCCCTCTGGTTTTCATTATAAGCTCTTTAAACTAATTAAACACAAACCTGACCTTATTTTTATTCCTTCCCTTAAATTAGTGCACATGCAATAGCAAAAGTACATCCTTGCTCAAGACAGTCCTGAGAAGGAAGATGTATAAAGCTCATCCTGTTGTTCTGACATCACTGACATATTTCTCTCTACTACCAAGAACTCTTGTCTCTAGAGGAAGTCTCTTCTCCTTTTCCCTACTGATTATGAAACATTGTCCCTGATGCCATTCCATTCCCCATTTCTGCTTAGAAGATTACTAGTTAAATTGTTGCTAAGTAGCTGAGGTCTTAAACTCATGAGGTTTTGCTGACTTTTCCCTGGAAGGTAAATGAATAATTAAAAGCCAAATCACTGCATCTCCTAGGCTAGGGGGGAGTACACAACTATCAGCTCAGGGCTAGGTGCAAATCACAGGACATAGCCTCAAAGCATACAACATGCAGTCTGCCTGGTGATACTTTCTTTTTTCTACAGGGTTGCACATGGGAGTTTTGAGCCTTTGTTCCTCTTTGTTTGTTCTGTTCTGTATAGACCATGTGAAGCCTTTTAGCCATGGGAAGAATATGCAACATAAAGCTTACACTTAAAAAATTAAAGGATTCTGGTATAGAAAATTTACTTTGTGATGAAATAGTTTAGTCAAGTATACAGATTTAACAATAATGTCCTCAGCATAATGCTTCGCTGAAAGCAGAGAGGTTTATTAATTCCAGGACGCCTAGAAGAGGAAGTAAGCAGATGTCCTAGCTGAAGCTTTTCAAAACAGACTGGTTAGAAAGCATACATGCCCAGTGTTCCTAGGGCAGACACCACCTGTGCTGCTCCTTGGGAGGAAAAATATAATGACAGCCAACTCTATTTCTAGTTCTGCTGGTTGCCTGAGACACTTGTTATGGAAGAAATGAGCTTGGGTGGTTATTTGAAGTGCAGAGAAGTAAGAACTCAAAGGGGTTTTTATTTGAAAGCTTCCATAGAGAAGCAGGGAGAGAAGGTGGCTGATTTTATTTATCAAGGAATAGTAGAGCTCTCAGTTTTGCCTCCCTCAGTGGTTATTGGGTGGAGGGTCCAAGGAGTGTCTGTTTGGTGAATCTGCTTGCAAATTTCTAGCTGCAAAGGAGCCAGAAGTCAGTAAGACATCAGAATCCTGTTAAACTGGTTTCTACTGGTTTGAAATGTCAGGCAGGTTTGGAGTATTGCTGTGCTAGGCTATCCTTGTCAACTGCATCAAGCTAATTTCAGCTAATTTCAAACCTGACATAAGCTGATACTATTCTTACAGCCTCTTACTCTGATTGCATGTGTCTTTAGTAACTCAAGAAAAATACTTGATAGACAGCTCTGGAATCTGTACAGCAAACAGCATCACTCATGCTACCTTCTCCTCCAGAAGGGTTCTTTTTATCCCTAGGAGAGGACCCTGGCAGAAAGGGGAGCCTGCAGGACTGCAGCTTCCAATGCAGAGCAGTCTCTTCTGTCTTAGTAGTGTGGTAGCAGCTCAGGGTTTAGGCAACCCCATCCAGAAGCCACTCCTACTTGCCTCCAGTTTGCCAGCTACGGCATTGCACTGTAGAGGAACAGGAACATGTGTAGTGTTCTCTGACTGTGCATCCAGAGTAGTCTGATTTTTGGTCACACAACTGACATAGTCTCCTCAACCATAGTTCTGTAGCTCACCAAATACTGTAAAAGGTCAGCAAACCTTTCCCTTTCAAACCTTTCCTTCTAAGAGCACTTGTTACCCTCCTCTTTTAAGCACAGGAAGAGGAAGGGTATTGGATCGACAGCTGCAGCACTGAATCGGGTCCTGTGAGAGCAGATGTCATTTCTCAGCTCTGCTGCAGTTCCCTGGGCAATCTTGAGCTCTTCCTGTGTCTTAGCTCCCCAGCTCTAGACTGGGAGTGGTATACTGTTTATGAATACTGTATTTCTTCCATAGACTTTTTTCTGAGTTACTTGAGCAGGAACTCAGTGCAAATACAAAAGCACAACATGAGATAGCCATGATGGGTTCAAAATTGCTCTGGCCAGCACTGTAATTAAAGAAAAAAATAACCAGTTTGGACATTTTATCTTTTTTGGGGGGGTGATTTTTACATTTAGTATTTCTTACGTTTCTGTGCCCATGTGGCACATTGTCTAGATTTCTAGTTCCTCAGTGTCTCTGTTGCTCTTTCCCCCCTAAGAAGGGGTCCTTATTTCAGGAATTGCTCCCCTTTGGAACAAAACCAAACTTTTCAGGTTTTGAAGACTGAGTAACCTGCTAGACCTGTTGGGGTTTTTCTTCATAGATATCTGTTTCAAAGATAATTTTGGCTAGGAAACAAGGCAGGGAGGAGATGAAATTTGCAGATGGTTCTAGGTTTTACTGAGTCTTGTCAGTTTTTCTTACTTTAGGTCTCATGGGGCTGCTTCCAAGGGGTGCTGTTTGGAAACATGAATTATTGGCTCCAAGCACTATTGTGGGAAAGATGATAATTGCCTATGAAAATCATAAAGCAAGCTACTTCCAAAAGGAGAATTGGAGTGAATTCTCAGGCACTGGCCACATACTCAGGGACAGATGACAGTAATTATATAGCTAAAGCATTTTGCATTGTCCTCATTGCAAATGTCCTCTCCAAATTATAGCAGTGTGGGACAATGGGTTCTTTGTCTTAGGGCTCTTCTTATCTGGCAATTACTCTGGTGGTTCACACATACTCCTGTATTGACAGTTAGTCTGAAAGTAGATTTGATTTATCACTCCCAGTTTGAGTCTGGAGAAAATCAGACCTGAATAAATTTTCTGTCCATCTCTTAAAATTAATGTCAGCCATTTAGTCCTTTGTGCAGGTTCAGTGAAACATTTTCCTTTTTTCCCCACTATTTTAGTGCAATCTCCTACTTTCAACTAGATCTGGAAGTGCAGCTCCACTGTGACAGTTGGATCTGTCAATAACTTCATCTCTCAAGAGCTAGCTTCTTCTTAGGGAATTTTAGTCCCTGTTTACTTTGTGCATTTAAAAATATGGCAGTTGGATAACTGGATACACAGCAATTGGTCTCCTGAGAGTGAAAGTTAAGATCAGCTAAGGGGAATGGGCAGCCTGGTGTTAGGAGGAGAACAGGCTGGTTTCCCTATTTCCTATCTTTATTTATGTATTTTTTTTTAAGCAAGACCCCGTTTGCCAGGAAAAATCAGAGCTTGTCCTGCCCCTGGAAAAAGACACATAGGTTTGATTGGTTGGTTTGGGGGATGTTTGCTGTTCAGTTGGTCACATTAATGCTAGTTCTGTGCAGGCTGGGTCTCCTCTCTGACTAGGCTTCCTCCCTGAGGTGGTTTTTATGCGTGTCAAGCTGTGCCAGTGGTGTCTCTCTGTCAGCCAGCATTTCAACAGTGTCACAGCTGTGCTCTGTCTGGGTTGCATAGGGCTCCTTGAGTGGGACATCACTTGTAGTGAAAAGTCTGTTCTTTCTTGGGCACTGAAATCATCCCTTTGTGGCCTGAGCCTCAGACCGTTCCTCTTCCAGCATCCCCCCAGAATAGGATTTTACTCACCTGACAGTCTGGGGCTGAACCAGTCTCATTTGTCATAGGGATGAGGTATGTCCAACAAGTCTGGACTAAACTCCCCCAGGTTGTTAGAGATTTGCAATCAGTTGTGGCTCCAGAGGTGGGTATGTCCTTTGGAAAAAAAGATCCCTGTCCTTCAGTGCTTGTACCTTCTGTCAGTTCTGCTTAAGATTGAAGTTTCCGTCAGACTTTGTTTGCTCAGTTTCCAGAGTCACAGCAAACATAATTTAAAGGAACAGCTTTCCCTTTACCCAGATAAGTTAGTACAAATATGCCCTGAATGTCCTTTGCACTGCTTGTGCCAAAGGCTTGATGACAGGGCATTGTTAAACCTCCCATATAAATCTTTAACAACTGGGCGAAGCTCTGGTCCAAATCTGCAAACTCAAAGAGTGGAAACAGCAAATGGTATTTGCTTACACTTTAAAGGCCCACTGGCTGAGAAACTGCTCCTGCTTTACATGATTTACAGCCATTTGAGATGAAAAGACCTGAATGTTTATGACTATTTTTAGGTTGCCAGTTTTAAATTTCATGAGTGTTCACACACCTGGACACTGGGGTGGATATAGCAGAGCAAGCCTGGTTTTATTTTAAGGCTTTTTGGTTCTGCTTATCCAAATGCCTGTTACAATTTTCTCCCTTGCAATATATGATTTCTTACTTAAGTTGTGCTTACATTTGCTGTTCTCTCCACTGGGCTTGCATGCTGTTATTTGAATGTCCCTCTCCTGCGGGCAGCTTATGGCCCAGCGCTTCAAAGGAAGAGAAATAAGCCTGTAATGCTTGTAGATACCTCTGCAGTGCTATACTTAAGAGAGAAGTTTTCCCTCATCCTTGGATAACTCACTTGGTATTTTTAAGCCTGCAGTTTGAATGACTCTTACAAACAGCATCATTGCTCAATTTGACGGTAGTCTTTCGTTTGCTTTCTGAAGTTCACTGAACTTACCAAGTGCCTTGCTCATATCAAAATATTCTAATTAGTCACGACATTATGCTATTCCTTTTAAAATGGAGCTGTATGCCCAGCCTCCAGCCGACTCCATGGAAGACCAAATGTTGCTTGAGTAAAGCTTTGGTTAATCTGAGGTCACTCATCATGTGCCAGTGTCCCTTTATATTAGGTGGGGGGCCTGAAATCAGTGTAGACAGCTGTCAACAATTAATCCTATAATGATTAATCAAAGTCACTGTCAGACCCATGCACTCCTGGCCTGTGAGCTAGCAGGACATGGGAATGAGAGATACACAGGAATCTGGCTCCCCCTCTGTTGCAAAATTCCCCCCAGGGTGAATCTAGCTAACCTTGTGCTTCAGACTCGCTTATCTGAGTGGCCCGGCACTGGCAGAGTACAGGAAGCAAAGGCCTCCAGTTTTATTGCATTTTTCAGTTATTAAATTGCTTCAGTGACTCCTTCCCAGTGTCTCTATTTTGAGAGCTAACTAAATCCTGCTTCTACAATCCCCTTTTTGTATGTAAATCTCACCACCTCTCTTCCTTTGCTTTCCATAGGTTGTGCCATTCGTTTAGTTACAAAAATAAAGCTTGTTGGTGTTTTTTTTTGTGTTCCAAATAGGCAAAGTAAATGGAAAAATGGTGTAATGTGTGTCATAGGCAGGCTGTTTAATGGATGCTGTCCCTCACAGTGTAAGGAAGCTTTCCTGTGACAAACCCATGACTTGCCATGGAGTGTCAGCAGTTCTTAAGGGTCCACTATGGGGTGATGTTGTTGCCCTTTGGATTGAGGGAGTATTATTTTGATTTTTCCTCAATTCTTTCCATGAGGAGAGGAAATAATCTGTAAAAGGCTATTACTTACTGGGAAAGAAACACTGGCAGCACCATTCTGTGCTTACTCTTTCTGAGGGAAATAAGAAACAACTTCACTGGAGTAAATAGAGTATGAAATGCTACAAATGCAGAGTACCTGCTCCTCTTACCTGTTGCTCTTAGATCTGGTACAGATATGGTGCTGGTTTTGAATGTGCTCTAAATTCCTTAACTAGAATTGAAACAAAAAGAAAACAGCGGAACTTTCCTTGTCCGATGAACCCTCTTTCCCAAAGAGCTCTGCCACTACCATTTGCATTGTTATTATTGTTACTCTGGCTTTTTCTTGTTTCGGTTTGGTTTTGGTTCTTTTCCCCTGACAGAGCAGACTTTCAGTCAGACCCCAGGTCTATAGGATCTGTATTCTGCACAGATTATACCATATTCCATTGTAGAATCCCTAATATCTGAAAAGCAGCCCATGGTGCTCTACCTGAAGATTTGCTGAACTGCATCATTTCTTTCTCATATGGCCTGACTCTACAGAAGACCTCTTGATTTGAACTACAGCACTGTACAGCACAACACAAATACTGAATTACCTGAGCTGAGCTTGCCTTTCTGATAGTGTCAGGAATCAGTGGATTCAAGTTTGAACATTTTGCACTGATTATTTTTAATGGACTAGGTATCACTCATTAAATGTAACCTCTGTTGGTTTCCTACTGGCTTCTTTTCACATATGCTCATAAGCATTAGCTTCTGAATTCTTTTACTTAGCCTTCATTTGCAGCTATTGCTATATCTTTCCTAAGAGGTGGCACCCGCAATTGAACATGGTCCTCAAAATGCAAATGCTCCATTGTTCAGTATTCTGTCATTATATTATCTTCTGTATTATTTTTATATCCTCTTATTAATGCACCCACACAGCCATTAGCATTTTTTAACCTTTTTAAAAACGTTTTCATTACAACAATCAGATCTAAGGGCAATGAAGTAAGCGTGGAACAATAGAAGTGAAGAGCTTGATTCTCCTCAGACCTATACCCGTTTTAAACTTCACTGGTGACACTGATTTTGATTTACACCAAAAGCAAAGGAGGATCAAGCCTAGCAGGTTTGCACTGAGACATCCATTTTTGATAGTTAGCAAGGAATAGTTTTGTAATACAGTTGCAGCACACAACGTTGTATGGAAAAAAGCACTTTTTCTTTTATAGGAAGGAGGGATTTTTGCAGATACAAGCCTGTGGTATGTATGAAGAGCAGTGCTGGAGGCCTGCGTGCTAGCAGTGTCCATGCAGGGGAAGCACTGCAGGGTGCCCATATGTTGACTGTGTGGCTGTCCTGCACAGGCACTGGGGTTCACCCACTTTAACCTCAACATGAGTAAGCAGTGCATTCCTCATTGTGGAGGTAGTTTTATCCATTGTAGGCTGTTACCTTTTGCACAGCCATGTCTGATTCCTGCCCTGGGGAGCAGGCCAAGGCAGTGCACCCCAGAAGGCTGCAGGGGATGGTGGGAACCTTGTTTGGGGAGGAGAAGATGGTAAGGAGAGATGAAAGATGCCAGAGGCATGGCCACTCTGCCATGTGCACACTGCCAGTGTAAAGCAGCAAACCATTGCCACCACAGCAAACCACATCTGGAACTTCCCACACTAAGAAGAGATGGACAACCAGTTTTAAGCTGCAGCTGAGAAAGGTGATTTCTGTTGAACAAATGAGCATTTATGTGTTGTCTGGCTGCAGAAGTGTGACTCAGAACAGCACCTGAGTAACACTGCTGTCAGCCTGGGAGCTGAAAAAAGATGAAGAAATCCACAAAGCAATCGTTCATGTATGGCTTTCTGGCAGACTGCGCCTTAACAGCTTGTTAGTGCCTCCCTTCCTCAATTGCTTCTGTTTTACTTGACTCTGGATTTTCTCCAGGAGTCACTGTTAAAAGTTACTATCTGGTGGATGTCAATGTCATGGTCACTGAAGGGACTTTCCCTCACATGGGATATTGTTTGATTGGAGGTAAAGCAGAGAGCTACAAATGCCCTCAGGCTTCTCCTGTGTATCTCAGTTAAAGCAACACTAGCCTAGTTAAGCAGGGTTTGTAAACACGGGGTGTGGGTTTATGATACAGCTAATTTGATCTAATGTCAGCTGCCAGTCAGAGAGGTGAGCCTGCTCCTCCTGTCAACAGCTTCAAGCTCCTGCTCCAGATCATGCTGCTGGTTTGACTCCTGCTGACGCAGTCCAGGACAATGACCCAGCAGAAAAATTTACTTCTTTTTTTTCCTGGACTCATTTCTGCCAGGCTGACATCCTCTGATGGCTTGCCAAGGTGAGATGAGCATCAGCACTGGCATGAGAAGGGATACAGTGTTGCTCAAGAGAGAGGGAAGATGGTAATTAGTAATACAGAAGCATTAAAGCATTTGGCTGATTAGCTGTAAATCCACACTTTTGCAATTCCCTATTTGGCTTGCACAGATGGACTACAACTGCCATCAAATGAGGAGACTTTTCTTCCTCCTTTTTCATCACTAGCAAGATCTGTTTGCAGGATTGTTGTTTTCATTTTCTTGGGTCACTTCAAAGACGAGAAACATTAATGGCAGCCGTGGAAACACAGTAGAGAAGAGGGGAAAACAAAAGAAGCAGATAGGAAAGGTCATCTCTGGCAGCAGCAGCACAACATTAGAGCGTTATCACAAGGTGGTCCTGAAATCATTGGCTTGGCTACTCCTAACACTGCAGGTGCTGCCTCTAAGCTAGGGCACAGCTGGGAGAAAGGGTGATGCCATCCTCATACTCTCCCCTCTGTCCTTATGTCTAACTCTCCCCATTAGCTCATTGACTGGAGCTGCTGGGGTAGTTTGGCCCTGTCAACACCTCCACAGATGCTGCTGGGACTGTACCTGCCTGTACCAGCATGTTATTCCTGTTCCACTGTGGTGGACCCCTGTGCTAGTCCATTTCTTCATCCAAAACCAGCACGCTGATGGACTGGAGGTGCCTGGAGCTAGAAAAGGAATAGATCATATTATCACAGCACCGTCACCTGCTGGTTGTAGCTATTTTCTGGGATTTTGTGGCAAACTTTACCAGAGCTCAGGCGCGCTCTGGGTGGAAGCACTGGGAGTCTGCATGCTAGGACCAGAGGAACTTTCCCCTCCTCAAACCAAGGGGACAAGAAGACCAAGAAATAAGACAGCATGCTGAACTGCATAACCATTAGAAACAACAGCAGTTCTACAGGGCTGTCGATCCATGCAGGTAGAAGTATGCTGCTTAATTACTATGATAATTTAAGTCTTTCCCTAGTGCTTGTCCAGCTCACATGGAACCTCCCCTTATATGCAAAATAGGTTTGCTATTTAAATGTCTGCTTGTGTATACATGCCAGCTGCTAGCTTTTCCTGGGATCCAGGGCAGCTGACATTGCTGCCAATATAAATTATTTTGCAGGTTGGAGACTAGTTGGCAAGAGTGTGGTGAGCCTCCCTTTCATCCAATCCAGTAGGAGTGCTTTTGGGGTTTGTTGTTTGGGTTGTGTTTTTTTTTCCCTTTGACGTGGCTTCCAGGAGACACAGAGTGAAAGAGGTATTTATATTTCTTGGTTGTTTTTTTTTTTAGTTCTTTAAGAAGAAGAAACCAACAACTTTTCCATAACAGGGGGCAGTGCTAGGAACTAGAAATGTAAATACAACATCTTGTAGGTTCAAGTAGGAGCGCAGGTTGTGTATGCCTCCACCAAACATGTGCTAACATTAATACTGCTGCTTCATGTAATTCCTCTCTAGTGCTAATAAAACCTGCACTTAAAGATACAGGAGCTCATGCCAGGCTGAGCCATGAGCCAAAAGCAGAACTTGATTGATTAGGAAAGCATGTAATGGGGAGGCTGAAAATCCCCTTGTAAGTGTGGTACGAAGTTTTACCATAAGAAACACTTTCTGTTTCTAGTGCGGTTAAAAAGTTTAACCCAGTTGGCTGATGCATTAAAGTAATTCCAGTTCTGTGCCTCTTCACTTTTGAAATCTGAATGTTTTAATTTGTTTATTGTTCTCACTGATAACTCTTCTTTCAGACTTTATACTGAAGGTGATTTATTGGACTAAATAAAATATGCGTGCTGTCTGGCTTGGTAAGAAATCCCATAGCCTAGATTTAGTGTAGGATCTGCTCTAGGGGGACAAGAAAACTGCAAATGGAGCACTGTGATGCTGGGCTTTGGCAGAAACAAGCACAATCATGCTATTTGGCTAGGAGGAAAGGCTTGCACACAGGAATACACTGTGTAGCAAGTATTCTAGAAGGAAATTGGGTCTGCTCTTCCTTAGCCCTGTACAACTGGAATGTGGCTGCTCCTGCCTCTCCCCCTCCTGCAGTATCCCAATGTCTTTATTTCTTTCAGTGAAACAAGAAATTTATTTCAATGTAGCACTTAGTTGACTTTTATAAGTTTGGAAAGGATTAGGTCTGATGTTGAATAGAGAACTGTTGGACCTGGATTCCTGTGCTTGCTTTGAAAAGCAGGATTTTAGTTGGGTTTTGTACTTGACTTTGTTGGGCATTTTGTTTGTATTTTCCCTCCTAAAGCTCCCTGAATGGATTGGTTTGTTCTTTTGGGATCTATCTGAATTCCTTCAGGAACAAGCTGCCTTCTGCACAGAACACTGATGGGGGGACCAAGGGATAAAGTTCAGCATATTACCTCATTTCTGCTGTGTTTCCTTCTTTGTTTTTAAAGACATACTGTCATTTCAGCTTGGATCTGAACATGTTGAGGGCTGAGGACAGGGGAAATGTTATCCTTTTTAGTCACTTTTATTTTGGAGAGGGCAAATAAACATGCAAGGGCTCGTCCTGCTCTTTAGACAAGTCCGTGTGCATTTCCTTGAAGGACAGAAGTGGAAGGAACAAATACCCTTTCCTGGTGTCTGCCACCAGCTTGGGCTCCTTCCAGGCATCAGATCCATCACAGATCCATTTGTTGACAGCTGTTATTGCTTTTGACTCTTCTGGTGTGCTGGAGACAGTCTCTGCTTTGGAAATCCTTACAGCCGTACAACTTGCAAACTATGAGTAATGGTTTCCTCCAATTTAACTCCCCGCTTCTGTGTTTCCACTGTGCCCACCCTTACTCATGTCTGCCCAGCTCAGAGATGAGGTACTGGATCTCAGTGCAGCAGCTGCCCTGGTGTCTTGGAGAGGAACAGCAGGTAGAGGTCAGCCTCCCTGAACAGGACACTTCACAGGGATAAACCTGGCAAATAAATGCCAAACTCCAGTAAACACCAAAGTGTGGAAGGGAATACTGGCTCAGTGGTTACCTGATAAACTTCTCTTTCCTTCACTAGCATCCCTGTCATCTGGAAAGAGTCTACCAGCTACCTCTTTTTCTCCTAGGAAAGAATTACACATTAACTTTGCTTCCCTTTTCTCACCCTTTTACCTCACACAAAAGCACAGCTAACTCCAAGGGGACTGAATTGATACTGGTCTGAGTGGTTTGTGTGCTGCTCTCCAGTCTCCTGCTTGTATTTCAGGCCTTTGTGTTCCCACAAGTTTGTGGGTTTTTCCAGCTAAACCTCTTGGTCCCTCAGAATATATTGCTGTGGTCTACAAACTTTGCCGTGCCAATGTCCTTAGATTGTGCTGTCTGCAATGCTGCTACCTTCTTCCTTGCAAGCCACCCACTGCTATTTCAGTAAGGTTTAGGAGCAAAGTAGCACATGCATCCCTTGGCAGTTAAACCTCGGAGGGACCAGTGTGTACGATATGAATTCCTGCAGTGCTAGAGTATGAGATTTTGAACACTCTTCATGTGGCTGTCCTGTAGATGATTTGCTAATCTTACTTCTCTTTTATTCAGGAGGGTGTAGCTAGTGGTTTTGGCTTTGAAAATGGGTAGAGTTCAAGAGAAAAACAGATTCCTTTCAGTTGGCTGGAGAAGTAACTAAAACAGTGTTATTTATTTTTAAATAAGTATATTAAGAACTTCAAGCTTATTTAAAGATTCTGCATTTTTGATTCTGTGCGAAACCCAAACTGTTGTGACTCGATCTCTGCTTGAGGATCCACAAGGGAGAAGGCAAAAGCAGCTACTGACTTGAAGGGTGTTTCAAGAAGTATGGAAGTGCTTTTCTGCAGATGGGTACAGTGTGTATGTGTATATATAGGCATACAGACATAATACCCACATTGTGTGTAGGGAGTATATATTCAAATGTGTGTATGCACACAGTACACACATACTCAACACATATCCCCCTGTTCATTCTTCAAATAGATGGAAGATGGAAGTCACTTGATTTTAGTTTTTTCCTCAATTATAGTTGCAGGTGCTGTGTCCAGGACCCTCAGACTTGTTTCTATGGCAGTTATTCCCAGCCTTTTAACATCGCACCTTCCCTCAAACTCTGTTTGGCAGTATGAGGAAGAGAAGTGTTGCAACACCCACACTGAGCATCTCACAGAGCTCAGTGGACTAAGGACTAAGAGCATGAGCAGAGATGCCCACAGATGACAGGCTTGTATGGCAGGGACTCGGGAGCAGTACACTGCAGCACAGCCTCCCATGGCATTGGTTGTTTGTCTTTGCATTGAGGACTTCATGTGGCAGCCTAGATCTCCATTCTCCTCTTGTTTTTGTTTTCCTTTCTTTTCCTCTCCCCTTGCCCTGCCCTGAAGCAGGATTGCAGTATTGAAATGGCATCATGAGCAGGAATGCCAGGGAACCTGTGCTACACTAGGCAGGCTGACTAATATCCCTTTAAATAATCTCCCTTTAAATAGTCTGGAAGCACTTTAGTGCATTTCTGTTTCAGGAGCCATGAGAACACAGCCATGACTGTGGTCTGTATAAATAGCCAGATCCATGCTGGTAAGTACCGAACAGCGCAGTTATTTGTTCTAGGAGGGTCTTCCTACTTTTTTTGTGTTGCTGCATGGATAACTGTGATCAAATTCTGGTAAGGTTTCTGTACAGTAGTGATGCTGTTGCCTTTTCTCAGACTGCCATTTCACCAGCAACAGTAAGGAGGAAACAGCTACTCTTCAGAGATAGACTTCTGTCTCCTGTGGCTTTTCCTACATCTCCTTTGTCTCCTGTACAGCTGCCTTTAGCTAAGACAGCGCAGTTCAAATCCTTTCGATCAGTGCTGTGAGCTGAAAAATCTCACTGACTCGCATCTGGAAGGCGAAGACAAGGGATGTTTGAATACTCGCTGCCTAGCTATGGATCTGGATAGAGCATAATGCGATGGTCCTGTCTGAGGAGGATTAATTCAGCTTATCTGTGCTGTCCTAACTCAGTAATCAGCAATGCAAAAAACAAACAAACAAACACACACAAAACCACAAAACAAATTGTTAACCAAGTCTGTGTTAGTTATGCTGGCTAATATAATCTTTTCTCTTCTAAGATGGAATAGTGCAAACTATTCCCAGGTAGATAGGTGCACTCTGCAGCTGCATAAGCAATTGTCAGGTTGCCTCCATCTGGTCCTGGATTATCAAGACAGCCTTCAAAAACATAAGTATCTGATACTTGGCCAATAGCCACTACAGAGCTTTCCAAGATTTAGGTAAATACGAGAATCCTCAACAAAGAGTGCAGCAAGTCTTGCCTCAGCTGAGGTAGGAGGCATTTGAATTTCTTACTCATAGTGTATTGTCATCTTCTCCCTGCCATCCTACCCACTCAATGCGTCAGAGATCTAATATTTTTTTCCCCTATCCCTGCTGAGCAGAGGATATTCAGGCCTTCCAGCTTCTGGTATATCGTGTCAGAGATCTTTCCCCCTGCTGCTCAGACATAGCTCCCCTGAGACAGTGGGATTCTACCAGGGTAGGAGAGACTTGGTACAAGAAGATAGAGGGCTGAGTAGGTCTGAGGAAGAGAGGCTGTGTGGAGGTATAGCACAGACCACTTACGTAGAGGTAGCTTCCCTAAATGCTTCCTCACGTTTAACTTCCTCCCTAATGTTGCTTTTAGTTCATTGTACAGATGACAAGGAATGGGACACCATTCAGATGATTCTTTAATCTTATAGGGGAAAGGATGTTCTCTTTCTTTTTTCATGCTTAGTGCTCACTATCCTCAAACAGTAATACAGCAGAGGCCAAGGATTGCCTCAGTGTGTCTCTGAGATGGGCTTTTAAGCTCCTGTCTGTCAAAGCAGAAGTTCTGTGCTGGGTTTTGGAAACACAATCAACAAAGACAGTAATGGTCTTCTGAGGGAAAATACTATAATGTTTAATTAAGAACAGTTTGCTGGATTGCAAGGCAAATCCATAAAAATCCTAGCCTGTGGATTTAATTAAAAAGAAACAACAAACCATAGGCAGCTTTTCATTAACTGTTTTTACTGTACTTGCATCACTCCGGTAAGATCAGCCAGGTTGCTCCTGGGGTAAGATTGGTCTGTGTCACCAGTATGCAACACGTGGGTTCTTTGGAAAAGCACAACAAAAAGACAAAGCTGAAAGTAGAAGTTACGTTTCAATGCATGACAGGTCCCACTGAGCAGGGAGGGCAAAAAGCGGTGAAATCTATCCTATTTTTGCCGTGTTAAGTGTGGGTCGAATGCAGTGTGTTTTCTCTTCTTCCCCCTAGCACAATGGCTTCATTTCCTGTCTTGAAGCAAGAGACATTGTTCCGGAATGGTACCTGGAGCTATCGAATTCCAGCTCTGCTCTACCTGCCACGGTTCAGCATCATCCTGGCGTTCGCTGAGGAACGGGAGGATGTGGTGGATGAACATGCCAAACTAATAGCAATGCGCAGGGGCACATATGACCCAACCACACACCATGTACAGGTACCAGCATGGGGAGAAAAGGGAGGAGGCTACCCACCTGTACTGCTCACTTGTCCCTGCATGAGTTGGATGCTTGCCTGCTTGCTGTAGGAGAGGGAAGCTTTACATTCTCCCCAGTTGCACAAAATAAATCTGCTTGTAAGTAATGCATGTGTCATTATTTAGATTAGGTATAAGGAAGAAGCTGGTTATTGTGAGGGTTGTAAAGCACTGGAACAGGTTGCCCAGAGAAGTCCTGTACCTGGCAGTGTTCAAGGCCAGGCTGGACAGGGCTTTGAGCAACCTGATCTAGTGGAAGGTGTCCCTGCCCATAGCAGAGGGGGTGGGACCAGGTGATTTTCAAGGCTCCTTCCAACCCAAACCATTCTGTGATTCTGTGTGGTTATAAGTGCTGGGATGTGACCGACCATTGCAGAGCTGGGGAAGCAGATGGAGAGATGGGACAAAAGTCCTGTTGCAACAGCAAAAATGTGGAGGAGAGGCAGAAATGGGGAATGCCACAGGGATGGGGAGGAGTAAATTCACATTTTTTTTTAATTAATTAATTTTCTTAGGACTAATTTCTGGTTTAAAAATCAATTCACAACAGCTCATCACCCCACGCAATAGTGCCTGGTTTGTCTGTGCCAGTGAATTTGCTACCTTATTAATCAACTGGCTATTACTAACAGTTATCTTCCTGGGCGACTGGGGGTGGTGGATACTCTATTTATAATATGTTTTTGCATTTGCAAATGCATTAAAGTCCTGAGGAAAAAAAAAGTCATTATATTTTTCTATTCCAATCCTTTCTTGGTGACTGGTTTTCATAGACTATAGACTCTCTTAAAAGCTGGGATCTGCCTAGCAGAAGCAGCTTCTGAGTGCACGTGCAGTGTCGATACCATTCAGGTAACATCTTGTGTAACCCCATGTAATTCAGTTAGGTAGGGCTCAGTTGGTTTTAAAATCAGTAATTTGTGTTCACATGCTAGAGTTTCTTAAAATGGAAATAATAAATATTTCCCAAAAGTTAATACTGATGGACCAGACAACGACAAGACACAACCGAAAAGTGCAATGGGCAAGTCAAAAAAGCCAATTAATATAAGCTTCCTGGGAAATAATGCTGCTTTTACTAAGCCAACAACACGATGTAGGAATAATTTTCTAGTTGCGATGTTAGTTTCAGAAATGTGATTGTGTTTTGTGCTATTCATTTAAAGACAGACAGGGCTTGGAGGGTTGTTACACCTGCTCTGTGACCTATTTTCTGTGTTGGACGACTCAGGGTCTAAGTTTCCACCCCAGAGCATGTAAAGCCATACAGTTTGCTCTGGTGAGGTGCCTCAGTGTGGGCTGGTATGCTCATTCACACAAATGGAGGAATAGGAATCTGAATGGAAAAGAATTTCTCAGCACCTATGATACTTGAAAAGGGCACAGTCACCTAGCTGGCTTCCTAAAAAATACCGACAGCACAGTGTCTGTACTCTTTGACCACTGGGCATGTCTGTGTGTCAGACGTGAGCTGCAATGAGATTTCAGCTCCTCAGTAAAAATGAAAAAGGACATAACCCACCTGTTTGGTGAGGTGCACTTGCATTGTGTCATCCAAATGATTTTCACTTATGTTTGGCAGTGCCAGTGTACTGCTTTCCCATTTCTTGCTCTACCCACTAACTTCCCTTCTGTTCTCTTCATGCTCTTCTGTAATTTTTATCCAGCCATCTTTACACTGAAACATGGACCTGTTTGTAATGGTGTGTTTCATTCTTGTCTCCCTTCACACGGGGCCTGGCAGTGGAGTAGCACGGAGCCCATTGTCAGCGCACAACTGAAAGACCACCGATCTATGAACCCCTGTCCTGTTTACGATGAGGTCTCAGGGAAACTGATCCTGTTCTTCATAGCTGTCCCAGGAAAGATCTCTGAGCAGCATCAGCTCAAGACAAAGATCAACCTGGTACGTCTCTGCTACATCACTAGCATGGACCAAGGGCAGACCTGGAGCGCTGCCCAGGATGTCACCAACAGTACCATTAGCACTGAGTACAGGAACTGGGCCACTTTTGCAGTGGGGCCAGGTCATGGATTACAATTGCTCAACAAGGCCCGGAGCCTCGTGATTCCTGCCTATGCCTATCGTATCTTGCACCCTAAGCAACACCCCACCCCTCATGCCTTCTGCTTCATCAGCTCTGATCATGGGACAACGTGGGAGATGGGGAACTTTGTTGGGGAGGAGAGTGCAGTGGAGTGCCAGGTTGCAGAGGTGCATACCTGTGGCAGGAAGGTCCTCTACTGCAATGCAAGGAGCAGCAGGGGAGCCAGAATCCAGGCTGTCAGCTACAACCATGGGGTGGACTTTGAGGGAGGCCAGCGGGTAGAAATGCTGGTAGAACCTCCTTCTGGTTGTCACGGAAGTGTAACTGCCTTTCCACCTCCCCCTGATGCCAGATGCCAAGACAGTTGGTTGCTCTACGCTCATCCTACAGACCCAAAGGGTCGAAGAGATTTGGGAGTTTACCTCAACAAAAGCCCTTTAAATCCAGCACACTGGACAAAACCAAGCATCCTGTTCAAGGGCCTGTGTGCTTATTCAGATCTGCAGTACATGGGTGTTGGGCCAGATGGCTCACCCTTGTTCTCTTGCCTCTTTGAATACGGGACCCACCAGCAATGTGAAGAGATAATCTTTGTAATGTTCACTTTGAAGCAAGCCTTTCCATCAGAGTGCTGAGACTTGAGCCTTTCCATCATCAACCCTCTGAAAACTACCTTTGCTGATAATTCTGTCACTGTTACTTGCCATCTTTCAGCAAAAGGTTTTTTCTGCTCCTCCTGCACCCGTATTTTGGCATTGGCTTGTGTCGTCTGTGGATTACAAACTCTATTAAACATAGTAAAAATGAATATGTGTTTGGTTTTGTTTTCTGTTGCCTGTTGCAGGTTCTTGCCTTCCCCTTTGGATGCTATCTTAAGTATCACATGCTCAAAACAAGCATGAGCTTTGTATAGGGCCTCTCGCCTTGAGGCCTCTGATAGACTTGATTAGGGACAACATAGGGCCTATGTGGGAACAGATGGCAGTGATTTTATGTGGGCTGAATTCAGAAAGTTGTGCAGAAAGTGCTAGGGAGGACCCTGGGCTGACTGCCCTATGGCTGCAGTTACCTTCTTCAGGAAAGTGCTTTGTTAGGAGCAATGCTTCTTGCAGCCAGTGCAGGACTTGCTGGCAACTCCAGATTTCAGGGCTTGCTGTCTTCATTGCAGCAGGGCCATGGGATGCCTTGTGCTCAGGATGTTCCTTGCTCACTTCTGCAGTGGGTTTGGATTTGCCTTGCTGAATGGTCCCCCAGGGACTTCTGTCTTACTTAGCCTTCTCCTTGCTTCCCATGCAGTACAGTCTTCCTTATTTGCCTTTTTGCTTACACTGCACTGAGAAGATGGTTTCTCCTGTAAGAAAACTTGTGCTCCAGGTGCTCCCTCTTCCTGGGCAGTGACAGTAGGACCTATGTAGGACACGAGGCTGTGGTTTGGGACCCTGCCATGTTTGGGGACAGGGCAAATGGCAGAAATAGCATTTTGCCTGTATCAGAACTGCAGGATCAGGACAGGGCTGCAGAGGGAGCTCCCAATTTGTAATCAGAAGGGGAAATACTTGCTGGTCTTGAACACAAGTGCTACGATCCATGCAGCAACTGCTCTTATAGCTGGCAACCCAATGTCTTGCAAGCATAGCTGCTATTATTACAGAGTATTATTGGCATGTGAGGCAGTGTGACAAACAAGTAATATTGCCCCACTTCCAGCAAATTGGAAAGGCAATTTGAGTGTCTTTGGTGCCAGAGGATGGGGACATGAGCAAGCCCAGAGCAGCATGAAAGTACTGAAGCTTGCAGGCTTTCCAACACAGATTTCCAGCAGATGTTTGAAGGACACAGCCCCAGTTGTGGTGAGAGAGACGATTCTGTGGCTATGGTGTGATTTGAAATGAGGCGTTATGCACTGAGTAAACAAGGGGAGTGACCAGAAATTAATGGGTACTAAGGGAGACACGTCAGAGCAGATGGAGTGAGGAAAGCTTTATGAAATCCTGCTTTATGAACCAGACTGTGCTTGTTTGCTGTGTGCTGTGTTTGTGTGTGTGCACATGTAGAGTGGCTCCAAGGAGAATATGTTTGTTTGCTCTATTGGTGGAGAAAAATACTTGCTTTCCAGAGAACACTCAGAACATGTCCGTTTTGGGGAATGCTAGCAGGTCCAATAGGATCCTTAGTACTCTCACTGCTCACTGTGAGTCTCTGCTAGATCTGTGTCCCCACTCTTGCCTTTTATCGCTGATAGCTTTCAGGGATAGTGGGAGAAGGGGCTCTGATTTTTCTCATACAGATTTGTTTCAGGGCACCTGGAGACTGCAGGTACCAAGGGAGTGAAGAGATCTCATGGCCTTCACAATACACCTGTAATTTGCCAAGCCTTTCTTTAGCAGCAGGTCAGTAACATGCTGGGCTGGAGTAGCACACAGTGTCCCAGCTAACCAGTACCTTGTAGATGTCACTCATGTGCTCTTTAGATGTAGGCCAGAGTCTAAGTACACCTCTGTGGCCTATATCCTGTTAACTAATGAGGCAATGTTGTATTTAGACTTCAGCAGAGCTAACTGCTGTCCTATAGACTTCCCTTGTCAGGCATGCTATGAAATCCTTTTGTTTCATTACATAAAGACACGTATTTGAGAACTTCTCATCTGACAGTGCACAGGCTGGGTGTATAAGGGGTGGTTGGGTGGCCACTATGCATCTTGAATAATGCTACAGACAGTATTTGCCCACTGATTTGGGGCAGGCTGGTGAGTCTGCAGCCAGCTGGTACAATACTACCTGGGCATCTGTAGCAAACCCAATTTAGATAAAGTATTTATTGCAATGTCTGAGAGACAGCCTGGAATAATACCCTAATGTGGAGGGAAATAATGTTTGCTTTGTCCATAGACTGCCAGAGATGCAATTTTTGATTATCCAACTTCAAAATGTGTCACAGTTCTTTGTCTCTGGCCTCATTCTCTCAAGTAAGTTTAAAGGAAATATTGCTGCTGGTGCAGTTATCTAAAAGCTTCTGTTGAGTTGCGTTGGATTTGTCTGACTGATTGTACCTGTTGTTCTTTTGTTTTACAAGTGTAGCTCTTACATGGTGCTTTGTCCCCTCTGTGGGATGAGTGTGGTCTATTTGATGCACATCCTATTGCTTGTGGAAGCGATAGGGCTGTGCTGGCTATACAGGCAGTATCACCTGGCATGTTAATGGTGCAGGCTGAACACTGCACTCCCCCTCTATGATAAACGCTTAGTGCTCCTCTATATAACTTCTCTAATCTCTCCTTCCTCAGATCCACTCACCAGCCTTCTCTAACACAGGCATGAATGGAAAGAAGCAGAATGCTTATCTCCTGCAGAACAGCCTCTTGTCTCTGTGTGGGACAGAAGAAGTTGTCACAGTCTTTTGGGAACCAGGTAGTTGAGGACATGTACAAACTTGTTTGCTGACCACACATGGATCAATCTTTCTTCAGCACTGCAGAATACACATGCCAGAGCCATAAGAAATAAAACAGATGCATTTTCCCCTTCAGGCAGTGTTGCAAATGAGCCATTAGAGATTGCATGTTTATGTTAGGGGATTGGGATTCACCTTTTGGGCAGCTGGACCTGTTCTGTGCTTTTTCAAAGACCAAGAAATACAGAAACCAGCCCTCGCTTCTTATTGCCACAATCATCACACGTTTGGATTCCATGCACTTGTTTACACTTTGGATCCCATACACTCAAGGAGGTGATTCACACATGTGAAGGAAATAGCAGCAGCTTGCTAAAAACTGGTGGTAAGTTGGTGGTGGGATGGACAGGAGTTAAGTATTCAGCTAATCAGTCACAAATATCTGACTAGGGCTTGTACTTCTCTGTTACCTTATGTTAACTTGCAGTACATCAGAAGCTCTCAGTTTCATTTCAGCAAAACTCATGTTGTTCAGCAGCTCTGTCCACTTTGTATCCCCATATGGGTCTGTTGCATGGAAAAGACTGTGAGGTCAAGCAGTGGTTTGACATTCAGAGCTGTTCTGCTTCCTGCTGCAGCTGTGCTCCAGAGAAGCTACTCTTAAGTATCAGAAATCCCAGAGCTGGTACAGGTGAGGCTAGCAGCACATTATGGCTAAGCAGGACAGTCAAAGGAGCTGCACAATCCCCTTGCCATATGCAGCACTCTTCTTGGTGAAGAGATTTGTAACCACTCTGTAGCTTACAAGGACTTACAGCTACTGTCCAGGCAAAGCCACTTCATGGCATTCAGCATCTGACTCCATTCAGGCACCTGACTCCATGGGAGTCTGGCTCCTAAAGCACTGTATGGATCTGAGTGCAGCTGAAGGGCAGGTCCAGCTGAGCTAATTTTGGTCTGGAGACAGTGCTTCGTCAGCATGGACAGGAAGCCCTGTACATTGCAGTTCTGTCATTTTAGCAGGGTCCCATGCTGGCCACAGTTTTGAATTGCAGTGCCCACAGCTGAATGTCAGTGGCAGAGACTAAGCTGGACAATGCAGAGCAGATGTCTAGATAACTGAAAGCACCATGAAGGCTGGCAGGAACAAATGCTGGACTGTAGTGCTTCACTTTCTTGATACCCCCAGATTCTGGTCTCTCCCAGTTTGGTGATAAGCTGCTCTCCCCTGCCATGCTGTGCACAGGGGCAGTGCTCTGTACATGCTCAGCTGCTGCGGTGCAGCACTCCGGGAGGTGAGGGTTGCATAGGCCCAAGCACTGTCTGTGCCTCTCCTGGGAACTCCCCTCTGTACTCTTGTGTCCCAGACAGTAGTCCCAGCTCTGCTGCTGCTTTTAGCCATAGATCAAATATGGATGTGCAGAACTGCTGCCTGCAAAAGCTGAGCAGTTGGAGGTACAGGGCAACCAAATCTGCCATACAGGCAGGGCCCTTAGCAGTGTCCTTGCTTGCTGCAGATGTGCCCCTCCTTGCTCTGCCTTGGAGATGCAGCACTGAGCATGCCAGAGAAGAGGGGCAGATGTACAAAGACAGGGGAAGTGAAAGCTTTAGCTCTCCCCGCTCTGATGCAGCTTGTCAGACATGGCTTTGCTCCATCCCATCTTTGGGGATTTAGAGTAGGAATGATCTTTGAATCCGTTTCACAGCAGGTGACAGGGAGCTTTGGTCAGGTATGGGGCAGTCAGTGCTAAAGCTAAGTATCCTAATGCACAGTGTGTTCCTGATCAATTTGAAGTTTATTTAATCCCCATGGAGACCTGTCATGGGTAGGATATATACAGGAAAAAGATGGAAACTCAGAGGGTCTGGCAAGAGATCAGACATGGGATGGCAGGCCACCAAAGCCTGGGGCACTGAATTGGTGGGGGAGTAGAAGACATTCCCTACTGGGACTTTCTGATACGGAGTATCAGGACACTAAGGGGGAGGGAAGGCAGGGTCGCTTCAGCTGCAGCGTGAAGAGGGAGAGCGGGGGCTGCAGTAATGTGTCACGCTCAACTCTCTGAGCTGTTTGAGTTGAGGAAGTTGTCCGTGGCTGAGTTTCCTTTCCCTCTCTGTACTATTGAAACAGGAAGCTGGTGAGCTGAAGTTGCCTGATCGTTACACACAGACACACAGGCAGCTCTGGCAGCTCCTGCATTGGCATTCAGGTCTCCTCCAGCTCCAGCGATGGATCAGTGCTGGTACCACGGCAACATCACTCGCTCCAGAGCCGAAGACCTGCTCTCCAAAGTAGGCAAGGATGGCAGCTTCCTTGTGCGGGCCAGTGAGTCAATTGCTTCGGCATATGCACTCTGCGTGCTGTAAGTACAGCTTTCCAACATGCGCTCCACGCGGACAGTTCTGTCCCCACTTGTGCAGGGTGTTACCCCTGTGCTTCCCCAGCACAAACAGTTGCTGTGGCCACTGAGAAGGTGAAACCCCCATTAGAGCATGGCTGGTTTCACCTGACTGGGCCACAGGGTAGGGAAGGGCTGGGAACAGGGCCAGGCTGAACAAAACAATGTGCTTTCACCATCATACTGCTCACGCTACTCCTGCCCCTGGTTCAAAGGGAGAGAATAATCAAAGAGACTGGCTGTGCTCTGAGAGAAAATAACCTCTTGGCCCCTTTGTTAAAAGCTTGGGTCAGGTATTTACATTGAACAAATCAAGCACCAAGCTTGGTACCCACCTAGGACTTTCTTTGCTTTGCTGGGCAGTGTTTGGTACACCTGCTTGTACAGTGCTGTATCCCATTCAGCTAAAAAGTTTGAAATAGTTGCTGGAGCTGTGCATGACAGGCCTGGCACAGCGGTGATGCTTGCAGGGGAAATATTCATATGGGAGAGAAGTGCTGGCTGGCAGCCCTGTCCGTGCCTCTCCTTTCTGGGCTGGGGATAGGAACCAGAGCAAGACCTGCTACCCTGGGTTTGTGACAGGCAGGTGATATTCCTGGAGGCAGGAATAAGAGGACACTGAAGTCAGTAGGTGTGAAGTATGAGACATTTTACTTGCATTGCAGAGAGCTAAGACAGTTTCTCTTTGCTTAGGAAATACCATGAGAGTCTGCCTGTAGGCTCTTCTTTGCTGCCATCGCCCATCAGATGAACAGCATTCATCCTTACCTCATGTTAAACTACCAGCAGGTTTCTCAGTGTAGTTTCTTTCTGAGAGTCTATTTCTTGCGATGGTAACGGTGGTGCTGCTGTTTATAACTCTGGTCTAACTGCTTGTCTCTGAGGTCAGGCTTCTGGTGACAGCCCCAGCCGCTGCAGAGGAGTCATCTGCAGCAAGTGTGGGGCTGGGTAACTGCCCTGTGAGTGCAGGTGTTGGGGATGGGTGGCTGGGTGATAGGAGTTTCAGAGAGCAAGGGGCCTCCCTGCCTGCCTTTTAAGGTGTTTGTAATAACATGGGGAAGGGTTGTGTCCTTCTGGAGGGAGCAGAGAAAGAAGGGTGGCTGCAGAGAGATAGCCAGGACAAGCAGGAGGAAGGAGGGGCAATCATGTAGCATTAGCAGAGGGCCCAAGTTGTGAGTTGGGGAACACTGTACTAAAACAGATTTTGCTTCCATTGAGTATTTTTAGTATGACCCCTTTGATTTGCCCTGTAACCAGTATGTACACAAAATATTTTACCATGTGATGGTGGGGATTATGGAAAGGGAAGGTGCTGCAAGAATGTCTACTAACACACATCTGTATAAGTTTTTCCATTGTAAATGTTTATGCAGCCAACTTTGAAAGCCTTTTGTGACTTGAGAGACATGGGATCAGGAAATAGAAACAATATCATGACCAGGATTTTCTGAACCAGGAGGCAAAGGTTATGTTCTTAAATCCATTCTGAGGTGGCTAACATGAATGGCTTGATTAAAGGAATGGGGAGCACCCAGCCTTGTCAGGCAAGAGCAGCTGGATTGGTGAAGGGCTAGTAATAATTGCACTGAGAAATGTCACCAATTTCTGTCCAAGTACCCAACAAGCTTTTAGCTTATGCTGATTTGCAGTTAGTTTGTGAAGATAAAGGGTTAAATAAGTCCCTCCTAATGTCAGCTTTGCTGAAGCTGAAAACTTCCTCATAGATGGATCAGTTTCAGCTGTGTTGCTGACTGGTAGGTGCTTGAATTCTGAGCTCTTCAGTTACTTCTGTTTAAAAAACCGAGAGGCTGGAGGCAAAGAATGAGAGAGGGGAACTGAAAGCACGGCTGCAAAGGCTTTCACAAAAAGAAAGTGAGAAAGTGTAAACTGTGTATACATATGGAAAGAAAAAAAAAGAAAAACCCATGAAACTGGCTCTGAAAAAGAACTGTCATAGTCTACAAACCTGTAATATTTATTGGGCAGATGAGTCAAAACCCAGGAAAAGCACTTATTCTATAATAAAATTAAATGGTGACTTTATTGAACAGCTGCTTGTGGAAAACAGGGTTTGTAAAGCATACAGACAATAAGGGGGGAGGTGCACTTGCAGGACTTTCCTCCCCTGCTAATTCTGAAACTTGGAGCAGCAGCAGCAGCAGCATTTAACTTTGCTCGGAGCTGATCGGTCAGCAGAAGCGGAGGGGATGCTCCTCCCCCTGCGCTGCCGTCCTCTGCTCCGCAGGGCACTGCCCCATAAAAGGAAAGAAGCAAAGCCGGTTTCCTCCTCCTTTCTTTGTGCATGGGTCATCCTATCTGCCCGTTTATTGTCGAGAAACGGGCTCTTTAACTTGCTTGGAGAGGCATGCCTGGATCTGAAAGCAACAAGAGCTTGCTCAGCGCTCACAGCGCTGGTGTCATTCCTGCAGGGGATCTTCTGTTGATGGCTCATGTGTGAATGGTTGCAGGAATAACACTTCCGGAGATGACTCTCAAGGCTAGGGGCAGCTTTGGGATCCCTTTCAGAGGACACTGCCTGTGAGATGCCATTTCCAACCCCCCGTGGGGACAGCCTCTCTCAATGGTGCGTTTAGCATCATGCCTAGCTCTGTAGTCCTGTTTAGGATTTCTGGGGGCTCCCAATATGTATATCATCACCTGGGCATAGAAACGGGAGAGGACAAACGAAATAAAAGCCTTGTCCTCTTTTCTCCTCTGGTTGATTGAGAGTGCAGAGAGACGATGAAGTGCTTGCAGACATGTTTAAGCTGAGGCTGATGTTTTATTTACCCCTCACACAGGCAGCCTGAACAGTGGTTGAGCAATTCTGAACTCAGCGCAGTTTCTAGGGAGGACCTGGAATATGACAGTAATTGGCACCACATAACTTGACAGTCAGGGTGCTGTGGAGAGAAAGCCTAAGGGTAGGAATAGAGTAAGAGTTCCAGTCTTCTCTGTCCACATGCACCGAATTAAGGGACTGCAAAAGAGTATTCCTGCTTTTGATTCTAGGAAGTGCTCCTCCCTGCTTCTCTCATCCAGCAGCCCTTTCAATTCCCCTCATCTTACCTGTCCTCACATTAAAGCTCTGTAAAGAGATTTAAGCTGAGGACCTCTCTTCCGACAGCAGTCTCATAAGGCCTGTGTGATGGAGGGGCCTGTGCATCTGAAGGGGGCCTATAGGAATGCTGGGGAGAGACTCTTCATTAGGGACTGTAGTGACAGGACAAGGGGTAATGGGTTGAAACTTAAACAGGGGAGGTTTAGACTGAATATAAGGAAGAAATTCTTTACTGTTAGGGTGGTGAGGTACTGGAATGTGTTGCCCAGGGAGGTAGTGAATGCTCCATCCCTGGCAGTGTTCAAGACCAGGTTGGATGAAGCCTTGGGTGATATGGTTTAGTGTGAGGTGTCCCTGCCAATGGCAGGGGGGTTGGAACTAGATGATCTTGAGGTCCTTTCCAACCCTAACTATTCTATGGGACACTTTCTGTGAAGTTAACAAGGAGGGTCCTCGTGTGACACAAGAGCCATTGAGCTGGGTTGTTAATCAGTTTCATAGTCTATACACTCACAACTTTTCTCTGTCAGCTGCATAAGCAGTTCTGCTTAACCCTCTTTGCATATCAGCACAAGGAAATGGTGTAAGAGAACTGCACTGACAGATAAACCCAAACCATGTGCCCTTCCCTGGGGCATATTCTCATCTGGTGTTGATTGCCATGGGCTTGGTAAAATCAGCAGTGTTGTGGATAGCCAAAGCAGTTGGGGGCTACTATGTCCATGATTTCCAGTTCTGTACAAGATCCTCAGATGTGTGAATGAGTAGATGTCTGTGAAATGGTTTTGTATTGCTTGATCATAGAATCATAGAATAGTTAGGATTGGAAAGGACCTCAAGATCATCTAGTTCCAACCCCCCTGCCACAGGCAGGGACACCTCACACTAAACCATGTCACCCAAGGCTTCATCCAACCTGGTCTTGAACACTGCCAGGGATGGAGCATTCACTACCTCCCTGGGCAACCCATTCCAGTACCTCACCACCCTAACAGGAAAGAATTTCTTCCTTATATCCAGTCTAAACCTCCCCTGTTTAAGTTTCAACCCGTTACCCCTTGTCCTGTCACTACAGTCCCTAATGAAGAGTCCCTCACCAGCAACCTTATAACCCCCATTCGGATACTGGAAGGCTGCTATGAGGTCTCCACACCTTCTCTTCTCCAGACTGAATAGCCCCAACTTTCTCAGCCTGTCTTCATATGGGAGGTGCTCCAGTCCCCTGATCATCCTCATGGCCCTCCTCTGAACTTGTTCTAACAGTTCCATGTCCTTTTTATGTTGAGGACACCAGAACTGCACACAAGACTCCAAGTGAGGTCTCAGAAGAGCAGAGTAGAGGTGCAGGATCACCTCCTTCGACCTGCTGGTCACGCTCCTCTTGATGCAGCCCAGGATACGGTTGGCTTTCTGGGCTGTGAGTGCACACTGAAGTTGGCTCATGTTCATTTTCTCATTGACTAACACCCCCAAGTCCTTCTCCGCAGGACTACCATGAATTTCCTTTTTGTCCAGCCTGTAGCTGTGCCTGGGATTGCTCTGACCCAGGTGTAGGACCTTGCACTTGGCATGGTTAAACTTCATGAGGTTGGCATCAGCCCACCTCACAAGTGTGTCAAGGTCCCTCTGAATGGCATTCCTTCCCTCTAGCGAATCAACAGAACCACACAGCTTGGTGTCATCGGCAAACTTGCTGAGGGCACACTCAATTCCATTGTCCAGGTCAGCAACAAAGATACTAAACAAGACCGGTCCCAACACCAATCCCTGAGGGACACCACTTGTTACTGATCTCCAGCCGGACATTGAACTGTTGACCACAAGTCTTTGAGTGCGACCATCCAGCCAGTTCTTTATCCACCGAGTGGTCCACCTATCAAATTGATGACACCCCAATTTAGAGACAAGGATGTCATGTGGAACATGTCCAGGTAGATGACGTCAACTGCTCCACCCCTGTCCATCACTTTTGTAGCCACGTCATAGAAGGCCACCAAATTGGTCAGGCAGGATTTCCCCTTAGGGCAGCTATGCTGGCTGTCACCAAGCACCTTTCTCTTTTTCATGTGCCCTATCATGCCTTCCAAGAGAATCTGCTCCCAGATTTTGCCAGGCACAGAAGTGAGACTGACTGGTCTGTAATTCCCCGGGTCATCCATTTTCCCCTTCTTGAAAATGGGGGTTATATTTCCCTTTTTCCAGTCGTTGCGAACGTCACCTGACTGCCATGATTTTTCAAATATGATGGCCAGTGGCTTTGCAACTTCATTCGCCAGCTCCTTCAGGACCTGAGGATGGATTTCATCAGGTCCCATGGACTTGTGTACATTCAGGTTCTTAAGATGGTCTCAGACCAGATCCTCTCTTACAGTGGGCCTAAGGTCATCATTCTCACAGTCCCTGCATCTGCTTTCCAAGACCTGGGAGGGGTACGGTCAGAGCCTTTGCCAGTGAAGACTGAGGCAAAGAAGCCATTCAGAACCTCAGCCTTCTCCAAATCCTGTGTAGCCAGTTCTCCCGAAAGCTTCCGGAGGGGCCTATGTTGTCCCTAGTCTGCTTTTTAGCCGCTACATACCTGTTCCTGTTATCCTTAACATCCCTAGCCAAGTTTAATTCTAACTGGGCCTTAGCTTTCCTAACCTGGTCCCTAGCTTCCCAGACAACATCCCTGTATTCATCCCGGACCACCTGTCCTTGCTTCCCTAAGCCTCTTTCTTCCTTTGAATTTTTCTCAGCAGCTCCTTATCCATCCAAGGAGGTCTCCTGGCCCTCCTGCTGCACTTCCTTCTAGATGAAGTGGTACTGAGCTCTGGGAGCAGTTCTAATTTTTCTGCGTCTTTTGCATTAACGCCATCAAAAGATACAGGTTCATGTGGGTACAGGGCAAAATCCTCCAAACTCCCTGGGAAAACTCAGCTGTGATTTATGAATATTTTCTTTTCATTTCCAGTTGCTCTTTGTGACTCCTTGTATAAGGCTGCCTAAAATCCTGGTGATTTCTCTCCTGCATGGAGTGATTCTAAAAGGCACGTGATGAATAGACTCACAGTGTAATTGTAGAAGAGGTGAGGTTTTATTGATTTGCCTGATCTCCCCATGTGGGGGCCTGACCTCAGCTCACATTTCATGACAATTCCACAGGTAATGCAGTTTTTCTCTTACAGCCAAGGAGGTGTTGAGAATGGATTCTGGTGTTTTCCTTTGAGAGGAAGGGGTTGAAACCAGCATTGTTTATTGGCTTAAAGCCATAGTGTGTGTTTAACAGAGCGGGTGATGTAAAAGGTTTGATCAATCTGGTTTTTACTTGGGAGAAAGGTAAAAAATGTATTTTTTAGTCAGTACTTCTTGGGCGATCTCCACCATACTACAGCACTGCTCAGCCTTCCCTTGGGCACTGGGCAAAGGACTCCTCCACACCCCATATCCCTGTCCCCCCTTAAATAAGGATCTAATTGAATTTATCGGGTACAAAATGTTCATTGTGGCTGATACGCAGATGCACACGTGCAGTGTGCATCCGCACCAGGATAGCGAGATGGGGTTTCATTCAGGCTGATGGTCAGGATGAGAATGTGCCTAGCAATTAGCTGTCTATCTATGATTTAGCTGAAGTCTATTATTTGTGTTTTTCCAATACAAGTCAATGCACATACTAGCCCTTCAATTTACTCATTCAGTGCTGATTTTGGCCCTGTGTCTTTTGGATTTCTGCTTTTTTATTCCTTCCTGAGACGCCCACTCTCCTGACAGCTAGAGCCATTTGGTGTTTTCTTTCTTTTCAGCCAGAAGAGTTGAATAACTCGTTCTGAGGCTGGTGCTGGTAGCACTTTCTGCAGTCACATCTGCAGACATGTCTCATGACCACGAACACTTCAGGTTTGTGTTACTTCACAGACTCCAGGGAAAGAAAGAAAGAGAAATGTTTAAAATCCTTGTGCATGAAGCCACCTCTGTGTCTTGGGAGCTTCCAATACATTTTCTTATGGGGAGGAGTGCCACAGTGCAGTTGCCTTCTGGCCATGATCTAACCATATCTCTTTTGATGTGTTTCAGGTTCAGGAATTGTGTTTATACCTACCGAATTCTGCCTGATAAAGAAAATAAGCTAATTGTCCAGGTAAGCCATGGCGTGTATCTCTTGGTTTCACTAAGGTGCACCTAAGACCACTCACTGCTTTTTACATAGTTTTAACATCAAGAGAAAAAGGATATAAGGAGTTAAACTGATGTCCCCAGCCAGCACAGCACTGGTCTCCAGTCCACTGCTATGGAGATTTTAGTCTCTGGTCTGCTGCTATGGCCATCAGCACTGTGTGTGCCTTCAACTCTATGGCACTACCATGTTTTATAAATCTGAGGACCTCAGCCCATGGAATACCTTTTCCTCTGAAGGCAGCCTCTTGTCAATACATCATGGATCTTTTCAATCCAGAACTGCAGCACAATTTACCTACACCCAGAGAATGCATACTGAGTATTCAGTATACAGAAGGTATCAGGATTGAGGGCAGGAATTTCAGACCTGCTTTAGGATCCTGAGCAAGCCACTTCCCCTTCCTGAACCACTTCTCAGCCCTTGTTTTCTCAATATAGATAATGATACTTGGGGCGGGTTCGGAGGCATGGTCTCTTCCAGCCCCAGAAGGGGTGCATTGGTTTACTCAGAGGCAATATGGGCTACAGCCTACCTATCCTCTTATGGCAGCCAATGCTGCATGGGCATTCCTTGTAAAATGGAATGGAAATGACTGTGCTACTCACCCAGTCTGCCCTGCTATTCAGAGTAGGTGTATGTTCATTCTTTCCCATTTCAGATATCAGTTAGCTTCCCGCACTAGAAATACAGACTTATACCAATTCCGTGTGCAGCTCGTACGGCTCACGTGCACCATGTTACTTGTGTATTTCTGAATGTGCTTTAGGGACATCAGTTTTCCTTTGAGATCTGCACCAAAGAGGCAGTGTATCTGAAGCCAGAGCGATCAGGTCAGTGAGGGCAGTTGAGTGTGGGCAGCTTGCTTTCAGCTGTGGGCTCTTGATAAGAATTGTGGATTTTGTGTCCTGGCTGCCCACACGCAGCCTGGCTCCCTCAAGATGCATCTTTGTGTGGCTTAGGCTTAGGCTGTTTTTAGGAGCACCACTCAGATGCAACCACGCACACAGGGTTGTATTGCCACCAAGGCCAATTCCAGGCTCTAGGTGCTGTGCTCCCAGGGCCGGCCACCAGCATCAGTGCAGCGTCCCACCTTTCCTTGCCAGATACAGCTGATTTTCACAGAGCCATCAAGTTACCTCTGTCTCACTTGCCACAGCACTGCTGTTTCAGAGGAGAAACTAGCAGCAGGACACTGGCGCTGCATGCATTGCTGTGGCATGTCACCAAAGCTAATCCATCTTCCTGGAGCATTGGCAAAACCACGTAGAGAATCCTGTACAGGCTCTACAGGCTAATAGCATGGGGACAGCATTTGGCTGGAATGAATAACCTGTCATTCTGTGCTGGCTCCACATAGCCTGCTGCAGGCCGTTTGTGGGAATGCTCGATTTTTTCCCCATCATCTGATACATCTCAGCCTTATTGTCCTAAATAATGTGTTTTGGCATATTGTGCTGGTGGGGAAACGCATTCTAATGGTAAGACAGCGATGGGCAGCTGTCATGCTGGATCAAGGGTGGTGAAAAAGCACAAGGTGTGACTGATGTCTGTCAGCACAGGCTTTCCTCACCACACACTCCTTCCCCTTGTCACCCAGTTCTTCATAGAAAATTCTCCAGGGTGTTGTTTACAGAGTAATGTGTCCTTGTGCCCTCTGAGGAGGCACTATTGGACTATTGCTGGATCCAGACAGTGTTGTTAGGACTCCGTGGGATCTTTCTGAATGAAACCTCTTGACATCTACTAGATCTGTTAAGGAAATACAATAATCTAGAAGTAC
This sequence comes from Melopsittacus undulatus, assembly GCF_012275295.1. Taxonomy (NCBI): domain Eukaryota; kingdom Metazoa; phylum Chordata; class Aves; order Psittaciformes; family Psittaculidae; genus Melopsittacus; species Melopsittacus undulatus. Next base: position 56,977,241 of record NC_047532.1, on the reverse strand, counting down.
ACCTGAACCAATTTGTAAGATTCTTTTGGGATCTGTGCTGTGATTGTGAGGGATTTCTCTTGTTTATATGTTGTGGGATGCCTAGGGACTGTGGTGGAATACCTTTGTATGCTGGGTTGCCAGGAGCTGTAGGTTGAATATTAGGAGTAAGCTAAATAAAGTGTGTTGTTAGATCATGTTTAGAAGGCACAAACACATCCCGCTTTGTGCTGCTTTATCCCAGTGGTAGGAGAGAGGCAGAAGAAGGGGGCTGGCATCTTCTGGCAGGAGAGATACAGCGAGGCTCAGAGCAAAACAGCCTCATGTTGTTGGCTGCTGTTCCTGGTACATTGTTTCAGCTGGGCCAGGATAGTTCTCTTGTAGGAGGACATAAAAGCTGTTGAATAGGAAGGAGGTTTAACTTTTTTTTTTAATCCATTAAAAGGGAAAGAGCTGACTAATCAATCCTATGGTAATCCTATGGAATTAGAACAGGTGTTAATACAGTAATCAGTAGATGCTTCTGATTTCTGGGTTTATTGAAAATAACAACAAAACATAAGAAAGATTAATTACTAAGTTCTGAAATTAGGCTGTATTGGTTACAAATACAGGCTGTAATTGTGCAATGTGACCTTCCTTGCCTGCACATTGTTCCTTCCAGAAGCTAACAAAGTTGTCTTCCTGCCCAGATCTGGGCTGATATCTGGAAAGGACCTTAGCGCTCATCCAGTTCCAACCCCTGCCATGGGCAGGGACACCTTCCACTAGAGCAGGGTGCCCCAAGCCCCATCCAACCTGGCCTTGAATACTGCCAGGGATGGGGCAGCCACAGCTTCTCTGGGCACCCTGTGTCAGCGCCTTAGTACCTGCACAGGGAAGAACTTCTGCCTAATGTCTAATGTAAATCTTCCCTCCTGTCAGGAAAAGCTCTGGTTTGGCCTTGTTGAACCTCATGAGGTTTGCATGGCCCCACCTCCCCAGCCGGTCCAGGTCCCTCTGGATAGCAACCCTTCCCTCCAGAATGTCAACTGCACCACGCATCTTGATGTCACCAGCAAACCAGCTCTTCCACTGTCCATGTCACCGACAAAGGTGTGGCCCCATCAAGAAAGCCATCAAATGTATCATATCCATACACAGCACTTTTGACATGACAGCACTCTCACTGCCACTCTGTAGAGTATTTCTACTTTTAAAGCTGCAAGCTGCTTCATATTGTTTTGAGGTTTGGAGAGTAGATTTCATTTTTCTCTTTTAGTTAGAGCCTGGGCCCCTACTGGTGGAACAATGCTCAGTGTCGTTTCTTGCATGGTTAAATCAGCTGTTGAAGCACAGGTTGTACACAGGGAGGTGTGTATTTTTGCATTCTGAGGTGCACATTTGTGGATTCAGGTTGAAGAAAAGAATATTTGCATATGTCTTTCCAGCATTCTGTGGCATGCTGCACGATCTGCCCTTGGGTTACTGCATCTGCACCAGCTCTCAGCAGACAGCAGTCAGGAATCCCTCTTGCCTGCCATATCTGGAATCAAGCTGGTATCCCCCCTGAACATATCAGGACATAGTGATTACAGTTATAGACCTTTTTCTTTAAACACGAATAGAATTTTTTCCTCTTCTTTTTTTTGGGACTGCTGAATTTTCTCCTTCCATTCCTTGAGACTTTGAAGTATAGACAAAGAAACACCTGGCTTGGGTGAACCAAACTGGCATCCTGCTGATGAAAGTATATTTAAGGAAAGGGGGCAGGACTAATAAACACCCCTTAAAACACAGGATCTGTAACAGCGAGTAGAAATCTTTGTCCTTAGTTTAAGAATGATTAGTCATCAATTTGTGTCAGTTAGCCTAAAGTCTCTCATTGCAATAAAGCACTGAGAACTGAGAAGCTGAGACAAGAGAGCAAAAAGTTACACAGAGATCCAGGAGCAGGGGTACATGACTGGAAATCAACTGCCCCCGATTCAGCCTGTTGGGCAGGTCACAGCTGGAGTACCTAACTTCTGTAAAAACAAAGATGATCTTCCCTTGCTCAAATTGGCAGGCATAATCACTGTGGGGCTGTTGAAAGCTTGGGGACTAGCTGAGTGTAGTAATGCTTGTGCAAAGAGATGAACAGCAGCAAAGGAGTCCTTGAGGCTTACAAGATCAAGCTAAGCACTGGAGAGACAAACTAAAGATACTATATTTGTCTTTCTAAGGCAGGCATCTATGGCCAGTTTTTGGCACTCAGATTCACATAAGGTAACACTTTCCTGTGTTGTCACTTAAAGCATCTCACGCAGCTAGCTGAGGTGTCAGTATGACCCTCATCACTGCATATTCTGAATTCCTTGTCAGCATCTCCTCAGTGAGGAGTACTCCTGCTCGCACTTTATAAATGGGGAACTTGGTCTCAGTCTGAGGACTGTTACCAAAAATAAATCATTTTAAATAGCTGTCCGTTGCTCCCCTACCAGGATGAGAAGATGTGCTACACACCTATATTCATCCCCTCTCATTTCAGACAAGCAGTTGAAGTGAGTCAAAGCTGAGATGTATCTCTGTAGTCAGTGGGGAAGAAACAAGTTTCTGATCTGAGTGGGCTAACCCGTCCTTGGCAGGTCCTGTCTCTGTTGGTTAAAGAGCCCAGAGAGCCCCCTTAAGTTACCAGACTCAACAGGCTGCAGTCAGGTAAGGAGATTCCCATTACAGCTGAGTTCAGGGTGAGAAAGCAGTGAGGTCAAAAGCTGCTATTGAAAAACTGGTACTGCCTTTCCTAATGCTTTACCCTGTGGTGCCTTTTTATACTGCATTGTTAAAAGGTCACTGTTAAGAATATAACCTGCCTCATCGGTGAGGATGCTTGAAAAAGGTGGTGATAAGGAAGAAGACACTGGTATTGGCTGGTCAGTGAATATGGATGGGTACAGGATAGTGTAGTACCATTTCTAAAACCCTGTGGAGTTTGATTTCTCTAGATTTCTGCTTCATCTCAAATAGGAGTTCACAGCTTGTGCTATCTGAGGGCTGTTTGGCAGTCTAGCTGCTGCACAATCAGTCATTTCGCAGTGGCAGCTAGATTGCATCTTAGTTTATGCTCATAGTCTATCAGATAACATTTCACAGGTTGTTTGCAGGATCAAGGGCTCATGCCACTCTGTGTGAAGCCTGGGAGGGGATAGCGTGATGGACAGATGTCAACACTGCACAAACAGGGGTGTCACCAAAGATGCCTCTGGTAAAGCTGGAGAGAGTGAGTCAACCTAGTAGTTATGGGAGCAACTTTGGCTTGCCATTAAAGGTGGAGTCTCCTTGATAAACTGGGGCATCTGCAGAACAGCTTTTGGTAGCTCAGTGCCACGGACAGATGTTATAATCATGGGCTGTATCCTCCTGGGATGGACAGCACGGTTTGGCCTCCTAAATCTGAGGAAGCCACAGCCTCCCCATGCCTTCCCATGGGCACAACCTGATGTGTCAGGCTCAGTCACATAATGTTCTCAGTTTGCAGCCCAGAACTTGAACCAGACACATTTGCCTTCAGGCCTCACACGATTATGGCTGCTTCCTTCTGGCAAGGATATTCCTTCCTTCTGCTTCTTGTCAACCTGTTTTGGTTTTTTTCTTGTATTACCCTTAAGTCTGCTTCTCTTCATGTCACTGGCTGAGCTCTTGCTCTAAGTTGTGAACTTGCCTGAAATACTGCTGCCAAAGATTCAGGCTCCAGCCACCCATCATGCCTTGAATGGTGTTTGTATCTTTTGGCTGCGCTGTAATGGGAGAGCAGAAATAGAGCTGCTGCCTTCCCAGGGTGTGTAAGAGCCTGTGTTACAGTATGGAAAACATCAGCACTTTTCAGAGTGATTGCCTGTCTTTTATGTTCTGCTTCACCTTCCTGGGCTGTCCTGGCTGCCTGGCTCCTTGACAGAAAGCAGCAGTCTGTGTGTGTCTTCCTGCGCTCTGCTCCACGGGTAAGCAAGCAGGAAGATGTTCATTTTACAGTTCTGGTGCCAGATCATCACCTCTGTGAGCATGAGCACTTCTTGCATTCATACTGAAACTCACCATTGCTGCAAGGGCTTTTTAACCACTACGTACATTTATACTTGCTACATGTTCCAAAGGGATGGCCGGACCCTACTTGCTTTGGCTGACTTCAGTGAGAACTGTAGATGCCCTGGCAGCACTGTTTTACATTGTGGGATCGTCTAGCTCTCCCTTTCTTTTCTGGTGTTTTTTTCTAGTCTGATATGAGGCTGTGTGCAACAGGAAATAAATGGTGCTATGTGAGCAGTTAGAAAGCAGGCCAGCAGCTGTGAGTCACACTGTACCAACTGACAGTGAAGCTGTAGGTTACCACTGTACTCTCAGAAGGTGAGAGAACTGATAAATGCTCTGTAAAGGGTTTGCTGCTGAAACCCTCCCTCTCTGGCACACTTCTAGAAAGACAATTTGGGGAATGCATCTGGACTTTGTCTGCATATGGGTTGGGTAAAGAGTCCAGAATGAAAAAAATCCTCTGTCCCTGGACAGGCAAGGCATTCAGTGAGAGGGCTGCCTGTTCGCATCAGCTGCTTGGCAAGATTGTCCCTGCCTCTTAGCAGAGCTCATTCTGGCTTCTGCTTATGAGTTGTTCAAGATGGAGCTTGGAGCAGAAGATTGATCTGGCAACCTGCTCTCAGAGCACAGACCCATGGCTGCCCATACTGCTTGCATGGTCTGATGAGAGCCTAGGTTTAGGTCAGTTCCTGCCTACCTGCTGTCACTGCTGTTGTCACCAATGGCAGTGGTAGTTATCTGGCTGTGGCACATGCAGTACCAGGTCCTTTGTGAGCCCTCTGCAGAAGGATGCAAGGTTTTTGTTGTTCTCTTGGATACTGCACTGCAATCCCAGTTTGCTGTGCTGCTCTGACATGTGCGGCCAAGAAAAGGTTTTCCATAGTAAGGATTTTGTGCTGATCTATTTATATCTGATTAAAACCTTTCTTCTAGAAAATTGCACTTGAGCTGGTTTCAGAGGGAAATGCATTCACAACATTGCAGTCCCTTACAGCTTCTGTCAGACAGCTGTGTAAAGATTTTGTACTTGCTCAAACTGATACCAAAACCTCATGGTCTCCAGTGAGAACGGGAGGCCTGTGCGTGCCCAAGCTGCATGGAGACTGTAAGAAATCCACAGTCTCCATGCAGCCAAAAGGCACTTGGCACTGTTGGCTTTCCTTTGTGTTAAAAGGCAGGAGGAAACCATCAAGGTTTGTCCATGGTGTGTCCCATCAAGAAGGATGCTGGTATGTTGGGACACACCAGCTGGACAGCTGCTCCCTAGAACTGATTTCACCCAAGCTAGTTACTACAACAGGAATTTTGCTGTGCTTTTGGTACTGCACTGGGACAGAAGGGCTGAGGTATAATTGGGGTGATTACTTTTCTTGGATAGAAACAAGGGACCAGGGGACACCCAGATAGTACTTAGGAGCACTGTCTTGAAGTATGTTTAGGGAAATAACGTTTCTAGTACGCCCAAAAACATAATTTAATGATATTAAGCTTTGTTTTATTACTGAAAATGGTAGATACTCCAATGTGAATGTTTTTCAGTCTAAGTTCATGTCGATTTAAATCAGTTTGTAAAACACTTTACAGAGTGAGGTCTTTATATGTAGGACTGAAAATAATTTGGAGTCACGGCTTAGCAAAAATCTGTGCAGTTCATTTTTCTGCAAACTATGCAAACCTGTTTGTACAAGGAAATTGTTTTTCCACTGTTGCATCTGAGGTAGGAATAAACATAATGCATTGCACAGGTTCTGACAAGCTGAAAGAAGCAGCATGTAATAAGAGAATGAGGTGTTTCCTCAAACATGCACATTCCTGTTACTGAATCTCTCGGTATACAAAATTCTTCATACAAACAAACCATATCCAGCTTTTGTCTAGTTTGAAACCTCAAGAATGTTTCCAGTTTCCTGAAAATGTATTAAAAAACCTACAACTCCGAGAAGATGGCTTAAATCAGGTTAAAGTGATATTATTTTCCTTTTCAAACTTAAAAAAATGAAATCAGATGTCTGAAAGCTAGTGCATGCCATAAGTCAAATCACATTATGAAGAGCTTTCACTCCAGTGGGTGAAATGCCCCAGAATGTCATCAATTTCTCTTACAGTTTGCCCTCCAATAAATGTGTTATGTCATAAAGCCTTCATCACACTTAACCAACTGAAAACTGCAAATAGGTAATCCCCCACTGAGTGTACAAAAGCAACTTTCAGGTGCTGCAAAATGCTGTTAAGATTCAGAAGATGAAGATTAGGACTGTTAAACAGTACCCAGTTTAACAATTATTGGTTTGGAAGGGTAATTGTTTCACCGCATTACCCTTTCAAAAGGCTTTGACCACTCACAACCACGTACCCAGCAGCTCTTTCCCACTCTGTTGGATCTCTCAGTTCCTGCTATGGGAGCTGGAGTGCACAAACAATCTGGTTTGCTTTGGACACAAAAGTGGGGCAGGGACTTTGTGCGTGGGACAGGAATGAGTGGTTGGGAGCCCCAGCCTCCAATGATACACAGATTTTTTCCAGCTGCAAACAGACTTTAGGAAGTTCTTGCCCTCTCCTCACTCTCCTGCAGACGTTTCCATCCCAAATCAACTGTCTCTGTAAACATTGTAAAGGAAGGAGCAGTAACCTCTGCTCATGGATTGAGAACTGAAAGAAGGGTTGTTTTCTTTAAATAGGCTTTTCAAATTAGCTGCCGTTGGTGCTTGAGAGGCCAAGTGCATCATTCTCATTTCTTGAGATGCTAAAGTATTCTAAACCTCTTCTGGCAGTTGAGGAAAATTATTGAAAACTTACACAGCCAAAATTATCAACAAGAAAATATTCTATTTTTTGTATCAATTTAATGGATGTTTGCTTTAATATTATCAATCACGCAGTGTTGAAACCATTTTATATTTTATATTTCCAAAGACTTCTGATGAAGCTTCGTAACTGAATTTGGAGCATTCAGGGAGACAGCAGATCATTTCCTTTTCAGCAGTGTGGTAATGAAGCACTAGGTTTTATTGCTCCAGTGCATTAAAGCATGATGGGTCACAGAGAGAAGTACTCATTTTCAGGCAAGTCTTGGGTTGTTTTCTCAGAGAAGCTAATACATTGCTGGTGCTGTCTGAGGCTTTTTGTCCTGATCATTTAAGATGGGAAAGAGTCTTGGCAAACACTGCTACTGAATTTGTTTACAGTGAGTCTTAGGGCAAATATCACCATCTGTACAAAATTGTTTCTGTGCTTGTTACTGACAGGGTGATTTCCTTTCTTCTTTAGAGATGTATCTTGATTTGCTGATGTATCACTGCAGGCTGTGTTCCCCGTGCAGAGATGCAGCTCACCCGGCAGCTCACAAGTAATACTTAGGCTCCAGTTCACTTGACTGCTGTGCTCCCTTAGGCAGTGGGACCACTGGACTCTACATGATCTCAGCTTATTGCTGATATAAACACGAAATAGAAAGATGCAATCACCTTTAAATAACAACATGTTCAATTGAAAGTATTGTCCTGGTTACATGTGTCTTAAGTAAATGAAGTGTGCTCCACCAATGCTTTTCAATTTTACCTTTTGGTGGTTGAAGCTATTTCATGAAGTTTTAAAAGAAATTTAGACTCTTTAACTTTTCAAATTGCTGCAGAAATGCAAAGCACGCAGGACCTGATTTCAAATGACAAAATGGTTTAGGGAAATGAAACAACCTTTAGCAAAGATAGCTCAGATGCAGCCATTTCAGAGTCCCTCTAAGAGAACGAAATCACAACGCAGCTTTCGGTTGTTCCCGGGTTTTTGCCCTGCTGTCTGACTTCTTTTGTCTTCAGTTCTTAACTTCTGACAGAGTTTCTCATCTTGCTTCTCCTCTCAAATGATAACTTAGTTCTCTTCTGTTACACTGCACATCTCTAAAGCTTTTCTTCTCCACTGTTTTGAAAGGTAACATGCAGCACAGCTGGGTTCGCCAATCCCCATGGACAAAGTAAAGCAAAGCACTCTATGAGCTATATGTTAGCTGGCTGTTAAGCCTGACTTAAATTTCCATATAGCTCTGTATTAGACTCATTCTCCATAAGTGGACAGGGGTGTAGGGACCTGTGTTGTTTAAGTCTTAGTATATAAGTATTCTTGGGACTGAACACAGCAGAGCCTACATGCAGCAAGCACCGGTTGTTCACAGAGGCACTAGGTAGCCTTTCCAAATGGTTGTCTTCATTTTATGCCACATGCAAAACCAGAAAACTTGGGTTGGGTCCATTTCTAGGGGGCAAAATCTGACACAAAATGTGCAACACCACATCTGCTGCTTTTACCCCAGAGGTGCAGTTCAGGGCAGAACATAAAAGGAGAGGGTTTGAGGAATGTTTTTTGTTTGGTGTTAGCTTTGTTAAATGGTGGTGCTTCTGCAGGCTGGATTCTCTGTTCGACTGGCAGGCATGGCTCAGTGCTTCGTTCTAACTGAGTAAAGGTTTATCTTACTCATGCAGTAAATGAACAAAGTAAGGGACAGTCCCTTGAAAGAAAGGACAAGAGGTCACCCTTAGTGTCAGAAAAATAGAAAACAGCTGCTGTAGGTTAAAGCCTGAGAAATTCTGCAGGCTGAAGACAGGAAATTGTAACACTAAAGTGCTTATCCTTATCTGGGCATTGCTAATTGTTTTAGTTATGCAATCCCAGAAAATTATGCAGTATAATGTGGTGAATGCACCTGTTTTACATGCAGCTTCTGCCTGCGTGGCTTTGCTTCAGAGGTGTATCTTCAATAATTGTAACTTCCTCAATCCTGCATTTTCTCTTCTCCACTGAGTATTTTATGTAATTCCTGCACATTTATCGCTTGGTGTCTGCAGAAACTGGGATTCATTCAGCACAGGAGACAACACGTAAAGCAGAGAGCTGATCATGGATCCTCCACTGTCTGCCTGTGCAGGTTAGAGGAAACCCCCAGGAATGCAGTATAGGAGTGGTAAGAGCTGAGGGGTCCTGCCCTGCTGTGCAGGCAGAGCCAGTGTAGACAGCCCTCACCTTTCTCACAGGACTTCAAACCCCACACTCTGTTTCCTGGGAATATGTTTATTGCCTTCTATAGAGGGAAAAGCTGACGGGCACTTGGGAATTTCCACTGGGAAGCAGGTATCAGTGACCTGCAATAATTTCCCCACCTTGGTTACTGTCAGCAGTGAGCAATGACAGAATCAGAACAATGACCTCTATAAACTGCCTTCAGAAATTATGACTGTTAATCTGATGCATTGCTAGGTCTTGGGGACCTGTGTTTTTAAGCTTGTCTTGGTAGTTACTGGAGATAGATCATTTATGAAGAAATTAAAATGGAAACTTTAATTTGATTTCAAGTGCTGAAGCTTTTCAGTGGAAAACCAAAAGGCACAAATCTTGTGATTAAATCCCAAATGTTGTTAGAAGTAGCGTACTCCAAAACTTTTCCTTAAATTCCACCCCCACACTAGAAGTGCCAAGAAAAAATTGCATCAGATTCCCATAGATCTGCAGTCCTTGCTCATTCATCACCAGCTCATCTGACTTGCACCCTGTAGCTAAATTTAATACCAGTCCCTAATATTCTATCATGGAACTGTACTCTTGTTTCCTTGTTGTTGATAGAAATTTTTTTTATTCTAACCGGAGAAAAGCTGAAAGGGTTCCTTGCTCAGGAGGTTTCTCTTGGTGCTGCAAGTTGGATCATTATATGCTGTGTTGCTGAAGTGGTTTTTTGATGGCAAGAGTTTGAATGGTTTATTTAGTGCAAAGAACTACCTCAAGTAGCTGTTGTGGTGCTTTCTATAATTACTTAGTGTTCTTACTGTCTTCTGTCTAACTACGTTTGTTAGGTATTTGGTAATTAATGTGAATTGTGGAGTGCCAGAGCAGAGTGGAATGGGATCCTTAAGTAGGATCTGAGTATGCTGTTTTTATGACCTGTGTTTATCTTGTGTGGGAGAATGCTGGTTCAAAAGACTTCCATAGGTCCTTTACCTTTCAGAACTTCTGATATGTTTTTCTTTAGCATGTAGAATTTGCAGAATGATCTTGAGAGGATAATTTGGCAGCCAGCTATACTCTGCTAAGAACTTCTTGCAAGATTCCTTCTCTTCAACAGACTCTCTTAATTTGCAAGTGTCCCAGTTCTGCCATGGGAGCAATTCCTACCTTGAACACAGCCAATCTTCAGGCTGCCAGAACGAAACCTGTGGGGGATCACATGGAGGAAATCTTCTGCAGTGTCAGAAGAGATCAGAAGTGGCAGATATGGCAGTCAGGATCTTTTTAAGGTTAACTCAAACCAGGCTCAAATTCCACACATTGAATATGTTAAGCATTTGAAACTGAGCATGAGCAAAGCACATCGTACTTCCTGAGTCTTTTCTATGACACTGGGGATAGGAAAAAGTGAGATGGCCATTTTGGCCAAAATTGGATCAGGATTTTCAGATTTTAATCTAGATTTGCACTGTACCAGACAATTTGGAAGTGAATTTATGGTGTGCCCTGCTGCCCACTTAGCAGCGGAGGCAAGAAGCTAGATGTAATGCATACTTAGTTGTTGTTAAACTACAATTCCTTACTTTTCTCCATGAATAATCTCTTTCAGAATTTCTGAAGCCCTCTTTTCCTGCACTCTCTGATTCCCATGGTTTTCACCTGAAGTCCTAAATGTAAAAAGGCCTCTGTAGCAGAAGTGATATGAATAAACAAACTTGAGCATCAGGACCAGACTTTTTGCAGAATGAGACACGAAAGCCTTCATCATCTCTCAGAGGAGACAGGGACTACTCGCATTCCATGCTGTTTAGCATTACTCAAATCATATAATTTACGGCTGCATTTACTCTGTGCCATTCTCCAGAAAATCCATATGACTTTTTCAAGGTGAGGAGGTGCTGCTTCGGTCACCCAGGTTCTCTGGATTCCTCCTCTTGCCTCTTCTCTCAAGCCCTGTTCCACTCTCAGAGACCCTCTTGCTGAGCTTTACCCAGCATCCACATTGCCCTGCCAGCTTGCAGGTTCCAACCACTTATTGCAGTCCATTCCTTTCCCTCCATGACACAGGATTCCCTTTTTCCTCAGCCACACACTTACTCCTCTCCATTGGTACTCATAGTCAACCCTATTTCTCCCCAGCCCTGGGTGTTGCATTCAAAATAGAGTATGTTCCTGGGTGGCTTGTATTTTGGGAAATGGTTGATTCTCCCAGCTGTGATTCCTCTCTGTGATCCCATTCCTGTGAAATGCTCCTGAAATTTTTTAGCACAAGATTCAATCTAAAAATAAGGAATGTTTTCTAACAAAACAAAGCTGAAACATAACCAGGTTGCTTTAAAATACTTGAAAAGAGTAATTTACCAGGACATCTAGTCTAGGTCATGCTTGCCTAGAAAGATGATGCCTAGAACAGATGATGCTTGAGGTCTCTTCCAACCTGGTATTCTATGATTCTTAGCTCTTACATTCAGCTCTTCAGTGAAATATAAGAGCTTGCCTACATGAGAGCCAAAAGTAGATTTAAAAATGCCACTAAACTTCCTAGCTAGAAGGCAGTCTGGGAGACAACTTTTTTCCAAACTGGGAAGCCTAAGAATTTTCTTTTCAAATCTAAAAGGAAAAAAGTTCCTGCCAGGCTTTCACACCGAAGCAGAATGACCTGATTTTCAGCTCCATCTAAGCTAGTGGGTATTCCGGGAATTTCATAACTTTGAAAACTCATTGACTGGTACTGAAATGCCTATATATGGGTTTGAATACCTGTTTAAAGGCACTCTGGTTAGAACAGATTGGCTTTAAGCAATAGAACCAGATGACTGGTTTCCTAGTTCCTCCTTGCGCCTTGGCTCAGGAAAGGAAAACACTTCCTCTTCCTTCTGAGGGCCCCAGATTTCCTGTGCCATCTATTTATACAACTGTTGTAATGAACCCCAAGTTAACCACTTCCTTGCCTAGCCTGGCTTTACATCTTTTCAGTCTCCTTTCACTTTATGTCTTTATACTCCAACTGCAACTTCTCTTAAAGGTATGGTCAGAGCTGCTTCCCAGCAAACCCATATTTGAAGTATCTTGGTCAAGGTTTTCTCTTGGCCAGTGGGCATTGCCTGGAGATAATGAAGTAGAGGAGACTTAGGTTGTGTCCTGTTGGCCTTTTTACAGCAGATGTAAAGGAAAATTGTATCATCTCAGCCATACAAAAACCTGTTGAAAAGTTTAGATGGGTGAATTTGAAAGGGCATTGCAAGACTTGACAAAAGACTAGTGATTAAAGGCTTTAGTTGTACTTTTCATCATGAAGGCAGGATCGAGTTGTAGAAAATTGTGTTCAACCCTTGTACAGTGAGTGTACAGAAGATGGAAGGGAAATTGGTAACTCGAAGGGCCTGCAGAATTCAGGGCAGTTTCTGGAGGCCAGGAGACACCAGGACATCCTCTGGGAAAGGAGGTCTCCAGCCAGAAGGGCTGAAGTCAGAAGATCTGAGAGTCCACGGTTTGTAATGTAGTTGAAATGGCTGGGCTCGTCATGACAAGTGTGGTCATGTTCAGCTTTACCAGTCTCCTCCAAGGATACAGCAGGATCTGGACAAAGAGGCAGCATGCGGATTTGCCAAGGGCTTCCTTAGGGACAGCAGTGAGGCCTTATGAGGTCTCTGATCCCAGTGTTTGTTCTGTTTTCAGGCTGAAGCAGGATCAGCCAGCTGGGAGAAATGCCTCGGTAGGATAGTCAGCACTGAGATGCTTCTAGAGACATGGACACACACTCCCCCTGTGTAGCCTGACTGTGCTGTCTCTGCCTGGCAAGGTTCCTCAGGATCTAATGTAAACCTCCTCTACTGCAAAGTAAGCCAGCCACATCTGCTGTCCTTGAGGGACTTCCCACACTGCTGGTTGCCATCATCTTCATAATAGAATGTAAAACTTGTAAGACTGTGCTAGTTTTACAAGTCTCCACATCAAACCAGTCCCTGGCTTCGGAGCCTTCCTCCTAAATCACAGTTTCCAGCTCTTCAGCCATGCCCATATTTTTTCACTAGGACTCTATATGGATTTCTACATGTTCCATAAAAAGTGCTCTAGGCTGGACACAACACTCCATCTAATGCCTTATGGCACCAAGTACAGCAGAAGAGTTTCTTCCTGCATCTCATATGACACTCCTACTAATAGATCTTAGAAAGGCACGCTTTTTCTAGTGCAGTTTCCCACTATAAAATTCCTACACAGCCTCTGATTCATTATTATCTAGATTCCTTTGTGCAACTCTGCTGTTCTACAGGCTGTTCCCTATATTGCGTATGTTCACTAGGTGTTTCCTTCCTGTATGTCATGGCTGTGAGCAGTGCAAAACTGAGGTACCAGCAGTGGTGCCATGGAAGGAGTGCCTGTGTCCTGGGAGCAGTGTGAGCACAGGTCTGGGGGATATGTGTGTTGCCATGGAGATGACACTTGCCATCCACGTTTCTAATGACTTGGAACAATTCACTTGGCAATTAAAATGAGATCTATCCTGTGATAACCCCGAGGAAATACTTACTAAATGGCAGCGGGAAGGGGGTGGGAAGTGGATTTCATTGTTGCGCTCTGCTCGGGTGGCTCCAGCTTGCTCTGCTTGGTTTTGTTTGCAGTGCTGTGTTCCACGTCTGCACCTTCAAAAGCCTGAGCAAGTTGGCACGAAGTTTAGGCTCCATTTTGCCTCACTTCTGTCATGCAGTGTGGTTGTCTTGAGGACATCTATTCAGAGAGCACCATCAGTCCAGTTTTCACTAATGCACCCTGCAACGCAATGTGGAACGACTCAGTGCCAGTATGCAACTATCCATCACTGCTTTTCCTTCCCAACCTATAAATCTTTGCCACAAGTTCAAGTGTGAAGAAAGCATATGTCCCAGCTACATGCTGCTTTCCTTACTTGCTGGCAGTGCAGATTGTTTGACCAGCCTTCAGGTAGGTCACCTAAACATGAGCGCTAGCTGCAGCATTACTGAATCTGGTTTTCTGTGTTAAATGATGCTACGCAGCCATCATTTAATGAGCACGAGCAGTGCTAGGCTGGGAACACATGGCCTGGGGGATAGTTCTATTGTGCTGTGGCTGGTAGCAAAGTTATGGGCTGTTGGATCTTGGGAGGCTCACACAGCATTCATCACTAGTGGTATCTGAGCACCTTGCAGTCATGTCAAACAACATGACTAACATCTGCAGGCTTTGTTCTCATCCTTTCCCCAGGGGGAGAAGCAAGTGCTGTGGCAAGGTCTTGCCTTTGCTGTTCTCTGTCCCAGTTCCAACAACATAGTGTTTGCTGTGCCTCTGTGCAGAGGGAGGCAGAGCAAAGCAGTGTGCCTTGCTCTGTTGGGTGAGTGAGGAAATCTTGGGGGTGCCTTGAACCAACAGGAGCTCATTTCATAGTGCAGGCCAACGGGCAGAGAGGGTTATTGGGCACTGCTTTGTGCTGGAGGGGCACGGCCCTTCCCACACGCTTCCTCTTGAGGCCCTTGCAAATAACAGCAATAATAGTACAAAAGAAAGTGAGTGAGAATAATGCAGCAATCTTTACTTTCAGGCTCTGGTGATGGCAAAGTTAATGTATAGCAAGGTGGTGCTTGCTGTGGCTTTTGTGGTGCAGGGCAGGGCCTTCGAGCTTCCCCAGTGTGAGTGGGTGCTGAGCAGGTTTGAGGGTCCCCATACTTCCCTCTGAGCCTGACCACAGGTGGTTCCCTGTTTCCTTATTGCAGCTCCTACTGTTTCTGTGCAGCTGCCTGGGATACATGTCAGCTCTCTGTTGAAGTTTGTCTCCAAATATATGAAAATACCATCTTTTATTTTTACTGCGTGCTGTGGGGAGTTGGTCCTTTCTATCCTGACTGGACTCAGGGAAGGTGGGTTGCTGGAGGAATGTAGACTCCCTCTCTTTGGGAATGAATGATCTTGGTGAATGAAAGACCAGCTCCTCCTCATGGCCACAAATACCAGTGGAGAGAGTAGATGGTGGCATTCAAGGAAGATGGCTGGAGATGGTGGGAAAGTACCAGGGCAGAAAGGATGCATAACAGTGGGGCTGCTCTGTGCGTGTATCCAGCTACCGAGCACGAGCTGGGCGTATGGCCACTGGGGGAATCTAAGCAGGACCACAGGCTTTGGTCACCTCTTGAAACGTGGTGCAATGAGTTAGAGGAAGGAGGCCTGTTACAAAATGCTCCCTCTGGTTACCACAGAGACCAGCCCCGTTTTAGAAACTGAACTGTCCTTGGCAGCAAAAAGTGCTAATTCAGCCTTTCCTCCCACTTACATCAAGGCTCCATCTGACCTTGAAAGAGCTGTGCAGGACAATCCATCTTCTTGCAGGTGCTCTGGGAGAGCAGGAGCTGAGAGGAAAAACAAGGCTGAGAAGACAGTACTTGGGCACTGAGGGTGGGAGCGATGTTTGCAGGGGTGGGATGGAGGAGCTTCAGGGACAGTCATCCATCAGGGAGATATGGGAGAGCAGGAAGATAATGTGGTCTTTGGAAAGTGAAGTAGGAGTGTGAAGACAACTTTGGAAAGAGGAGGAGCCAGGGTAGACTGCAGTAATTCAAGAGGTGGGAGAGCACTGATGGCAAAGTTTTTCTCCTACAAATATGCAGATGGCAAACCCTGACCATCCTGTTTACCCTTGATGAGTTTCAGGTCAGAGCGTGTGCTCTGATGGGGCTGATGCCTTTTTCCAGGTGCCCTTTGGGATAGCTTAGGGCAAAGCAGTCCATCAAAAGCATTGTCTCCCATGTCAGTCCATCTATGGGTGCTGTAGGTGGTGGGCAGAAGGCAGCCCAGGCAGGTTAAATCCAGAGGATGAAGTGTGGGTAACACGGCCATGAGCTGGGCACGAAGGCTGTGCTGCCATCCTGCAGCCAGTGCTGCTAACAGAGCACTCTGGGCTGCCAGGGGGGACTGCTGGTCACAGCTACAAAATAAGCGCAAAAATGGGGATTTTGGAGCAGAGGAAGATACTGCAGGAAATATGAGCAGAGAAACACAGAACTGAGCTCTTCCAGGTCTATCCCAGCACAGCACCATGATTGCAGGATCCTTTCATATGATGGATTAGAGCTGAATGCATTTTCCTTGATGGTTTTCCCTGATTCCCCACCTTCAGAGTAGGCATCAAGAAGCAGAAGAGCTTTTGAGAACCAAGACACTATTTGCAGTATCTGGTGTAAACCATCAGTCACTCTGATCTTGCTCAGGTTGTGCTGCTCTAGCCAAGCAGGACCTGGCCTATGCTGTTATGGTAATATGAAGTTTTAAGCAGCAATTTGTTTCACCACCTCTGGCTTCACAAAACAGGTGTTTGCCCAAGCATTGCCTTCATGCTGAATGCGACATTTTCCAGGGTACAAGAATAACAGATGTTGATGAATGCAGGAACGTTCAGGAGACAGAAAAGGAGCCTGTATAGGCAGAGCTCTCAGAAACATCACACACGTTTGTTGCAAAAATGTGCCTTTCAAGACATGTAAGTGTAGTTAAAAACGATGCCAGGCCTGAGGGCACTGAGGGTTTCAAATGCAGTTCAGTATTGACAGGACTGCCCTAATTTCTGTCTCAAGATTTTGTTCTTTAGGAAGAATTAAAAGGAAATGTTGTTGCTAGGACTCACTGAAGATACTTTTCTGTGTTGTGCTCACCATGAGTAATGCTCTTGGTTTTGCTACCTTTGCCTTTTAAACACAAACTGTTAACAGACATAGAATCATAGAATAGCTAGGATTGGAAAGGACCTCAAGATCATCTAGTTCCAACCCCCCTGCCACAGGCAGGGACACCTCACACTAAACCATGTCACCCAAGGCTTCATCCAACCTGGTCTTGAACACTGCCAGGGATGGAGCATTCACTACCTCCCTGGGCAACCCATTCCAGTACCTCACCACCCTAACAGGAAAGAATTTCTTCCTTATATCCAGTCTAAACCTCCCCTGTTTAAGTTTCAACCCGTTACCCCTTGTCCTGTCACTACAGTCCCTAATGAAGAGTCCCTCACCAGCAACCTTATAACCCCCATTCGGATACTGGAAGGCTGCTATGAGGTCTCCACACCTTCTCTTCTCCAGACTGAATAGCCCCAACTTTCTCAGCCTGTCTTCATACAGGAGGTGCTCCAGTCCCCTGATCATCCTCGTGGTCCTCCTCTGGACTTGTTCTAACAGTTCCATGTCCTTTTTATGTTGAGGACACCAGAACTGCACACAAGACTCCAAGTGAGGTCTCAGAAGAGCAGAGTAGAGGTGCAGGATCACCTCCTTCGACCTGCTGGTCACGCTCCTCTTGATGCAGCCCAGGATACGGTTGGCTTTCTGGGCTGTGAGTGCACACTGCTGGCTCATGCTCATTTTCTCATTGACTAACACCCCCAAGTCCTTCTCCGCAGGACTACCATGAATTTCCTTTTTGCCCAACCTGTAGCTGTGCCTGGGATTGCTCCGACCCACGTGTAGGACCTTGCACTTGGCATGGTTAAATTTCATGAGGTTGGCATCAGCCCACCTCACAAGTGTGTCAAGGTCCCTCTGGATGGCATTCCTTCCCTCTAGCGAATCAACAGAACCACACAGCTTGGTGTCATCGGCAAACTTGCCGAGGGCACACTCAATTCCATTGTCCATGTCAGCAACAAAGATACTAAACAAGACCGGTCCCAACACCAATCCCTGAGGGACACCACTTGTTACTGATCTCCAGCCAGACATTGAACCGTTGACCACAAGTCTTTGAGTGCGACCATCCAGCCAGTTCTTTATCCACTGAGTG
This sequence comes from Melopsittacus undulatus, assembly GCF_012275295.1. Taxonomy (NCBI): domain Eukaryota; kingdom Metazoa; phylum Chordata; class Aves; order Psittaciformes; family Psittaculidae; genus Melopsittacus; species Melopsittacus undulatus. The sequence goes on along the minus strand of NC_047532.1, from coordinate 56,959,448 downwards.
GTCCACCTATCAAATTGATGACACTCCAATTTAGAGACAAGGATGTTGTGTGGAACAGTGTCGAATGCTTTGCACAAGTCCAGGTAGATGACGTCAACTGCTCCACCCCTGTCCATCACTTTTGCAGCCACGTCATAGAAGGCCACCAAATTGGTCAGGCAGGATTTCCCCTTAGGGCAGCTATGCTGGCTGTCACCAAGCACCTTTCTCTTTTTCATGTGCCCTAGCATGCCTTCCAAGAGAATCTGCTCCCAGATTTTGCCAGGCACAGAGGTGAGACTGACTGGTCTGTAATTCCCTGGGTCATCCATTTTCCCCTTCTTGAAAATGTGGGTTATATTTCCCTTTTTCCAGTCATCAGGAACTTCACCTGGCTGCCATGATTTTTCAAATATGATGGCCAGTGGCTTTGCAACTTCATTCATAAGAGACTGGACAAACACAAATAGTGTATAAATAAGCTTGTTCAAACTTGTGTTAAAACTTTGTGTATGTTAATTTTTACAGCCAAGAATTGCAATCCAAAAAGAAATTAAAATACCCTGCCTGTTAGGCAGACTGTCTAAAGTGTGGCTGTATAACAAGTTACTTCAAATTGGAGGCAAAGCTTTCATTAGTTAGTTGCTTACAGTGTTTCCTGTGCAAAATCTAGCTTTATGCATATAAAAGAGTGCAAGTCAAGCCTGCCATTAGCGTCATCAGGTCTTCCTTTTGATTGCCCACCGCTGCTGTATCCTGGGTTGTGAGCAACTCCCCATGTTAATCTTTTAAGTCAAGAACAGTTCTGTGGGCTGGTAAGCATCTACTCTGCACTGTTCTGCCTTGGGTCCTTTATGTTTTGCTGCATGTGTAGACAGGGCTTTCTTAGGCTGGTTTCTCTGGGAAAACCTTGCATCCACAAAAACAGCACCCCAGTGGGAAGAGCATGCCCTGGGAAGAGCTTTGGTTACATGTTGCTGTGGATTTGGATGGTACTTAGGTGCAGTTCTGGAGGTAATGAAGAGCTCTTTCTTTTGGTCAGTAGGTCTGTGCTGAGCCATTACAAATCATTTATCAGTCTGTGGTAGGGCCCTTTGTTGAAGCAATGGGCAAGGGTTGTGTGGACGGCAGCTCTTCTTGCCTGGTGAATCCAGCAGATTCACCATTTGCACCAATACATAGATATAACTGCTCTAAAGCTTTACCTCTGAAGACCTCTATAAACATCATATCCCTGTGTTTGCCCTCTGCAAGTATCCATTTCCTGAGATCAGTGGCCAGGGCTGTGCCAGAAGTGGGTTTAGTCACAGTTAAAACTCAGCTGGTGAGCTCAGTGTCATGCGTGGTGCATTCACCATCCTGGCTGTGTCTGGAGCCTCAGCTTTCTCAGTGACAGTACCTTGCTAGCTTGTCTCACTTGAGCCTAGTTCTGGGCCTTTGAATCCTGGAAGGGATGCTCATACCCAGCTTTAGACATGTTTATCTTGCAATTTCACAGCAGAATTCTTCCTGGATAGTACAAAATGTAATACAGTCCAGTAATGCTCTCATTAGAAGAGGGAATGCAAAAAAAGACTTTATTTTTAAAGTCTTCCTTTGCTTTGAAGCCAAGCACACTGACTCAAATGAGAGAGCTCTTCCATTTGGCTTCAGTGAATCTTTGAGGTTGCCATTTTCGCTGACTCTGGCTGGGACATGTGTGTGTTTATATCTGTTTCTGTTTGTACTGCAGGAGTCCTTCTGCACAGAGCCTGTGGTCAGATGGGCACTGAGAGCTGGGCTGGCTGACTACAGCAGTAATGGGGTTTTCTTTATGACTTTGTTTTTCCTTCTGTGAGGAGTGTTGTTTCTGCAGTAGGAAGTCCCATACCATGACAGCTTCTGTGTTCTGTTTCAGGCATCAGAGGGTGTTCCTGTGAAGTATTTTGAGAACTTGGTGGAATTGATAGAGTTTTACAAGAAGGAGAACATGGGTCTGGTATGGCACCTCAAATATCCAGTGCTAAGGGAAGCAGAGGAAGCTGCAGATGAACCAGAGGAGGATGCTGGTAAGAAACCCATGATGTGACTTGGTGATACTTGCCACTGACCCTTGACACATCCTCTGGACTGGATATACACAGTGCAGGCAGGGGGGTTACAGCATGTCATGGAGTAAAATGGAGCAGGGTGTAGAGAGGCCTGAGCTGGCAAGACCTTGAGGCAGTGAGACCTCATGGCTCTGGAATGGTATTGCATCTGAAGCATCTCTTTAGCCCACCTGAGGGAATACATTCAGACTCTTTGCATTATATTGTGTCACATACAGGGCTGAGTAATCTGTGGTCCTTCATTTGGACTCAAGATGGTTTATATCCAGCCATCTCGCATATCTCTATACCCTTCTCCCTTCACTGCATCAGTAGGGCCACTGTCTCAGCAGCAGAGGTGCTCTCCTAGAGACTAGGAGCATATCTCTCTGCAGCTGCTGCAGGTCTTGATTCATCTGGAACTCAGGCTCCCTTATCTGCTCTGATCCAGAAGACATTTTTAACAGCCATAACCAGAGGGTGCAGATGTTCAGTGGCAGAGAGCCTAACTTTATGTATAAAGGAAGATGTATGATGATGAGGTGTGGTTGGCATCATCCCAAATATTTTATACGAAATGTCGCTGTGGGTTCCTGACACTTGCTGGTCTTGGATCGTTCCTCAGATTTTTCCTGGATCATCTCTTAGATCTGTCATTGTTCTCCTTAATCCCAGGGGAAGGTCATACCCACAGAGCCATCCTTCCTGTCCTTTCTGACGTCTGTCCGGAAATGACTAGCATTACAATAAAACTTGTCTGAGGGACACAGTCCCTGTGACTATGACCCATAGTCCCTCATAGTCTGCCTGTGACAGGCAGATAGGCGTGTGCACTAAAGCAGATTGATGTGCCTGGGTACATTAATGCAATCCAATGGGTGTCTAATAGTAGCTGGAAGATTCTGGTGTGCAATTCTCATGAAGAAACAGAACAAGATTTTGCAAAGTTGCTCAGGAAAGATGTTCCTGGTTTCTGGCCAGCTGCAGAGTCTCCAGCTTTCATGGTGGAGGAGGGAACTACAGCAAAAATAATACACAGAGAGGCGAGCAGAAGGGAATTATGTTCTAGCCAAGACTGAAAGCCTTTAGATGAAGCAATACTAGCACTGAGGCTGGGCTGTTCATGTCCAGGATTTAATTTTGTTAAGGCACCTGTTGCCATCATGCTGGAGACATGTAAGGCCTATAGATGTCTGGCCACCTTACACATAGAATTGCAGAGGTGGAAGATGAGCACCCTGCAGATGCACAACCCAGCTGTGCCATTGCTCAGTGCTGCAGTGGCTCTGTGAATAACAGCTTCTGCCCAGGAGCAATGAATCAGTTTTAAATGTCTCTTCGTAATGAAAATGTCACCATTAGGAAATAACCAAACAAAACCTCACAACTCAACCAGCTACATACAACATGTGTAACAAAGTGTTGGAGCAATTGCTATGAAAAGAAAGACAACCGTGAACCATGGCTAGGATAAATGAAGATGAACCTACTCTTCTCCCAGGAGAGGAGAGTATGCTGAGCAACAGCATTACAGAGCAGGAAAACCATTTATGCTTCCAACTTGATGCCCTAAAGACAAGGCAGGATGCTCAGCCCCTCTGTGTTGGATTATGGGTTCTATATTCTTCATCTGTGTTTCCTTACTTTAGCTGTTCATTTCTTTCTATTATCAGCTTCTGGTGCTCTTTCAATCATGTCCCTCCACCTGATTCTGCCCCAGTGGCAGATCTGGTAATGATATGTATGAGGTACATCTATGCTGTCTAAGCATTATATTCAAAGTAACTAATTAACCTTCATAGTGGCTGTGCAGATGGGAGAGTCAAACTGACTCGGATGAGGTTACACTGCCAGGCAGAGGCACACACTGCTTGTACATGAAGCTTGGCAGCTCAGCCCACTGATCTCACACCACTGATGTCCCCAAGAGCAGAGCTTGGCCAGTATCAAGCCCTGAGCTTTCCAGCTCTGAAATCAGAGGCAGTTCAGAATGGATGGTTCCTGCAGTGACTGCCACTGTGGTATAGACTCTGCCCTGCCTATGGGTGAGGGGGTCAAATTGCCATGCTGGCGGTGACTGTACCTTTCCCTTCCTCCTTGCCAGACCTGGTACCCACGCCTCCTATCCTGCCTCTGCGCAACATCCTCATGACATTGCCAAGCAGCGAGACAAAGGAGGTATCTGCTCTCCCTGAGAACTCCAAGATGGTAGATGTTAACAAACTGTCCCTTTCCGAGACACTACTCCAGCGGCTGCAGCACCAGGACACAAGCAGGTGAGGATGGATGGCAAGTCACAGCGCTGCAGAATCAGCCTTCAGCCCAGCTCTGTTCTTTCTGGGCCTCTCTGTTTAGACCTATTTGATTTCATGAAACTACTTATTCATACTAACAAATGAAGAACAGAATAAGATCTACAGTGCATTGGCTACTCTTTACAGTCCAGCTGTCATCTAGAAAAAATACTTTTTGGAAGTATTAAAATCACCAATAGACTTTCTCTGCTGGGATATAGGTTTCTAATATAAAAGCTGTTAATATCTGAGTGAACTTGTATCAGCTATGTACCTAAAACTACAGATTGTATCAGAAAGCACCAGCCAGTGGTCAAAAAGAATAAACTTGTGTGAGGATTTCCAGGTACTCACTGATTTACTGCAGCTACAGGTCTGACTCACATTGTCCCACCTGCTGTCAAATCTGGACATGCACTGAAGTTGCAGAGGAAGCCACATGACATTTAATGACTAGATTTAAAAGTAAAATGAAAACAGAATCAGAAGGCATGGCTGTTGGCAGGGCAGTGAGGGGTTGTGAGCAAACAGGGGTCATGGATGGCAGCACAGGTCCTGTTGTGGTGGCTTGGTAGCACACTGGGAGGAATCTAGTTTTGTTCAGCTGCCTGCACCATTTCATCTGCATCATCAAAGCCAGCTGGGACCTCCTGCATTTATCGAGGCACAAGACAGCACAGTCTACCTGGTTCATCCTTCCCTGTGGTGCTGGAGTCCAGGCACCACAGAGACAGGGAAGAGAGCATCCCGTTCAGCTCTGTGGTCTCAAGCCCCTTAGGACAGTTTTGAATTATCTGGAGTAAAACCTTCAAAGTGGGACTTGGTGAGGTGAAAGGGAGCCTTCTTGTCCCTGGAATCTCTGAGCTGTTATTAGCGACCTCACAGCAGCCTGGCTTCACCTGCCAAGGCTAATGATCCCACAGCAGTTTTGACAGAGCTGGGTTTCAGAAGACTTCTCCTGACATAGTAGCTCAGCAGTCATGGGGAGAGGATTTGGTATGGAAGAGGAGGAAGAAAAGATGTCACCAGTGTAACAGGGAATCTGTGTTTCAGTTCTGAGAACTGTGTATTTACACTGAAATCCAAGGGAAATTGCTTCCCATCTGTCTATGCAACCAGTGGAAGTTTCAGAAAAATAATAGAGCTGTGTATATTAATAAAAATAATAAAGCTGTCTGATACTTGGGAACAGGGGGAAGAGCTGGCTTTTGACCTGCCTGTTTCTCTCACAGTGTCCCTGATGAGCATCTTAGGCTCATCCAAGATTACCTGCGAGTTCACATCATCAGTGACTCTGAGATGGTGCAGACTGGCTCAAGCAACCTTCCTCAGCTGAAGAAACTGCTTGCACTTCTTTGCAAAGGACTCTTCAGGTAACTGGGGGCCGTTTTTCAGAGTATAGTGTTGTGACACTGTAGTCTAACACAGGTTCCACGTGCATGCATTCAGAACCTGTATTTCTGGCACAGGAAATCGGCTTACCCTCAAAAACATTATATTTAGATCTCATGACCCGTGATTCTGGTCCAAAGCTGTGAAATCTATATAAAAGAGACAGCTCTGACAGCGAAGTTCCCCTGTAGGCGGTTTCAGTCAGTGGAGTATTGTTTTTTTAGGGTTTGTTTAGAAAGAAACAAAATGAAAAATGCTCTAATGATTAACTGCATAATTTGGTAATACAGAAGTGACACCCACAGAATCGTCAGGCAGGAATCATTTATGGAAACAAGCACACACTGGTGTATAGCTATGTTTTAAACACTGATTTTTCCTTCCCACTAATGCACTGTGAACCTGGAGTGGTTCCAGTGATGTCAATGAGGTCCAGCTCAAATGAAAAGAGAAACAAGCCTCAACTCTACTAATTTTACCTTTGCCATTTATAGACCTTCCAGGTCCCAAATAGGTAAACTCCAATAGGGAACTAGAACCTTGCAGAGCTCCCTCTTTCTCTGGTGAAAGGATGTGATTCCACCCTCACTCCCCCACCTTGCTGCTTGTAAGCAAAAGAGGAAGTTATTGCATACGTCTGCAGAGATCTTAGAGTACTCTATGGCAGAGGGCACATAGTTCCACACTTGTATCTGTGGCTTGCAAAATCCTTCTCTCCGGTGTATTTAGAAGTGAGGCTGGTAGTGCTAGTGGCCCGATCTTGTTTTCCAAGTAGCCTAAAATGAGGGATGTATATTACTGATTTGCTTGGCTTTTAACCCGTGGAAGAAAGGCAGGGAGTGAGAGGCTCAGTTGCTTGGTACCATGATTGCTCCTCTGAAGTGATCACTGTGCATGTTTTACCAGGCAAAAGGGGAAATATATGCAGTTCTGTTCCTTCTTTGAGAGCCCAGCTGCCCACAGGCAAGCCTCTGGCTTGTGCAAAATGCTGCCCTTCCTCTGCGCCCTGCTTGAAGGTTTTGCTTCTCTACACCCACAGAGAGGGAGACCCAGGTGGCTTGCTAAGAATAAACCTGAACAATGGAAACTAAAATCTAATGAAATCACAAGTGAGAGTTTTGTGTTAAGAAAATACCTCCACTACCGCTGTTATGATGAAGGTTGGCTTTTTCCATTTCCCACTTACTCCTCTTCACCTTATCTGGGTTTTACATTCCTGCTCCTCACAAATGCACATGGGATGGCAAGACAGAAGATACAACAAGGTCAGAATCCATTCAAGTATCATAGAATCACAGATTGGTTTGGGTTGGAAGGGACCTTAAAGTTCATCCAGTTCCAACCCCTGCCACGGGCAGGGACACCTTCCACTAGACCAGGTTGCTCCAAGCCCCTGTGTCCAACCTGGCCTTGAACACTGCCAGGGATGGGGCAGCCACAGCTTCTCTGAGCACCCTGTGCCAGTGCCTCAGCACCCTCACCGGGAAGAACTTCTTCCCAATGTCTAATGTAAATCTCCCCTCTTGTCAGGTTAAAGCCATTCCCCCTTGTCCTGTCCCTATGTGCCCTTGTATAAAGTCCCTCTCCAGCTTCCTTATCGGTCCCTTTAGATAATAGAATGTTAACAGGTCTTCCCATCCCTTCAGCAGAATTTTCTCCCCACACCTGCAGTATTTCAGCAAGATGAAGCTGCCTTCTCAGTTTTCTCATGAAGTCCAGAACTGCAGCCTGTTTCCAGTCCCAGATCTCTCTGAGAAACCTCTCCTCCTCTGTTCAGATTGTCCCATGGATGTCTACCATCCAACCAAGCTATTTGCTTAGCCTTAGCTGACTAATAGTCAAGTGCTTGGGTATCTTACTGCTTTCTGCAGTCTTAATCTCCAAGGTTATCTGGGTTTTAGCTTACTTCCCTGATTGGACTTCTGAACTCTCCAATTTAATCAGTGGCATTACCTAAATTTAGTTTTTTATTTACCTCAGCTTTCTTCAGCTTCACAGGGATTCCAGCCAAATGCACAGGTAATTCCTAGGCTGCTGCTCAGTGGCTGTGTCCTCTTTTTCTTAACAATGTTCAATTTCATTATTTTCACAATATTCCAGAACAGGTTAAACAAACAGACAAGAAGAAGAAATTCTAATTGGCACAGCTTGAGCTGATGCTCCTTTGAATTTCCTGGCACTGCCAAGGGCTCAGAACGTGCAGGAGGACACTCGCTGTGGCTGTTTGTGAGCCACACTGATTTGCTGTGAGCCTGAGGTTTTGTGATGCTGTGTTCTAGCTTCTCCCTATCTCCCAGAACCCAACTGTGCCATCTTTCAGAGCTGCTCCCAGACACACTGCCATCACTGTGAAATACGAGCACCCTGATGACTTTTGTCTCACTCACTCCTGCATTTTGATACCAAGCTGTGGGTAAATACTGACTGCCATTGCTAGCAAGGTAGAGGGGATGTATACTGGAGCTGCTGAGTGGTTAGGAGAAGAAAAGAGCTTATAGTGAACCACTGGATTTGGAGAGGAGTTGGGCCAACTGTTAGTGACCAGTCTGTGCCTTTTGCAGTTCACATATTACCCATGGACAGGCGCAGGACCCATTTCTGACTGACAAGCTCAAGCACTGCTAGGCTACAGCAGACTGGGAAGGCAGAGTTTGAGATCAGTTACCCTTACCCTCTTCACCATTGATCACTGATTAATCCAGGAATGACCAGACCCCAGTATGCATTAGAGGCACTGAAAGCTCACTAGGGCTCTCTATGGCCAAAGAAGTCCAGACAACCATGTCACATCTTCTTTTCAGAGCCAGAGGGACAATGGGACAACCACTGTTGGGAGAGGTTGTTCGCTCTGGCAGCTCATATACTAAAACTGAAGTTAAACAGAGACTTGTAAGGCTCATGCATACTTTTGTGGAGCATCCATTGCTAAAATAAATTGGCATAAAAGGGTTTCCATGGTCAGGGAATCCTCTAGGGGCTGGAAAACTGATTCATGAAGAGCTTTGTGCCACTGCAGCACACAGTGGGGATTACCCATGCAGGTAGACTTTGTTCAGAGTTTAATACCAGCTTGAAGTGAAAAACTCTAGTAGAGGCCTAGTCAGCCTGCTACTGTCTGGAGCCATGATTTGGTCATAGATCACTGTTCTGCATGCTTCTGTTTATTCTCCCTCACTGGATAAGTGGTACATGGAGTCTTTTCAAGCACTTGTGATACCAGCATTTGTGCAATTGTATGTGTACACACAGGCCTCTGACACTTCAGTGATGATCACTATATTTATTTCCTTTTATTCTGTCAAGAGCAGAAAACAAATGGAGTTATCAGTGCTATTAAAACCACTTTGTGGTTTTGTTGAGTTTGATTGCCTGCACTTGGTCTTCACCCATCCTCACACATGTGCTACATGTTGCACTGTACAGTAAACAGAGGGCAGTTTTCCTATAAGAAATCATTTCTGAACTGCTTCAAGCAGCTGCTGCTCTCTTTTCAAAAGATGGCCTACACATCCTGCACTCTTGGTCTTGTCCTTCTGTGTGCCCCATAGCATTTCGTGTCTTCATTTCATCTGCATCTTAATTTCAGTCTGAATTTCTTTCAGGCTGACATTTCAAACATGAGTCCTTAATTTAGGCAATTAATCATCCATGGTTCAGCACCTAGACAAATATCTAATCTTTAGACAGTCAGGCATACTTTTGCTTTGAAACACTTTTCCCAGCAAACAGGGCATAAAATCCAGTCCGATCAGGCTTAGGAAAGTGAGGGAAATCATTAATATCCACTGTTGACTAGGCACAATGCAAGCATCCTAGCGCCACTCACCACCACTACCTTCCTTTTGACCTGTGCTCCCTGGCTGCTCTTTCCCTGATAAGTCTTGTCATTATCACAGCATGGCTTCTGTGCCAAATTCGTACAACAGTGTTTTGACAAATGAGCATCCTGTGGAATCTTAATTGGGAAATGCTGAAGGAGTCTCGTAATCTCACAAACAGTTCCCGTTCAGGAGATTAAAGGCTGGCTTTTCCACCCCCTCGCTGAGTCCAGCCCCTCTTTGGCATGTGAGCTGAAAATCTGAAAATGAGTTTCCTCTTCATGCAGTGTCCCCAGCATCCTGCGTCAACATCAGCAGCTGCATGAGACCTTTGCAAAACCGAGCTGCTCCCGCTGCTGCAGCCTTCATAGGTACCAAACCTTGCTGGGCATTGAGATCTCTGAGTGCACTTTGGTCTGTGAGTTGGCATAGTTATAGTGATGCTCCATCCCTGGCAGTGTTCAAGACCAGGTTGGATGAAGCCTTGGGTGATATGGTTTAGTGTGAGGTGTCCCTTCCCATGGCAGGGGGGTTGGAACTAGATGATCTTAAGGTCCTTTCCAACACAAATCATTCTGTCATTCTATGACACTTGCGAGAGCAAGCCTACTGTGAATGCATGCCTGTAGTGACTCTGTCTGAAGAAAGCGCTAATCTACCCAAGGACCTCACTACAGCCTTAAACCTCTGCCATGTCTCTGTTCCCAGTGAAGCCTCTAGGACTCTCCCATCTCTGGAATCCATCCAGAAGGTGTTTGAGCAGCAGCTGCACACTGGTATCCATCAGCGCTCACAAGTAAGCTGGGTGAAAAGCAGGAGAAGGAGGAGAGAGGAGTGCGGGTGGCTATCAGCATGGGGGGAGAGCACAGCAACGACCCGTGGGATTCTGGTGATCAGTTACAACTTCTGTTCTCTCTAGCCTCTTTGTGGCTGCAGTGCAGAGGGCACACAGTGAATTGTATCCCCACCGTTTCACTTATCCCGTAGTCCGCTCTGCCTGCTCCCATCTCTTGCCCCAGAGGCAAGTGCAGTGAACGTCAATCTCCTCACTCTTCCTCAGCCTGTGTGCTGGGACTGCACATCTCATTCCATAAACACTCCAGGATGTTTCAATGCCAAATCCTTCCTTTCCCCAAGCCCCCTTAAGCCCCATGACCTTCCTCTCCCTACCAGCAGCCCAGAAACCTCAAGTCCAGGACTTCTGTATGTCCTGGTCATGCAAAAGTGTCCCCCAGCAGCAAGCTGAGTCCCTTGCGTGCCCAGCTGCCTTTAACTTATGGACAAGGTTTACAAATTCATCCTTCCACCCTCCCATACTTCTGCTTGTTGAGCCAAACTCTGTGCTCCTGCACTGCCTGTTAAGGATTAGAGTAGCAGAGGAACCAGTGCTGCTCCTTGCTCTGTTTGTGAGGTGTTCTGGGGCGAGACTGCTGCACTTTCAGGCCATGCCCTGTGGTTTAGTAATGATGCATATCTCTCTCTTTTTGTTTCTCTGTTGTGGTTATCAGATGCTCGGTGAAGCTAGTCCAGTCAATATTGTATTGAAACTCAATCAGCTGATTTCTTTGCTGTCTTCTATTGAAGAAAAGGTAGAGTTTTAAAGCTATTTATATTACCTTCTTGTCATATTTTGCCTCTAGTTATGCATCTTGTTCATCATCAGAGCAGTTTTCTGCTACAGTAGGATTTCTTTGCTTTGACTTCATTACTCTCAATGTAGTGCAGAATCACCAAATGCAATCTGGTGCACATCAATTCCTTTACAGGTGAAAACGCTGTTGATTGAAGGTCCCGATTCAACACACCGGCGCTCCCTCATCCCCCCTGTCACTTTTGAGGTAAATGTTCTTTTTCGACAATGCTGATCACAATGTGGCAGGGCAGCAATGCAGATTTTTGTTGACATCTCGGTTCCTGAGAACTTTGCTGTGCTGCCACAGAGATAACAGCTATTCCTGGATGCTGTTTAGCACCATGCAAATGCTTGAGATGTCTAGTGAGATTGGCAGAATGATTATATGTGTCCATGAATTCAGGAGGGTGTTGCTTTTGCAATACACAACTGAAGTGTAGATTGCTTATGGAAAATGTCTGTTTTCTAATAGGTGAAGGCTGACTCCCTAGGAATTTTCTCAAAAATACATCTCAAGGTTGATGTGGAAATGGGAAAACTGATTATCAAGAGAGCTAAGGATGGTCCAGAGGACAAGTTTTATACCCACAAGAAAAGTAAGATGCTTAAGTTCACAAATGCTGGGCTAGATTCTCAGTCCCTTGAGTGATGGAGAGGGGTTCTCTTTGGCCCCACTGAGGGGAAGGTTTTTTCCCAAAGCGCAAATAGCTCTGCTAGGTCCTGGGTGTTGCGCAAGGCTTCAGTCAGTCTAGACTGCCTAGCCACAAAGTGGCCTGCAGGGAGTCATCACTGGGCTAACCAACTTACACAGATTGGTTTAAACCTGGCCTCTTGGTCTAAACGAAGACAGAGGTAGCAGCGAGCAGGTTTTGATACAAGATTCCTCATAAAGCTAGTTGCAATAGATCCATTTTCTACTGAAATTCAATGTCACTTGAAAAATAAGTTCTGCTGGAACATATTAACTTCTGTGACAATTTTTGGTGGCAGAAAGCCAGATACTCGGTTTCAGTAACATTTTTCAGTGAATTTCCCTTTGGTTTTGGGTTGGTTTTTGCTGGCATTTTTTCTGTATGTGAATCAATATCTCTACTGATGAGCATTGCTGGTTTGGTCTTGGACGGCCCAATTCAGACAACTTCCCTTTTTTTTCTGTTGTGTTTCTAGACAGGCAGCTCACTGAGATTGAGCCAAATGGATTTATTAGGGGGAAGATGATACCCTTGGCCTCTTTCCTGCTAGAAAATCAGCCTGTTGCTGGCAGTGATTTAAAAAGATTAGTTATCATGCATGGCTTTCTCCTCCTGTCATTCATAATTACTTTGCTGCTATTTTAGATGGGGAGGAACCACCTTTATCATCAAATGAGGTTTTACCTCCTCTTTCAGAGGTGGGGAAGGAGTATATGTAGTCTGACTCAGGATACAAAGAGATTACCTGCAGGAAGCCAAGGTTTCACTTCGGACAGGAGGGCTTGGTATGGACAAGAGCTCAGGCAGAATGAGTTTTGGAGGGGTCCTCTTCACTTCAGAGTCCAAATCTATTCATATAGAAAACAGGACTAAGCAACATTACAATGTAGTTATGCGGGGCAAAGTGAGCCTCAGACATAAAAGACCATATAAGAGTCTGTGAACACTGTCATATTAGTTTTGGTGGGATTCTAGTCTCAGTGTCTGTAGCTCATGAAACTCAGTTTCTGTTTAGTTCTGCAGCTGATCAAGTCCCAGAAGGTCCCAAACAAACTGGTCATTGTGCTGGAAACGGAAAAAGAAAAAACACAGCGGAAGGAATATGTTTTCTCTGATTCCAAGGTACACACACAGTGTATTTCCCTCCCACCAGCCTGGAGCAGGTAGCAGGTAGCTGGGTGGGAGTGGTACAAGGGGCATTCCTTGGCAGAAAGAGGACCTGATGAGGAACAGTGGTTTTTGCACTGCAAAAATGAAATTCCTCCTGTGTTCTGGAAGCATCCAGAAAGTGAACAAGTGTACCATGTAAAGGGATAAACTGGAAAAGGCAACCATACTGCGTGCTGTCACCAAGGCAGGAGAACAGTGTCAGCAAGCAGTGAGAAGAGGCAAGGAGTCATCTGAGGGTAGCTGCAAGGAGATTCATGTAGACAAACAAGAGGGAAGCCTAGGTTTTATTCTGACTAGCTCAGCACTTGTTAAAGTAATACACAAGCTAAGTGCCTAAGAAAATACCACAGGAAACAGAGCCTCCCTCTTTGAAGGTTCCAGATAGTGGGGAGCTAACATGCCCTTCCAGTGTGGAGGGAATTTCCTGGTTCAGCTAGTTTTCCAGGATGTTGTGTTGGAGAAGTTAACCAACTTGTTAATTGTCTCTGCTCCTCCCTGTCTAGAAGAGAGAAGGGTTCTGCCAACTTCTGCAGCAGATGAAGAATAAACACTCGGAGCAACCAGAGCCTGATATGATCACCATCTTTACTGGGACTTGGAATATGGGTATGGGCTCATACAGTCCCTTCTGATGTGGGCATTCCTCTGAAGGAACAGACACTTCCCAAAATGTGTGCTCACCTGTCATGATATGCTCCAGACACTGTTTTTGTTCTGTAGCAGATCTGTACACCAGGATTTTACTGGTGCAGGGGAAGAGCTGATCTCTAGGCTAATTCTTGCATATGGTTTGACAGTTTTAATGGTTCCAGTCAAAGGACCTTAAAGGGTACTGAAGGATTCCTCCAGTCACAGGCACTTGTGGCCAGCATGAAGCTGCCACAACAAGCAGCAGTGTATGCTATCCTCCACCTTGCATGCCAGCTGCTTCTGAACCTGACTGTTCATGTCCAGCCTGTGAAGAGAGCTGAGTATCTGCAATATTTAGGGAATGGGACAGGGTGTAGTTGAGGACAGTGGAATTTAAGTTATTTTTCCAATGTGGAGAGAAAAGCCTGGTTCAGCTGCTGTAAGCTGAGCTGTCTGTGCTCAGTCATACTTCAGGGGTAAGGTAAATGCAGTGGCAGACCAGGACTACACTTGGCTAGCCTTGGCCTTGGTAAGCTAATGAAAGACAGGAAGATGGCCAAAGCAGAGTCAGTCCTTCATCAGTGACTCAGTTAGGGTTAACATCTTTGTCATCTTAGAATAGTGTGCCTTGGCTAATAGGGAACTGGTACAGGACAGAGTACATGTGAAGCCTATTATTTCTGTCCCCATGGATTGTCTGTATCCTCAGTCTGACAGAGCATACTCTGACTTACTTTGGTGTTTGATTTGCTAATAAAAGGTGCTGCACCTTCCCCAAAGAAGATCACCTCCTGGTTTCTCTCCAAGGGCCAGGGGAAGACCCGTGATGACACTGCTGACTACATTCCTCATGACATCTATGTGATTGGCACCCAGGAGGATGCCCAAGGGGAGAAGGAATGGCTGGAGACCCTGAGGCAATCCTTGCAGGAAATCACCAGTATCAGCTTCAAAGTGGTGAGAGGTTATTCCAGCTATTGCTCAGGCATATGAGGAGAGTAGATTTTGTGCAAATAAGAGACAGAATAAGTTGTGTTTTGCCTACATCTCCTCCCATGCCCTCCCTTTTATTGTAATTGCATTTGGATGAGGGAGAGTGAACTGAATCTGCCTGTGGACTCCACAAGATCCTCCCCTCGAACTTGCTAGATGGGCTTATTGCTATGGATAGTGACCCCCTCACTGCCAAAGCAGGGACCCTGCCTTGAGCTCCTCTGCCTGCCAGTCTGTGAGCACTGCAGATGCTGAGCACTTGAGTCAAGTGGTGGTGATATTTTGACCTTCATAAAGGAAGAGACTGTAAAACTTTCTGAGCCAGTGGCAGCCTAGATCTCACCCATGGCTAATGCACTTACAGTAGGATGTAACAGCACACGGGTATAATTATAAAAGAAACTGGACCTTATTAAGACCATGTTCAGACATTCCTGAATTTCCATGATGTCAAGGAATAAATCTAAACATATCTGGAAGGCCACAGTAGAACAGGACTTATGACTCTCGTGATAGTTAGAAAACTGCAGATTTTGTACAAGCAAGGCAATCCAGTGATTAACTAGAAAATAGCACTAGCAAATACCTAGGTCCTTCCTTCCACCTCTGATTAAAACGACTAAAAGCGTATCCTAAGCACAGGAAGAAAATTTGTGTAGGAGAAGTACTACAGAAGGAGCCAGGATGGCTGCAGCTACAGTGCAGCTCTGCAGCACGTGAAGAAATGCAACCTCTAACCTTCCCATCCCTGCAGATAGCAATCCATACCCTCTGGAACATCAGGATTGTCGTACTGGCCAAACCAGAACACGAGAACCGCATCAGCCATATCTGCACAGACAACGTGAAGACAGGCATTGCAAACACACTGGGTAAGGAACAGACCTGGTCTTGTCCAAAGGACTGAGATCTGCTCAGTCCCTGCCAATGCTGTCCTTGAAATGGAACAGCTCTTTCCCCACAAGACTCCTCTGACTGCAGATATGTGACACTAGTGTTACTAAAATTATATCCCACTAGCACTGATTATAGGTTACCCTGTAAAAAAGGAAATTTATTTGTGTGTATACTTAGCACATATATATTTATATTCCCAGCAAACACCTTTGACTGGCTATTGGATTGCTTTCCCTTGGGTTTCACAAGGAAATTGCACTTCTTTCTCTTCAACTAATCTTTTTTTTAGCATCCTTAGAAAATTTGTTACCACAATCTGTGCTGTATGCACTAATTCTTTCTGTGCTGATTAAGTTAACTTATTTCTTTCCTCCATCCTCCACTTCACTTCAGATGTACTGGGTACTTTATTATCTTTGCTAGACTCAGCCTGGAGGTGGATTGATTTCTTGACATTTTTCACTTACCTTTTTCCAGGTAATAAAGGAGCTGTGGGGGTGTCATTCATGTTTAATGGAACCTCCTTTGGTTTTGTTAACAGCCATTTGACTTCAGGAAGTGAAAAGAAACACAGGTAAGACACATCCTTCCCTCTCATCCCTGCCCATGGCAGGGGGTTGGAACTAGATGATCTTAAGGTCCTTTCCAACCCTAACTATTCTATGATTCTATGATTCTAAAATGGATGTTGTCCCAAGATGAAATTCGCTGGGCCATGTTTGGAAGGAGGCCCCACCAGACAGTCACAAGCATGTTTTTCTGATCATAAAAGATTATTAAATGTCTCCTGTGAGGGCAACCTGTGCTAAAGATACTGCTCATTGTGTCACCATTTAAACAAGGGACTTCTATATAGCCATTCCACAGGGGCACAGGTGAAATGAACAGCAAAATACCTTCAGAGCCAAGTGTAAATGCCATGCAAGCCCAGTACATGAGGAAAACAGTTTCCTGATCTACAGTATTTTGGAGACATGTGGGAAGGTTTTTCCCACCCCAGAATCATGTGCTGAAGGGTACTGTCTGCCTCCTCACTGTGGGCAGTGCTGCGAGCACGGGAGCTGTGGTGCACCCTGAGGCACAGATCCTGCTGGGCAGAGCATTCTGTCAGGAATACCAAGAGGGAGTTGTGCAGAACAGAAATACCTCCATGGTGGCTAATTCTCTATAGCCAGCTGTGAAATGAGTATCCATGGTCTAGGCAGGTTCTCTGCTGCATAGGATTGAAGGCAAAGGTCCTGCCATTGGTGGGAGATATGTGCCCATGCTGGGAAGAGATGGAGCAGTCAAAGGGATGGTCTTGAAAGCAGAGGTCTTGAAATGGAGAGTTTGGCTTTGCCATCTTTTCCAGTCCAGGACCCAGAAAAGATACAGTGTGGAACTTCTGCACAGTATCTTTGCCACTGATGGAGTTAACCTCTATGGAAGGGTTCCACAGGGCTTGGAATAGCTGCCAGAATCTAGGAATGTGTTTGCTGCTGAAACCCGAAGGCAACAATCTAATGCTGGGTTTCTAGGACATGCAGCTCAGAAAAGCACAGCCCCAGGAGACAACAGAAGTGGCTTTAGGATAGCTTTCCAGCTTTTCAATTCAGGGGGAAGCAGTCTGACACCCAAGGAGCTGCTCTAAATGCCACTGCCCCTCCTCAGAGCAGGCTGCCCCCCAGCTCACCAGGTACACACCGTACAAGGTGCAGCATGAGCTGTGCTGTGTTACTGGTTGCATTGAGTAGGCTGGGAGATACTGAGCATGACACCTGGGCCTGTCTGCTGAGGTGCAGTGCCAGACAGGGGTGGCAAGTTCTCAGCTTCTGTTGTGCTCTCCTCTAGATGTCAAGCCAGATTGGTTCCTGCCTGGTAAAGCATCAGTCTGTGCCAGTGCAGGCACTTAGAAACTGCATGGCAATTTAGTTTGTCAGGCAGATGTTTCTTGTCTTGACAGACGCAACCAGAACTACACGAGCATCCTGCGCTTTCTGACACTGGGAGATAAGAAACTGAGTCCGTTTAACATCACTCATCGCTTTACTCATCTCTTCTGGCTGGGAGACTTGAACTACCGTGTGGAGCAGCCCCCAACGGTTAGGGATACTGTGTGAATCCCTGGGGAGAGAAAATACTGTGTTGCCATAGAAGCGCTGTCTTTTCCCAATCTCAGGCAACATGGCAGAGACAGTGGCAGAAAGAGGGAAGGCAGAGAGGATCCCCAGGGCACAAGTGTGACACCAGTTGAGGGAGGAAAGGAAATCCCTTTTGCCCTCTCCAAGCATTAATGGACCCAGGAATGCCATCTGGCACACTCTGCTGCTCCAGGCAGCATCACTTCCCCAAACTCCCAGCTCCCCTTCCCACTGTGAGTAAGCATCTGTCTGTGAAGAGCTTGATGCAGAGATTGCCTTTTTGCACTATTTGGTTAGCTTTTAACAGCTCTGAATCGGCCTTCAGAATGAGGCAAGCCATAATAAATACTGGATAGATTTCAGTGGGTAGGAGACAACAGTCAGCCTGGTGTTGATGTACATCTGTCGGTGTATGTGCTTGGGGGGGGGGGGGGGGGGGGGCTGTGTGGGCATTTTGATGCATGTTTTGATAGAAAAATGTTTGGTCATGCAGAAAGACTGGGGCCTTTCGGTGAAGGGCACAGTGGGGAAGTGGCAGAGGCACAGCTCTGGGAATCAGTTCAGAAGCACTTGCTGGCTCCCCAGTGAAGGGAGCATTTATAAGGAGATTTTGCATCATCTGCAGCTCTGCTGTTTCCCTGTTGGCAGGAAGCGGAGAATATTATCCAGAAGATCAGGCAGCAGCAGTATCCGGAGCTGCTGGCCTTTGACCAGCTTCTCATAGAGAGAAAGGACCAAAAGGTGTTTCTGCAGTTTGGTAAGATTCTGAGGTTGTTGGCAGGTTCATCTCCCGTTTCCACCGACTTTCTCTGCCAGACTTGATGTGGGGCAACGTGTACAGAGCAGTGTCTGTCTCAGCCAGATGAGGGTTCTCAGTGGGCCACACTGTAACAGCTATCTCTCTGTTTTAGAGGAAGAAGAGATCACTTTTGCTCCAACCTACCGCTTTGAAAGAGGAAGCCGGGAGAAGTATGCTTACACCAAACAAAAAGCTACAGGGGTAGGTGAAAACTCATGTCTCTTCAGAAGTATGTGGCAGAGCAGGGAAATAACTCCTACAGAAGGAAGTGTCCTAAACCAGTCCCTGCATTTTCTGCCCTTGTACTGTTTTGAAAGGAGTCAATGCAAAGAAAAAGAATTGACACAAATCTGTGGTGCTTGAGCAAGTGAATTTCCTGTTCTTTTGTGAGCTGGTCCTTTCTCTTCTTCTTGACATCACTTCTCCTTTGGTTTGCAGATGAAGTACAATTTGCCATCCTGGTGTGATCGAGTGCTCTGGAAATCATACCCCATGGTGCACGTTGTATGTCAGTCCTATGGTGGGTAGATAACAGATTGTAGATAGCAAAGCAATCAGTCTGAAGTGGAAATGATTCAGAGCAGTCTGTAGGATCTCCCTGCACTGCCAGGCACACAGCACAGAAGGACCTGATGTTAAACCAGGCAGAGTGGAGCCAAATCTCTGTGCCTATAACCTTACAAGGTTGGGAATTAATTCTGATACTCATTTATATGCAGAATACCCCTCAGACAGATGCAGCTATCCAGTTTCAGGCCACTCTGTACGATCATTTAACACTAGTCATTTCTTGGCAACAACAACATTTCCTGTGCAGTTACCATCAGGAGCTCCTTACCCGATGGTGCCAGCAGGGTACTGGGTACTGTGTACTGCGTGCACAGTCCAGTCTGAGGCTGGAGCTGCAAACATCCCTTTTCTGTCAAATCACATTCCAGAAAGACTGTATGGTACCAAGAACCTGTTCCCTTTCTTGCTGAGAAGCATCACAGAAATGCAGTGCAGGAAAGAGAGGAAGCTCTCAAGACCTGTTTAAAAAATGACTCAGAATTTCATTGAGTCTGTGTAGGACCAAGCATCTGAGTATGATGTTGATGGTTTCCTGTGTATGGGATTGAGAAGAGGGCTGTAGATGTCTCTTGGGGTATAAGGTGGACTGTTCTGATCAGAGAGCCTATGATGATGAGGTGTGTGATCAAATAAGTACCCCTATAAAGTCTGTTCAGTGGACTGGGCTTGCTAGAACTCAGTGTGCACTTAGGTCAAGACAGGACCTTTCTCACTCATTGTTAATCCTGAGCCATGAGTTGCAGTGTAGCCCTGAAGCAGCACCAGCGTATTCTTGTGTGATTTCCTGCCATATCTGTGCTTTAGCTGTGCATGTTGCAGAGGCAACCAGAAAGCCTGTAACTGCTTTTTGTGCTGGAGGAATCTAACACTGACAGTCGCTTGCAAAATGATATGGTAATGTTGTGTCCATTAACCAAATCTTTATGTATTTTGACAGAAGAGTTGCATTACCAAATACTAACATGAGATTATGTAGAAACACCTTTGACTGGAGACAGTTACCACAGCGACAGTTATGTTTGCTGGAAAATTACTGAATAATATTGCTATTGCAGTGATTTCACCAGAGCAGAACACAAGGCAGTAACTCTCCTCCCTTTCTCCTTGGCAGGCTGCACCACTGACATCATGACAAGTGACCATAGTCCTGTCTTTGCCACCTTCGAAGTGGGAGTCACCTCACAGTTTGTTTCAAAGAACGGTTAGTCAGTCTGGGTACAATCATGCTGTCCTCACCTTTGGGCACAAAACACAGTGCTTTGTATATGTTAAAAGAAAAAGCTGACCCTTTAAGAGTCGAAAATGCCCTCTCTTTATCTCCCATTGAAAATGCTGTTATTTTCCCTTCCTCTTTTCTAGACTCTAAGTACACGAATTCCCAAGGGGAGATAGAGTTCCTCCACTGTTATGCCACTCTGAAGACCAAGTCTCAGACCAAGTTCTACATTGAGTTTCACTCCAGCTGCTTAGAAAGTATGGTTTTGCCCAACTTTATTCTTTTTGTCAGAGTTTACTGCTTGTTTGGGTTAGTTCCCCTTCCTCTTGCTTGGATCTCAATAAATAGCTGTGTGGATCACTTGTTGCAGTGCAAAAAAGGGATGTTCTAGAGATCTGTTGTAGTTTACGAATCATCCTATACTGTCAGCAATACAATCCAAAACACACAGCCATTTAGCTGTAATCCATGCTTAGACATGTAGTCTTCCACCATTTCTTCCATCTTGTTTGGCAACCTGATAATTTCTTGAAGAGAAGCACATGTTGTTCTTGCTTATTACACAGGCAATCTCTACTGAGCAAGCACACAATCAGTTGTATTTCTGACTGTGCCATTTGTAAATGATCATCTGCTTTCAAAGCAAAGCATCTGCTTTAAACTAATAAAAATAATTGCCCTGGTTTAAAAAAGAATAAACCAGAGGATCAGCTTCAGGTGAAAGGAAAAGGAGTGATTTGACTCTGTAAATGTGCCCTCCAGTGCTGCAGGTTTTACTCCCTGTCCCTGTGCTCCAGGGCTGAGCCTCAGCTGTTTATGTAATGCAAGCCTACATGCCCTTGCTGTGTGTTTTTTTTAAGCGGCTCCCCATCACAGGACAGCTCCTGTAAGTGGGACAGCATGCCTTCAGTGTATGCTTCATCACATTATCGCATGTCAGAGCGCCGTGTCAAAGACAGCTCCATAAAAGATTATTTTTTTGGCTGTATCGAAATTTGCATAAATTTCTATGGAAACAGTGTATTACGAATCTTAAATTAGAATTTCAAAAGTGTGCTATCTTGAGTGGCGTAGGAAGAGCTGTCATGTTCTTATCCTCCAGTCCATGTATGCACTGAGCTTCTCAGTACCAAGTTTAACTGTAAAATAAAACCATTTAGCAATGCACCAGGAAAATCACTTGTAAAGTTACTGTGTAAACATGGGTCCAAAGCTCAGACTTGAAGATTCTTAATACTTTTAAAACTTGTGTGCAATTGGGATAATAATTGTAGGTGTTTTGGAGATCTGGCATCTGAGGAGGATTCATAGCCAAGTTCTTGGTGTCTTTCTTCTGGCAAACTCCTTTCTCATCGCTTTGCAGGTTTTGTGAAGAGCCAGGAAGGAGAAAATGAGGATGGGAGTGAAGGGGAGCTTGTGGTAAAGTTCACTAATGCACTTCCAAAGGTAAGCAAGGACTACATTTCCATATCCATATGGAAGAGAAGCTTTCCACTTGCATCCCATAAGCAACATAAAGTCTTTTACTTACATAAACAGTATTTTCAGGAACATGGCTGTGGTTTTGTTTACACTCAAAAGAGGCTGTAAGAATGCAGGATGGGCTTAAGCTAACCAGGGTATGTTATAAGCAGGAAAGAACTTTCTTGCCAGTATACTATAAATACAATATACAGTCATCTCTATTAGGAATTTTGCTGGTGTGATCATGTCACTCAGAAGCATGGCTTTCTTCTTACACTTCTAGTGACCATAACTATGCTGACAAGTCTTTTAAGCAGGCCCTATTGTTTTTTAAGTTTAAGATGGAAGAGAAAACATCTTACAGAGCAGCTCTACCCTGGAGTTTCTCTGCTCTGTCAGGCAAAGTTTTTCTCAGTATTTTATAGAAAAGTTGACTATTTTTTAGTTAAAGAAGACCATGAGTGGCCAGACCTAGTGTTCCATGTGTCAGTGTCAGAGACAAGTCCTATCCTTGAGATCAGAGCTCTTCTCCATTTTCTGGCATGGTGAGAGCTGGAAGAACTATCAGAGCTCCTGGATTTGGAGTAAACACACGTCAGTGCCCTTCTGAATAGCCCAAAAATTAACAGCTGCTGACTTTGGAAAGAGTGCCTTAACACTGAAAGATTGGGGAAAGGCTGTACAATAGCGATTGTAACAACAGCTAAACAGATTTTGGGGAGCAAACTGAATCAAAGTCCAGATCACTTCCTCCTAGAGCAGTTTTTAGTCCTTCACTGCAGAAGAAAACTGCAGCTCAGGCCGTTCGTATTTGATTTATAGCATTCCGTCTGCTGTGCTGGGAGGGAGAGTGGGGGGACTCTAAAAATATGTAGCCTCCTACCACAGATCTCTGAACATCATCAAAGAGGCTGATCCTGGAGGTGGCATGATATCCTCATGGGTTTGTCCAGCTGAGCTTTGCTCACTGGGGACTGAGGCATGATATCCTCATGAGTTTGTCCAGCTGAGCTTTGGTGGATGGGGACTGAGGCACAGGGATAACTGTTCGTGTAGCCCACCTATTGTATTGACCCACATTAACTTGTCTTTGCAGCTGACTCCCATTATTTCAGACCCAGAATACCTCCTGGATCAACACATCCTGATCAGCATTAAGTCATCAGACAGTGATGAATCTTACGGTAAGTGTTTAGCTCTAAAGTTATGGATGAGTCAAAATCTACTTGGATTTTTCCAAACTGCTGAAGGAGTGGGAGAGAACAGAAGTAACTCTTACAGACTGAACATCCATGATGCTCTGACTTCTGATTTGGAGCTCAGTACACACAAGAATATATTGTGGGCAATAATTTGTGAGCTAAGGATGATTAGAAGGAAATTAACTTGAAGCAACAATCTGTGTGAGCTTACCAGCCCCAAAAGAGCAATGGCTTAAAACGAAAGTACAGAAATTAAATCAGGAGTCAGTCTGTTTAAATTAGTTAACTCAGAACATACAAATCCTGTTTTATGGATTTGGCTCATGTTTTCTTTACCAGTAATGGAAGCTCAGAACCCTGTAGCCACCTGCAGCTGTCTCCAATGCCCAAATCCTTCACACATATGTGAAGAAGTGAAATGAATGCCGCTGATTTCTCCAGGGACATTACATTCCTTACTGTGATCCAGAGCAGATTCTCTCTGGTAGTCTCAGCCCTGTCAGCACAGTGATAGTAGATGACTGACAGGAGAAAAATACTTCAATGCTTTTTTTTCCAAGTCCCAGGCTCGTTGTCTCCTTGTCTCTAGGGGAAGGCTGCATTGCCCTGCGAACAGAAGCAACAGAATCCTTAGTTCCTATCCACACTGTGCTGACACACCATGGTGAGAAAACAGGAGTCTTCCAAGGTGAAATCAAGTTACAAACATCACAAGGAAAACAGAGAGAGAAACTGTATGGTAAGGAATGAGATTATCTCTGCAGTGCTCACCCCAGAGAATATCCATCTCTAAAGACATCTGTCAAGGAACTGAAAATTATCCTTGCAGTGCCTTTTTGTCCCAAAGAGGCAAGAACTTTTGATGCTGACTGCAAGATGTGAGTATCCTTAGCTCTCAGGAGTATACCTGTGCTCTTTCAGAAAGGCACAGCAATGTGATTTGGGTTTTTTCCTTTTACATCATTCAAGTAAATTCAGCAGACTGAGAGAGCCCCCTGTCTGTCACTAATACTGGTTTTATTGAATGGCGATGCCTTAGCTCCACTTGTGGCCATACGACAAGGTGCCGAAGCTCTCCATGCTCTGGTCATCCTGGGGAACATCAGCAAAGAGCATGTGAGGCTCTCAAGTAGCACTTCCTTAGCTAAAGGATCACAAACGCTGCTCATTTTCGCCTTGCTACCTGTTGTTCTCTTTCAGAGTACAAAAGCAGACTCTACATTTACTATTATTCTTGATGGTAAAATGACCTATATGTGGCTGTTTGGTGGATCATGACCTTTCTATTTCAAGAAACACGATTTTCCCTGTGTCAATGAACATGATATGAATTAGTGGGCAGTTGAAAACAATACCATCAGCTGCTTAAAACTTCATTCTGATAGTCAAGAGAGATGCCTTAATACAAGCAGTAACATAGAAAACTTATGCAGTCATACTGTGAAGCTGCCAAAACTCTTTTTAGTGCCTTTTCTTTCCTTCAGATTTTGTCAAGATTGAATGTGATGAAATTGCTGGGCAAAAACCAAAGAATATCAGCAACTTAGAGTCTAACAAAGACTGGGATCAGACAAACAGGTAAAGGGCAAGTGTGTAAGCTGGTTATGGAAAAGTAGTTGACTCAATAAAGGTAAAGCTGTGCTTGCTGTGGGAGCAGTACTAATAGGCATGCTGAATGCTGGGAAGCTGCCTTTCTGGCTCTCTGGTCAGGGCTGGTCAGTGCTTCTGTGCCCAAAGCTTTACAAGCTGAGAATGCATTAGTCAGCTTAGGTTCCTGCACTTCACTTAAAATGGGCCCTTTTATTTCCAACAGAAAGTCAAAATCTACTCATCTGGTGGCCAGAGAGGCAGCGGCCATTGCTCGCTATTGGGGGAGTGCTTCCTCTTCTCCAGACAACCTGGGAAAGGAGGATACATTACGGTAATCTTGCTGCTTCACCTCTGCCAGCTTGGGGTGGGAAGCTGTGCTCACACTACCTGTCTTTTCTTTCCAAGAATCACAGGGTTACAGTTTCATAGGTGCATTTCTTTGCAGGCAACTTCCTGCCTTCTCCCTGCTAGTCTATATATAGGTACACCTCAAAAGACCTCTCCTGTTGTTCCTTATTCCTATGCTGTGCAATGCTGCCCAGTGTTGCCATTTGCCTCTTGCTTGGAGCCATCCTGCTGCAGCTTCCAGCTGAACTGCTGGGCCTAAAAACCGGTATAAGCCTCTGAGTGCTCTCTGCAGCCTGGAAATGGAAGTGTCTGTGACAGCCAGGGAAACTATTTGGTGCTGGGGCCTTGACCCAGCTGCATCCTCTCCAATGACCCAGGGCAGAGAGAGGCACTAACAGGACTCCTAATTATTCTCTGATTCCAAAGCATCAGTGGCCAAAAAAAGAAGTAGGTGGCACTAAATCTAAGCACTCAGTGGGCACTAACTCTTTAGCTGGCAGGGAGACAAGAAATGTATTTGTGCATGTGTCTTCCTAACAGTACTTTTTCTCTTCAGCAGCTCCACTCCCACAGACATCAGCAACCCCAACTACCTGGGGATGGCTGCTTTCTCTCAGCAGCCCTCTGCAACTAGCCAGCTTAAGCAGATACCTTCACCAGACCAGCCACCTGCTCTAGGGAGCTACGAGCAGCAGCCCAAAGAGACTACGTCTGTAATGGGACAGAGTCAGTCATCCTCCACATCACCCTCTGTGTTGCCTCTATCTCCAAAATCATCTCTCCAGCCTACAGTAAACAGAAGCATTTGTAGTCGAAGCCAAGAGTACCTGTAAGTTGCACTGGGGCTTAGTGGCCTCTCTTCTGTCATTCTGCACAGTCACTGTTTCATGATCTGTAGAGAGTTCAAGGTGCTGCATATTCTCTCAGACTTTCATCTCTAGAATTAGAGAAAGATAACTGAAGGTCACAAGCGCAGCACATTACATACTCAAAGAAAACTAGTATAGCTAGTTTTGTGAAAGGGAAACACAAAATATATGTGTAAATTTCATTCTCTACCAAGAGAAGGAGAAGGCCGCAGAGTTGGTAACAAAGAAGAAAAGGGAAGAGTGGCATAGATCTTTCCACTGGATGGGAAGGAGGAGAGCTCCTTCACATGTCCTGTGTGAAGTACTTAAACTGAATTTCTGTGTATACTACTACAAGTGTCCAGCTTGCCATAGAAGTTAGCATCCATCTACTGCATCTGTTACAAGTCTTGATGCAGAATTTCCATCCAGCAATTGAAAATATCCCATCCATACACATCTAAGTAAAGTGATGAGGCTACTCCATCCTAGTGTCTACACACTGTCCTCGTTCAGACCTCTTATTCATAGTGACAGATGCTTCCTGTGTCTGGGCTATAGTTCACTATAGAATCATAGAATAGTTAGGGTTGGAAAGGACCTTAAGATCACCTAGTTCCAATCCTTCTGCCATCGGCAGGGACACCTCACACTAAACCATATCACCCAAGGCTTCATCCAACCTGGCCTTGAACACTGCCAGGGAGGGAGCATTCACAACCTCCCTGGGCAACCCATTCCAGTGCCTCACCACCCTCACAGTAAAGAATTTCTTCCTTATATCCAGTCTAAACCTCTGCTGTTTAAGTTTCAACCCATTACCCCTGTCCTATCACTACAGTCCCTAATGAATAGTCCCTCTCCAGCATCCCTGTAGGCCCCCTTCAGATACTAGAAGGCTGCTATAAGCCAGAACTTGCAGAATTCAGAGCTGCAAGCAGTGCCTCAATCCGTTACATACCTGACAAGGCTTCATCATGCTCTCAGCTCTTTTCTTCTGCATGCACTGGCTTCCAGAAAATAACTTGAAGCAAGAAGCACAGTTCATTTGAAGACTTCCAAAGAAAATGTGCCACTCACAGCTATTCTCCTCTGTTCGGTGATATTGTGGCTGATCTTTTAAGTAATATGATGGCTCTCCAGATGAAAGCCTTGCCAAATCAGGTCAAGTCATATAAAACCCACGAAACCTCCCTTGTCCCACTGTACAGCTGTGCTGTCATTCCAGGCTGAGCCTCAATTCAAAGGCCTCAGCTATGAATTAACAACGATTGCCTCACCTACAGAATTATAACTATTACTCATATATAGTGCATTTGAGTGCATTAAGGAGTCTTATCCCTTCCCCAGGAATACCATGTAGCATTGGTAGTGAGAGGAGATTGACCTAGTTGTAGAATGCTACAGTATGATGTGAGCTATGACTCAGTTAACTGTCCAGACAGACATTTCAATCCTTTCTGCCAAACCTGAAGATTCCTTTTAGTATTTAAATTCAGATTTGTGTGTGTCACAGAGCCTTCAGAGCACTTGGCACAGTTTGGCTCAGTAGCTTATCTCTGTTTGAAGAGAAGCCAATTACCACTTGGACAAAGACTGTAGTCCAGCAGGGAGTTTACACAGTACCATGCTTATCTGGTCTCTGCTGTCATACTAATAATGATTAAACAAAGTAAAAACAGTGCATAATTCTGTTCTCTCCCCAGATTTTACTGTTATTCTGCTACCCCTTTGCACAGTCAGTTCAGTCTTATTATACTCATTTCCTATTCACTTTCTGTTTAAATCAGTGTCTCTTGCCTGCTATTTACAAGTCTCTCTTCACACTGCTTTGATGACTCTAGGCCACCTGAACTGGGGAAAACCATAGCAGAGCCTTCATTTCAGGAGGAGGGGCAGCAAAAGCCAGAGATGTTTGAGAACCCACTGTATGGCTCTATGGGGTGTAAGGGCAAGGTGGCACCAAAGAAAGAGCAGGACTACCCCAAGGCCTCGCGAAAAGAGCAGCCACCACTGCCTGACCAGAGCTGTCATCTCACAAAGCCCCAGGAGCCTGAGAGCAGCAAGGTCCCCAGCAAACAGTCATCACCACCTTTCCTGGTCCCCACACAGCGGTTTCGGTCCTATACCTGCTCCGGCCAATCCGAAGAAAAGAATACAGGTGAAAAGACTCAAGGCAAGACGAAGATTACCACACCATTAGAAAACTCAGCACCACTCAAAAAGCTAGTCAAGCCACTGAGGTCTGAAGTCAGCCCAAGTAGCCAGGGGCAGCAGAATAAACCGCCCCTTCCCTCGAAGAGCCGGGCAGTGCTGGACATGCAGAACTCCACAGGCCGAGACTATCGGGACAGTTCAGAGCTGCCGCACTCTGGGAAGCATTGGAGAGAAGAGGGACCTGTCGGCAGGACAACTACACCGGTGTGTTACTTGTGGCAGTGGGCAGGGTAGAAGTTGGCCTCACAGCAGAATGCTGCTAGAGTGGCACTGGCTTAATCACTGTGCCCTTGCTCTGCTTTTCCTAACCAAGCTCAGAGCACTACCAAGTCTACAGGGCCTGCAGAGCAGGGAGTGTTGTACAGCAGTATTGCTGCAGAAGGTGTCATGCTGTGAAGCCATAGTTTTGCATGAAGTGTTAACTTCTTCTGGAATGTTTAAACTTGATGGCCAGAAGAGGAACACATGTAGTCAGCTCCTTCATTATTGCTCATTTGGTGCATACTGCATTATTCCTGAAAATGTCCAAACCTGGCCTTACAGCACAAACCTACAGTATTGGCTAAGAGATGTGCTTTGCTATAAATAATAAAAGGAAGATTAAAAGTAGTTATCCGTGGGAAGCACTTATCAGCTTAGAGCAGTGGTGTCCAAAACCATTACTGAACCCCCACAGAAATAATCACACATCTACTTCTCTGGGTGGTGGTTTGGTTTTTTTTTTTTGGGGGGGGGGGGGAGGTTATCTTTTTGCTTGGTTTTGGAGTTTCTTTTGTTTGTTGGTTTTGGTTTTGTTTGGGGTTTTTTGTTTGTTTGTTTTGTGGGGGGTTCTTTTGAGTTTTTTATTTTTTTTTCTTGTGGGTTTTGTTTGTTTGTGGGGGTTGGGGTTGGTTTTTTTTGGCTTGGGTTTTTTCCTCCAGAACATCAGGAGCTGGATGGGAAGCAGGGGAGGTCTCCGTAAATGGGCTTGGGAGAAAACAAGATCCCACTTGGGAGAGCTGTAGGACTATGGGTTTTTTTTCTTCTCCATCAAGACTTTGAGAATTGACACTAGGGAAGCTGATGTCTTCTCTTGTCTCCACAGTGACAAAAACACAGCAGATGGCACCCTAGGAAGAATCCTGATGGGAAGAAAGATGGAGATCGCTGCTTTGTTCAGACTGATGTCCTCTGGTCTGGTTCTAAAAAGACTGGGAAGTTTTACTTCTGAGGGTGTATCCCTCCCTAAGATTATGAAAATGTTCTAGCTGAGAAGTTTATCCTATGTTGCTCAGACCAAGAGGAGCCAGGACCACAATACCAAATGCAAGTTAGCTTTTTGTAATGTCACCCTGGTACTGCTGTTAAGAGGCAGGTGATTCAGTACACGCATTAGTAAACGTTCTGAAAAAGAGGAAGGTACGGTAAAAGGCCCAAGAGACAGAAGGGGTGTTATTTAAAGAGCTACCTTTCCACAAAAGCAAAATTTTCATTTTGTGTTACAGAATCCGTATTGAAGAGTGATGCGTAAAAGAAAGCATTTTGAAAGCGGTACAGCTCCAAAAGCATGCCCTGCCTGTGGAGCAAGGAGTTAGGGGAGGGTGGGAAAACAGTAGGAATAGCAGATACTGATGAATAACACACACTGCCAGTGGAGCCAGCTTTGCCTATAGCATTAGCTTGCAGGCTGCATTCATGCATGATTCATGCAGAGTGTGAGGGCTGGCCCTTGGCAATGTGGCTCTTTTTCTTTTAGCAGGTAGTGCTTTTATACACCTAATAAACAAAGGGAGCTATCAGAACTACATGCAGGAATGGGAGAATAGGCAGGACCCCATAGGCAGTTGAGGAGTATAACTGCCTGAAGGGATGGACAGCAGTCATTCCAGCCTGTCTTACAGCAAGCACTCTGCTTTTGAAGGATACTGTCCAGCTGGTTTTGTAGCATTCTTAATAGATTAATGCTGACCTTACTGTACACTTATGTTCAATGACTGAGAATGAATAATATTAACATACTTGTAATATCTGTTATATTCACATTAAGTATTAATGCCGTGGTTACAATTAGGCTATGCCTGTTTGTGACTTCATTGTTGCTACTGTTTCCATGTTGATTACTTAAAAAATTAAAAAATATTCACCTTCTGATCATTCTTTACTGGAAATTCAGCACTGCCTGCCATGATTCAGCTTCAGCTGGGTGCTACACTCAGTGACTGTAGTCCCTGGCCAGAAGAAACACCAAAGGCACCAAGGAGTGCAGGGAAGATACAACTGAGAACTTATTTGTAAGTGTGCGTGTGCACAGACCCTTCATGGATACAGCTGGTTTGAAAACAGCACCTGTTAGCAGGTACAGTTACAGTTGTGTGAGTATAGAAAATGCACAGTAATTTTACTGGAGCAGAAGATGCCAAGCATAGGCTTGTGAGAATGGGTGGAAAAGGTAGAAACCTTTTAAAAAGAGAGATTTTTCTGCCATGCAGTTTAGAGTTTCAAGGCATCATTACTGAAATACCTGGCACTCCACCTAGAAGTCAGCAAGACAGGGCATGAATTTACATTCCTCTTGCTTTATTCAACAGAGTCCTCTCTGTGTAATCCTCATAATTCAGTAGCTGTGGTGTCTCCCTGAACATGGGGAGTGTTTCACTTTTCCAGACTGCAGAAGAATTCATACAGCTGCAGAGTAAAACCTTCTTGGATCAGGTGAACTTCATGTGCAATATGGAGAGTGAGATCTCCACGCTAATCCTGTGTTCTTGTATGGTCAGAGATGGAAATGTGACAGGATTTCTACAAAATGCTTTTAACTTCTCAGCAATGAGACAGGGTCACATTTTCTCTGTTTATCCACTGACTTCCTAAGCTCTAGAAAAGAAAGTAGATTCCACAAAGTTTGTGAAATAAAGGCTTGATATAAAGCAAACAGAGCTTCTTGCAAAAATATTCTGTTTGGGAATACTGCTTAAATTTGGCACAGGTTTGCAGATGAGCAGAGTTTGAGAACATGGGACTTACTAAGGCAAAACATAATATCCAGGTACTTAATCTGGCCTGTTCTTTAGAAAGGTGTATTGCTGGGGAGGAGAGAAGCTCTCTGCCAAGTTTCCAGCAGTAAGAAAATGCATTTCCATTCCCTTGCTAAGAATGCATTACCTACTAGATTGAGAGCTGGGTAAAAGTTATCACTTGTGGCTACAAAAAGGGTCTGAGGTATCTTCTGTATCAGGAATGATGGAAAATGCCACCAGACTTTTTGCAAGTGGAAAATGTGCAAAAGAAAGTTCTGTAAAGAGTTTTCTGAGGCCTCTGCAGAAGACAGTTCTCAGGTGTGCAGTTTAGACCTACAGTGGTAGAGATAGGCTGGTGCAAAAAAAGTAGGGGCACACTGCACAATACTTGTCTCTGTGGTAAGGCTAGCAGAACCCTGAGATGGCAGAGTTGGTAACACCAACTGTGGGAGCTTCCCAGATGTGAATATTAGAAAAACTAAATTTAACAAATGTCTTGTGCTTATGTTTGTTTTATATGTGCTTTCTGTCATAATGCCTTTAATATTGAAAGGTTTTACT
This sequence comes from Melopsittacus undulatus, assembly GCF_012275295.1. Lineage (NCBI taxonomy): Eukaryota > Metazoa > Chordata > Aves > Psittaciformes > Psittaculidae > Melopsittacus > Melopsittacus undulatus. Next base: position 56,927,950 of record NC_047532.1, on the reverse strand, counting down.
GCCTTGTCTCCTGAACCAGATGAAACCTGGACTGAACACAAGCTTCTTCTTTCCCTTATCTCCCTGGGCTTATGAATTTCTTGCCAAACCAGGCGCATTATTCTGCAGTTAAGTTGGTACAGACAGTACAAATAGAAGACATGAAGGGTCTGAATTGATCAGTTTTCCTCATACCTGTCTGCAACCTTCCAGCATCCTTTAACTTCTTAAAACAGCTGCAGTCTTAGTGTACTTATTTCAGTGTAGACCCAGCTGTCAGGAGTGCTTTAAGTTCCAAATTACAGGATGTAATGTGTTGTTTAATGAGCTTTAAAATCCTGTTTCCTGCCTGCACCTGATGCATCTAACACAAGGCTCTGTGTCCTCTCAACTGTGAAACTACCACAGGGCGCTGGTAAATCTCTTCCTAAAAAGCTGTAGTTGGCTACATTTTTCCCTCCTGTTGAAGATAGGGTCTTACAGAAAATGGCTCAAGGAGGAGGGAAAACAGAAGGAAAAAACCCAAAGCAAATGAAGATGAGTTAGTCCCTTCAAAATAGCAATGGGATAATTTTTATGTTGGTTACGAATTATGATGCTTAGGCCTCTAGTCTGCTGGGGCCAAGCACTCTTTCTGTACAGCTTAAAACCAAGCATTTAGTCACTATCTTTCAATTTGTTTTTTAAACTTCAATTTATCCTAAAGTCTTTGTATTTTTCTGTTTTCCTTGTCATAGTACAGTTAAATTAGGGATATATTGTCCAAAAATCAATTGATACCCCCACCCCCAGCTCCTAATTTTTATAATGAAGGCTCAGTTACTTGTGCATGATTAAACTGTGGGTGCTAGGACTAGCTAACTGACCAAAGTGATTCAGGGCAATTCCCAGAGACCTCCTAACCAATGACTCCAGATGGCGTTAGACTGATTGGAAATGCACAATATCCAAATGTTTATTTATTTTCCTAATCTCTGCCTAAGAGCAATACATGCTTTTCCCTCTGGGACATTTGCTGAAGAGACTCCATCCCTACCCTCGTTTGTTATATCCCTTGCTGATAACATAAATGAGAAATGGACTGTGCATCAGGAAAGTTAAGGTGATGGTGAAGGCTTCCCTTGATCTGCAGTTATAACTGACAGTTTGGTGCCTTAATATATGTCAGCTGCATCTGGGTGGTGCTTGTTTTGTGATGGCTGAAGTATTGAATGAAGGAGTCGATGACTTTCCTTATTTTCTGTGCACAGCTAAAGCAAGAGGCCAGCACAACCAGAACTGTCCTGTAACTGCTCACATCTGCCACCCCAGTGCCTATGGAGGGGGCTCATTATGCAAGTGATATAGAATCCAAATAGTCATTTCAACATGCCAAATTTCCCTAGTGTAGAAAAGGTGTTAGCCGTAGGGGTACAAGATGTTCTTTCTATATATATATATATAAGCAAACATCAGTTTATTATTCACAGGAATATGAAAAAGATCTCCTTTCTAATTCCACAGAGTGCATGTGGTGTTGTTTCAAATGTGTCTCTTAATAAGAAGTATTTTAAGATTGCATTTGTGTCAAAACTTGTGAAGTCTTTCAGAAGCTCTTTCACAGTTGAATCCCAGGTTGACTGAGGCAATTTCTTTTCACCTACTGTAATTTGCTCTATTTTCTTCTGATGCATCACCAAATTTCCCTGAACTTCTCTTCTCAGTTCATCACCATTATCCTGTTTTATTAATTTTATTTGCAGATCATCTTTGTACTTGCTCCCAAGTCAGCTAAACAAAAGGTACATTAGGCATGCAGAGATTCATTCAGCTCAGCAGAACCATTCGCTGGTTCGTAATGTCATGTGTATGAATTCAGTCTATATTGAAGCCGTGGTTTATTTCTGTCCCAGTTCTGCTTCCTTTTATTTCAGCTTCTACAGATGGATAAAGGTTTTTGTCCAAAAAGACTCAGTTTCTGCAAACACACAGAAGGGCTTCAGTGTATCCTTTTAAATCAAAAATAACATTCCTCTGTAGTATTCAGGAAACTGTAATCAAAACTGTATTCTCAAAATCCCTGTTTTTCAGCAGACATCAGGAACATTAGCCATGAGCATTTGTTGAGATTTAGTTGGACTTGAGGATTTCCAGAGGCCCATCCAGTCTCAACTATTTTCTGCTTCTGTGTTTATACTTAAATGAAGTCAATCTGTGCCAGAGATGCTGATCTGCTACACATTATGGTTATTACTAACATTTTATTGCATTTTTTACAGGGTCTGGTGTAGATTGCATATAGAATAAATTAATCTCTGATCATAAAGCATTACATTATATCATAACTAACAGAGATATAGATGGCACACAACAGAGTAGTAAATGGTTGACTCGGAAAAGAATTAATGAATCGGAAAGGATGAAGCAGACAGGGTAGAGCAACAAGCAGGAGGTTGCAGTAAAGCAACCAATGAATTGGAGACTGTGGAATGAGAGAGAATCCAGCAGAAAGCAGGTGGGTAAAAGCCATCTCTAAGAGAAAGGTCGAGCCAGAGAAGGGAAGAAGGAACAGAAAAGAAATTGGAAGAGAAACAAGAGACCTGTAACAGACAGGATGAAGAGTTAGCATGGAAATTGTGTCTGCTCCGTACTTTACAGCAATTTGCATCTTCACAATTACAGCTTGTAAACACAAAGAAAAAGACAAGATGTGAGAAATGTTCCCTCTTTTCAAATGTAAACTCCAAGATCCAAAACAAAGCCTAATTTGCAAATGGAGCTTTGAATTTAATTTAGCCTTTGGGGAGTACACTGATGATCAGCATCTTCCCAGAAAATGAGTATTTCCAGTTCTGTCATGGTTTAAGCCACTGGATTTCTGTCAGAAAGCAGTGTCGGTCAGGACATGACCCTCTCAGCATACAATTTCTGAAAAATTAGACTTGAAGGGACCCATGTAATCCATTCCCCATGCCAGCAAAGCATAAACTGCTAAATCCTTCATGGGGAAATGCTTTTACTGACCTTATACACCTCCAGTGTGGAAGTTTCTCATCTCCCTCGAGCAGTCTGTTCCAGAGCTTTACTTGCCTTACCAGCCCTTCCTTGTCTCTAGTGGGCATTTCCGGTGGACTTTAAGCACTTTTTAGATATAATCTTGTCCCCCTTGAACAAGCAGATCAGGTTATTGTCTTCATTTTCTGATGCCCTATATTTACATACTGCTGTCATGTTTCCCATCAGCTTCCTCCTCTTTAGCTTAAACAGTCCCAGCTTCCCAAATCTTTGCTCTGGGCCACTCCTTATATGTATTTTGGCCATTCCTTCTATGCTACTTTGACACTCTGGATTTTTCTTGATATGTGCTGGCTAAAGATGGACATGTCTCCACCAGAAGCCTTGCTCTTGCTGACTAAAGGGGAAGGATCATTTCATGTCTCTTGTTGACAACAGCCCTGTTTATCTCAGAGGTGAGGTTTGCCTGTTTCATGATAGTATGCTGCTGCTGACCCATGTTCAGCTGGTGAAAAAGCACAAATCCTACGTCCTTTCCTACAGATTTTTCTGCATTCATGTGTTCAGTTCCTCCTGCCTGAGGTAGTGCCTTGCATTTATCATTGCTGAACAGCATCCTGTTCATCAAGAGAATTTTGACCTGGAAGTCTGCTCACCAGCATAGTTGCAGTCTTCAGTCTCTGCCTGTGAAACTGCAGCTGCTACGGGTGTTTGAGTGGAGCTTGCTATCAGAAACAGAAATGGATTTAGAAGCATGACAGAGACCTCAGAAAATAGACAGCACCTTCTAGGATTGCTGGAGTTACACAAAGTGCTGGGTGAAAATCCTTTTTAAACACAGATTATAGCATATAGCTTTTGTCTCCTGTGGCACCTCAGTGCGGTACTGGGCTACATTGAGATACTGCTGCTTCTTCACATCCTTTATTTGTAAGTAATGAAGCACAAATGGTTGTAACCTGGGGTTAAGGAGGACACTATGCCTCATGTGGAGGTGAGTTTAATCTCACAGCTAGGATGCACAGCCTGCACCTGCTTGTGTGCTGGGGGAGCTGGTGAAGATGTATGGCCCCACATACAGGCACACCTGAGCGCAGAAGGAAGTTGTCCCAGCATTTTTTCTTTTACCCAAGAGTCTGTAACCAGTACGGTGCATGTCTCACTGTTCTGCCTGGCTCCACTATGAACCTCTCTGACAGGCACTTCATGTCTGGCCTATCACTTGGTACAGAACTGGCCTTCACGGCAAGGCAGTCAGTGAAACAGTTTTATATTAACCTTTTCTGTGCCTTTATGCAATATGGCATGCTTGCTGCAAGAATCTCTTAATACCTGAAATAGCCTCAATTTGTTTCCCTTTCATATCTGCTGAAGAGGGTTTATTCTCCTTTGCCTTTTTTTGCTTGCACAACTTCCAAACCCACAGTAAGCTTCCTGTGGGAAGTAAAGTTTCAACCTTTAGAGATGTAGAGCACAGCACACTCTCACTGGAGACAGAGTTTTCACCTTTTCACTGTGGGAATGGTTTTCTGAACATCATCAGAGTTGTTAGAAGTCCTGAATGTTTATCCCTGAAGGAGGCTGTTGAACAAATCAGCAGATCTTAATGGCAGAGGTAGCAGAAAGGTGCTCTAGGCAGAGAAAGAAGCCACTTCCAGTCTGAATGAGCTATTTTATCCCATGTGTTCTTGAGCTCTTGTTCATATGAAAGGAGAGCAAGATGACAGATGATGACATGGAGCAGGCATGTGCTATTGGAAAGACCGTCAGAAGCTTAAGATGAGTTTAAGAAGAAAGAGTTACTTCGTGCTGGAGTGGAAAAAATTGTTACAGGTATCATATAAAATGTAATCAGGATGTCCTGCCACTGCGGAAATCATAGATTACAGAAAGGTGGATATCTTCAACATAGTGTGGATTTTCTAAGACTCAGACCTATACAGACGAGAATTGATTGGCATCCTTCTCTTGGAACAGTCTCGTTGTTATTCTAAACAGTAAATACTGTGTTTCCAGTACCCAATTTATCTAATGCTTGAAGACACTTTTCTTTTTGTATTTTTTTCCATGCCAGTTCTGCTCACATTGATTCTTTCCCCTGCCCCCCTGAAAGAAGCAGTGGACAATTACTTTCTCTCCCAGTTTTAGTGGGAAAAACCTTCTCTCAGAGATGAGCTGAAGGATTTTTGTTGGAGAGGCTGGCAGCAAGCGGTGGTTGGCCACTCAAAGATAGTGAGGCACTTTAGGGTTGGTTGTATATTAAGGCCAAAGTAAAAGCATCAGGAAACAAGTACCTAAGTCTAACCCCTGTATTTTTCTCTTCTCCCTTTTTCCTCGTGCTCTATGTTTGGTTTCTGCTTTCTCTGCAGAGCATTAAGATGAAGAGAAGATTTGGAAGGATGAATTTCAGCACTGCCCTTCGGGAGTCCAGTAACTGTATCTGTAGATTTAAGACTTAAGCTTACAGTTTCAAGTAATTTCATGTTTTTAAACATCTAATTTGGTTTTATGATGTATAAGCAGAAAAAAAGTAGGCTGCGTGCTTACAGTTGGCTAAATGAGTTTCATAGAGAACATGTATAACCTTGTGTATTATGTACTTGATAAGACAGAGCTGTGCAAGAACTATTATTAGCTCAGCTCCAGCGTAATAATTTAGTGAATCATCTGTTTTATTCTGTTACAATTTAATAACTGCATCTTCATTCATTTACCCAAAAAAGAAACAAAGCTCTTTAGCTAGACCAAGACAAAAAGCTTTGTGCACCCTGAGCAGTTTCAAACTGAATTACAATAATATGGTTACCTAACCATACTTAACAAGCCAAGCAGTTAAAAGTAAAGCAATTAAGCAAGAGTTAGGGATTTTTACATTCACCAGAGCACACATGGTTTCTTTGTGATGCTGTGCAGGATGTGCTGATGCTGTGCAGGTTGTGCTAGTGCTGTGAAGGCTGTCCTTGTAGTTTATGCTGTGTTCCAAGTAATTTTTCAAAGTAATTCTATCTAAAAATCCCCAAACCGCACTTTATTTCACTGCTGCCCTCCTTGAACAGCTTGCAACTCAGTAAAGCTTCATGACTGATGCTCTGTATGCAGTGCAGGAACTGGATGTTGTCTTGTAGGGAGATCTGGGGGGAAAGGCTACAAAAAATAAACAAGTACTGCAGGTGTATCTCGGGTGATGCAGTACATCACCCTTCGGGTAGCTGTGGGGCTTTTAATAACTATTTAATGTTCATTCATTCATAGCAATAATAGGGTACGAACGCGAGGGTAGAGCCCTCTTAAGATGGCGGCTCGGGCTGGACGGCTGCGCTTGCCGCTCTCAAGATGACGGACGCTCATCCGGGACAGGACATAAAATGGCGCAAGGCCCCCTCCCCTCGGAAGGGTGTCCTTGTGCCTGCTTGCCGGCGGAGGCTGACTCCGCGGTTGCCGTGCAGCTTCGCCGTGGCATACAGCCCGGTGCTGAAGCGAGGTGGTGTGCTCAGCGGTGCCGGAGACCGCCGGGTAGGTGGTGCCAGGCAGTGGTGGCGCAGCCGCTGTCGCCATTGCTGTGCGCCTCTGAGGAAAGAGGGCCCCTGACAGAGCGCGGCCGCAGTGCCATGGCGGGCATGGGGCGGCGGCTGCGGGCCGAGCCCCGGTTCTGAGCAGGCACTCCTCGGCCCGCGGGCCAGGCACCGGCCTCCCGCCGCCCTCTGGTGCTCCTGCCCTCCTCACCCTCCTCTCGGGCCGCCGGCCTGGGCCGCGCTCGCCCTCGCTGCCCCTTCCCGCCGCGGAGATGGCGTCGGGGCTTCGCGCCGCCGGGTTCCCCCCCTGGAAGCGGCACATCGCGGCGGAGCTGCGGCGGAGGGACCGGCTGCAGCGGCAGGCTTTCGAGGAGATCATCGGGCAGTGTAAGTGGGCTGCGGCTCCCCCCGCGGGGCCGAGGCCCAGAGGCTCCTGTTCTCTCTTCTCCTCAGAAACGGGGGGAAACCGCCTTGGTAGGGGGCCCGCAAGGCCTCGCCTCTGTCGTTTCCAGGTCACTGGCTGGGGGATACCTAATAAAACTGAGGAAAGTTGGGGGCTCCTCATTACTGGGGTAAAAAAGTAGTTCTTCCTCTCAATCCCCTCATAGGCTAAACCGGGTTTGTGCTGTGGACAGTGACTGAATGTCTAAATTGTCAGCACAATACCCACTTAGATGTTTGTGGAATTGAGAACAATAGCACTATTGACCGTGTTCATGGTCTTCTGTAAAATTTGGAGCTATTCAGGGCCAGTGCTTTCTAACCAGTGCTTACTTGCCCATCCCTTTCCTGCCTCAGCTATGACAGGACTGAATAGGAGTGGACGTCACCTAAGAGCTTCTGACTTAGATGCTGAGGGGCTGCATGTTATGGAAGGGGGGAGCAAACACACCTTGACAGGACTGTGCAGTGTTGGATGTGACCAGATTTTTTCATTGTTATCGCTGGAGGGGCTATAAAGATTTTTGTACTTTGAGCTTCTGTATTGGCAGATAGCAGGACACTTGGGCAACCTCTTAAGACCAGTCCCACACAACTTCTGAATTAATGAGGAATTCTTGGAGTTGTAGCTGACTGCTGTTTTAGACATCAAAGAGGAGTGCATGCTAATGTGGCTTGCATAGCATTAGCTTGTGTCAGTATAATTAAAAATACTAAATCTTAGTTGTTGGAAGAAGAATGTGGGAATCTGGTTTTGTTTTTTGGTTATTTGCTTACTTGTACCTTTTGCCCTTTCAGATAACAAGCTACTAGAGAAGTCAGACCTTCATGCGGTGCTGGCTGATAAGCTTCAAGCAGAAAAATATGACATGCAGAGCAGACATGAGATCAGGTATTTAAAATTACTTTTCTGTCAGTCAGCTCTCGGTCATACACACTGTAACCTAAACTATTCTTGGATGCATTACACAAACAACTTCTAGGTTACTGCAGTAACTTGGAATAAAACAAACTGGGAAATCTGTTGATATAAAACCAAAATATAACTAACTCTAAACACATAATGAAGTTACACTACATTTGCAGGATATGATGTAGGAAGATCTGACCAAGTTTGGTCACATTTTTATCACAAACTTGAGGCATGGAAGTAGACCAGAATGAACTGCTTCTGATCTGTTTGCCTTGTAATGCTTATAATGTTTACCTGGTGTTAGTTCCTCATGATTGTGGTGTGACTCTTTAAGTTGTTTGATCTTGCAAGCAGTACAGTGGAGGGAGAAGTAGATACTTGGTTTCTTTCAATCTGTGTTATCACATAGAAGGGTAGAAAGGAAAAAACTAATGATTGTAAAGTGTCAGTCCTAAATAAGCATCATATTCTAAAGAGAATCACAGAATGGTTTGGGTTGGAAGGGACCTTAAAGCTCATCCAGTTCCAACCCCTCACTGTGGGCAGGAACACCTTCCACCAGACCAGGTTGCTCCAAGCTCCATCCAACCTGGCCTTGAACACTGCCAGGGATGGGGTGGCTACAGCTTCTCTGGGCACCCTGTGCCAGGGCCTCACCTAAAAGCAAGAACCATCACTGGTTTATAGGAATCTGTTTCTTGTTGAGCACCTACTCTAAGAGGTGAGGCTGGAGTAGATGAGTAGATAAAGAAATGCACAGAAACAGCATCTTCAAAGTAAATGCTAAGCTGAGCTTTGATTCAACATTTTTTGGAAACAGAATGAAGTCCCTAATCCTAGTTAGCTGAGGAAAAATGCTTTTATTTTCCTTAAGGCCAAGGAGGAGTATCTAGCTCTGGCTGTAGGGGTGTGCATGGCCAGAGTTGTTGGATGTGTTGGATATTACCACAGGTCCTGGCTTCCTGTCTGCTTGGACACATTTTCTTGGAAATGCAGTGTTAGCTCAGTCAGGTGTTTGGTGCTGAGTGTAAAGTTACTAATAGCACTGTGAGACCTTTCAGCTTCTGGATGCATTATCTGTTTCCCATTGGACCATTATAACGCTGAATGACTGCAGAAACAGATGCTTGCAATTACCTTGTATTGTGTGTATGGTATAATAGTAACAAATCTAAAATTATTACTTTTAAAAACGGTAATTTAAAATGTAGCTGCTAACTTGCTCAGAGTCTGTGTGTGTGATGTGTGTGTGTATGGTGTTCTGGTGTGGGGATATCACAGCTTGTGTCATGGTCTTACTGATTTGTAAAACACAATTAATATGCCAAAACTTTTACAAAGGAAGAGGCTAGAACATAGGACAGTGGAGGAGTGACTTGTAACACTTGCGACTATAAACCTAGGGGCCTGGAAATGTACCCTTGGTTCCCTGGCTTTTGGTTCTGTGCTCTGTATAATGCTTTCTCCAGATATCTGTCATCTTCATGGTCCATCAGCTCAATTGAAACAAACTCAAGGTGCTAAAATATTTGTAATTCTATCAGAATTTGAAGAGGGTACTTCTAAGACTTGGTTGTCTTAATGCAGATTAAACCAAAGCTTAGTTATCTTTCATTTGAGTTTGAATTCTCTTTTAGAAATATACAAAAGGTGAATCGAGTTCTCAATAAATTTAATTTCCAGTACTATATAATGTCATTTTGGTTGGTGAGAAGTGTGTTGAAGGGGAGCTAGTTGTGGTTTAATTCTTCGGGAATGACCTGCGTTTCTGATGTTGTATGGAAAATCCAGGGGAGGTAGCATCCAGAGTTCAACTATCAAAGCCACAGAACTAATTAGGTTCTAGTTTGTGACATGTCATTTTCATCTCTCTCAAACTCCAGTCCAGGACATGATGGCACATGGAATGATGCTCAGTTGCAGGAACTGGCACAGCTGAAGATAAAGCATCAAGAGGAGCTGACAGAGCTGCATAAGAAACGTGGAGAGGTTAGAAAACCTTCTGTTCTGTATGGTGCATACTTGGCCTATTGTGAACATGACCTTAATTTTACCAAGATTAAAAAAAAAAAAATAAAAAAAAATGAGATGAGGAAAACCAACCTTTTTAAGCTCCTTGTGTTGATGATAAAAAATAAACCAGAGATGGCTGGTCTTTAAAACTGACAGATGGGAGATGAGAACTTGCATTGTCAGTATAGCATGAGTGTTAAGAAGTGCTTAATTTTGTGTTTTCATGAATAGGTTTTTAACTGCATTTATTAGAGGGGGAAGAAACTCTTTAGAGCTGTGCATAACCACTAGTTCTACGTTGTCAAGACTGAGCAAGTGAGAGAATAGGTGGCTGTGTGAGGTTTCATTTGTCTCCCTTCGCAGCACAAAGAAAGATTGATGGTTCTGTGGTGTTGAACTGAAAATGGAGTACTGGTTCTGCTGTGTATATGCAGTAAGGAGCCCAGGAGTCCTGTTAGCTATGAGGTTCAGGCCTGGGAGAGAGGAAAAGCTGCTCCCTCTCATTTGTTTTCCTTTTCCCTTTCTTTTTGATGGGAAGATGTGGAAGCTTCGTCGGCAGAATTCAGTTTTTCAAAATCCCAGCAGTGGTTTGAGTGTGCCAGAAGCTAGTACCTGAATGGTGCTGCAGACTTCAAAGAGAGACCTGGAAAATGTTGTCATGCTCATTTTCTCACAGAGGAGACAGCTTTCTGCAGGAGGTGTGCACTGACTAGTCAAAGCACTGAAAATTCCTTCTTTGCCCCCAGCCTGGTAACCTAAGCCATATACCCAGGCAGGCACCTCTCTCAAAACTCAGTCTTTCTTTTCCCTGGGCGGCTGAGGCTCTGCACACCGTGGGGCTCGCTGCTGCTCCTTGTCTGGTTGTCACTGATGACTAACTTGTCATTAGTGCTGACCTCTGCACCCCTATTTCCTGTAGAGACTCCACAAGCAGCTTCCTTTGTGGGAAAGACCTGTGTGTACAGCGTGTGAACATCTCTGCCCTGGCCATACCAAGAATATTCATTGCTTAGTTATTAGTACTCATCTGTTGGTTTACTTACTTGGCAATTTTTAGGTTCTATGTTGATTTTTCCACTACCTCAAAAAATGTCTTCCTAATACATATTCTGTTTGATGTGACTTTATTAAAGAAACTTTCTGAGAGAAGGGGTGAGTTATCAAAGGACAGTAATTTTTGACAACTCATTTTTGGAAGTGCATTCTGTAATTTAATGACCTGTGTGATAGGTGAAGTCCACAGATCTGTATAGGAACCTGTGAAAGAACAGCTAAAGGATGTGTTCCATGCTTGTTATATTAGATTGCTCTATACTCCTGCTGGTTGCTGCTCAGTGTGTATTATCCAGTTGGCACCCCTGCATTTTGTAATATGATTTTCTACTTTCCCCAGTTGGCCCAATCTGTAATTGATCTGAATAACCAAATGCAGCAGAAGGACAAAGAGATGCAGATGAATGAAGCAAAGTGAGTAGGAACTGTTTCTTCATCAGTGTGGTTAGTATGAGACTCAGATTTCTGGTTGTTTATTACAGTTATAATATTCTCTTAGGGTCTTAGTAATGGGCTAAAAATCCCTTTGTTAGGCATTGTGCAAAGAGCACAAAATGATGGCGTATGTCCCAAAGGAAAGCTTCATGGTTTTATATGTTTTGTTGTTCCAGGATTGCAGAGTATTTGCAAAAGATCTCTGAACTGGAAACAGAGTGCCAGGAATTGCGTAGCAAACTGCAAGATCTTGAACGAGCTAATCAGACACTGAAAGATGAATATGATGCTCTCCAGATCACCTTCAATGCCTTGGAGGAGAAACTGAGGAAAACTACTGAAGACAACCAGGAGTTGGTCTCCCGTTGGATGGCAGAGAAAGCACAAGAAGCCAATCGTTTGAATGCAGAAAATGAAAAGGATTCAAGGTGAGGTTGATGACTTCTTGTCATGGTTTGAGCATGTTTTGAGGGTGTTTTTGTTCAAGGTTTTTTCCAGCCAGGTGGAGGAGGGGAGTCCGGGAGGAAGGAGAGACAGGACACCTGACCCAGGCTAGGCAATGAGGTATTCCATACCATAGCACGTGATGCCCAGGATGCAGACTGGGAAAGAGAAGACAGGAGGGGTAGAGTGGGAGAGGAAAAATGGAGGAGGGAGCACATGGTGCTCGGCCAGGCAGGGTGGAGTGAGTTATGGGTCGGTGGCTGGTGGGGTGTTGTATTCTTTTCACTTGCTGTTTGCTGCATCATTATTATTTGTAGTAGTAAATGGCAGTAGGGGTTTTGTGTTATGCCTTAGCAATTAAACCGTTCTTATCTCAATCCGTGGGGGCTACATTCTTTGGATTCTCCTTCCTAACTCTCAAGGAGTTGGGGGACTTGGTTTAAACCACGACACCTCTGTTTAATAAACAATTTCACAATATGTATTTGACTAATAATGAGTGCATAGGATAAAACCAGATTTAGTTTTGGTTTGAAATCCCTGTATTCTTGCAGAACATGAGAATCCACAGCTTTGTGTTCATCCTTCTGGCCAGCACAGATGGATGCTTTATGAAAACATTCCTGTCTTCTAAATGGATAAAACATGTTTTTGTTTCTCGAGAAACACCTGACTATGGCCTTTAGATCATAAATCAGATAGAAACTGTTGGGTTTTTTCTGGTATTCAATTTGAACGTCTCTTGTTCATATTACATCTTGAGACTATTTGAAGTTTTCTTTTTTTTGACTTAACTAACTTCAGTGTTTTTTGCATTCTGCTAAAAGGAGCAGCTCCCATGAGACTAACCTGTGTGTAACTTGCAAAAAGAAGTTTGCACATTTTCTTTTTTTCCCTCTGCAAAATAATATTTTTTTTCTTCTGAATTGCTTCAGCTTGCTTGCCAGCTGTGGGTGCTTGGAGACTAAGAGCTGTAATTCAAGTCTTGTAGCACTTGGCAGCTTTGTATTTCCTAACAGTCATTGTATTACTAATATAATTAGTATTTTTGCAAGTTCTTGCACTCCAAACAAGTCCTCATTCTTGTGGGTCATAAAGGGCCATAGGTACATTTTGCCTTGTTCCTTCACTTGATTGACCTTGTCCTATGCTATTCATAGTAAGAAAACTGCCTCTCCTGCTCTCAGTATCTTGAAAAGCAGGATAAAATTAAGGTAGTGGTCTGATTTCCCCATCAAAACTGTGCAGGGTAACCTTTGAAATGAATTAAGGGGTTTTGGTGTGGTTTTGGTTTTCTAATAGCCTTGTTTTCTCCTTTCTTAGGAGACGACAAGCCAGGCTGCAGAAGGAACTAGCAGAAGCTGCCAAAGAGCCCCTGCCTGTTGAACCGTAAGCAGTCTTGATTTGTGGAGTCTCCTTCATCACTTCATGCTTCAGTTTTATGCAGATGTATGATAGATGGTATTTTTTCTGTTTCTAAATTTGGTGACATAGAGGAGTGTTTAAACTTTGGTGTAAAGTCACAAACGTACAGTAACTCTTCCTACTTGAACTTTCAGAAGAAGGAGCTCTGTTACAACTAAAAATAGCTGCTTGGACTGAAAGTCTCAAGAGTTGTTCATATGATGAATATATATTAATATTTCAGCATTAAAACATCTATTATGAAGTGTTCTTGGTTTTCAGAATAGTTCTTCATTTGTGCACTCTGCAGATGCCTACATTTTCAAGTGTTAGGCTACAAATACATTCATGGATTACCTATAGGAACAGGTACTGAATGAGTTAAGGGGGGTGAAAATATACTTCCATACTGGGAGAGATTTTTTTTCCCTAGGAAAAAAGTCAGATGTGGAGTTACTTTTACTGGCAAGCCAGAGCTAGATCTCTCTAGTCTCTTGTTCTTTTCACTGCTGTGTTTACTCCTGGGTGATTTTTAATCAGGTAACTGAAGTAGGCAGCTGGTAGTATAGGTGTTTTGCACCAGATTGATAAAGTTATTGGCACTTGTTTTAGCCAAATCCAGAAAAACTATACCTGCTGCATTATTATTGCATTACATCGCTGAGAGCTCTTCAGAGCACAGTGACAGAGCAGTGTGCAGGCTTTTCCTTGATATCTGTTGTCTTTGTAAACACACATGGAATATCTTGGAACTTTAAGCTTTTAAATAAATAATGTTGCACTGAGAAGGAAAACACACATACAATGTCTGTGGCTGTTTTCCCTGTTAAGTTTCTTCCTCTCCATTACCCAAAGTGAGATCTTCTTATCTTAGACCTGAGCTCAGAGGTAGCTGTAGCACAGCAGCTTGAATTTTTGCTTCCTGTTGTGGGGGGGATGGTGGTCTCAGTGTTTCATAAATAATTTCAAATAAGAAATTGAGAAGTTAAAAAGAAGCCTGTTAAAATCTGTAAAATCTATAAAATAATTGTTTCTGTGAATGACTCAAACTCTGCTTCACAGGTGTTTTTGATTCTTCTTTGATTTTGTAATTTTAGAGGGTTTGTGTTATTTAAATGTGCTGCTTACTGAAGGGGGACTTGCAGCATTTCAAGGAGTGTGCCCTGGTGTTTATAGTCACTTCAAAAATAGGTTAACATGGAAAGTTCATGGAAAGTATGAGCAATTTTTTAAAATCTTAAGTCTGAGCTATTACAAGAAATATCAACAGAACTTGGTAGTGTTTCATTGAAATATCAGCCTGATATTTTAAATCAGAGTATGTATTTTCCATAGCCTTTTCATACATACTGTCCTCCAGCATCTTAGGACTTGAAGTGCAGCTGTATTCTGAAATGAGAGATTAAAAATGGTCCCATCCTTTCCAATTCTTTCCCAGCAGGGTGTTATCTGATGGCAGGAATTGGTTTATTCCTTCTTAAATGCTGAATTTAAACTTCCTGTTCAGTCAAATGGCATCAAGTTGATAAAGCGTGTTTAAAAATAGTTTGTCCTGCAAAATCAACAGTGGAAGAAAAATCATCACTGAAGGAAAAAAATACTAGACTGTTAGAGCCTATGATGATTAATGGGGAAAATCCTTTTAGCATCAGATGAATACTTGAGCTGTATTCAGTAATGTTATATGTATTGGAACCTCACACTTCTGTTTGGTCATTCACGAACACTTCAATGAAGTGAACCAAAACATCCCTTGTACTTAGTGGAGCAGTAACTGAAGTAAAACCACGTAGAAAATATCAGAATGTCTTTAGCATGAATGAACAAGGAAAATTCAGACTCTTGTGGTTTTTTTATACGTCCTTGTTTTGGAATAGCAAGAAAAAAATAGTGATGTGAAGAGAGGATATCACCCATATCTGGGGTTGCAGTAACTCATGTTTTTACTGTTCTCTAATTGTTCCAGCAAATATTCACTCCATAGGAAAGTCTTGCTCAGATGTGATAGGTCATTATAATGCCATCTGTAGTGCTGCAAGCTGGAATATAATGTCTTTAATGGATGCCTGTCAACATAACCCATAACCATCCAGGAATATAATGTCTTTAATGGATGCCTGTCAACATAACCCATAACCATCCAGGAATATAATGTCTTTAATGGATGCCTGTCAACATAACCCATAACCATCCAGGAATATAATGTCTTTAATGGATGCCTGTCAACATAACCCATAACCATCCAACACTGCTGTCAGTGAAGAGTGTAATTAGCAGCTGCAAAGAAAAGATAAACAAAACCTAAAATATATATAGGTGCATATACTTGTTTGCAGATACTGTATGTTAAATGTAGTACCTCTGGCAGTGACAGCCAGATCAGCCTTTGCATTGTCTGGATATACCTACATGTTACTACAGCTCAGTACACCTAGATGTGGATTGGGTGCAGACACTTGCAGACCGTGGAACATGTCATCCATTCAGTTCATATGCATCAGCAGGTGGTTTCCATAGGAAGCTCTGACTGATTGAAAATGAGGTGTTTTCTCTCCCTTCAGCAGGGATGATGATATTGAAGTGCTTGCAGATGAAACCTCTGACACAGCTGAGGAGACATCTCCAGTGCGAACTGGCAGCCGAACAGCCAGGTTTGTAGCCCAAAAGATTTCTGTACCATGTCATTGAGGAACAACAAGGGGTGTAAGAGAGTTGGAACTATGCTACTTAAGGTTCTTACTTGCTTTTCAGCTGGAACAGAGTTTAGTGTTTTCCCCGTAGTATAAAACTCCTGTGCTGTGTTCTGTGTAACTGTGCTATAGATAGGATGTTTTTCATTTGCTGTTTTAACTAAATTACACAAGTGTTTGAAAAATCTGTGTTTAATCTTAAAACCAAAGGTTTAAAAACAAAACTGGCAATAACATGCAGTGCCTGTTGTGTTATGCTTCTGTGACCATTCAGATTATCGAGGTGACTTTGCAAACAGCCAGGTTTTTGGATTTAGCTAAAATGCTGCAAATAATCTTCAGCCAGTTTAAATGCATCTTTTTTCTTCCTTTAAAATAGCAGTGAGTGGAAAGTAAGAGGTAGTTACATGAGAGCACAGATTAATTTGACTGAAACTTCAGACTTGTTATATCTGAAACCAGTGATTCACGAGGTGGAGGTTGAGGGGAAATTGGAGAAACTTCATGTGCAGATTATGTCCTGAGTTGTAGTTGCTAGTGACTTTTGAACTGATGACTGCCTCTGGTGTTTTCTGTCTTTGGACTGGGGCTGCAGGGGAGGGAGTCTTTCCAGAGACTTGTTGCTATGAAATGTGTTTGTGTTGATCTTTATGTGGAGAAGCTATTCACAAGGTTTAAACCTGTCCTCCCCTCCTTCAGTAAGCGACTCTCCCAGCCAGCTGGAGGCCTTCTGGACTCTATCACTAATATCTTTGGGTAGGTTAGAACACTTTCGCCTCTTTGTTTTGTATATTGGTTTAAATGTATGCCAAAATCTTGGTGATGCAGGGAATGCAAACAATAATTTCAGCTTTCTTCTAGCTTCTGCCTTTTTTCTTTTCTTTTTTGTTCTCCTCAACTTCCTGTCTCTTCCATCTTGCCGTGTGCTGACCTCTGACCTTTCCCTCCAGTCTGTCTGAGTCTCCCCTTTTGGGACATCAATCTTCTGATGCTGCCAGGTGAAAACATTATCCACTCTTAGTCCAGCATGTGATTGTATTCCATTGAAGTAAAGTGGAACCCAGCTGCATTATCCTGATTAGATTTCAGATGTTGATAACAGTGACTAGAAACTGTCTACAGTTAGAGAGGCAATGAGCCCCTCTTTGTGGAGAGAATACATGGGGTCTGCTCTTACTTTCCACTGAACTTTGCTCCTTTAATAGGGCTATATAAGTCACTGGGTTCTGTGTGTAAGCTGCACAGGGGAGCCACTCCTTCTAAGTTAAGCTCTGCTTTATGTGGACAGTCTTTGGTTAAAGCCTGAGCTTTTGAATGGAGCTTTTTGCTGCCTGGGAGGTAGTGCTGCGATGGTGTTCCGTTTCCCCAGGCATAATGATGGAGTTGCAGTCTCTCCAACTGAACTCAGCTGCAGTTATTCCTATGTTTCTCTTTGCTATTAACAAAAACAAAAGGCTACTCCAAAATGAGGTCAGTAATCAGTTCAGGTAATTTTTCTGGCATATCATGGAACATCTAAAGCCACAAGTGGATGTAGTGTGATGACATGTAATTGTTGAAAGATTTGATAAAAGTTAAAACCTCCTTCCCCCATTTCTTACTCACCATGCTGTGTAGTTAAGTGACAGGTACAGATCTGGATGAACTCAAGAGAAGCAGCATTCACTTCTCATTTTAAAATATTTCTAATTTGTTTCATCTCAGGAGACGTTCTTTGTCCTCATTCCCTGCTCCCCAGGACAGCACAGAGCCACATCCAGGTGCCAGTAAAGAAGTGAGAGTGCCCACTATTGCCATATGTGTCTTTGTAAGTACAGAGGGAATTCTTGGGTTTAATAATCCTTTTACTGTCCTTGGAGGAAGTAAATTCCTTATGTGTGGGAATTGATCTCCCCAGACTTTTTACTTATATTGCCAAACATGAAAGGAATTTGTGATTTGGTAGCATGGTTTGTTCTATTTAATTCTTAGCACAAATGCTTCTCAGAGCCAATGAGCTTGATGTCTGTCATACAGAGGTCAATGATGACTTAGTAAAAGGTCTGAGGGCACAGGGGGATTACACTCTATTACCCTTTTGGCTCCCAGCAGTCCCTGTTCTGTCATGCTATAGTAGAGCTATGATTGAGGAAGGGATGGCTGACAGTTTGGGATCAATTCAGTTCCAGTTCCCCACAGTGAAGGGAGTTGTGGCACTGCATGTTATCCAACAGAGCTGGTTAAGAGGAGCTCATGGTAGTGGGGTGTCTTCATTTTTTGTGTGTGATCTAAAGTTTTCAAGCTGAGACCTCTTTCATGTGTTGTTTTGGCCTCTGAAGGGCATTGCCTTCTGAATGAAAGATACGGGGGTAAATTGTCTTGTACCGTAGCTACTTGTTTCAACACTCTTGAGCTTTCACAGGCACTGCAATGCTGGATATGGATATTTCATGCGTATGAAATGACTTAACTTTTTTTTTCATCCAGAATAAGAGTGACTCACAGCAGTATGGAAGCTTGTGTATTCTTAGCCTGCCCTGTTACCATCTTCTCCAGTGGAAGTCATGGTGTGGAGGGAGTACCAGTGTTACTTTAAGTGCGAATAGGGTCATAACTTAAGTGACAGCCTGGTGCTGGCTTGACTAGGGAACATCAGAGGAGGTGTTCATGGCAGCAGTATGTGTTGCAGCCTCTCTCCTCTTCTGGCTATGTATAGCAAGCAGAGTTGATGAACAGATATAATCCTGACTAATTTCATCAAAAAAGGTGTTGGAAAGCTATATGTGTGAGGCTATGCTGTTTTCACTCTTGATGTTCTTTAATGTATCTGAACTTACAAGAACAGTGCAGCCTGTCTTCCTGATAGAGGGGGCAAACCACAGTAGGCTGTGCTGACCCCCTAGTCTTGGCAATGTGGGGAGTGGTGCCTGTCTTGCAGCAGGACTAGGAACAGCTGCAAATGTAAGCATGTCAGACTGTTGCACTATGGAGGCAGTATGTGGTTAGCACTGCAATACTTGAAGGAGAAAGTCCCTACTGTTCCATGGGAATCCATATGATCCTTCTAGAGGTGATCTGTGTTACATTTTAGCTCCTGTGTTTGGTGGTGGAGGTGAGGACAATGTCTAAGTCTAGCAGAGCATTCTAGGAATTAATGCAAGGACTGTGTGCCAAGGGTTTGGCAGATACAGAGAGCAGACCAGGCTCACTTCCTGAGAGATGAGTAAAAGAACAGGCTTGGAAAGGCAGAGAAGGTAGTCACTTCAGCCATTATTCTCAGGCATGGTTTCTGGGCAGGACATTTGACCAGTTTTGTTCTGAATGGCTCTTCTGCACTTGTAGAAAGATCAGATTTGAAGTGTGATGACCCCTAAATATGAGCTGGCAGACCAAATTCAAGCAACAAGTTCCAGAAAAATACAAGTTTCTAGGAAAATGGATTTTGAAAGAACAGTTACTGAAAATACTTAAAAAGGAATGCAGCAAATGAATTAAGGATGTGGTATTAATACCGTGTGGTAAGTAGTATAAAGCTGTGAAGTTAACAAAGGATACAATAGAAAGGAATCTTACATTTTTCATATATTTTAAAAGGTAGAAGAATCACTATTAAGAGGCCAATTCAAATTTCAAAACATTAAGGTGTGAGAAAGCAGGGGTGCAGGGATGTCTCTGCACCTTCAGGTAGGAACCACAGCTCCACCCCAAGTTCACCTTCAGAGAAGGTACTGTCAGAATTGTGCTGGTACTGCTAGAAGCACCAATATAAAGTAGCGTTATCACCAATACAGTAAATGAATGCAGTTAATCTGTCATACTGTTTTCTAGCAGACTTTCCTAAATCAAGCGTGACTTGATTGTTCTGTGATTGCATGAACTGATTGGATCATGTTCCATGGCTAGCTCTAGGTGAAGAAATGAAAAGTTAGTTTCCTTCTCTGGCGTATCATCTGTTACTGTTTTCTTTACATGTTGTTTCCTTTTGTTTTTTTTTTCTTCTGGTGTACTCTTAAAAGCCTTACCTTATAAAGCCTAAACTTATGAAGCATTGTAAAGCTTCTGGCAATTTATCTCTGTTGAATCCTTGCTAGTGGTTTTTCTTTATGTACTTTTGTTTTTACCTTTAGATAAGGATCAGCCCTTTTTACTCTCTCTACACTCCATCTACCACAGCAGAGTGTTAGTCTGTGCCTTTGTTTCCTGTATGCTGTCAAAAGATCAGCAGCTGTGGTTCTGTATAACCTTTAAGTTCTATAGCTTTCTGATCTGTGGGTTTTGGGTCTAATTTGATTTTGGGTGGCTGTTCTGTTCCTCCCATTCCTCAGGATGCACATGATGGAGAGGTGAATGCAGTGCAGTTCAGCCCTGGCTCCAGGTTACTAGCAACAGGAGGCATGGACCGGAGGGTTAAGCTTTGGGAAGTCTTGGGAGGTAAATCTTTTGCTTTGGCGTATGGTGGGATGCTAAACCAACTCACAGTTCACGTTGTGTCAGCTTCTGTTCTAATCTACTGCTTAAGTTTTGTTCATCTTTCTTTGTGCAGACAGGTGTGAGCCCAAAGGTTCCCTCTCTGGTAGTAACGCTGGGATTACAAGCATAGAATTTGATAGTGCTGTGAGTATCTGAGCAATACCCACTGTTTGTGATGGAGAATAAAATAATTCAGTTATGTTGTGGTCTGCTATCAGTTCCCATTTTAACACTTTGAAAAGTTCCTTAAGAATGAATTAAAATACTTACAAGAGTAACTGCAAATAGTTTAAAACTGTACAAAAGATTTTTATTTGGTATGCTACAGTCTAATTCTCTTATGCTTTACAATTCAGAAGATGATATGCAGCTCAGCCATTGGCTGTTATGGGCTATTATGATAAAATTACAATACAGTATGCTAGGTTATGTCTAAAGTAAGAAGTCAGTCTCCAGCTTCCCACTAAAGCTGGTAACAGCCTAGAAGAAACAAATACTCTGAGGCTTTATTTCTGTGAAGTTTATTTTCATCAGTGCTCTGCTGAGGTCTGATGAATAGAAAAAGATCTGATTATCCCAAATACTTGTATTTCCATGGCCTTTTCTCCCAGCAGTTTCTCAACAGTCACAGCACAGTAATGTTTGCTGGCACCCTGTGGTGTATGTGGTTCTTGTTAACCTGAAGTCTCAGAGCCATGATTGGGATCAGCATCCAATAGTCCTACTTGGAGGAGTTTGATGTCTTGGATTGTTCTAACTGGACATGTGATCTGTCTTTTCTGCTCAGACCTCTTTCACTGTGCATGGGCAGTAGACCAAAGCTGACATTTCTTCCATTCAGTGATTCCAAGTGCTGAACTTCATTGATACACACCCAAAGGGGTCCTTCCTTAAATGCTAACCAGCTCATTTGAGGTTGCTAGCACCATTAATTTGCAGGAGATAATTCTGATTTTGGCAAGTTGCTTGAACGCATCTGAGGCAAGAGCTGCCTGAAGTGAGATGCTGGTGGTCTTTAGATGTTCAGGAAAGTCTTTTGAGATGGACAGGAGTGCAAGCATAAATCTTATGGTGACCATTCTCCATTATGGCATGAGGAGCCCTAAGCCTAAAGTCATGAGCAAGTCATTTTTTCTATCCTTGGACAGATTTAGTTGTTGGAATCTTGTTTTAAAATGTTAGAATTTTAATGGAAATTGCAAGAATTGGGTGAATTCCACTGAGGCATATCTAAGCAGTTGGTACAACAGCTTTCCATCATGGTTTTGTAGTTTTATTTTCCCTTGGCAATATAGCACTAATGTGGTTTTAATGATTTACTGGAAATGCTTTTGGGTTTAATTTACGTATTGACTTGCAGAAGTAATTTGAAATTAATTTTGTGTCCACAGGGTTCTTACCTCTTAGCAGCTTCAAATGACTTTGCCAGCAGAATCTGGACAGTTGATGACAATCGGTTGCGGGTGAGTCTCTTGGAGGCAAAGCAGTGCTCAGGCTGTTGCTGTCTTGTGTTTCCAGTTTTGCTAATGGGGACATGGTGATTTGGGAAGCTGGGCATTTCAGACACTTTAAATAGTTCTTTAGTTAATGGGATCTTGTTTTCTTAAGGGTCTTCACAGCAAGGCATAAAATACAGTGTTGGTCTCTGCACAGACTTGCAGGAAACTCCAGTTACTGCATATTTTCACAGTACAGCCCCCCCCCCCACTAGCCACATAAGTCCAGTGTACTTTTGCAGTCCTCTCTGTGGAAATTTAAATGCTTCTTACGGTCTTTTGAGAACCATTTATCCTCAATCCAAGGAACGAACTGCTGAAGAAAGTTTGCAAAAGAGGGATTCTGTTGTCGTAAGTCAGGAGTGGTGTTTTTGGACTCTTCTGGCTAGCTTTTAAGGTCTTACAAGTCTTTTCCAACCTATTTGATTCTATGATTCTGAATGTCTTTTGAAAGATTCCTCTTCTGCTCCTGATTTCTTCATACTCATGTTCTTCTCCAGTATTTAGCTCTAGTTTAAAGAAGAATTTGCCTTTGGCCAAGAGAAAAGCTTATTTTCATCTTTCTGAGAGCGTTTTTATTGTCATTCTTACGTACACTTTTCCTCAACTTTTTGTTTAGGAAGATGCTACTTTGTTCTGAATCTTCTGACATCTCACATGTCAGTTCTAACCTACGGTTGCACTGCAAATCACTGGGTAATTCTCAGTGTGGAGATACCAGGAATCATTTAGGAAAGTTAAGAATACCATTTCTTTTGCAGTTTCTGTTTGGCTGCAAAACCTACTGTTGGATATGAATTACAGTGAATAAAAGTTTAACAGACTAGAGATTACTCACAGCAGGAAGTTAGTTATCCCTACAAACATCCACCTGGCTTCACAGTACCTTCCTGTAGTTCTTTGGTGTCCTGGTGACTGCCAGCTTTGGGCAAGTGCATTCACTGTTTGCTGAGATTCTTTGTGCATTCTTGGTTTCAAGTATGTGTTTCTTATGGCTTGCACATGAGTAGGAGGCAGTGAAGCTGAAATCACGGTAAATTTTGCCAAAAACTCCCTATTTAAATCGAAATATCTGTAGTAATGACTGTGCAGCAGGAGAGAGATATAGAGTGAAGGTTTAGATCCTACTTTCTGGAATTTGTGTCCTTAAGACAAAGTGGGTTTTATGGGATGATTTGTTCATTCATAGCTTGTGAACTGTTTTGTTTTGTTTTGTTTTTTAAGGTTTGCTTCTTTTCCCCCAAACTTTGCTCCCATTCCTTTCTATTCTTAAGGGATTTTTATTTCCCAAGCCCAGATCACTTTGTGTAATTTGATATTCCTTTGAGTATTAGGGAAAAGAAATAAATCTAAGTGCATGCCACAAAGGCTTCTCTCTTGTTTTTCACAGTTCTTACTTGCAGAATCCCAGACTGGTTTGGGTCGGAAGGGACCTTAAAGCTCATCCAGTTCCAGCCCCCTCCCATGGGCAGGGACACCTTCCACTAGACCAGGTTGCTCCAAGCCCTGTCTAGTCTAGGCTTGAACACTGCCAGGGATGGGGCAGTCACAGCTTCTCTGGGCAACCTGTGCCAGTGCCTCAGCATCTGTCTCACTTCAGTCATTCATTACCTGTTTTACGATTTTGGTATGTAAATATTCAGCAGTTTGAAGTGAATGTGGTTCATGTTCTTGTCAGCCCTATAAACTGCTCCAGGGAGTTCTTCCGAAATCTCTGGTTGCCTCGGCTTTCAGGCTTGAAGATAGTAACAGCTGAGACTAGATAACCTGTTGCATCCTTCACAGAAGCTCATTGTAAAAACCTGAAGGCACAATTTCCATTTTCAGCTTGCTTTAGCCCCTTCTCATAGTTCCTGCAAGGCTGTGTTGCAGTTGCCATCTGTCTTGAAACATAGGTATATGGAGTGTTGAGGAAGAGAGCTTGCAGGTTCCCTGAGTAGATGAGGAACTGCAGCCAAAGGTGACCTGTGTCTCCCAGCTTAAGGTTGAACTCCGTATTGTTGACATTCCTACTCCGTGTTAATCTCTGTGTTTAACTATAATAGATTGTCTTTTTTTTCTGCAAGCAATGCAGTACATATGCCAGTTATGATTTAAGATTGTCTTTGAGCTGTTAAATAGCAAGCTACAGGGAAAGGGAGGAAGTGGAACTGTGCAATTTAATCACGTCAGTCTCTTGTTCTCAGCACACCCTGACAGGTCACAGTGGCAAAGTTCTGTCAGCCAAGTTCTTGCTGGACAATGCACGCATTGTTTCAGGAAGTCACGACCGTACCCTCAAGCTCTGGGACCTCCGCAGCAAAGTTTGTAAGGAAACCTAACTTCTGTCTTTAATCCATGTTCTGTGCTTCTGCTAAATGTAAATAGAAGTAGCTGGATTATTTCATCTGCTTGCTAGTCTAAAAATAAGCACGAACTATCCCTCCCATCTTGTGTTGTTATTCAAGTAATTGGATACTTTCTGCCTGTTACCTGAAATAAGAAAGCATGTGTACGCAGGAAGCACTGTTAATGCTATTACATTAACAGCAGCTGTGTTCTGTGAATGTTCTTTGTTTACCAGTCTGGGGGTGGGTATTTTAGTCTTCCACTAAAAATCTGGTGCCAGTTCAGAATTTTTAACCCTAAGGTGGATGGAAATGTCTCTTGGAAGTGTACAAAAAACTCACATGAAAGAAATGCTAGGATTCAGATTTTTCTTTGGGAAAAACACCTTATTTCCTTGGCTTGTCTCCTTATAGTTCTTAAACATGCTTGCACTGATAGAGAAGTGGAGATTCAGAGTTACCTTGATACCTGGACTGCAAACATAGGTCAAGGACACAGTTTCATGTTGTTCAACAGCAGCAAATTATAGCTGTCTAAATACCAAGTGGAAGCAAAGCAGTTCTCTTGGGAGCCTTTAAAGGGATATTAACCATAGCAAAGGAGATTGAGCAGGGCAGAGAGGTTGTTGAAGACTTAAGTCAGGATTATTCTAAGACAGAATTTGTCTGCCCTGTGGCACTCCTTGGACACTGCTTGTGTGACCACTGTGTGTGCATGTGGTATAATGATTTTTCTGTCTGTTTTCATTAGTCTGTACCGTCTAAACTTCAGTGTGTCACCATTAGCTTATCTTTTTTTAGGTATAAAAACAGTGTTTGCAGGATCTAGCTGCAATGACATCGTATGTACTGAGCAATGTGTAATGAGTGGACATTTTGATAAGAAAATTCGTTTCTGGGACATCAGGTAAAACTATTGTAAAGAGAGGTAACAGCATAGGAGTGGTTATGGGATTGCCGTCTGAGTAGAATCTGAACTAGGGAATTTCTCTTCCTGAGCTTGGAAGCAGATGATGTGTTGTAAGAGTTGCAGAAGGCCATTGGAAGAGACTTTTGTTACTGCTTTTACGCTGCTTGGTGGTTTGGATTTGGGATACTTTTTTTTTTTTTTTGAGGGGGGAGGGATGACTTTTCCAAAAGGGCAGTTTGCTTTCTTACAAATATTTTGCATTGGTTAGTATTTGTCATTCTGGACACTGTTTAGCCTTTGGAGGGTGGGTAGTGATGACAGTAGTATCTAACTATTGTTAGACAGCTGGAAGTGTTATCCACAAAGTGAGATCTAGCTTGGACAAGAATCAAAACATGAGAATAAACCAATAAACTTTTTCTCCTCTTCTTCCACACTGGGGCAAGTCAAAGCTTTAATGTGGAGGTGGTTTGGACTCTGGATGCTTGGTTTACCCTTCCTTTTTTCTGTCTTTTTTTCTTCCTTTCTTTCTTTCTGTCTTCAGGACTGAAACCATAGTAAAAGAACTGGAGCTGCTTGGAAGAATCACAGCTCTGGACCTGAACTCAGAGAGAACAGAGCTTTTGACCTGTTCCCGTGATGATCTACTAAAGATCATTGATCTACGGGTTGGTGCTGTCAAACAGACATTCGGGTGAGCCTGTTCTCCACAAGAACATTATGAATTTCAGTGCTTTTGGATTGCAGATAGAAGTGTTTTTCAGTATCTCCATGGAGAGAGCAGTCTCCAAGATGTTTTTCTACATGGGTAGCAAAGTTCTCTCAAGCCTAACAGCAAAGATCTGCTCTGGTGGGTCTCTTCATTTATCTTCTTAAAGAAGATAGCTTGGCTTAGAAGTCTTTGGCCTAAAGGAAAGAATTTCTTCAGGTGGAGTTGAGGGTTGGTGTGTGAGAAATGCCAATTGTGATAAAGAGGCACCAGAGCTTATTCCAAATCTCTCATAGAAATCCTTACCATACTCTTTAGTGAAAACCTGCAAGTCTACCTGCTTATAAATGAATTTATAATTATCTGATTCTTTTAACTTTTCAGTGCCCAGGGATTCAAATGTGGCTCTGACTGGACAAGAGTTGTGTTCAGGTAAGGTCAGATATGTAAGCAAGATACCTGATAAATCTTCCTCCAGCCAAAGTCAGTGATTTCTGTTGCTTGGCTGCATTGTCCCCATTTACAGCAAAAGTAACTGGGGCAGAGTTTGTGATTTGGCCAAGATTACATCTTGGTCAAGACAGAGTTTATCTGTAGGTGTTGATACAATAGGTTGTAAACTTTCTGATTTTAGAGGGCTTTCACCGCGTTGTGTTAGCAGCTTGTAATACTACATAACTCTTGGAAGACTTTAAAGCTGAGTTGCTTGCTTAGGAAGCTGCTGGTGAAGTGATTATGTGTGCTGATAAATTGCTGACTTGACAATTGTTCTCTGCCTTCTGCACCTTCTGTTCTCATAGCCCTGACGGTAACTATGTGGCTGCTGGTTCAGCTGATGGGGCCCTTTACATCTGGAATGTGCTCACTGGGAAATTGGAGAGGACACTAACAAAGCATCACAGGTGAGGGGAAGCTGGCCATATGATCTAAAGCAGGTATCTGGGTTGTGAATCTTGCTGAGCTATGGAATAATTATAGTTGTACAGCTCCGCAACTTACATTGGCATGTCAGAATTCTTAGTATGTAGATTCTTTATGGCTTGAATTAAGGTTGGGTTTGTTATTTTTCAACTTCTTAAACTGAAATATGATTTTAATAAAGTACATTTGATATAGTCTAAAGAAACTGTATCTCTCATAGGCTTATGAAAAGCCCAAGTCTCCTGAGAGCTGGGAAAGTGCCTTTTCTTTGATAGAGTACTGTAATACTTCATTCCAGTGTTAAGTGCTGTTGTGGAATTCAGTGTTTTTGTGAACTTATATGTCTTCCATTTCAGTTCTCCTATCAATGCAGTTGCGTGGTCACCAGCGGGTGCCCATGTGGTGAGTGTGGACAAAGGAAACAAGGCTGTCTTGTGGTCTGAATTCTGACTGGATGCAGGATGACAGGCAGAGCATCTAACACCTCTGAGTATGGTGGTGCTGGTCCGTGGCTGAACAGAATGGAGACCCGAGCCCAGATCCATCCGGAGCCGGGATAGTGACCAGCGCATGGGCTTCACTTTCCAGAGGAAAGTTCTAATGCAATGGAGAAGGAGCCTGAGTCAGAGACTTCTTAATGCCATAACTGCACTGTGGCACTCAGACTCAGCAACAGATTTGCTGTTCTGGATGGAGAATGCTACTTAGTCATGCCTTTACATGAAGTATCTATGCACCAAGTGGAGCTGAAGATACTAATGGGTTTCCCCACCAGTCAGCTGTGCCAAATACCCTGTAACACAAATGTATCCAAGCACCTCTGAGTCGGTAATATTGGAAAGAAGTTACTATGTATGCTGAGTTAATACATGTCCTGCCTCCTGTGTCCTGTTCTTGTGGCCTAGTTCAGGCATGGGGTGAGAAGATCCTGAATTGTGGACAGGTCCTAGGCAGCCTGAAGTGTTGGAGCAGCTTTTGAAGAGTCTCCCATGGTTCTGGCAGCTCTGCCTTTGGGTTGCCAGATCAATTCAGATCTGTTCTGATTCTGACACAGGTTCTCCAGCACTGTTGTGTGAACTCTTTGTATCGGTTTCGCCTGTTCTTAAGGCAGTGGTCCCTTGTTCAGGACTTCAGCACCCTTTTGTTAAAATGCCTTTCAACAGCTTGGGTATCACAAAATAGGAGATTTTTAATCTTTTTATTCCACAAGCAGTTTGGTTACTGGGTGTGAGGAGAGAGAAGTTGAGCTTCTGTTGTGCTGCTGTGATAAGGAATGTAGTCATACTGTGATTTCAGTACCAGAATATCCATGTTTGGTCCCTTTTTCTGTTCATCCGTCCTGTCCTGGCGGCTGTCAGCAGAGCACAGGGGAGCAGTGGGTTTAAATCCCAAATCCATTGTTTTGGTGCTGGCAATTCCCGGCCACTTGCCCCCTTCTTGAGCACATGTGCAATATCCCCATTTGCGCTGGAGCCCTCTCTGTGCTGCGGAGTGGAGTCTTGGCTCTGTCCCTGTTGAAGCATCCAAAACCATGGTGTGGCTGGGTGTGAGCTACCTGGCATACCGTTATCCAGCCAAACCTTTCCACATTGTCTGGGCCTCAAGACAAGCCACCAGCGGTTTATTGCCTTTTTATTTGCACTTTATTTTTTCTTTCCTGATAGTGTTTTACTGAGGAAGTGTGTTCATTGGAGGGACTGGATTAGGGGGCAGTTGCTGTAACAGGCATCTCTTTAACCTAGCCTTTTGTTCAGACACTTTCTGCAGAGGGGAATTAGAGTATATGGGGCAAAGTTTTTTTATTTATTCGGCTGCCCATAAGAACTTGATTGTAAATAAACCTGTGTTCTGCTTTTAAACCCCCACAATGCCTGATTCATTTATTTCAGTTTGTGTGAGATCTTCTGAATGAGATCTTTATTCTTCTGAATGAAGACGGGATCCTGAAATGTGTTTTCCTGTGCTGTTTTCCTGACGAGTTGTGGATTTGTGTTCAGCTGCATTGTGGGATTTGGTGTAGAGCAGGAAAGAGGATAATGCTCTTAGATTGAAGCTGGCCATCCTGCAGATGCACCTGTTCTCGCCCTGTCTCAGGAATGCTGCCTTGAGACTGAAGGAAGTTTTAACATGTTGAACAAATGCCTCTGTCTTTGAAAAGTTGATGTGTTCTTGGCTGTTTTGGATAAAATATTGAATTGGGGAAATGGGTATCTGTTACAGACACCACTGAAAATAGAAGGCTTTTTCTGCTGTGGCACTTTGACTGCTACCTTGTGAAGTTTCTAAGCCAGGAATAGGAGTTGCACGTTTCTTTAGAAAACACAAAAACCCTTGTTGAAGTTAATGCTCTTGTTCCTACTTCAGAGTAATGAAGCAAAGCCTTCAGCTGTTCAACATACAAATTCATACATAACTAAGAGCCATCACTAACCATCCTCCTGTTTCTGTAAGAAAAGAAGCCTTCTGTCCAGTTCTTGGGAGTGAGAACTGTAGCATTCACTTCGGCATTCTGAAGCATTTCTAGAGACGAGTCATTTTCTGTTCTGCCTGTTGCTGTTGCAGAAGGTCCTGAAAAGGCACCTACCAAGAGTCCAGGTGACCTTGGTTACTGCGGGAAAGCTGATCAGTAAATGACAAGCCAGCATGATGAAAGATTATTGGAAGATTAATGTAATAAAAACTGCAGGCTCCACTGAGGAGGATCAGAATGGGTTTAGGATGTTTATAATTCGGGCTGCTACATTTGTGGTTTTCTACAGCGTGGGCACAGGTCTTACACAAGGGCTTTGTTTCGCCTGCTGATGCTGTTATGTAGTAGGTTAATAAAACTCAAGGATAGGGTTAGCTAGCTAAGACCTTAAGCATTTTAGATTAAAATTCCGTAGGACCAAGGTATGTAGGAAATTCTGGTAACCAGTTTTTTCCCCTATAGTTTATTTATTTCTGTGACCCCCTTTTCTGCTTCAGCCTGCGGAGGGAAGAGAAGGAATTGATGTACCTGTTGTGCAGAGGTGGCTGTTGCAGTGTTTCTCTGCTAAAGGTGCAGCTGCCCTTCAGGTGGTTTGGGGGGTAGGCACTTTCTTCAGACA
Source organism: Melopsittacus undulatus (assembly GCF_012275295.1). Lineage (NCBI taxonomy): Eukaryota > Metazoa > Chordata > Aves > Psittaciformes > Psittaculidae > Melopsittacus > Melopsittacus undulatus. The sequence continues at coordinate 56,898,171 of NC_047532.1, read as the reverse complement.
TCAGGGTGCATTAGGAACATGTGCTACAGCAGAGCTGCTTCCAAGCTGCCCTGAAGATGTTTGCAGTGGTGCATTTACCCACAGCTCCCAGGCCCTCAGAGGAGTAGCAGGTATAACAGAAATGCTTCTTCCTCTCCTGAATGACTAGTAATCCTGTAGTGGCAACAGCACAAACTTAACAAACCCAGCTTCTCTCTTTTGCTTTTGCACTTCATAACTGCACAAATGTGTTGATTTTTGTGGGCTAATTTACGAGGTCTCTTCCCTGCTTTGTGCAGCCAGGATCTGGCTTTTCTTATGCAACACAGGCATGTGTGAGTTTCCATGGTTTAGGGCTGTCTGGTTTGTCTTTGCCAGATGATTAGGCAAAGCAGTGATTAAGCTTTCCAAATAATCCACCTCCAGTTAATAAAATATTGCTCAAATTTGGAAAACACTGAAAGAGCTGATGAACGCTGGTTCTGTATTCATTTTATTGGGATAACTTGTGTACCCAGGCCACTATACCCAGGCAAATGCTGGTGATTGTTTGCAAGAAAAACGATCTTGATTTGTGGCAGCAGGATTGCCTGAGATGTATGGTGCTGTTCAAGCTGGCAAGTGGATGGGATATCATGTGATCCTTCTAATCAAAGTAACAGATGCAGCCCAGAGGAAAGCTACAGCTGTTTATTCAGGTCGCAAACCGAAAATTATACATACTGTTGTACATAATAACAAGACCAAATTCAAGGAGGGGAGGGGTAGAAGCTACGCTTAGACATTCATCAAAAGAAAAGCTAAATTGACTGAAATCTCTGTTCATGTCTTAGATCTTGGGTGTTGTGCCTCAGTCTATAAGTCAATTAAGGAGGGGAGGTATATTAGCTAGCAATATACTGTTTTGCATCAGTATGCCAGTGGGATGCTGGTGGTGCAATAATAAACAGCTTAGTCGTTACGAGAATAACACATTGTTCTCAATGTTTGGTAATCTTTCATAATGGCATCTATTTATAGAGACTTTGTTTGGTGTTTTATGAACTCCCTTTTTCATAAATGGCTCTTCTCTGTTCAGTTTGTCAGGCTGGATGGCTTGCAACCTTAGGAAGAAGAAGATAGAGCTTTAGAATAAAGCTGCTTTCAGTAACTATCTTGTTCTATGTAAGTCTGTAGTCTTTACAGATGTGAGTTTGACATTGGAGACCTCTTCGTTAATAATCTGAGCTTCCTTAGGTAATGCTTCATGTTGCTGACTTAGCCACTTTCTAGTAGAATCTTAGCCCAGGTACAATATTTGCTTTTGGTGGGGGATTAATTCTTGAAATCCTGGATGGGACGCAACGAGGGACGTGCTTTCAAATCCCCTACAAATTGTCTTCCTTGTTTGAGAAGAGGTTAGTGATTCTGTCTGGTAGATGTGAAGAAGAATAGGACACAGCTGCGTGGAAAATCCATCTTTCTCCAGTAGTTAGGAGTTCATGTCTTTGTCCTGTGGCAGCTCCTGTGGCATTTGAAACACAGCAAGGTATTTAATTTTATTTGCTGGTTTGTTTATTTGGGTCTACAGCATGAGTAGGGTGTCTGTTCAGCAGCAAATACTATTCTGCAGTTGGGAAACTTACCTGTACTTGATAGAAATTCTTAAACGTGTGTTAAGTCTGTCCTTAATTCTTAAACCTTACTTTTTTTTTTCCCCTAGCTTTCCAAGAAGGGAAATGTTTTCTTTTCTACAGCTTGTTGCATGTAAATAAGGCCTAGAAATTATTTCTACTCTTGAAACAGTTTTTAAATGGGAAAACAAGCAGAAAAATAGTATGGAAGCAGACTAGAAGGACAGTCACTGACACTGAACACTGTCAGACCAATAGTCTCTAACACAGTATGGTAATTCGCACAGGTCTGATAGACAGAAGTGCGTGAACAGGGCACATGTAGCATCATCCTTTCCTGATGCTGCTCCTCAGCTTCAGAGTCTTAGGGGGTTAAGGTTGCACTTGGGTTGTCCTGTCCAACATCTGCCAAAAGCCTTTTTTCCCCTCTGAACACATCTAACTCTGAATCCATTCATGTTGGTGATTTCCCTTTCCCTGAAGAATCATATTCCACCTGTTTTATTCCTTGGATACAAGCTGTATCCTACCCCTGGATATAATTGTTACCTTTCTGGGCCCATAGCTGGACTCTTACATTCTTGAAGTGTGTTCTGATTTGAGTTTAGTGTTACCCTGCAAGCAAGGAGTTGCATTTGGTTCTGATTTAGTAAAATGCAGTAAGATGAGTGAGTTAAGTTCTTGTTTCGGGTTTGGTCTGACTGCTTATCAACACATGCCACCTTTTTAGGTCTTAGACTGAAGATGCTGTATCCCAGATGTGGGTATGTAAGGAGCTCTGAAACGGTATAAATGGATTCTCTGTGTTCTTGATTTATTTCCTAATAACTATTCTGCTTATATCAACACATACTCTTGATGTGATACCAAGTGTAACTGCACGTCGGACTATAGTTGTATATTCCTTGAGTGCAATACTTTTCACTTACCATTATAGAATATACAGTATTTCATCACCTATTCCATCTACATCATGAAGGGATCCTCCAGCTTAACATAGCTTAATTTTGGGGAATCCAGAATAGCTTTGTGTCTGTGGGCAGGCTTTTCACCCCTTATCTAGGCTTCTTTCCATTCATTCAAGGATATGCTCAGTAGTAATTGTCCCAGCACAGATGACATTGCACTGTTGAATACTTGAGGTAGTGGTAGAAAAAAACACCAAACCAAAGCCAAGCAACCACCCCACACACACCTTAAAACAGCCAAACCCCTTAAGCACTGATACTTCTTGTTTCCTGTATTTTATCTGATTGTTAACAAGTGAAATGACTTTCCTTCTTATGACCCCTTAGAGCCTCTGATGACAAATCTTGAGGTAACTTCTGAAAATCCAAGTACCTTGTGTTGATTAGATTAGCTTTATCTGTCCTCTCACAGATTTCTTCACAAACTTACTCACTACAAAAGTCTCTGCAAAGGCCAAGCTATCCCTTCCCCCCCAGGTTTTTCTATTAGTCTATTAATTTTTATATACAAATTAGAAGTTCTTGGTCTTTTGTAATATTCCTGAAGACCTGTTTTTAAATCATTGTTATGGGGGGGGGTTTAATGAGGAACTACTAAAATAAGAAGAAACCCACCTTCTGTGCTGTGCCTGAGTACCTCTTGAGAAGAGTCTTTGGTGAACTGTACATGGGAGTGTAGAGAGCTTTACCCACCAAGTATAATTCAGCTTGTATCTCATCCAGCTATTTTATTCTGACATCTTCCCCAGGGCATTTTGGGGCAGAAAATCTTCATTTGCCGACAGTCACATACCCCTCTTTGAGCATGAGCTGCCCCGAGGCGCAAAAGACAAATGGGAAAAATGCTGGTTCTCAAAAACAAGTTATCTTCAAAAAAAGCACCCGTGACAAAGCTGTAAGTACCATGATTATGGGTTTATATAGGTATGAGTTTTCCCTGTAGTCAGACAAGTAAAGATTATTAGAAAGTTATTTCCTGTCTCCTTCATTCCTTTCTGAAGAAGGACCATGAATTATATTTAGTGCTAAGTTTGAGAAGATGGTGTAAACAGAGAATAGGGCAGGCTTCCATAATACAACAGGAAGGCAACTCACTTCTCACTACTCCTGGGTTGTACTCCTGCCGGTAGATGTTTAACAACAAAGGTAATTTGGTGTCTTTCCAGCCTGATGGCCCCAAAAATCTTTATAGTTCCTTGTCCTGTGTGCAAGAATTAATGTTGTACTCTTGGGAGTTTGTCTACATCTGGTCTTCAGTTCTGATGTCCTGAAGCATGTAAATAGTTCTGTTGCCTGGTGTGAGTTGCATGTTTGCTGGAAAAGAAAATCCATTTAAAATTGAATTGTTTTGATCTCTACAAGATTTATTGCTCTGTGCTGTGTGTCCATCCATGTGACACACAGCCATACAACCATCAATATTTTGTGGTTCAACCATGGTCTCGTATCTCCCTACAGCTGACTATCTACCTGGGAAAGCGGGACTTCATTGACAACATAGGGAGTGTGGAGCCTGTAGGTAAGTCCACAAGGATATATGCTGCCCTTCCTGCTCTTTGAACCCTGGTTATCCTCTGATAATATTTGTTATTTTTTCCTTTCTTTCAGATGGTGTTGTGTTGGTGGATCCTACACTTCTCAAGGAGAAAAAAGGTGTGAGGTTTTATGCACTATATGTTTCAGAGATTGTCAGTCCTCTTTTGAAGTGAGATACTGAGACAGAATCTCTTACTTTTATTGTTTCAAGGGTACAAATGTAACTTTCTTCCCTGGTGAATGGGCTTTTTGCTCAATGTAATGTATTTTCTTACAGATGATGTAAGTACTGGCTAGGTTGTGTAACACTGTCGAAATGGGTTTCCCTGGCTCTGTAGTGTATGAAGAGTTTGCATCCTGTGCTGGCTGCATTGTTAGCTTGCTGCATGATTTACCCATCGTGTGCTTCTTTTCAGTGTATGTGTCCCTGACTTGTGCTTTCCGGTATGGCCAGGAAGACATTGATGTGATTGGCCTCACTTTCCGACGTGACCTGTACTTCTCTAGGGTCCAAGTGTACCCACCTGCTGACAAGCCAGAGACTCTCTCCCACTTGCAGGAATCTCTGCTAAAAAAGCTGGGGAAAAATGCTTATCCCTTTTTCTTTACGGTAAGTATCTTATAGGAGCCTCTGACCCTCCTCTCCTTGCCTGTTATTATCAGGCTGCTGAGACTTGGTGATGGAGAGAAGATGGGGATTAATAGTGAATTCATATTATGCAAAATTCCAATATTGAGTTACAGGCAATCCACCATTTTTGTTTCCTTACTGTCCTAAGTGGTAAAGTGCAAGTAGATCCTAACTGTGTGAAAAAGTCCTTTTCTTGAAAAGAGAAAGAAATATGCAATGGCTATATGCTAGCAACAGTCCCATATAGCCTTGTCTTCCCATTCCTGAGGGGATGGAATACCTTCTACCATTGCCTCACTGCTCACAGAAGAAGTGCTAAATTCTTTCTCCTTAAAAACTTTATGGATCAAACAAGTGGATGAAAAGCTCTTTACCAGATGTTGTCAACACGTAACAGCTTGTTGCCAAACTCTGATTCTGACAGGATATGCTTCCAGAACTGTCAGTGACACGTCTGCCTTAGCATTCCCTAGGAAGACCCAGGTTTGAAAAACAGATGCTCTGATACAGCAATAAGTCCTTGAACAATTCTGCCTAGTGGGTTGTTGCCCACTGCAATGTTATGAACAACTCATATACAAGTAGTGATCTTCAAACCACTGGAGTCTCTAACAGGGTGTTAGTACTCAGTCCCCATGAGTTACTCTGCAGCCTTCCCAGTTGGTGTCAGGAGTTGCTGGCCCTGCCCAGGCCAGGAGCAAATGGATACTGGCTGGTGGCTGGCTGGTTGGTTTCATGGCCTTGTGTTTCTGACATAGACACACTTTACTCAAACTTCAAACCTATGTGAACAGTGAGTACCACTGCTGTAAGGTGTATTGAGTATCTTGGATGAGGAGGTAGATGTGGCAGCATCTACTCCAGGCTGTGCCTCTAGGGCTCTGTTTGATTTTTAGACCAGCTGTTTCATGTGTCTTTTGAAGTTTTTTCTCTTTTGACCCCTGCCCCTTTCTTTGCTATTGAAGTATTTCTGGAAGAGAGGAATGTGTTCATACAAGGCAAAATAAGGCCCAGCGTATTAAGGCCCCTATCCTAGCTAGAAGTTCAAAAAGCTGTGCACAAGTATGAGGAGGAACAGCTCAGGGAACTGCAGGGGTTTAGTCTGGGAAGAGAAGGCTTTGGGGGGACCTTATGGCTCTCTACAACTGCCTGAAAGGAGGTTGTAGGGAGGTGGGGGTCAGTCTCTTCTCCCAGAGAGCAAGCAATAGGACAAAAGGAGATGGCCTCAACCTGCGCTAGGGGAGGTTTAGACTGGATACTGGAAAAAATTCCTTCACAGAAATGCAAGCATTGGAACAGGCTGCCCAGGGCAGTGGTGGAAGCACCACCTCTGGAAGTGTTCACAAACAGTGTAGATGGGGCCCTCAGTGACATGGTTTACTGGTGGCCTTGACAGTGCTGAGGAACAGTCGGGCTGATGATCTTCAAGAACTTTTCCAACCTAGTTGATTCTGTGATTACAGTGAGGGGCCTGTTGTCTTCAGGATTGCTTTGTATCTTTTCTGAGTGATATGTTAACTACAATATTAACTGTATAATATTGCTTTTGGGTATTTTTCTCTTCTTCCACAGTTTCCTGATTACCTGCCTTGTTCAGTCTGTCTGCAGCCTGCACCTCATGATGTTGATAAGGTGAGACCAATGGGACACTTCTGCTTATCATGGTTGAGGGAAGTCAGATGGAAAAATTGATGTGAATTCATTTGGCTAGCTTGAGAAAAAAACTTATGTGATAATGGGTTTTACTGTGCTATGCCACAAATATCAGGAACCTGACTTAAGAGCTGCAAGGGAGTGTCACGGAGTTGAAGTTCTCCAAACAAGAAAGGGAATCTAGTCTAATAGCAGCAAGACTACGAAGTCTGCAATGCTTGTAGTTTCCTTAAAGGTACCACATGCTTTTCAGGTTGGCTGCACATAAAATGATTGCAGCTGTCAGGCGGCATGAGACAAAAGCAGAGTGCCTAAAATCTCATAGTACTCTATAAATAGCATGTGTTAGGTCCTACTTCAGAATTAAAACAAATGCAGAGAAGGACTGGCCTTTACGTGTTTGAACAAAACAAAAACCCTGGAGTAAAAGTCACAATAAGATGGTCTGAAAGATTTCTGACACCATTTAAAATAGTCCTTCTCTGCTTAACAGAGTGCTTCTCTGAACGGCAGAGCTAGGCTAACAGCTGAAAAGGTGGATGCAGGTTGTAGAATCCAGCAGAATCCAAGGATAAGTTGTGGGTTTTGTCAAGGGATGATATTCCAGCAAAAACTTCTATATTGCTCTGTTGAGAGCAATAAATCTGGGAATCACAGATGTCCCATGGTGGTATAAACCCATAAATCTTAGACACTGGGAAAGATGAAGACTAACCTTGAATCAGGAATTGGCATTACAAAGCCAACTGAGAAATTCAGTTCAGAAACCTAGGGTGGACTGGAGAGCCTTGTATGCTGGTCAGTCTCATAACCCATACCATGCTGTAACACTGCAGCACTGCTTTCACAGAAAACCTTTCAGGAGTAGGGATATCATCTGGCAAAGATTGGGAATTAAGCCTCATTTACTAGAAGCAGCATGGAACAGGTGGATGCTGCCATACTGCTTGGCAGGGGGCTCTATTACAATGGTAGGAGGCTGGAAGAAGTTGCAGTTGGCAGGAGTCTAAGAATTTCTGGTGTACAGAAAGATGTTTAAACACCTGCAGATGTTCTTGGCTTCTGACACTGATTTCACAGCTGTCCTCTCTCTGTCTGGCAGACCTGTGGGGTGGACTTTGAGGTGAAAGCTTTCTCAACAGAGAATCTGGAAGAGAGAATTCATAAGAGGTAACAGAACCTTTGATTCTTCAGCTTTGCTTTTCTTAAAGGGGATGGGTTGTTGGTCCAGTAGTGCACCTTGGTTGCTTGTTCAGCTTTACCCCACTTGTCATTAGACTTCTTGGGTGTTAGCACATGTGAATGCAGAACTCCTGCCTCTGCCAAGCACAAAGTACCACCTCATTCTCCTCTGCTGCTTCCCAGGAACTCTGCACGTCTGCTGATCCGTAAGGTGCAATATGCTCCAGAACAGCCAGGACCCCAACCTTGTGCAGAGACCACCTGGCAGTTCTTCATGTCCAAAAAGCCATTACACTTGAAGGCTTGTCTCAGTAAAGAGGTGAGGAATTTGCCCTGGGCTGGGGACATCATAGTATTGGTGTGCCAATATGCATTTCACTGCCTGAAGTAGCTACTTCTTGTGTTATTCAAATGGTCTCAGCTGAAACTGACTTGTCCCACCACTCAAGGGTTCTGACGTATTTTCTGTCAGTAGCTACTGTTAGGAGAGGCTGAGACCCTATTACCAGATATATTTGATGCTAAATAAGTCATTGAAGGGTTATGAATCATTGGGAAGGGCTTCTGTTCATTTTGTCTTCTGGCTTCTGTGAGGACATTTAGTCTGGGATGACTAGAGGGGTTTAGGGCTTAGGAGAAGGCTCATGGCTGGATATATGAGCATCACATTTCTTCCAGGTATACTACCATGGCGAACCCATTCCAGTCACTGTCACCATCAATAACAGCACAGAGAAAACAGTGAAGAAGATACAAGTCCAGGGTATGTTTTTACTGTTGCTTGAGGCTCTTTGAGGGCAAGAACACTGAATGATGGAGGGACTGAGAGGAAACCAGAATTGAGTGCTTGCAACACCTTAAGCAGGCAGTATGGGACAAGTTGGGAATTTGTCCCTCCACCCTGTTTCTATTTCTTTGCTGTTCATCAAGTGATACACTACAGCTTTTTACCTGACTCTCATGGTTACCCCTATAGCTTAATTTCAGGCACCAGTATGTCCCCTCTAGTACAAGGACGTATGCCTCTAGGACAAGTCAGGTGCCATGGGGGAAAAGCCACCTTTTGGGATGCCAGTGGGAAAGGCTCCCCTGTCAATGTAATGCTTCTGCTAAGTGTGATTGTGCCTTAGATTGCATACAATTTTGCTTGGGGTTTCAGACACATCTGGCAAAGTGAGAAAGGCTGCTCTGCCAGTGATGGTGTAACTCCTCCTGAGGAAGCTGTGGTCAGGGGCTGAGTTTCAGAGAACTGTGCTGTGCCTGTGCTTTACTTGTGGCACTGCATGTTTTCATTCCACAAACCCCATTGCATTTGGACCTGTGGAAGACAGTCTGTGACATAAAGTATGAGAAAGAGAAGGAGGGAACAACATTGCTGAGGTTTTTACAGAACTCTACAGCAGTGAAAGCCAGTTCAGAGCTGGTCTCAGATGTACTGTCTAGCAATTCCCAAATGTTTTCAGCTGACAGACCTCTGTCAGATTTAAAAAGACCTTGTTGGTCCCCACATTTTCTCCTCAAATCAAGACTGAGTGCCTCTCAGGGAAGATAGGAAGGTAGACTTTGTCCATTTCCGAGCTCTTGGTCTCCATCCAGGTCAGGCTGTCTGACCTGGTGATCCCTTCAGGCTCCAAATGGATGAGTTTTCCTGTTTTCCTCATACTTTCTTCCATTCCAAGACTTAGCTATGTTGTTTCTGATGCTTATGCAAAACTGATTGTCCTCTTTCTCACTCAGTGGAGCAGGTTGCCAATGTGGTTTTGTACTCCAGTGACTTCTATACAAAGGTGGTAGCTTCTGAGGAAGCACAGTGAGTAAATGCTCTGCTTATCCCTTCCTGCTCCTTCACACCCTTCTAATTACCCTCTTCCTGGGTACCCCTAGCTGTAGTCTGGCAGTTGCCTACTATTATAATACTCTCTCCTCTCATCTTTCTTTGTGCATGTGTCCCACACCACCTGTACTGTTTGGCTGCAGGCAGCTGGCCTCCTTTGCGCATAACCAGCAGGGACCCTGCACCTTTATTCAGAGAATGGGGAGTTTGCAGAAGAGGTTTGAAGAGTAATTACCTACTAGAAAAGCTTAGCAGGGGCTGTGGAAGGCTCCCCATTGTTTGAAAGCTTTATTAAATAGAGATGCAATGTCTTTCTGAAATGCATTGCTGTTTGGGTGGAGGTCATGGATGATCTAGCTTGAGATTAGTCTCTTCCACACCATTTGATTTGCTTTCTTCTGGCCTTAGAAAGCCCATTAAAAACATGAGCCTGTTGGCATTGTGGGGAGCCACCTGCTCTTTGTACTGCACAGTGCAGGACTGAACTTCACTTTGTGAGGAGGGTTAGACACACCAGACACTTTCCACTTTTCTGGTGCTTTGCTCTATAGCTCAGGGATGTGTTTTCCACTGAGCATTGGTCTTTTCGACTAGGATATATTTTGTCCAAATTTGGAGGTCTGCAGCATAGTTTAGATCTGCTTTAGAAGTCTGCCTTAATGTGAAATGGGTTATTTTCTGCAACTGCTTGTTCCTCTGTGATTACAAAGGGAATTTATTTACTAGCTTAGTTGTAGACATCTGCATTGTAGACAATTTGGAATTTGGGCGGATAAATCCCACTCCTTCTGGTTGGCTTTGTAATCTGTTTTAGTTGGGTGTGCAACACAATTCTGAGTGTATCACTTTTCTCCTCTCACCTGCTTCTTATTTTCAGGGAAAAGGTGCAGCCAAACAGCAGTCTGACCAAGACACTGACACTTCTGCCATTGCTCGCAAACAACCGGAAGACACGGGAAATAGCTCTGGATGGAAGGCTAAAGGATGAGGACACCAACTTGGCTTCTAGTACTATGTGAGTAGAGTTTTAAATGGTGGGTTATAAAGAAAAGAGGAGGATGGAGCAGACATTTCTATCAGGAGTTTGTAGCTGTAAATGTGTGTTCAGATGGGTACATCTAAGTTGCATTACTTACCCTACCATATTCATTTATGTTAACTAGTGACCACAAATCTGGAGAGATATTGGCTGTCCCTGAGCCTTGTCTGCTTTATCACTTCAAGGAAAATAAGATGTTCACCTAGTTCTCACTCCAGCTGTACATTGTCCCTATGTGCTATGTTGCACTGTTGCCACCTGACACTGCTGTTTTCTCTGATAGTATTAAGGATGGAATAGACAAGACAGTGATGGGGATTCTGGTTTCCTACAAAGTTAAAGTGAAGCTCACTGTTCCAGGGTAAGAGTATCAAACTTTTTGCTTCTGCATAGATTTAAGAGGGGAGTGTGTGTACTCCATTGATAAGTGGGGAGAGGGTAGGACAGTGTACCCCAAGAGAAAGGGCACAGCTATAGGACATGAGGATCCTCTAAAGCAGAAATTTACTGATAATCAGTTTTGGCCTGTCCAAAGGATTTGTCTTGAACCAGAGGTGTTGGATTACCTTCCGTAGATACCAGATGACTTTGCAGCTGAAGTATGAATCTCTGGTTTGCAGTTCATGTGAGGCTTTATGTTGGTATTCTTATTCTTTCAGAGCAGAGGTAGAGACATCTGCCTGAGAGTCATAAATACTGTGAGTCATAAGTACTCATTTTCTGTACTGACCCAGCTTTCTGGGAGAAGCTCATGTTATAACATGAATATAGAGTGCCAAAGAATACCGGGATAATAACTCTGCGATGCTTGTCACTGCTTATATTTGTATTTCATTCATCTGTCCTTCTGTCTGGTATAAAAATGAGGCAATGACTTGCCTAAAACGTGATAAAATGACTGCTGCCTTCTGTAGTCCTGCGATTGCCTTTGCCCTCTGGCTGTCAGAAAAGGAGCCATGCCCAATACTCGGTCAGGAGTTCAAAACTTAGATTTTTTTCTTCATGAGAAGGGCATGAAAAGTTAAAATTACCTTTTTTAAGAAAAAGTTTATTTGCATGTTGTGCTTTGTGGCATGTAGAGAAGAGTACATGAGGAAGGTGATTTCAATAGTACACCAGTAAAACATTAGGTAGAGCACCGGCACGGAAAGGTACTAAATATGCTTCTGTTTTTCTCCTTGTTTTCTTCTGTAGCATGCTGGGAGACCTCACCTCCAGGTAAATGTCATCTTCCCTTTCAGATCATGCAGTTATAGTTGATAATTTGTCTTTTTTTACCCTCTTACCTACTCCCTTTCCCACCTCTCCAAAAAAACATAACTATGCATTTAGCTGATAGAAGCCTGCGCATTCAGCTGTGAAAATGAAGCACTTACAGAAATACCTTGGCTTTTATGTACATGCAAGTACATAATAAATGCAGTTTATTAAAGCAGATGTATCTGGGATATTTGTGGATAAATCAGAGTTTAACTCTTTTTGAGGAGAAACTTACGAGTAGGTAAAGATGGAAGAATGGGTGAAGCTGGAGTTCAGGGCTTGGGCTTGGCCTGAGGTGAGAAGGGGATTGAATCAGGCATGAATGGAGCTGTGGATCTGACGCATTCTATCTTCTTCTCAAAGTGAAGTGGGCACGGAGCTGCCATTTCGTCTCATGCACCCCAAGCCTGATGAAAAGAACTCAGCAGGTCAGTTATGATTGGATTTTGTCTTTTTTCATTAACAGACTCAGATGAAATCTTACCATTGCAAGGCTTATAGTGATTTGTTCTACAGGAAGCCTTTAATGTCTACAAGAGTCCAGTATGGGGGCTGCTCTGTGTGTGTGTACGTGTATTTGCATGTGTGTATATATATATATATATTGTTCTTTCAACCTCAAACCACAAGTCAATAGGGAGGGTGGAGGCTAGGGAGAAGGTAGAAAGGGATCATGTTCTGGTTTTATCTTACATCTATGGAATCAGAATTTAAAGTGCAGTGCTTGAGGAAGCAGTTAAATCTCATGACTGCTGTGCAGAATGTCCTGAATGAAGCTGTCAGCAGTTCCCAGATAGATCCCAATATAGCAAACAAGCTGTCACAGAAAACACCTAAGACATGAGCAATGTAAAAAGCAAAATACTTTTAAGCAAAGAGGTATTAAAACTGTACATGATTTTATAGTTCCCATTATCTTTATGTGGCCTTGACCATGGTATCTATTCAGTGGTTATCTTGGAGGCATGTCTCTTCAGAGTCAGGTCAGTTAGTAGGAACTTTAAAACAGTGTAAGGAGCTAGCCTTCCCCAGCCATGTGAAGGCTTGAGATAAGATGCCAAAACATTCTTGAGTATCTGTGTTCTTCTCCCACTTCCTCAGGCCCTGGCTGGCTCTACTCTCTAATGGTGAACATACAGAAACTGCAAGTTGCTTGCACTGAATCCAAAGCTCCTGTACAGCATCTGAGGCAGCTACTGAACAAAAAACCCCACTGTGTCAGCCTTTCAGTTTTGGGGCTGTTGTAGATGGATCTTCTTGTCCTGCCCTCTGTATTTGGACAGAGTTACATGGGCTTCAAACAGAACCCCATGGCTGCTTCTGTGATGCTTTTCTTTTTCTTTCTTTTAATTTTCTCTTTGGACCCAACCTGACCTAAAGCTGCTGTTTCTCTTAGAAACAACTGGACAGTGATGGAACCTGTAAGAAGAGTTATCCTGAGACAGGTGATTTGCTCTATACTGGAAGCATTAGAAAGGACATGAGTTCTTATTGTATGAAATTGTTGGAGGAATCAAGTGTGAGTGATGAGGAGAGACTGGTGATCCACTCCACATTCGGTTGCTCTGGTTAGGAATCCGTGTTTGCTAATTATGGATTTGCTGGAGTGAGCAGAGTTAGGTTTCTTCACTCCTCTGAGAACTGCATTTTAGGATATTCTCATTTTCACTGGGAGAAGCCCTGCTGTGAGCTGTGCCAACATGGCCTGCTAGCACAGGGACAGAACATGCTCATAGGAGAATGCATGTTATGCCCCCATCAGAGTAGCACAATGAGTCTAGGAAGCACTTTCAGGACAAATCCACAAGATCTGTTCTCCTCTTATCCCCTTTATGCTGTGGCTGCAAAGGAGACAGCCACGTCATTGAGGAGTAGCACAGAACACCCCACAGCAGCATGCAGCCCAAACCTGCCCCCAGCTGTCCTGTGAAATGGAAATTGGGTCCTCAGAGTTCGTCCATAGGACTAACAAGGTTGGATCACCTTGGAGAAGCTGCTGTGAAGCAAATGCTTTTGTTGGCACAGCTGTGTCCACACTGTGGGTTTCCCTTTCATGCTGCAGGCCAGCAAAGCTCTGCAAGCAAAACACCGAGATAGCCACACACTTGATCTCAAATGGGTGCCTCACTGAGAGAACTGGTTTGGCAAGGGTCTTCTGTCTCATCTGCTAGCTTGTACATGCTGAAGCATTTCCCTCACACTTTCCTGCAGCAGTTCCCCTGCCAGGAACTTGGTGAGGGGCTAGGGCCAGGAGCAGTAGCAGGTGAGGGCCATTCAGTGTCAGTGGGAGCCCCATAGGGCAGAGGTGCTGGGTGGGCAGCTTAGGAGCTTTCATGAATATGGAGGAAAGGAACAGGCTGCCCAGGGCAGTGGTGTAATCGCCATCCCTGGAAGTGTTCAAAACTGTGAAGATGAGACCCCGGTGATATGGTTTAGTGGTGGCCTTGGCAGTCCTGGGGTAAAGGCTGGACCTAATGATCTCAAAGGCCTTTTCCAATCCAGCTGATTCTATGATTCTATGAAAGCTTGAAAACTTAAAACAAGGATTGTCCAAAACCTTAGGCAACTGTCGATTTTATATTTTTAGAATGGTGTGATTTTTTTTACATGAAAATTTTTGGTGTTAACAGTGCCACCATCCCTTTTTTATTACTTATGCTTCAGGCAGATAATTCTGGCAGAAGTATTTGTAATATGAGGAAAAATGGAGGTAATTTTTCTGTTAAAATATCATTTCAAAGGATGGCTGATATACTCCTTTATATAGGACGCTCAAAAGGATGTGGGTAGAAGACTTTACAAGGGAAATTAACTGCAATATTTCTTAGATCACTTCCCCCAACACATCCTCTTAACCAAAGGCACAGCCCATGTATTGTTTGCTACATCAAAGTCTTCTAGGAGCTGTCAGAAACCAGCTGTGGTTCATGTATTTTGCACAGGTTGAATTTTCAGATTTCTTATAAACTGAAAACCTGTATTTTTCTCAGTTATAAGAAACCTGAAATTTCCACCTTTCAGGAGCTATCCCATGGGAAAGCCTTACGGATGGTTAACTCCAGAAATGCTTTCTCATGAAAAAAGATACTGTAACACAACAGCAAATTCTTCTGAAGCCTGCACAGCTGACTTGAAAACTGTGTTGGAATGTGGTGTCTGAGCTCATTATAGGCAATAAGACAGCTTCCCATTTGAAGCTGGTAAATGAAAACTACTTTTAGCTTTATAGTTGTCCATGCGCTGTGCCTAATCATGCTTCCTAATTGTGAGTTAGTGGTTTTAAATTTTTATTCTACTACCTTAGCTCATAAATTCTGAGAAATCAAATGTGTTTCATTAGTGAAATACCATCTAAATTTGGAACCAAGCGAATCACGACTTGATTGCAGAGATGGAGCTTCAACAGTGCTTAGGCTCTCAAAGGCCCCAAAAGATGAAGTCCATCTTTTTGTTTGTTGGCTTGTTCCGCAGCCTCTGCAGTGGGTGTAGACAGGGATGCATGCACAGGGAATTCTGCAATCACTTCTTATCTTCTTTTTCCATTCCCTTTTGTTTTTATGGATGAGTCAGTAGTAACCAGTTTGCCTATTGCACTCCCTGCTGACTTGACTTTGGTTGGAACTAGATGATCTTGAGGTCCTTTCCAATCCTAACTATTCTATGATTCTATGATTCTATTCATCTTAAGGCACAGCTGGGAAAAAGGAAAGAAGTCAAACCATCTTATAGAGTCAAAGCTAAACTGGGATGAAAAGACACCGCATACTATGATTTATTCCTTGCAGTGGAGCAATATAATTTTCCTTTCTCTAGCCAAGATGATTTATGGCAAAGATAAATAAAACATGTGTAGCATCAGTATATTTAATCATAAAGGGCTGGTTTGAGTGTAGAGAACCTCAGAAAGATAAGCTTCTCAAGAGCATGGTTTCATTTTTTGGGGGTCACAGTGGGGTTAGTGTGATGAACTTATGTGTGCTTTATTTCACAGCAGATTGCTTTGCCCCTTTTATTTGTCTGTGAGTGAGCTGTGAAGCACTCCACTTGGTAAAAAGCAGGTCTCTCAGAGTCTATGGCTATTGCAGCTTACTTGATCTCTGTGCCTGGAGGAGACAAAAAAGGAATGGCTTGCTGCCTTTCCCTTACATATTTATTTATAGCTTCCTTGTCTTGGTCTTGTAGGCCAGCATTTGCATGTTTCATGTGTGCTGGTTTTGTAATTGCTTTTGTACCCATGTGTTTCACAGGTGGTTATTTTCAGTGCAAGCAGCTCCTGTCACTTTGGCAAGTCTGTCTTTTCCACCTGTTGACAAAAATGTAGAAAGATCTGTTTCATTTAAAGAGAGACTCAAGCTGGGCTGTGTCTCTTCATGCTTCCAAGACCTTTCCTGGTCAGCAGCTAGCCCAGAAGCTCCTACTGGGTTTTTCTCAAGGCTGTGGTCTCAGCGTGAGTTCTTTGGTCTGGGGTTTTCCTGCTCTTCTGATGTTTTACATTTTGTGGGCCTATGTCTTGGATACTGCCCTTTGTTTTGGCTGTTGTTCAACAAAAGGTCATTTATCTGCTCCCTTGTTAAACCTGCATGAAAGGGCCAGTTTGAAGAAGCCCATAAATGCTTTGTTCCTTTAATAATAAGGTTATACCTGCCCTATACTGGTATTGTAACTGTGAGAAATTAGGGAATTTTAAAAGCACTTGAATGTCTTGAAAAATAACAGTGCTTACTCCCTTCCCCCCCCCCCCCCCCCGAAGTTAAGAGAGGTTAAAAGCAAGCTTATAATGAAAATTACCACATGCCACAACTTTAATTATATGGAATCATTTCTGTGGCTGCCTAATAAAAGCTTACGGAAAACCCTCTGCAGAGAGTATGATGCCATTCTGAAACCTCGTTGTTTCTTGAACACAGTCCTTTCCCGTCCCAACCCTCAAAACAGCTGCTGGCATGGCAGTTAAAAAAAGGAAAGTCTTCCCATTTTCAGGCTCCTGAGAATTTTTCTGTGTCATAATGTTAAATAAGCCACAGGGCAGCAAGACAACTATGTGGAGTGGGCCTAAGCTGCTAATGTTGCCATTTAACAAGCACATGGGATGTAGTATAGCAGCCTGAAGGTAAGGTAGTGCATCTTTGAATACATCTGGTGTATATGATAAACATTACTCCCAGCAACCCATGTACTGATTCAGTAATAATTTATCTGACAGACAAGTATATCTCTAACTGAAACAATACTAATTTTGTAAAATCGGCTTCAAACTGCTTTGGTAGGTATCTCACTTAACTTCAGCCACACCACTGATGTCACTGTTCCCATAGTAATGCATGTACTTCAAGTGGGGAAAGAGAGCAAGCTATTTAAAGAATAGAAATTGGAGGAAAAATTAAATGGGAGCTATGTTTTATGTGTTGGAAATTAAAAAAAAAATCTAAATATTTCATTTTTAAAAATATGAATATATTTTTTAAATCCATTTCAGTCAAGCATACATGCCCTGAGACTTTCCAGACTTCATCTTGGCTTCTGTGAGTAGAGGAAGACATCCTTTCTGAGTCTGGATGGGCACCATCATGAATATCTTTACAGAATCCATGCTTTGAGGCATTTTGGCTAGAGTGCCCCCATTTGGCATGCTTTTAATGCTGACTTTTCCAGCAGTGCCAGTCACCTCTTCTTGCCCTTGATTTCAGTGTGTGTTGTGGGTGGGAATTCTCAAGGTAGTGAGTTATCCAGTCACTGAAGCATCTCAGATCCCAGATGGCTTCAGGAGAACAATGAACTAGGTGCATCTTGCTCTATGACTTCAACTCATGAGAAGTAAACAAGTGAAGTGACTGTTACTTGCTAAAGATAAAGTAACTGTGAAAACAAGAAGAAAAAAAATACCCACCCCTATTTCATCCCTGCAATACAGGCTGCTCTGCTTATTTTAGGCTGTGCTGGAAACAGCTGCCAAGGAATGCTGCTAGCAAGCAGAGTTTGTTACCTGCTTGTGGTGTGGTTAGCAAAGATCTCATTGAAGAAGTGTATGTGCCAAAGGTCTTAGGATTACATTTAGGAAAAGATGAACAGGGGTATTGCCTCAAGCATGTAACCTATCTAATGAGAGACCACCTAGGCCTTCCTGTATTCTGACCTCTGTTTGATTTTAATACCTTCATGTTTATTAAATGAGAACATCATCTTCATATCAGCTGACTACTTATATTACAGTGACAGACCAATTAAAACTAACATCAGGTCATGCAAGCACTGTCATCTCTGAGTAGAAATGTGTGCACAGATGTGTCTCTCAGCTGTGATCACTAGCAAGCCTAAATGGGCAAATCTGTCTATTTCCTAGCTCTTCTGATGTCTTGGGCACTGTTGCTTTCCTGTTTGGGAGATCAGGTTTTGCTCCATGGGGTGCACGTATGCACATTTTGAGACTTCCTGGAGTTCTCCTTGTACTGCTGCAAATCCTTCTGCTTGTCACTATTCTGTCTTGTCGGTTTGTAAGTTTTTGCTGGTTTTAGCATCTGCTGTTCTAACTACTTGGTGTGTCTTTTTTCCTCCTGTATGGCATGCTGATGACTGCAGGGAAGGATGGGTAAGTTTCTTTTAATGTTTCACATTCTAGCTGAAGTTGGGAATTGACTCTTTGAAAACTCCTCAAAACGGTCTGAAAATCTGTGGGGTTCACAGAGTACACTTAACTCCAAAGTGAGAAAGTTATTGTCTTGACAGGTTACTGATCAGTTGAACTGCTATGACTGACCATGTGAAACTAGTCTAAGAGAACATGGTTTTGCCTCACAGTTGGAGGGAGGAATGTGTTTGTGGTCAGCTGATATTCTCTAAACCTGAGTTTCAGGAACTCAATAAACTTGACCATGTGCCCTCTTTTACTACAGAAGGAATAAAGATGGAAGGTTTCACAGTTTGTATCTAGACAAAGACTCTCTCAGGCTGCAGACTATTCAGTTAGCTGATAAACATTTAGCTGGAATTGACATGATTTGGTACAGATGAAAACCTTCTCAGTTTGTGTCCTGACTTGCTCAATCAACTGCTTTTCATGCTAGCTAGAATACTACTAATTAAGATGGTGCCTGTGGGAATGTGATCTAAATCCCTTTGAAGACAAAGGAAACATTACCAGAGCCTGCTCCAAGTTTCTCTTCTTCCTCCTATATGTTGCCTGTAGTCTGCTGGTATAAAAAATTTGGTAACTGTGTGGTTTTGTTTCTTTTTTTTTCCGTTTCAGTGAAGCAGAGCTGGTATTTGAGGAATTTGCTCGCCAAGGCATAAAAGATATGGCTGATGATGAAGACAAGAATATGCCCTCTGCTGATGAGTGACTAAAAGAACAGGCTGCCAGAGGAGATACATAGTCTGGCATCAATTAGAAATGTTAGGACCTAGGTTTCTAGTAAACTGCATGTTCTCAGTGCATGCCTGGTCTTCCAGGGATCAGCCCTGAGGTCAGTGGACATAAAATTATCTCTACTGCTTACTAAAAGTTTTCCCTTTAGAGGAATGTAGCAAGCTCAAGACCTGATGCTTACTTGAGCTGCCAGAGGAGGACAGGGAAGGCTGTTGTACCATGACTTCTGCTTTTA
Source organism: Melopsittacus undulatus (assembly GCF_012275295.1). Classification (NCBI taxonomy): domain Eukaryota; kingdom Metazoa; phylum Chordata; class Aves; order Psittaciformes; family Psittaculidae; genus Melopsittacus; species Melopsittacus undulatus. Next base: position 56,878,878 of record NC_047532.1, on the reverse strand, counting down.
GAGCTACCTAATAAAAAGTTTGGTTGCTTTCAGCACTGCTGGTGGTTTGTCCAGCTGCCTAGACTTATTCTGTGTCACTGTAGTGATAGGACAAGGGATAAAGGGTTAAAACTTAAACAGCAGAGGTTTACATTGGATATAAGGAAGAAATTCTTTACCATGAGGGTGGTGAGGTACTGGAATGGGTTGCCCAGGGAGGCTGTGAATGTTCCATCCCTGGCAGTGTTCAAGGCCACGTTGGACGAAGCCTTGCATGGCATGCTTTAGTGTGAGGTGTCCCTGCCCATGGCAGGGGGGTTGGAACTAGATGATCTTAAGGTCCTTTCCAACCCTCACTATTCTATGATTCTAAAAGTCTGATTTCGAAATGCTAGTGAATCAAATCCTAGTCTGGAACACTGGCTTACAGCCCCTGATGATTTACTGAAGTTTCTCAGTGGACTGTACAAAACTGATTTTATTTCCTTTTGGTTGCTTTTTTGTCTATGCTTTACCAAACTCATCTAGTGAATATTGTCACTGAGCTTGCACACTTCACTGTGGCTTATACCCACTTTCTGTACTGTGGAGACAGTGTTCTCACAGAAAAATGAGTATTTGGTAAATGAGCTCTGAATAACTCCAAGGGATACAGCAAGGCTGTGGGAGGCCTGAGGAAGCCTAAGCAAGCAAGATAAGAAGAAGCTGTAATTCACTGAGTTATGAGAACTGTGGACTGTTGGCAAGTGTTCGAGGTCAAGTTCTCACACCTGTGCTTAACCAATTATATGTTAGTCACTAAGGGTCTTCAAGACAAGTATCCAATCATGATATGCCAAATTGTTGTAGGTGTGTGTAAGCAATAGTATATAAGGAGTTAATGCTTTGCAATAAATGGCTTTTTGTCTGATCACATTGATCTCTGACTGAGTCCTTTCCGCGGCAAATGGTGCCCGAACAGGGACCCTCTATAAGTTCACATTGAAACGGAAGAGGGTGTGAATCGCTGGGCTGTGAAGAAATCGGCTGGAATCGATCTGGCTGGACCAAGATCGGGAGGCAGAAGCCTCGGAGGAGGGAATCCTCGGATTGGAGCCTTGTGAGCCTGGAAGACACTGCGCAGTGCAAATAAGGTGAGTAGCTGGACAGTTGGAAGTGAGCTTAAGGAGGGAAAACAGTTAAGTAAAGAAGAAGAAGTAATACTTAAGCTCTTCCAACATATCCTCTCTGTGAGAGGACAGACTATGATGAAGCTATGCTAAAAAGATTGTTGCTCTGGAGTAAGAAGTAAGGAGTTAATTGCGGGAGCCGGTGAAGCTTTTAATCTCGAGACTTGGGAGAAAATTACTAAGGAAGAAGCCCCTGATTTATGGATGTTTTCAGTCCTTCTTAAGGTGAAGGCAGCAACCCTTAAAAGAGACAGACTTAAAGTTAATGTTGAAATGGTTGAAGACGCATTATTCAGAGTTTGATGAGTCTACTGGATTTGAGATACCCTTGTGGAATGGGGCAGGAGTTAAACTGTGGAATGCAGCCATGATAGGCAATGACACTGTGAAAAGTTTGTTAGTCATTTGGAGAACTGTTTTAGAGATGTTAAAGTCAAAAAATTAGATCATGGAGACCAGCGTGCCCCCCCCCCCGCCCTCCCCACCGAACCTCCGCTATGGCTGCGAAGACTGAGGACAAGGATGAAGACGATCCTTTCAGCTCAGACCCTATTGACCCCAAGAAGGAGCCTGCGCATTTTCATCAGTTTGCTGTTGCTGCTCCTGAGATTCTGACACCTTTTCTCACTTCATGTGGGCCACTCCCCTGGCTGGCGAAGCAGCACGCCATGTAATTATGCATCTACGTGGCTGCTTCGCAGCTATGGGAGTACCTTTACAGCTCAAAGCAGACAATGCACCTAGCTATTCTTCTTCAACACTTTCTAAATTTTTGAGCAATTGAGGCGTTTCTCATGTTACTGGTATTCCTCATTCTCCTACAGGACAAGCTATCATTGAACGAACACATCAAACACTGAAACAGTTATTGGAAAAACAAAAAAAGGGGGAAGAAGGGCTTACGCCGGTAGCAAGAATACAGAAAGCTGTATATGTTATGAATTTCTTGTGACTAACAGGAGACTTTAATGACCCTCCTGCTGTAATACATGGCCAGGCGTTAGGCTCAGGTTATATGAATAAGACTCAGGGTATCCTGGTCCAATACAGGGACATGGAAACTGGCGTTTGGAAAGGTCCTGTGGAAGTAAAATTAAGTGGTCGAGGATATATGTGTGTAATTACAGACTCTGGCCTGCGGTGGGTGCCAGCTCGGTGGGTGAAGCCCTGGAAAGAGCCAGCAGCACCAAAGGAGAACCAGGATATCCCCCTTGTCAACAGCTGAATGAGTTAACTGGATGAACTCTGAACTTCTTTACTGTAAGAGTGACAGAGCACTGGAACAGGTTGCCCAGGGAAGTTGTGGAGTCTCCTACGTTGGAGATATTCAAGGTCTGCCTGGACAAGTTCCTGTGTGACGTACTCTGGGTTACCCTGCTCTTGCAGGGGGTTGGACTGAATCTTTCAAGGTCCCTTCCAGCCCTTGGGATTCTGTGATTCTGTAATCTATCCAATACATGGGTCTTGTAAACTGTGGGTCTCTCATGAGTGTTTAAAATATAAATGATGATTATGGGTTAGGTTACCCTTTTGCACAAAGTCGGTCTGTGATGCTTATGAGCTAGAAGTTAGTGAATATAAGTATATCCATGTTTCCAGTGACCTTTGGAGACCTTTATAGATATGGCTGACCACTTCTTCCAACATAGGCTGGCCACCTGTGTCGGAATGAGTGTGCTTTTTGGTCAATATAAAAGCCCAAGCCTCATGCAATGTGAGGGAGGCAGAGCCTCTGCGGGGACGCCCGCTAAGGTTGAGTCTGCCACCTCGCACTGCAATGATGCTTCTTGGAGCTGATTTCCTGATACTCTTCACAAGGTCCTTGTGCCATGCTCTCTATGTGGGACTGTGTAGAGGGACTAATGATTGTATGGATTTTGTGTTTCAAATATTGTAGTTGGGTGAAGTGTGCTTGTGGGATCCCAAGCGTGTGTGTGTGTGTGATGAGGGCAGACAGTGTTTTGTTTTGTTTTTGGGTTCATGTAATAGTTTTTACACCTATTAGGTAAGAATTTTATGCATGCTAAATAATTAACTCACTCTAGCTGTTATTAATGACTGCAGTTTTGATGTATATTGCTTCAAGCTTGTTTTCCAGACAATATGCATGTGTGATCAAAAAAAAAATAAAAGGGTAATGCTACAGCAAACTTGACTGTTAACACTGTACAGTTTACTTCTGCAGCTGCTTCACATCCCCTTTGCATTAGAATGCTTCTGCTTTAAGGAGTCACTTTAACCTGTCTACTTCTCAAGAACTGATAACCCGGAGGAAGGGGTATATTTCTGTCCTCCTACCTACAGGTCCATGGCGGCTGCCTGCGAAGTTTGTCAAACTTTGCCATGAGCTGGACAAATGAGTGGAAGAACTCGATGCATCAGCTACAGGAGCTGACCATGAAAACCCCAAGCATAATGAGATAGAGAGAAAGGAATGATTGTAAAACATCACTTGGGGGCAACTGAAAAGTAACAGCTTGAATATGTATGCTTGTAAAGTAGCTATTATTAGAGGTTGGGATTTTGCATATAAAACCACCTGTATTTACTAGCCAGTTGCTAACAAGAAACAATACCTTGTATTGTATGGATTTGTCACTTGTAAAAGAAATGTTAAAGAATGCAAATTTGCAGCAGATGCTAGAAAATGCTAAGGCAAAAGGTAGAAAGATTCTAATATGATGGTACTGTTACAAAACAGGTAATGGAACAAATTAAGAGGGTGGGAGAACTCCACTGTAAGAAATTTTTTTGGTTAGTCACTCGCTGTCATCAGCATCTTCAACATGCTGATGCACTCTGTGATAGTTACTCTGCTAATGTAAATCTATGTGTGCTTTGCTGTAGTAGTGACTTGTTACTGGGTTAAGCAGGTGAAACTCTGCACTGACAATAAGGTTCAAGGACTGAGATTGACCAAATGCCTGCTACCACAGTCAGGGGAAAGACTGGGTTGGCCTCTGTGTTTGCCACCAAGAAGAACCTTTAGCTCCGCTGCTGGCTGCAACCAGCAGGTGTAGAGCAGTGGAGACACATGCCATGCCAGACCTTGATGTGAGGGATGGCCTTCGCTGTTATCAGAGAGCCATCCAGGAGAAAAAGGGTAGGCCCAGTTGTGTACAGCTATCAACAGGACCATACTGGCTGCCAGCGAAACGTACAAAGCCCCAGATCTCAACAACATAAAGAAACAGCAATGACAGAAATCTTTGTATTATCTGTTCTATTATGTGTGACCGTGGGTAATGGACAAGTATACTGAGCACATCTGTTAAATCCCCATTAGTCCATCCTGTTACATGGTGTGTAGGATTCACTGGTTATGCCACATCTTATAAAGGTGACTTCAAGTGACTTCAAATCAGACTAATCTTACTGAAATAATGCTTCCTAGAGTAGTGGGTTATTATGTTACACAAGCCCAGCAGTGATAGAGCAGACATACCAAACTGTAAAAAACTTTTAGTAAAACTAAAAAGGGGGAGATGTGGAGACAGTGTTCTCACAGGAAAATGAATATTTGGTAAATGAGCTCTGAATAACTCCAAGGGATACAGCAAGGCTGTGGGAGGCCTGAGGAAGCCTAAGCAAGCAAGATAAGAAGAAGCTGTAATTCACTGAGTTATGAGAACTGTGGACTGTTGGCAAGTGTTCGAGGTCAAGTTCTCACACCTGTGCTTAACCAATTATATGTTAGTCACTAAGGGTCTTCAAGACAAGTATCCAATCATGATATGCCAAATTGCTGTAGGTGTGTGTAAGCAATAGTATATAAGGAGTTAATGCTTTGCAATAAATGGCTTTTTGTCTGATCACATTGATCTCTGACTGAGTCCTTTCTGCGGCACTGTACCATTAAATTTCTTGCAAGTTATTGTCCACAGCAGCTATAATGCTGAGATACAATATTAGCTTTCTAACAATATGCTTAACAATTTCATTATTAAAGATAAGAGAAATGTGAACTATTAATTCCTTAACAGAGCTCCCTTTATATAACCCCAAATAGCGAACTGCAAGTCCAGACTGATCCTGTATGTAATCTAATTTTCTGTATGCAACAGTGCTTCAAAAGAGGGTGCAGTAAAATAAAGGAGGAAATTATGGGGCAGCCTGCCCTGAAGAGCCTTTTCCAACATCCATCTTCCAGAGGTTGGTTTATGCTTTAAGAAGTTAGATTGTCTTCTGCAAACTTCTCACTTGTTGATCTGGATATTCTCATTATCCATGTAAATGTCTAACCCTTTCCTGAATTTCACTTAGATTTTGGCCGAAGTGAGTTGCATCAGCTAATTACATTTTGCATGTAAAACAACTGGTGTTTTCTTTCTCTTGTTTTTGCTCTAAATCTCATTTTCAATGTCTCTGGTTTAAATCTGGAAAGTCTGAATGCAGGGCCTTACATTTTTTAATATAAACTTACATTTTCCACCCTATGCACCGGAAAATGGAATTAAGAGCTTTCCACTTAGTTAACAATGATGTGTTTTTGACAGAGAAGAAAATGAAGGAGACATTGAGATGTCTGCTTCCTCCTGGCAGGAGCAGGACTGCTGCTGAAACCCTGCTGCAAGCATGATACAATTCTGTCCTGCCTCACACTGCAGAGGCTGATGAACCGAGCTTGCCTTCTCTCTGGCTTAGGTTACTGCTGATAACTGTGACAAGCTAAAGCAGTTAGAGAAGTGTGGGCTGTGCTCTGATACTTCTTCAGAATCACTCTATATACAGGCCTTGTTTTCTGAGCAAAGTTTTGTTTATTTTTTCTTACACACCTCATTATGGTTACAAGCCCTACTTTTACAGATGGGTCAAAGGCATTAACCAAACAGCTTTGTATGTGGCCTCTAACACAAACAGATTGGGTTAAAAGTTAAGCCTTCTCCTATTTGTTTCTGTAAACTGGTCTTGATTAAGATGAATTAAGACCACAGCTGATTTCACAGTTCCATCAGTGTTCTCACCCAATACCTCTCGGAACCATGTTTGGTTCCATTAGTCATAACTGCCTCACCTTAGATGAAATTGCAAGAGTCATATGTTTGCTCTGCTCTTTTCTGAGCACTATGTGCTTTGCTGCTGAATAAACCCTGTGGCCATTTTCAGGTGTTTGTGGTCAGTGTAATTGGTATGATTTCTGCTTTGGCTTTTGGAGGAGGACTAGGCATTTTCACTTAGATTTCTGGTGAGGCCTTTCTAATAATTGTCCTGGTATTTTTATTGCCAAGTTCTTGGTGGCTTGTGAAGAACACAGCAATACAGTAAGGATTGAACAAATTACTCATGAATATGATGATCTTGGAGAGCTAGTATTTAGGATTTAAAGATACTAAGAAGAGGTATGACAATCTTCTAGTATTGCTTCAAAGTGTGGCTTCTTCCACAGAGCGGTTTGCTTCAGTATTCGTGGCTACTGGACCCATAACTGTGGGACTAACAAACTTAAGAGGCCTGATGCCTTTTTTTCTTTTTTCTTCTTCTGTGTCATCCTTATTGAGTTACCTCTCACTGACTTTCAGATTCCTCTCAAATTCATCTGTGGTGATGACTTCTGTAAGCTGTATAACAAAATCACAGTGCACTGTTATGCAGCAGGGAGAAGTTGAAACGGTTGTTAATCTGTTCTTTTGCCTGGCCTTAGGAAAGCACTTTCAGACATTGACAGTTTGTTTAGCCATGTTGGATGTTTGCGTATTTACTCAGAGAGCAAGGGCTTTCTGCTGGTTCCCTCACCTCCACGTCCTGTTTCAGGCCAAGTTGGACTTGTATTCTCCTGCCCTTCAGTCAGCAGATGCTGAGCTCTGTCAGCAGAAAAGAGGTCTCTATCAGGAACTGTTTGCCTTTTATCTTTCCTTTCTTCTGGTTCCGATGTTGCATTGATCTTCCACCAAGTCAGACCTGTAGCCTGCTGCCCCTATTTACAGCTGGGGGAGAGTGATCCAATTTCCTGACCTTCTGCCTTTGATGTGGTGGGACTCCATTTACAGAAAGCCTGCCAGCTCTGGGAGAGGGATGTGCTCTGGTAGCGATAGTATCTCTGAAACATACGTGGCCTCCGTGCTGTAGCTGTCTGCTGATGGACTGGTTTGGTGACAGATGCTTCCCCCAGAACATCTTCATGAAATCGCAGCTGAGATGCTCAGTAGTGTCCCATAGCTGCAGCTAATGCAATGTTACCTTATGGAACCCATGAGGAATGGTGTGGTGATCGGCCGAGTCAGGCAAGAGTGTTTCTCTACTGCAAAATACAGAGGCATTTTGGCTGCAGGAATCAGTTTTGGTGCTGTATGTGATTAAAAGGATGCGTGAAGTGGAGGAGTTGCAAAGTCCCTTTGTCTGCAGGAGGTTGGTACAGCAGGTCTTACCTAGGGAGAGGAGGATTTACCTACAGTGTTTTATTAAACGGAACAACTGCAGTACTGCAAACAACCCCTGTGCTCGCCACCTCCCCGACGTCAGAGCTGAAACCCATTTCTCTGGCTCCAAGCAATCACGGTGCGCTGGGGCAAAGCAGGGGCCGGTGTGAACAAGCTCGGGACCGTGTCGGTTCGCACCCTGTCGGGCTGCGTGGGTAGGGCCGGGGCCGCCGGCCTGCCTGGGCCCGCCCCGCTCCGCCTCAGCGGCTCTCCTCCGACCTGCGCCATTGGGCACGGCTCCCGCCAGGGGGCGCCGCAGCGACGGGACGGGCGAGCGGCTGCAGAGTGCGGCGGGAGGGGGCGCCGGCCGCGCCGCCCCGCACCGTGCAGCATGGCGGCGGCGGCGGGCGCAGAGCAGCCCCAGGCCGGGGCGGTCGCCGCCGCCAGCGCCGCGGCAGAGGAATCGTCGGACAGCGAGCCGGAGCAGGAGCCGGGCTCCCCGCAGAAACTCATCCGCAAAGTCTCTACGTCCGGGCAAATCCGCCAGAAGGTGCGTGCGGCGGGCGGGGGCCGCGGGCAGGGCCTCGGGCTCCGGCAGCGCTGCGGCCGGCTCTGCCTCTGCGTTTCTCAGCGCCGCCGCCTCCCCTCCCGCCCGGCAAGGCCTGCGCCTCCGCAGCGGAGAATGCCCGCCGGCGACCCCACTCCGCCCCTTTTGGAGTTGCCGAGGACCCCCCAGCCTCTCTCGGTTGCCTGCTGGGGAGCTCCTCCAGCCCGTCCCTCAGGGAGCTGCCGGCGATCCCTTCTCCACTCCCCCGCTTCTCAGGGACTTGCTGGCGACGCCCCGTTCCCCGCAGCCACCCCTCAAGGACCTGCCACCCATCACCTCACACATACCCTGTTTCTCCGGGACCTGCCCGCCATCCTCTCCCACAGCCCCCACCGCCCCTCACGGACTAGCCGTTTTCGCTCTCCCCCTTCCCCACCCGCCCCTCAGGGACATGCCGGCGACCCTTAACCCGCACCTCGGAAACCTGCTGACAATACCTTCCCCAGCAGTTCTTCAGGGACCTGCAAACCCACAAATGCTTCTCGGGGATCCCCGTACCTAACTGTTTCTCAGGTGCCTGTCAGTAGCTGCCCCCTAAATGCCCTTCAGTGTATGCCAGTGACCCCCTAACTTCGCTCGGGCTCTTGGAATTGCCCCCAGCCACCATGCAAGTAGCACTCCCAATCTACCTCTCTGGAGTCATGTAGGAACCTTCCCAAGAGCCCAGCTTAAGCCACCTTCTTCCCAGTGCCTAGGTTCAGACGTGCCAGGGAGCGTTTCTGTCTTAAGTGATCAGTGTGTCCAGGCTGAGCGGGACCCTGGCTTACCTCTTCCTTGCTTTCTTCCCCTGCACTGTTTTCTTGGAGTCATGGAAGTCAGATCTGAGCTGTCCTCTATTATCTCATATATCTGACATATTTGAGCTCTAAGGGCATTCCCAGGCCCTGAAGTTGTATCTCCTCCTTTTTCCCCATATCAGACTTGCCAGGGCTCCCCTCCTCACCTCCCTTTGCTTTCCCTGAAGGACCCTGTCACAAGCTCTCCCCCACTGCCACTTTCCTAACCCTCTTCCTGTGGCCCTGTTGGACGTTTCACAAGTCACTGTGTCAAAGTCAAAGCACTGGGGTTTGAAAGGTGCATCCCTCATGGTGGGTGCTTTCCTCAGCATCTTCCCATCCTTTTTATGGTTGCATCCCAGTTTTCCCTATCTTTTATTCTTGTATTTTTCCTTTCTGTAACCATATAGTCTCCTGTCTGGTCAGCAATCACAGCTGGTTAGTCTTTGCGCCCATCTTTTTTTGCCCTGCTTTGCCTCCCTGGTCAGGCGACAGTGTTTTCTACCTTGCTTCCCTGGGCTGAGTCAGGTTTTACCCCTTTGTGGCTCATTCTGGAACTATAATGCCATTTTGAGGGGCAGGAATGGTGTTCCGCAACTGCAACTACAGCTGTAGTTCCTCTGTATTGTTACTGTAACAGAAGATGTGAAGGTTTCCTTGAGCCTTAGGCTAGGAACCACCCACAGGGAGTTGCCCTGTTCTGTACTATTTTTATTACAGCTGCATGATTTTTCTTTGTAGCCATTAAAATCCTGTATAACTCTTGGATAGTTGTGTGATATGTGTCTTCTTAGAAATACCAGGTTAAGTTACTCTTGTGCCATCAGCTTCCTGGAGCATGGGCAAGCAGCTCTGTGGGTGCAGAAGGCTTGGTCAGTGCTGATGCTGCTAGCTCCATGTTGAGTATCTTGTATTCACAGTGAAAGAGAGTAAATATCTCTTCATGATGCAGTGCTGAAGGGTTATTCATAGGGATCTTTTTTTTTTATTTTGTTATTCTGCTGCTCGTCATTATTATGCTGCATCGATTCCAGGTCTGAAACCCTGTTGACAAAGTATGGTCATGCATGAGGACCGTGTGCTCGCTTCATTATGCATGGCAATGCTGCTTCCTCCATCTCTGCAGTGCTGCTGATGCTGTCACTCATGGATTTAAGTCACTGAGGGTCTGGGCTGTGTGAGTGAGACAGTTCTGTTGGCCACAACAGGAAACAGTGAAGCCCTCTACATGGGTTGGTGTGCATTGTATCGAGCAGATCTGAGCCATGCTGTAGCACCAGGTGACTTGCTCTAGTCTGCTGTGAAAAAAAATAAGCCTTTTGAGATCTTTTCTTGTGCACAGGGTGCTGAATATGAGAAATTTGTCTCGCTGGAGAGTAGATGAACCTTGTGATTTCTTAATACCACTTGTGATGGGGGTTCCATGTGGGAAAGGAGGAAAGATGCCATAGTCTGATTTTTATACCTACATGGTGGTGTCTGTCATAACAGCAAGGATAACTTTCTCAGTGCCAGAGCAGGGACTCCCACTTACAGTGAGACGTTAGAGATGCTAAGTTAAAGGTACATTGGATTTTACTTTTGTTAGAGTATACCAGAACATGTATTCATTTTTCTGCTTGTTTGCCCTGTTTTACATACTTCCTGCATCAGCATGGCTGGAAAAAGCCTAAAGCAGCCACTTGTACTATGTGGACATAAACATGTTAAGAGCAAGGATTATAAACAAATATTGTCTACAGCTATTAAGTCTTCTGTGTGTTAATCTGCAGAAGACCTTCTAAACTGTAAAATTTTCTGAGTAAGCCCAGTTATTGTGATATCAAGGATTGATCTGTTCTGTTGCTTGTTGATGTCTTTTTGTTTCATCATCTTTTCTGCATGCTGCTGCATGTATACTTCTTCGCAAGGAGCAAAAGCAACTTTGTGAGAAATCATTATTCTGATGAGAGTTTAAGGAGCTTGCTTCCTCTGTAAAAGCAGGCCTAATTCTGAATCTGTCTATTGAGTGACAGAGTGCACACTGTAACCTGCAGAAGCTGTTGGACAGGTCTGTCAGAGTGACAGTAAGAGATGCAGGCAGACTTTTACTGTGCCCTGAGGATATAAATCTCTTCTAACCAAATCTTCTGCTGTAGGTAGCTCAAGACTATGCCTGTAAGTACAGTTACATCACCATGGGTACCTACTCTTAGCACAGCTTGAGTGTGAAGTCAGCTGTACCCATGGAGTTCCTCAGAATTTACTCGTTTGTCAGTCATGTTGAAGATATGTTTTCCCTACTCTGGTCTTGTCATCTGTTGATTTTCAGGAAGCACTGTAAAATAAAGCTGCTTGCTTACAAGACCCTAAAACTTCCCTGAACTTGTTCCTGAGCCCACAAGTTGCCCAGGTGTGTTTGACTTAAATACGTTAGTGTGGTAGTACTGCGGGGCAAATACAGTTGTTTGGATGTATAGGCACTGTGACTTTGTCAAGCAGTGTCTGAAGGCAAATCATAGCTAATATCTGTTTAGCTGAAAAATCTGTCCCTTATGAAGATGGAGGGTGGGGGAAGGAGTAGCAAGAAGCTAAGTGTTTGGAAAGTGAAATGTACTATGTTGTAATGTTTTATAGTAATGTAGTAATATTTTTTGAGGAAGAGAAGAGAAATATGTTTAGTAGTCTCTTGATTATTATTCTGGGGAAAGAAGGATACCTTCTATGATCAGGTAGTAGACAGTCAACAGCTAGTGTAACTGCTGTCTTAGTTGGCAAAGAAGTAGAGGCTGCGTAGAGTGCCTGATCAGCCATTTTGAGACCTGTTAGACTTGTACCAGCATCAAGCTTCATAGTAAGGTGCATTTAGCCCCTCTCTTCATCTTAGGCTGGCATTGGTGCAGAAACTGTTGGTCAACTAAGATAAAGTACTTTTGAATGGATGGGAATTAGGAAAGAGGTGAAATAAAGTAAGGCAAAGATGATGTGTAAGGAGGAGCAACAGTTTCTAAGCTTCCACCTTCTAAGCTGTGTTCACAACTCAGCTGGAATCAGCTAAAGTGGTAATATCATCTCAGGTGTCACCTGGCATGGATGAAGACACAATAAGTCAGAGGTGGTCTTGTGAGAAGAGCGTGTGAAATGGAGGAGCACTGCACCTTCCATGAGCTCTGATGGTAACACATGCTTCCTCCTTTGAACTTGACCTTTCATTGCAAGCGTCAGGTTACAAGCCTCAGAAAGCAAGAGTGTGGATGAACAGGACATGTACTTGCTTCATTCATTAGTTAGTGTGATTTCCAGCGTGACAGCTTTGGTATGTTGAGGCCTCAGCTTGTTTACCAGGCAGGATTTCAGCGATGTCCTTGCGTGGCATCAGGAGGACTTCTTGTTTAGACTAATTCAGTCTAACCTCTGTTCACTTTTATGAGCAATTTCTATGTAATATTTTTAGGTTTTATAACCATTTATAAAAAGTTTTAAGGACAAGGTTGCAATATATATTTCAACAGAGTTGCAAACAGAGCAAGCAGCTTTCCAAACTTTCTGGGATACTGGAAGCTGCCTGGCTGCAGTAGCAGAGATATGTCAGGTTAATTTATATTATGAACAGCAGGATAAATTAACTGGTATTGAGCTTTATGCTGTGGTGGACAGACTTTGTTCAGTATCTAAACTAGCAAGTTTCCGATTTCTGTGCTATGCAGCAGTCTGTGGTATAGATAACTTTAGCGCTATGGGAGGTTGTGATTCTCTTTCTGATCAGAGGCTTTGAGGTCTAGGAGCCACCCTGAAGCATACAAGCAAGAAAAAACAGGAGGAAGCAAAATGTTTCTCCTCATTTTTGTGCAGGTTTCCAGAACAGACGAAATGAGTTCTGAAACATATGGTAGGCAGCATTAGCAACTGAGGAAAGCTCATTTTGATTCTTCTTGTATTGCCTAATGGATAAAAGTCCATTTTTATAGGTAAAGTAGTGTTATTTTTACTTCTGGAGGGCAAGTTCTGAGATGAGAGTGAGGAAATAGGGAAGTTTATTAGTTTGATACAAGTATTGAGAGAAGTGTTATGATAGGAAGCAACGCATTTCAGTGAAGAGACAATATGAAAGAGATATGCAACAAGTGAGGAGGCAATTTTCAGTAATATATAGCTTAATTCATGTTGTGGCTGTGGCATCTCCACTGAAATGTCAAAATGTCTGTCTGGTTTTGTTATGATGCCTTCTAACAGGGTGTCTAAAGAGGACATTTTAGGAGCTTCACATGGTGTAAATTGTAGTGGCTCATGCTTTAGTCCAGGTAGAAACTGGGAACTCATCACTTAAAGAGGTAGATAATCACTGCAAAAGAGAAGTTCTTGTGATTGAATTGAAACCGAACATCTTGAGCACAGGTTTTATGAGCGTGAATTTTCTTGGATTAACACCAAACATACTAGTTCCTTCTCTGTCACTACGGAAAAAGGGAGGATTTTAGGTCATGGTGTATTGATGCAAGAATGTTTCTGTCCCTTAATCTATGCTATGTTTTGCGTGCTCTTCAGTCTCACCTGTTCTGACAAAATTTGGGAGGCCTCCCAGTGCTGTTACCAGTGGTGTACTCTTAAGTTTTGCCTCACTGCTGGAGAGTTTTGGATGCTATGTGAAAGCAACAGCTGTTACTTCCTTTAAAAAAAACAAAACCCAACACATAAACCAACAAAACAAAGCACAAAACCACACACACTTGTAGCTTTTCTCATTCTTTCTAACTATAGTTCAGGTTCCTGGAACCAAAAAGCTAACATTAAACTGTTGCATGTTTTGAGAGCATGGATTTACTTAGACCACATTGCTAAAAAGTACATTGTCAGGCAAGTAACTGTTCTCTCAAATTAGAGACAAAAATAACGTGGGTATTAAAGGGTTTGGTTCTTTTTTAAAATAAAACTAAGTGAAATATTTAGAGTATTTCCTCCTACCTAAAATCTGTTGTTACCAAAAAATCATTGATATTTTACTTTGGAGGAGTACTGGATTGTGAATGAAAACTGTAGAATATCTATCTCAAGATTACCCGGTGAGAAACTCTAGTATACTATCCGAGACACTGCTTAACTTTACCTTCTTTAATTACGAGTCCAGTGGGATTCTTTCTAAAGTAGCAGATATACCTGCATACTTATGAGAACAGAAATAAAGACAGGTTTTTCTATTCTCCATTTCCTTGAAAGCTTAAAGTTTAGAATAGATAGTGGTACAGCATCATTGGAAATTTCAGGGCAAAATGCTGGCCCAAGTGAAAAGCACCTTCCTCTTGGAAATGTTTTTTAAAGGTTTCAAATGTACAAATGATTATTTAAAGGTATTTTTATTAACTCATTACTTAAACCATTTGTTCCCTTCTTTTTCCTTACTAAGTGGTTATTGCTGCTTGTTTCACTAAGAATTTATGTGTCTCTTAAAGAAACATGTTTCTGTTTGGTTCTGCAGACCTGTGGGACAGTTCAGCTTCAGGCAAATAGCTGAGGCAGCAGCACTGACCCATCTCATCTTTTGTGGTTCCGTATAGCATGCTTTATATAAAGCACTCCAGAAAGCAGTGAGCTTATTGTACATGCCTGGTTCAGTAGTGCTGCACCCCTGCAGAAGCAGGCCAGCACTTCTATAGGGTATGGTGCTTACTGTCTGGGCTACACATGGAAATGGAAGCAATTATACAGAGGAAGACATCCAAAGCCTGCTGCACTCCTGTCATCCAGAGCGGAAAAAAAGTGGCTTGTCTGGTTAAAACATTACAACTGTTAAGTTTGGTAGTTGATTAGTAGGTGATTACTCAGTCTGGGTTTGGAGAAAATCTTTCCTCACAGTGTAGTTGCTATGTTAGAAAGTTTTATATCTGATCCCTATTCTAATGTTGTGGTTTGCTTTTTTGAAGAAGTTAATACTGTCTTCCTTACGTAATCTTTGCATCAAGCATATTGTGTTTCAGTCTTGCAAGTTTTAATCAATTTAGCTAGGTAATATCCTAGCAGGGAGAGGTGATATCATCTCAGTTTCCCATACAGGGAATTGAGATGCATGCTGTTTGTATCATGTACACAAAATCACATAGAACATCCCCAGGTGAGCTGGGCACTGAGGCAAGTATCACAAGCTTTGGGGTAATGTCTTGACCTGGGGGACAGCTGCCTTTGCTGGGTCTTGAAAGACAAGAGTGTGGCTGATAAAATAGTGTGTTTCTTCTCCTTTGCGACAATTCTATCTCTTTTTAAGTGAAGAGTTTCCAGTTTCTACTTGGGCTAAAGCATGAGCTGGTATTCTTTGCTTTTCAGTCTGCTCTCTGCCAAAGCAAGTCAGAGCTGTCTTTCAGAAGGTGTAGATCTGTCACTGAGAACTTATTAGAAATTAGTATTATACAAACTCACACCAGCCCCTTGTGTTCTTTTTAGCTGAAAGTTAACAAAACGGTGTTCCCAGGGTTGTGCTGATCTTCCTTGTTGTTGCTGGTGCTGACCAAGATGTCTTGGCGTGGTCAAAGGTATTTGCAGGACATTAAAACAGGGAAAATGCAAAAACAAATTAAAAACTTTGGAGTATCCTTTAAAAACTATGTTAAATGGATGAGGAAAAAAAAAACTTGCAAGCATAGGTTGTTTAATACATAAATATGGAAAATCTGATAATGCCAATTGTTACAGATGAGATAAAAATAAATTCTAAGATACCTTAAGTATTAATTAAATGGCCAAAGGCCAGAAGTTGCTTTCTGCTCTCAATAGTGTAATCCCATTGGAATACCAGTTGGTGTAAAAGGATCAGGATTTGGCCCTGCATCTACCAGCCACTACCAAATAAGGCTTCTTGCAGAATTCCGTAGCAGAGTTGATGGGAATCCAGACACAGTGGGAGGAAGCTTTCTCCCAGCCTCCTCGACACAAGAGCAAAGGATTTAGTTTTCTTCCTCAAGGTATAACTTTTACTTTCCCATGTCCTGAAGTCCTCGTACCAGTACTTTCTGCTGGCTTTTCCTTCCTACTTGGCCAAGATCTCCATGACATTTAGCAGAATGGGAAGGATGGGGTGGTTATGATTGCAAGGATGAGATCTACAGCTGTATTCTGGATGTGCTTTCCCTTATGTTCACTATTCTTTGAATAGCTCTGATCTCGCCTTCCCAGCCCGATACGCTCGTATCAAATGGCCCTGACAGGCTGCTATGGTAAGTCTCTGCCTCATTCTACCTGCCTGTGAAGTGGATGGGTGGGCTTAGATGGGCAGTGGTATTTTTTGATAATAACTTGTCTCTCTCTGAACGCATAAGAGTATTACTTAAGCTCTGGTGGTACAGACTGCAGCATTAGAGGGTTCTGTGTACGGTGCTGTGATTTGATATGAGATTATATTGCTGTGTTTCAGTGGCAAAGCCCTGTGCTTCTGAGCTAGTATAGGGGATTCCGTGGTGGTGGTGCATAGCTATGTGCCAGAAATGGCTTGGATATGAAGGTTTCACAGCAGGCAAAGTGTTTTGACATTTTTTGTGTGTGGGGAAAATGCCCCAAGGAAGGGATGTAGTTGTGCATGTGTAATTTGAGATGGTATAAAAAATAGCAGCATATTTTCATGTTTATACTTTAAATGCATAAAGCTCATGTTTAATTAGTACTCTTTAAAATTTTACTCTGTTCCGAAGTTTACAAGTAGCTTTTAAACTGTTGCTTTTTTTGGTTTGGTTATCTCTTTGGATGTATTTGAGCCCTTATCATCCAGCTTTGCTATAGTCTGCTGGGATGACCTGAGCTTTGTGCTCAGTTCCTCTCTTGTGATAAATGTGCTTGGGAAGTATGCCCAGAGCCTATGGAAAGCATACTCTGAGGGCTTTAAGCAGTTAACGTGCCAGGAGTTGTCCAGCTACTAACTCATCCTGAATCAGTGTGCTGGTGTGGTTTTCATTCTCTCTTCTAAGTAGCTGACTAGAGTATTCATCTATTTTAAGTACTTCATTTGGAGCTCTCTAACTGAGCTTATTTTACCAGGGAACTGCATGATGATATGCTGGTATGTTGTATTTCCTTTCCCATATATGTGCAACCTTTCTGTGTGCTTTCAAATTTGTTTTTCTTTGTTAATTTGTTCACTTTAAGTCTGTGGGTGCTTCTTCCTTTTAGAAAGAAGAGAATCATTCACAATAGTAGCAGCTGAACAGGATATCGAAAAGAAGCTGCTTCAAAGACCTGCTCTTTTCTTACTGGCTGCAGCATTAACTAGTGAAGAATAAAGTGTATTTGTTTCTCTGTGCCAAGGTAGATTCTAACTCAAGCTGTTTCAGTATTTTTTTGATGCAAACTGTTTTTCACTGCTGATCTGGGGAGTAAGCTTCATTTCCTGTTTCAGTGACATCTCAGATATGCTATCAGCAGCTTGCTGCACTCTGTTCTGGATTCTGCTTGTCTTAGTAGTTGCAGAGAGGCTGCACTGAGCAGTCAGCCAAAGCTTCTGGCTGGTCTCTCACTGAGTATGCAGAGTCCAGCTCTATCAGCAAAGCTGGAAGTTAGAAAAGAGGATGGATTGGGAGGAGGGTTGTTTGGGGAGATTTTGCAGGCTTCCCATGTGCTGGGACCTGACATGGGTGCTTCCCAGTTTATAAAACATAGGTTATTAAAACAAAATGGTGTCAAACAACTTACACTAAAAGCCTAGACAGTACCCCCTTCATCAATGGAGAGTTCTGCTCCTGTTCATTGACTGGCAGCCCTAGCTTCTACTTTGACATTGATTCCAGTGGCTGACCTCTGATTTTCTTTCTTTTTTCCCCTCTTCTGGAGTCCTTTTGTTACTGTGAATACACATAATAGCTTGTCTTTTTGATACCAGTGGAAGAAACATTTATGCAATTTTCACTTTTGCGAAAGGCAAGTGCATTCAATGTAGAATTCCCAAACAGGGCTACATAACCTGTGTAGTCCTAATTCCTTGTGCTCCCCTATGGATCTGTATAGCAGTCTGTGTGTCCCATACTTAGAGTTGCTTTGCTGATCCAGATTTCCCCCCTCCAAGCTTCCTGGAGTTAATTTCCAGGGTGTGACCACTGTCTGGTGGAAGGATGTTGCTCTCCGATTAGCTTGTTAACCCCTAGCCTTTTGACCTTTCATGTCTTACTCTGTGGAGTTGTTTAGATTTATTCCTGTAGTTTCTGTGTTGGATGTACTGTATTTCATTTGATTTTTAAATAATTATTAGTTCCGTATTTGTGACCACAAAGAGCTTTTATTGAACCAGCTACTAAAACTCTTTTACCCACAGCAAGGTAGAGCACTCCTGATTTGTACCTGCTCCAACATGGCAGGATGCTGCCATGTTGCCATGTTTAAGTGACTGCAGATCTACTCGTGTCTTGTATGTCATGCTTACCTGAAGTCATTGACTGGATGAGGTTGCTGGGTGTCTGGGGATCAGCTGCCTGTAAAATTCCATAGTAAACATGTATAGAGATAGTCAATTCTGCATATGCTTTTCAATTTGTTTTCTCCTTTTCTGTGCATTTGGTGCTTTCTTTAGGCAGTTATTTCTTGTTTGGCATCAGCACCCTGCTCAAAGTTTTATAGTATGTACAAATAAAAATAGGCTGTGCCCTGAAGTTTTTACATTCTGAAGACACATGGAAAACAGAAATCCAGATGCCGAGGATTTTGGTGTTTGGATTCTTTAATGGCTGTTTAGATAGATTTGAATGGTTTTCCTTGTACACAGTTCTTTTTCTACATTGGAAAGAAGCACCAGTGGATCAAACTTTGTGTTTCAGATATGCTGCACTGAGTAACTGCCCCTAAGAATATGTCATTATCTCAGTTGTAAAATAGGTTGCATTGTTCTTCCTCTGTCTATATTGAATACAGTTTGGAGCCTCCCTGTGCCAAAGGCCTCTTGTCAGCTTGGGTATGGTTGAGAGTTGTCTTTGCTCTGCTAATAGGGTCTTGTTTACCAGACTAGGAAGTTGGTTCTATCAAGAGCCGTACTTCCACATGGAGGTAAGAGGCTTAAGCTTCAGGAAGGAATGAGCTACTCCTGTGTTGCACACAGTGAGCAGTACTACATACAGGAGAACAAGGGATGCGGTCTGAAAGTAGCTGAAATCTGATGTGATTGTTCTTAACTTCCTGCTAGAATCATTCAGTTTATCAGTATAGAAAGCATTTAATCTGTGTAGGTTGGTGGGCTGATCTCCTGATGTGGGTTATTGGGTATAGAGACTCCTCTGACAAGTAATGCTGAAAAAAATACAACTCTGTCTTGCTGGTTTTGTGAATGACTACTGTTAATCATTTGGCTTCTTATTCTTATGAGGTGGGACTGTGTGAAAGGGAAGCAGTTAATCACAAGCCTCTCCCTGTATTAAGTCCTTATATAAATCCTCTGAGTTGTTTGAAACCATTCCCATTGAGGTCAGTGGCAAAACTTTTCTTTCATCATGTCAGGATTAGGCCTAAACCCTGCCTTTTTTTTGACAGGAGAAATCCGAGAACATATTATTTCTCTTCCTAAATATCAAGTCTTAAAAGGGGATGAGTTGGGGGAGGGTTGTGTGTGGCTCACCCTGAACTGAACTTTTTTCTGCAGGAAGTTGCTTTTCTTCAAGGCCAAATAGTGAAATACTAGAAATTTCCTAAGCCCTGCCTTTCAGCTGTCTAATCATATTCTTTGCAGAGATGCTTAGGACTCTCTGCTGTGTGCTGTGGTGCTTTAAATTGTCAGTTTGCTCAGTAACCTTTTTTTACACTGATTTTTAATGTGATAAAAGGTGGTCGTTATTGAAACTAGTCGCACATCATTTTAAGCTTGATCCAAGTTGTCTGCCCATGGAGTGCCGTGCCACAGGACACACCGTGCTGGAGATAAGTGTAGCTGGATAGAAGGCAGTCTGGATAGTTTCATCACAAACAATTTTTGTATTTACCCTTGATAGGATGCACATAATGAAACCTCTGATGTTTCAGGGCAGCAGCTTTTCCTGCAGGATTCAGTGTATGCCACTAAAAATAGATTTAATTCTCTTTATTTGTGTTATGGGAGAAGTAATTTCACTTTTGTCTTGATGATTTACATGCCTGGTAATCTGATCAGAGAGATCTTAAATTAAAAAGGCTACAGAGAGGCTGGTGAGCAGAAATAACTGTTCAGCTCCCCCCTTCTCTTTTATTTGCTGTCACTGCTGTCAGGTCCTTACCCAAGTTAATTCTCTTCAGCTGCATTCCTCTTCAAGTAGCAAGTCCTTTGGCTGTAAAATTAAAACAGAGGAGGAGAAAGGCAGCAATGTCTGAATCATTTTATAAAGTCATCTTGATCTTATCTCCAGCTCTTTCCGCCCAAACCCACCAAACTCTTTACTGAGCTGAGTGCCTATAAATAGAACAGCCGCTCTGGTGCGGAGATGGGCAGCTCTGAACCAGAGGCTTGTTTTCTCTGAGCAGTGTGTGCATGCGAGAGCTTGCTTCTCACTGGTCTTTCATGTCTGAGTTATGTAGCTGTGAGGTTTTCTATAGACAGAGTCCGGCAAATGACATAAACTGCAGCTTAGGGAGGGGCAAGGTGACCTCTGGGATCATTGCCTTTTGGTTATTAAAAAAAAGAGGGTTCTGTTTTAAAAGAGGAATGGAGGAATGCATGTCTTGTGCAGAGGTGAGTGAGCCCTACTGAGGTGCGGGGAGCTGAGCAGGGCAGGTGGGAGCTGAGGCAAGCAGAGGTATCATTCTGCTGGGAGTTACTGTTCTGGTGGGCTGGGCAGGAGTTCAAGTGGCCAGAGCGCTTCTGACTGAGCCTGGGGAATGCTGAGCTCTGGCTGACCCCAGTTTAAGCATATCTGAATAGGCAGAGCTCTGAAACCTCCTGCAAGTTGTTATTTTTTGATCAGACTCCTGGCTGACCTGATATCTTTGGGCTTTGCATTCTGGGAGTCTTCCCCAGGATTTTTAATTCCTCTCAGACTTTGGGTCAGGGCTTTGCAGAGTTCAATGGCTACTTTTCCCTGTCTCGTTTCTAAATTTTATATGCTTTTGGTCAAGAATGTTCTGTCTTAATCTGGAAAATCTGTTGCTACTGTCCCATTTTCTTCCCTTCAGAAAGAACTGCAGAAATGTGTGATTTCTTTAGCATGGTGATTTAGACGCTGTTGCTTTGCATTTTGCTTTCATACTCAGGTGCTGGAGGATAAAGTAACTCATCAGAAAGACAGACACACACATATGCATATTCTAGCAGGACTCCACAGAGTTAGTAGTGCTGTTTGTTCTACTTGGCAGATGGGAGGTGGGTACACACAGAGTGAAAATAGCTTAACTGGGGTCTTGCAAAAAGTCCAAGGCAGAGTAGGAACCTGAATGCAGATGGTTTCTGGTTCCAGATGATTGCCTTCAGCTCAGGCTCGCCTTCAGGGTCATTTCCACAAGGGATGCTGTTGGGTCAGTCTTTCAACTCAATTTTCTTTTACACTGAAGCTTCAGATTAAGATCATGGCCGAGTTTCATATTCTTTGCATGGCACCAGCTCTACGTTAGTTTAACATCCTCTTTTTGGGTATAGCTATATAGTGTGTTTGACTTCTGGACCCAAGAGCTTCTCCCAGATGCCTTATGGCATCTTAAGAGTGTATTCCTACTGTTCTATCCCTGCTGTGACTTGTGGAAGATGTGTACCCAGATGTCTTTCAGAGTCTGGGAAGCTGATGCAGGAGGTGGCCATTTTTTTATATGAGCTTAGTCATTGATCTTCCATTTTCATGATCTCTTTTCATTTTGCTGGAAATACTGTGGAGTTTGGTGGTTCCTGGTTGAACCACGCACACTGAGCTGGTGTTTGTCTGAGCACTGACAGGTATTCTTGCCAGAGTGCAGGTGGCTTTGTGAAACAGAACACTGGGAAATGGTGAGATTTGATGTTCGCTAGCCTCAGAGCTGGCCAGGTCCCAGCCTCCCAAGGTAGATGAAGCTTCTTTTGGAGGAGACAGGGGAGCTGTCACCCTTGTCTCTTTCCCAGCACAGTGGAGGAAGGTAAATAGTGGCTCCTATGGCTGGCAGCTCTCTTTCAAATGCAGAGGTATGCAGGAGCCCACTCCTTTCCAGCTGAGTTGGGAGCAGGGGAATCACCATGCTGGTCCAGGCCCTATGATCTCTCAGGCCAGTTTGAGGACAGCTCAGTGGAGCAAGAGAGAAGCATGTATTGTCAGATGGATGTTTCTTCTTGGAGTCAGCATTTTTTTCCCAGTGCTTTTTGAGGAAACTTAGCTTGGCAAGGGCCAGTGTGTGTGGAAAGTATTAAAATCTGCAGCTGTTTCAGAAAGGAAAGACCCACATTAGAAATATGTATAGCATTTTTAAAGCAAGCTTAGTGCCCTGGAAAGGATTTCTAAAATGAACTAAACCCTGTGGATCAGTAAGAGTATTTATTTTGTGCACTGCAGTAGCTTGGCACTGTACATTTAGCACTGTGTTTGTGAATTGATAATCATCAGTGACCTGACTGTTACAAACCTGAGCTCCACTGAGACCTCTGGTATGTTAAAGCTGTGTAATTTTCCTGGCATCAAGATACAGAATAACCTGTCTTACAAGATTGTTGGACCGTTTGTTTCTTGTGTTTTCACTGTGTGTTTATCGCATTGGGCTCTCTCAGCAAGAAGCGGGTTCCTGGGAGCTGTTTCTTGGGGAGAAAAGTAGGTATCTTGTGTTTCTGAGGCATGACTTAACACCCTTTCCAGTTCCTAGGCAATACCCTCAGTTAGTAATTTGCGGCTGAACCCTCAGCTCTGACTTTTGTCTTTCTAAGCTGCATTTTTTGAGATTATTTTCATGTAGCTATTCCAGCGAAGGAATCAAATCTATTTGATGAAGTAGAATGAAGTGCATGTGGATGAGATACATACCCCTAGGTATGCATAGTATGTGAGCAAGCATATGGGACTGTGTATGCTGGTATGTCAACCTAGTTATAAAGCAGTTAAAGGGGGAAAAAAGAGGCAGTGTGTGTAGACAGTTTTGGCACGGCAGCCCTGGGAAATGGCTGCCAGCCAGAGAGTGCTGAGGCTGGGCCAAGACTATCTGAAGAATACCAAATGCTGAAGTTGGATATAGCTCCTTCTTCACACTAGTTTCACTCTACCCTGTGGGCCTGTAGCTTGCCAGCTCTGTGCCAGGTAGATGCTGATAATTTTGCAAGGCAGAGCTGGAGATAGGGACAGATATACTGTGGTGTGTGTGTGTGTAATTAAATGCCTCTTAAAGGCTCAGTTACCCACAACTGAAATCTGACCACAGCAAGTTTAACTGTTGCACTCCCTGAGTCCTTGTTAGACTTTGAAATGCTCATTCAGTCATGAGTTCTTTATCTTGTTTTGGTGTTAACACTGGAGATGAAGATAAAACTGCACCCAGTGTGGGCTGTGCACTGTATGGTTTGATCTTAAACTTGCTCACTTTTGGTAGTGAATTTGTTAAGCATTTCCAGCAGAGGGCACTAAGATTATTGATCTCACGATTCAGTCTTCTTTGGTACCGGTTATGTAGAGGGAAGCATAAAAGATGCCTGTCAGTAAAATATGTGCTTCACTCCTCTCCTTGTTTTGTAGACTATCATAAAAGAGGGGATGCTGATGAAACAGACCAGCTCCTTCCAGCGCTGGAAGAGACGATATTTTAAGCTGCGGGGACGAACTCTCTACTATGCAAAAACTGCTAAGGTAAAGTCTTGATGATACATGAATCCAAGGAAAGGAAGTTAGTTGTGGGAGCTTTGGAGGCAGATGGTTGTCTGTGAGAAGGCAGCCCTCAATAGGTGGAAGAGCACTGCTGTTTAAGCACCTGTCTTCAGGCTTTATAGTTACTAGAAGATCACCGTGTCTTGCCTCATTCTTAGAAATCTTTGAGTTTTAAGTAAAGCATCATGTGGACATGTGATACTGATCTTCTGATCTTCCGTTCCCCCTCCACCCCCCCATTTTAGTAGGGAATGGGCTCTGAATCAATAGAAACTGACAAAGAAAGGGAAAAATGTGAATGAAAAGAGTTCTTGATATAAGTATGGCTCTTTTCACAAGAACAAAGCCTACTTTTTTAAAAAATTCTGTAATAAAAATAAAGTTGCCACGTTCACTGACTGAAGACAGGCAGGTGTGAGCCCCAGTGTATGTAACTAGATATCCAAGTCTTTCATGTGTTGGTGCTGGGTTTTTCCTTCAGATTACATACGGTTGTGACGGAGTCTGCCAGGCAGGCATACAAGCATGTCCCTTTAAGTGTGCTGCTTCTATGCTGGATTCAATAATTCATTGGGGTTTTGAATTTTTTCTTTCCAGTCCATTATTTTTGATGAGGTGGATCTGACTGATGCCAGTGTGGCAGAATCCAGCACTAAGAATGTCAACAACAGCTTCACGGTAGGCTTTTTTGCATTATTTTCTATTCTTGCATCTTTTCCCCATGTCTCTTCTGCAGAGCTTAAAAACATCTGAACAATCTTTGCAGCATCTTTCACTAAAAAAAGCTACTTGTTTTTCCTCATAACATCGTAATTCATCTCCATGCATGTGAGAAATACCATGGGTTACTACGTATAGTGCTAAAACTTTGCATTCAGGTATTTTCTTAACTATAAGGTAGGAGGATTTGGTACAATCCGTTTATGCAGTGGGACAGAAAAATTTGTTCTGCGGAGGGAATTGGGGGTGATACTGATGTTTATGCTGGAGATCTTCCTAAAGGAATTTAGTTTTCCCTTCAGGCCTTAAAATATGTAAACTTTTTTCTCTGACTTTATTTGTGTGTGGCAGTATGTGTATTTATATATGCACACTATATATAGTGGCAAAGCAAAAGGAGGAACAAAAGTCATAGAGAAATAACTGTAGAATTGATTTAGAATACTTGCTAGGTGTGTAGTATGATTGGAAATGTCATGGTGTCACTGTTTAATTTTCTCCAGCCTTAGTAACTGGGAGAAAAAATGTATTGCTGAGGTGCAGGTGTTCCACAATCTCCATTTTGGGGGAAATGCCTGGCGCACAGAAAAAAGCTTTTAACAGCCATGCAGGGTGAGTGTCAAGCAGCAGCATGAGCTTTGGAATTGGCTAATGGCAGTAACCTTCATGCAGCCTCTGAAGAGCTCGAAAGGGAGCAAAGAGGAGAGTGTGGAGAAAAGAAGCAGCAAAGTGAAGGCGGAAGCAGTCCAGGTGGAGAGAGGAGGCTGATACTGTAGGTTGGTGACCTGCAGGTGGTGACCAAGGCTGACTCAAGGTGACTCAAGTGTGCCTTGAGTTACTGCTTTAAACATCTGGCAAAGGGTGTTTCTGTTACACAGCTGTAGCTTTTTGCTTTGCAGTACCTGTGCAAAGTGGCTATGGTGCCCAACCTATGTTCAAATGAAATCTCAGCACTTACTCAAAGTTTGAAAACACTTTCTGCATCCATAATTGGACATATAGGAGACACATTTGGATCTCATAGTGAGTGTAATAAGGTGTCAGTGTGTGTGCACAGAGAGAAGGATTCCGCAATGATTTCAATAAGGGATTGCATTTTCAAGTATTTGAAGTTATTTACCTGGAAATAAAGATTTTTTTTTTCTTGGGTCTTACTTCAGTTGTCCCATATGCAAACAAAGACTGAATTTTCAGGTTACTTTTTTGCTTATTATTATAGCTGGGAGAGATCTAATCTCTATCAGGCATACTGTGTAGGGACAGGAAGAAATAGTGTGTTTGCTCTCTGATTGCCCCATCTGAGTTCAACAATGAAGAGTTATTTCCATGCTTATGGTATCAGGCTCTGCCTTCCCTAGGGTGTAAAAAGTATATGATTACTTTGATGCTCAAGTAGCAATCAGAGTTTGCACTGTCTCCAGCTGATCACTATATAATGGGGCTCAGGTAAACTTTAATTGAAACATCTCTCCTCTTAATTTCTATCAACTTTTTCTGTCATGGCCTGCAGAGGGGTTTGACTGTGATTTACCATAAGCTATAAAATTACTTAGAAAATCAGAAGGTTGCCTTGTCTTGCTGCTGTTTGATCTGCCACATCACTGCCATCAGTGCTTTGGATTCCTTGCAGTCTTGCCATTTCCTCTTGGTTTTCTTTGAGAGCACTCTGTTTTCCCCTGTATCCCCCCAGCTTGGTTATTTTCTAAAAATCAATGTTCTCTCATGCTTTTAATGCTTTTTATCTGTTTCGGATCAGTGGGACTTACTGAACTTTCATCCTAAACCAAAAACTTCCAACATTTAGTGTTGTATAGCAGAGAGAGTTATTCTGGAGTTTTAAGTGTTCTGGTTTTCTTTTTGTTTCTGTGTTTTCTTCAATGGAGACTGGTGGGTTTGGATTTATGAAAGAGTGGTTGCTTTCTGAGGAAGCTCATCCTCTGTCCAGGCATCAGTACTGCTTAACGTATAGATTTTGAAGGTCAGGTTGTGTTAATGACACTTGTGAAGTACTAACAGAAGAGGTGGAAAGCCAACACTAGATAAACCACTCCAGAGGAGCAGTGTGGATCCAACACAAAGAGATAATAAGGGTGACCAGTCAGAGGAGAAACTGATGAAAAGAACAGTACATGGAGAGACAGCACTATGAGAGAAAAAAAACAGAGCATGAAGCCAACAAAGGTTATATCACATAAATAGAGGAATAAAGGTTAAAAATACAGCTGTCAGTAAGCCTTTTACGTAGGACATAAGTCTGACAGCTGATTTGTTTGCTGTTAGCAGACAGGAGAGGAAGAAAAGTGAGTATTACAACACCAACCTCTTTCTCTAAAAAGAAGAGTGTGTAATACAGGTTCCACTGTTGTTTACTTAGTTGATCTTGCATAGATTCCTTCAGTAAGTGTATCCTGTTTGGGGACAGTTTTCAGGACTGCTACGCAGAGTTAATGGATATGTGACTATAGAATGGGCTGGGAGTATGTGACTAGGGACATCTTTGAGCTTAGGATGTCATAGAGCTCTGTCCGCTGAGAGGTATAAGGAAAATCTTTATGTTTAGCTATTGTTCCTTTAATTCAGGTCAGGCAGAGTAGCTGCAGTTATTTAGCAGGAAGCCTCTGGGAACAAATCAGATAGGAGTCCCATGCCAGGCTCTCTTCTTTCAGGAAGACTGTAGGTGTAATATTTGTTGCTTCTGTCACATCTCTGCCACTGGTGCCCTTCCAAGTCATCTATCTAGAAGGTAAATTATTTTGGGATGTCTGGGCTGTAAGTAGCTGGTTCTTTCCATGTATGGTCCCTTAGTAGCTGGTGCATAGATGTCTCACCAGTGGAGGTTCCCAGGGCTGCTGTCTTTCACAGCACCTTAGAGAGGATCTGCTGGGGTACAAACACAACCATCACAGAGTCACAAAATTGTGAGTGTTGGAAGGGACCTCTGGAGATCATCTAGTCCAACCCCCTGCCAGGGCAGGGTCATGTTGAGCATGCTACACAGGAACGTGCCCAGGCGGATGTTGAATGACTCCAGTCTGGAGAGCCCAGGGAGACTCCACGACTCCCTGGCCAGCCTGGTCCAGTGCGCTGCCACCCTCAACATAAATAAGTTCTTCCTCATTTTGAGGTGATATCCTTGTGGTTTAGTCTGTGGCCATTGCTCCTCATTCTGTCACTGAGCACCACTGAGAAGAGTCTGGCACCATCCTCTTGGCACCTGCCTTTGAGATATTATATGCATTAATGATAACCATGTTATCCTGGTACTTCAGACCCATTTATTTCAAAGATAGTGATCGTCTTCTAGCCTGGATTCTTGCTATTGATGTGTGCCTACATTTGTACTCCTTATGGAAAGAGAGATCAGCAGCATTGGATGGGTGAGGTCAAAGTCTGACCCTGACTTCTGAACAGAGCTTTCCCAGCCACACCCTGTGATTTCTGAAAAGCAGACGATTTGGGATCACATGAGTGCCCTGGGTCTTCCCAAAGAGTCTTCAGCTGTTTTCATGAGCAGTTTTTTCTTGGACAGTGCAGTTTTGCAGTAACTTGATTTGTGAATGTGCTCACCTAATGCAGTTTGCTTTTGGAGCTTTACAACACAATGCTTGATGAGGATGAGTTCTATACTTTGAACCTATAATAGTTTTTGATCCAGATCATTCCAGGAAGCCTGGATTTTGGAGATACGAAATGTCTGCTTTACTTGTATTATGGACTTGAACTATCCAGCATTCCCATTCTAAGCTGTGAAGCTTGTGAGGTTTAGGGGGCACCAGTGGTTCTAATTATTGCTCAGGCCAACACTTTGCCATCACAGTTATCCCCTCAAGAGTCTCTGAAAGGACTTTGGGTCATTTCCTTAGGCCCATTTTTGTAAATACTTGTGTGTTTAACAAATCCTTGCTCCTCAGGTTGTTGGTGTGTTGCCTGAAGATCCGCCCTTTTGTAGAAGGTGCCAACTAAATTAAGCCTGCTGCCTTCAGTGCAATTGGCACAGCTGAGGGAGGGATTGCTTCATTGACCCTTTCCTGCCTTGTGCTGCATTTGTGTAAAGGCAAGGGGGGGAAGCCCCTAAAATATTTCCAAAACCTGAACTAAAAAACACCTGTCATCAAAAGGAGAGGGCCAAGGAAGGACGTTAGATCTTTCCAGGTACATATTTTGTGTTTCAGTATGATTCTCATGTGTTCCAGATATTGCTAGGAAATGGTGATGTGGTGGTGTGGACTTTTGCCCTCATAATTCACATAACATGAATTGCAACATTCACTTCCCATCCCATTTTATTTTGAGCTTTGAAATCCCATAGGAGGAAGTTCCTCTCTGTGGAGGGACGTGTAGTTTCATCTTTCTGATGCTTGTGTGGAAGTGAAGCTGTCAGGAGCTGTGCTGCTGACCCCTCCTTCCTAGTTAAAGGCTCTTCACTGGAAGAGGTGGAGCCTGAACTCCTGAGCTCCTGTAAACCCTCTTGTGTTGTGAAGTACCTCTCAGCTCAGCCACAGACAGGAAACAGCATATTATTACAGTCAGGGGCTGCCTCTCCTTTTCACTGCCATCAGAAGGAAACTTATCCCAGCTCCTCCTTAAGCAGACAGCTAATCGGCTTGTGGCAAGTGGAACATAGCTCAGGAAGACTGACCACAAGAGGAGACTAATCCTATTAATCGAGTGTCAAGCAATCTGTTCAGGTTTCTTTTTTTTCTGAGGGAGTAGTCTGCTCTGGACAGATTAGAGGAAGATTGAACGTGAAAGGTAAGAGCAGGAGTCCCAGGTTTTCTGGACTGAGCATTGAGAACCATGGTACCTGTGCCAGCATACCAGATCATTAGATGCTCAGGTTCTTTGGAATAAGTTTGCTATGAGCTCTCAGTGTTCAGATGTTGTCTCCTGTGTGGGTTTATTTAGGCAAGTTCTACAGCACAAGCATAGAGGGAAACGTGTCTGCAGTGCTGTTGAAAATGCTGCACCCATCAGTTTAGAAAAACTGTTTATTAAGTGATGATTCATCCTCATCAGTGGCACGGGAGAGAGGAAGTATTGAGATTAGAGTAATACCTCTCTTCCAGAGCACTTGTGTGTCTGGAGGCAACGCTGGTTGTGGTAGGTTGAGGAACACAGATTTCCTGGTGCTCCTGAATCAGCGTGCTGTCATCTCTGAGAAGCGGTATGGATGTCATTCTTCAGCTGTATGGAAGCCTGAGGTGTGCTATAACTTTTTGTTATTACAGTGCTGTTACTTAGTGACTTTATTCAGTAGCAGAAATACCAGTTTCTGTCATGTGAAGCTTTATTGTGACTGATCTCCTTCAGACTGTAGGTTTTTTGCTGTGTTGTCCTAGAGCTTGTTGATGCTGTGGAGAAGTAGGATGAATCCTCCTTTTTGGGGTAATTAACCTTTCCTAAAAACACAGGGCAAAGAGCTTGAACTTTGACAGAAGATGAAAGTGCTGAGGGTGCTTCCTGATGGGGGTGTTGATGTCTGCAAATACATTTCACAATGGAGGGAAAGTACCTTTGCCTCTTCTGTGATTTTGTGTCAAGTTGAATTATTTGTATTAGTGCTTTTAAGTGAGAAGATCAGTGCTTTTTAGTAGAGAATGCACTCTGAGAGTGCATACTCTGAAGGGTATGGTTTTGAAAGAGTGAATAGCACTGCTGAAGCTGCGTGTCAGGCAGAAAGTCTTCTGCTTGTGTGTAGTGCAGGAGCTGTGTGCCTGTGAGGCACTGTTGAAATGAGAACCCAGATCAGAGGTTATTTGTGCTGATTTGAAATAGAAGCTTCAAGAAAGAGCATGTGACTTAGTTTTATGAGGAGAATGAATATAAGAACTTCTGTTACAAGCTGTTTGCAGAAAGTCAGACTTGGACTTCCAGCTTGGGCTGATAGAGATCAGGGAAATCTGCATGGTTTGACACTTGCACAGGTTCCCCAAACTGCCCTGTGTGGCCTCAGCCCTTCAAAAACAAATGGGCCTGAACAAAAAGATGGGATTGAATGTATGCAGCAAGGAGTCACTGGACTTCCCAGTGAGAGAGGTGATCTTCCTCCCCTGCTTCCTCAGCATGGGTGTGAGGGGACCGGGGGGAAGATAGCTGTTAGAAGTGGGCAAAAAGACTTACTGTCTGGGGACATAGTTACACACAGGGGAGTCATCAAGTGTCCTGATTCCTCACCTTGCTCCTTTGCACACAATCATGGATTGCCTTGTTAAGGTTTGGAGAAGGGAACAATTGGAAAAGAGGGATTTGTAAAAGGGATGGTTCTTTCCTCCTTCTTTTTAAACTCTCTTCTCTGAATTGAACAAAATTAGTGTGCATTGGAAATGTCAGGCTTTGCTGGAGGTTGTTGTCTCTTCCTCACCCATGTGTGTACACATTCAGGAATTGTACACTCTCTGCTAGTGCTCTTACCCTGTTTATACTGGCAGCTGTCAGAATTTCCTTTATAAGCAAGTGAAAATACAAGTAGAGCCATGAATTACCATGTCCAGAAGCACTCTGCTGTTCTTCCCTCCCTCCCTTCATTAAGTGCAGTTCAGTCCCCATTTCCTGTCAGAACCACTGCAGTTTCAAAATACCTTGCTATTTTAGTAGTTTGAAATCCAGACTCAGTGCAGCCTTTTCTCAAAGAAAAGGCTCTTTGGTAAACAGACCATTCTGAGTCACTGTTAGTCAGTGAAAATAGTCATTTAAAATCCTTTAGTGACAAGGATTTTTTAGACTCTTAATCCAGGCTGCTGCAGGAGCTGGTCATTAGGCTGCTTGCACAAAAGAAGGAAAAATGTGGAGAAAAAAACATGGAAAAAGAGAGTCTGGAAGAAGTTACTGTGCGTGGAGCGATCTGGCGGTTGCTACTGTACATTACAGAATGACCCCAAAATATGCTGGGAGTTTTTGAGAAAGATGAGGCTACTGTAAGAGAAAGAGATCAGACTGTGCTTTATGGATGTTATTGTCAGACAGAATAGATAAGAGAGCTGGAAAGTGAAGGTGACTGTTTGTGAACAGCTTTTGTTTCCCTAGAGGGAAGTTTACTGCTTTGAAATCAGTGTCTGTTACTGCCCTTGTGCCTGAACACTAGCAGCCTTTGTTTGATGATCTCTTTGTAATCTTCCTGCTGTGTTGGTGTTTTATCTACCATCCTGGGCAAGCCTGAGGATTTTGGCATCTTCTCACCCTTCCAGGTGAGGACACAAAGGCAGCACAACCTGTGGTAAACAGGTAATTTGAGAACATGATGGGTTTAGTTTTACATGGGAGCTGCTCTAGAAGGAAAAGACTTTTTATGCACATCTCCCTACTTCTGGTGCCTCTGATGGTTTCATTGCTGCAGTGTGTGGAGTAAGACTTGTCTTTGACTGATGATCCAGTGTGGAAAGCCCCTGGGTTCATCAACCTGTTGAAAGCTATTAATTTCCTTTTATGCTAACTACCAGCCTCTTTTCAAAAACTGAGGTTGGGGGACTGTGAGGAACTATTACTAACAATAAGCTGTCAGTAACAGGTCACTTTCCTACAGTGGACAAGGTCTTTTATTGCTCGGTCTGTGATTTATTAGCTGCTAGCCTTGACGTGTAGGAGCCCACTGAGACAGCAGTTCTACCACTAGGGAACACTGACCTGCCCCTCTGTTCTTTATGGTTTTGCTTCTGTTTGAGTGACTAGGAATGTTTCTCAGAAATATCCTTTACTTTCCCAAATGCACTGCCCTTTCTGAACAGGGTAGTTCTGTTTGGGAACTTCAGGAAACAGATGAAGGGATGAGTGTGTGCATCTGCTGCATGAAGTAGAGAGTGGGTGGACAAGGGAGCTGTGATAAGGTTCTCTGGCACTTGGAATGCCCATCTGGTGCTGCTCCATCCATGTAGATCTCTAGTGATTAATATGCATGAATTACCAGGATTGTCTGCTAACAGTGGCAAAGACCATGCATGTTCTAGGTTTTGACTTCTGTTAAGTCGTTATAAAGTCACAAAATCCTTTCATTCTCTGTGCTCCTCTTACCAATTGCCAGGAACAGGAATGTGCCTTGTTTAGGAACAGAGTTTCCAGAAGCATGTCGGAATGTGACCCTGGTATGAGAGATGATAATTTTCCCAGGGAACGCTCTGTCTGGTCTGCTTTCCTGCTGCAGGACTGGAGAAGATAGGGAGTGGGAGAAAGCACAGATGGAGGTTCAGTATGAGCTGAACTTGATCTGTGGATACAGCAAAGTGACAGTAAGTGCCAGTGCTCAGAGATGTGCTTGTAATGTGTAGCCCCATGGTAGGTGAGGTACATATTGCCATACAAATGAACCTAATAATGTAAAAATGGTCCTAAAGAGACCACACCATATGCTGTACTTATTTTTTCTGTAGAAATGAGCTGTCCTGGAATTTACAGGTTGAAAACCAAGGTAAAACAGCCACGTGGAAGTTGGGGATAAAATACCTGGTATAGTGTAAGCAAAGATTTAGGCATATAGGCCTCTGAGGAAAATCTTGTTATTGCTATAAAAAAGGACAGAATTTGGCTCAACTGTAAGAACATAAACAACATGTTTTATTTGGTGAAATGAGAGTTTCAGTAGATGAAAGGTGGTCATTGTAGCAGGAAATAAAGATCTGGCACTATAAAACTAAATATAAAACTGGTGCATTTCTTCAGTGTCATATAAAGAGCTTCTTTTTCCTTCCCGCCTCAGGGTAGCATCCAGGTTTTGAGGAAAGACAATTGATGCAGTTCTGGAGAGCTCTAACTGACTTCTGCAGTGAGTTAACAGGACTGAACTTCTTAGCAAAACGGGTGAAAACTGAATTGCAAATCAGAAGGGGGGTGTTGTCTGTGGAGGAAGGGAAGCCTTGGTCCCCCATGTGTCTAAGGCTTGATACTCATAGTATTTCTCTCTTCCAAACTATAAAGACTTACTAAAATCATGCCACTTGCTGTCTAAGGCTTTGCTGGCCTGATGCTCAATTCCAGCTGGTTTCAGAAGCTAGTGTCAGTGAGGCAGGCATTTAAGGTTTGGATTTAAGATTTGGAGTGTAAAGTACTGGTTTCAGTCTGAAACTCATACTTTTATTTGCATTTCTTCTCCAGTTTTCACAGTCCTCTTTATAACCTTCTGCACTTGCTGAGGGAGTAGCACTTACTTAATCCACTCTTAGTCTACTTTTTCCTGAGTTCAGCAATCATATTTGTAATGTGTAGGGCTTTGCTGATTTTGTGAATCTTGCTGATGAGCACAGGCAAGGTGTTTTCACATATACCAGTGCTCATTTCACTGCTGCTGTTGCTGGAACATGAGCTGCAGTGGATAAAATGGCTGGGCCCTTATACAATCTCACCCAGTTTTCCTTCCTGAGATTTTATGTTTGTAGGATACCAAGAGTTTATTCCACTGTACAAAAGCAGATGCAGCAGTTAGCTACAGATGGTGGATGTTTTTGCTGCCATATGTGATCAAGCTGACATTTTTGCCTGCACCAGCACTGTTCTGGTATCTATTTTTTTTTTCTTTTTCTAGTTGCAGTTCCTAGGTCTTTTGAGCTCCAGAAATTCCTGTTGTTCTTGTACCCAAATCATCAACTGTTTGAAATAATCCAGGATCTCTTTGGGGGATTTATGGCTAGCACCTTTGAACATAGTACTATATTTGAACAGGATGTGAGTAAAAGGAAGCAGTCAGAATGAGCAGGTGTTCTCATACACCCACTTTTGGCCACTCTGAGAAATGTATCACATCAGAAAAGCTATATTTAACAAAGTTTTATGTCCCCTCTGCCCCATTTCCCCCAGCAGCATTTCTTCAGCCGGCTCCGTGATTGGGCCAGTGTGATCTTAAACTTGTTTTGCCGTCTTTTGTGGTCACTGAGCTCACCAGATCTGCTCTGATAACAAACAGTCCCAACGCATACTTGGCCAGACTGTCACTGTTTTTGCTGAGAAGTTTCTGGGCAGCCAGAAAATGCTGAAAAGAGGAAGTGAGCAGAAATGATAATGTTGTCTTTGATGGCAGCAAGACCAGAAGATTGAAGTTAATGCTGCGGCTGTTGGGTGGAGGAAGGTTGCTCAATACAGCCAAATGCCAAAGGGTGAAGTATAGCAAATTTCTATTTAAAATTCAGTCTAATGTAAGGGATCTTTTTTGAACCGCCTTTCTAATCCAGTTATTCACAGCTGTTCATTGGGGAAGGACATCCAGGGACATCCAGTCCATTTTTAGAACATGAAATGGGGAATTTTCTTTGGTTGGCTCTGTTGTTTGCCAGCTGGCCGGATTTGAAATGTCGGTAGTGTTAGTTTTGGACGGGGGAGTGTGGGTCCGCATGAGGGGTGGAGGTTAACAGCTGGCAAGGGGGCATGTGCTGTGTGAGGAAGAGTCAGAGGAGATGAAGCTAAATACTGGAGAAGTGATGCTGCCATGCATATTGGCACAAGACAGACAGTGAAGGCATGGCTTTTTTAAGCTTTAGGTTTGTTTTGATTTAGAGTGAGCAGGCTTGAAAACTGAGGGTTTCTCTAATAGACCTGAGATAGCTCATCTGCACAGAGGGCACATAACTGCCTGCGGACGGTTGACCCGGTGGGTAGTTGATGGTCGCTGTAATTCCCACAGCTGGTATTTCTGGGGATTCAAATGCAGTGAGGAATTTGCAAGCTAAACTGTGTCCTGATTTTAAATGTCCTTAAGCTTTCCTGCCATTCATCATCCTTACGGCTCTCCAGGATTGGTTAGGGAGATCGGCAGATTTTTTTTCCCTCATGACTGTTGTTGAGCTCTTTTCCTGGTGAGTGTTTAGGTCTGGATAAAGTCACCATGTAGTGAGATCTGGGCACAGGTATCTGGGCATCCAGTTCTTACTGAAGAGTGAAATCTAAAGAACCACACCTGGAAGTTCAATAGCATTTAGACTCAGAAAATTATGTTATTTTTTAATACTACCTTTTTAGGAAGAACAAGCACTCTTCATTTACATAATTGCTCATATCTAGATAAAATTTTGCACTGTTTCAGGGCAGGAACAGTCTGAGTTCTGCCAATCCCCAAACAAGCCAAAAATTCATGAAGTTATAAATAAATCTTAGAATCTTTACTGTGTTTTCTTTTTAACTCCCAGCAAGGCAGCCCCCATCCTAACTCAAAAGCAACCAGATCCTTGTTTTTGTGTTCTCCATTTATATGAGAACAAGAGGTCACTGGATGACATTACTGCTTTGTAAATTTAGAACAAATAAAAGGAAATGCTACTTCACCTAGTGCGTCGTCATCCTGTGGAATACACTGTTCCAGGATGTTAGTCTAAAGCTGTAGTCGGAATGTGAAAAAATAGCTGGACCATGCTTGTTTCTAGCCGTGTTTGCCAACAAGGATAACCAAGACCCGTGTTCCAGAGCATCAGTTCATCGTGGGTGTAGCTCAGAGCAAACACCCCAGGCTCCCCAACTGGGAAAGGACAACTTTTCAGGGGAAGGCTGCCTTAGCTTCTTTTAGAGAGGACAAGATTGATTTCTTTTATTTGTTTGTTTTTGGTGTGAGATGCTAGATTGATCGTCAGTCTCATCTAGACAGTGCAGTGAATGACTGCCTTTCTTTCTCTGTTAGTATGCTTCAACAGGTGGGTGTCTGGCCATTACTGGCTCAAGTAGAAGGAGTTAAAGTGGTAGGATCAGTGTTTTTTTCCCTGTGAGTGAGAGCATTTTTCTGTTAATCTCATTTCTGCCCTTACTGAGGGCCAGTGTAGTAGCATGGCTGTTGTACATCAGCCTGCACAGCAAGAGACCTCTGTCTGCCTGCAGTGCAGGGAAAAGCGGGAGTGTCTTGTGCTCACAAGGTACTTGGCTGTGTGTGTTGTGTGTCTGAAGCTGTATGAAAGGTGAGGACTGCTGAGCCACTCTGCAAAGGAAGTGTCCCTATTAACATGTTTCTGGATTCCTAATTAACCTCATTAAAATGTTTAATTGTAACACCACTGCATGGTAAGCAGAAGAACAGGTTTGTATGGTTGCTTAATTTCCCCAAAGAATTGTTGTGCTAATTACATTAAAATCTTATCTGTCCCTCACAGTGAAGCCTGAACTGTTCCAATTTGTTCTCCTTAGAATAGGAGTGAGGTTTAAGATTGTATTCTTTTATTTCCCCTCTCTGATGATACCACTAAATCCCAGTGTAAATGTTGCTTTAGAATTGCCTAATGGGGAATGCTCTTCATAAACTTATCTTGCACAAAGTTACATTTTATTTGCAGTTTCAGTTACATAGCAGACTCTTAATTCTGTGACTCCTCGTCTGGACAGTTTAAGTACAAAGATCTTCTTGATCTTTTTATTTCTCCTCTTGTCTTACAAACTTTATTCTTTGAACAGAGGATTCCCAACACTGAATATAGAGATTTTTAAAATGACAGAGTGATGTAAGAAGGAATTAGTGATTTTCTATGTTGGTCTATCCAGGGATCTAGGAAGTAAGTAGCTTCTTATCAAAGGAGTGTCTGTATTTCTGTGTTTTATGCCAATATTTGAGATTTCATGTCTTCCAAGCTGATCTAAAACTGATACTATGTGCTTTGCATTTTCCTTTTTTCCTTTTTTTTTCTCCCCCAGAAAGACACAAAATTAGGAAAAGGGACATCACTGAATAGGAGTGATAATAAATCAATTTTACCAGCTGTTTTAAATTACTTTACCCCATTGCCCAAGAGCATGCCAGTGGCTTGTTGAATGATCTGGTGGTTCCTTTTAAAAGATGACTGGTTTTTAAGTGATGAAAGGTCCTTGGATGCTTCATCCTGGGATGTTTGAATTTTACATAGGGTACTGTTGTACAGATGCAACTGTAGATATTTTTGGCTTTGCCGCCCTGTGCTGTCTGAACAAATTATTTTGAACTGGGTTTTACTTCCAGGGAAAAAGCTCCTTCCTCTTAGCAGGACCTCAGAGATGCTGCTCATTATTCTCTAACATCATACGGATTTTTGCAGTAGTATTTCATGTTCTGTAAAGGTTTTCTCTAGGAGAGCCATTCTTACATAGCACAGTTTTTGATGGAAATGCAGTTAACCACCCAGTTTCCCACTTTTCCAAGGAAAAAGAAAGATTCCTGTGATTATCTTTGGGAATAAATTTTATCATAGCCTTTTTTTTTAATAGTATATTTAAAGGAAAAGTCAGGGAAGAGGGAAGGAGCTCTTCAAAGTTTTATTTTTAGAAAACTGTCAGTATTTATTTGTGCTTGCTTACAGCTGATACAGATCAGGGCATTTTGTCCAAGAGAGAATGCTCCATGCCAAATCCCTGTTTCTAATATGAATGGACAGCCCTTGCCTTAAGAAGGTATTTGGCTCAATTCATTGCCTAAGTTATGTGTCTGTAGCACCCTTTTCTAGGTATTGGTAATGCCTCCGGATAAAGTTAGTGTTACTGCAGATGAATGCTGCAGCCTATCGTATGAAAAGAAATATATTCTGAAAATGAAACAACTTAAAATAAAGCAGACTTTACAGGTGTATCCTTTTTATTGACATCACTTACACATTTTTTAGTGGATGCTCTGAGGCACTTCAGCCTCAGCTTGGTGTTGAACTTTCAAGTTTGATGCTCAGCTTCAAAGGTATTTATTTTTAATCTGTTTTATGAATGATAGAGAATTGAGAAACAGATTGGGAGGTGGTGATTAATAGGGGTCATGTGTTGAGGTGATGTGTGTGGTTTTTTAGTGTTCATTAGCAAAATCTGGTTGCATGCTTGCAAGAGCCTCACAGGCTTTACCAGCCTGATACAATCTAGTTTGGTTTAGTCATTCTTAAAGATGTAAGGCTACAATTTGCTGAAAAACAGATGATGTAGATGGGCTTTTTATATACAAAATATGTAGAGGGGTGTGGGAGAGTCTGGGCTGCTGAAAGGTTTTAGAGTTGGCATAAAGGAGAGCCTTTTGAGTTTTGTTAATGGAGCTCAACTTAATAAAGCTTTTTTTACATCCAGGTCTTGCAAACACTTCAATATTGGTCTGCTTTAAGAACTCAGTTTGATGGAAATTGATACTGAAATGTACGGAAAGAGACAGTGTTAGTAAGATAAGATAATTACAGTGTGGGAAAGAAAGACTTTTGTCTTAGGAAGAATGAATGTTGATTTATAGTCAAGTCTGGACCACAGCTGAATGGGCTGGCCTGTGGGCAGCAGACATGGTCCTCTGGAAAGCTAGGAGCTTTTATTTCTCTCTGCTGCCACCATCTGACAAAAGGAGAAAGTATTGATGATAGGTAACACAGACTCATCTGCTTTCCTGGGCAGAGGGGAGCTTCGGCTCCCCACCTGTGCTTGTCTTCTACTCGTTTGGTAAAACACTGAACTGAGTGTTAAACACAGGGCAGCTAATGCGTGGGAATTAGCCCAGAACAGAAACACATTGAGGGCAGTATTTTTAGAGGAAGGAAAACTCACCACAACCTCAAGCTGCTAGTGTTGGAACACCTTTTATGTAATACGTGTAGAACAAGCCCTTAGGAAACATGAGGTTTCAAAATGCAGTGATTTATCTTCTAAATCACTTATTTGATCTCTCTTGCTGTGTATTTTGTTTGGTTTCTCCCCTCCTCCCTGGTCATAACTCTGAACAGATTTTTAGTATGTTGTTATGGAGCATGTTCTCTAATTCATTAATTGTTAGAAACTGATATATTTTACTGTTAACAAAATATTTTAATGTGTTGTCAATTTCAAAAGTAATCAAGTACTTAAACTAGATGATCTTAAGGTCCTTTCCAACCCTAACTATTCTATGACTTTATGTAATATACTTACTCTTACTGCTCTGTGCTTGATTTGTGTTGTGCTGGTAGCTAGTTATAAGATTTCTTTAGTCAGTACAGTATTGGGAATAACAGCTAAAACGTCTGTGGTTCTGAACATTTAGGAAGGAATTGAGTATGTTATGGTGAACAACATGGTTGAAAGGTGCAGATACTTTCTGTTGTGCAGCTCATTGCCTCTGAAAACAGCTTCAATACCCTACACTAGTATATTATAGATAGATACAGTATAGCTAGATATTATAAAGAGAATGTTCTCTTGCTGTCTCTCACTGACATGCCCAGAATGCACACTGTTCATTTTCTCTCACTCTTCAGATTATCACTCCATGTCGGAAGCTCATCCTTTGTGCTGATAACAGAAAAGAGATGGAAGATTGGATTGCAGCACTGAAGACTGTACAAAACCGTGAACATTTTGAGGTAATAAGAAAATGTGTTCCTTTGCACTCTGTGTTTCATCTCCTACCATTATTTAATGTTATTCAGCTTGGTTTGAGATTGGAGTCAGCTTCCACAAAAGTTAACAGAAGTCATATTATTTGCTATAATGGGTATAGTGTTAAGCCTTCTGTAAAAGCTATCCCAAATACACTGAAGTGATTCTCCAAAGAACACCTGTGGCTTTGTATACCCTCCCTTAGTAACTTCAAGAGCACTTTTCTGAATATGGGTAGGTTATGAAACACAGTTCTCTTCCCATTTTCTTTTCACTCTTCAGTTGTCCTCCCTCTCCTAATTCATGTCTTGCTGCTTGGTATTCTGCCTACTTCAGAACATCTGTTTGCTTTCTGGGGCTGTAGTAAGACCAGCACTGTCACCAAAAGAAGCTTTCTTGTGTTCTCCCCACTCTGATGCTTGTCTCCTCCCTTATGCTGGCACAAGCATTCCTCTGCTGCACAGTAAGCCAGGTTGGGGAACTGATCTTACTGAAAACTTCATCCAGCAAACAACTGGGGAAGGGAAGGATCAACTCTCCAGCAGATAAATTCTCCAGTTTATTTCCCTAAACGCGCTTGTAGTGAGACAAGGATGGGAGGTAGGACAGGAGCAGAAATGAAGGTGTGTCATCTTCTTCAAGTACTCTCTTCTGACTTAAAGACAGGTAGTGTGTATAAACTGCACATGGCCTACTCTTCCCTAGTGAAAGTGTTCTGTTTCTGACTCCCATGTGCAAGTCTTTGTTTTACAAAGGAGAAAAGGTCTTGTTGTTTTTGCTTTCGACTTGGCTGTAATATATTTATTTTATTAGTCTACCCAGTACAGCATGGACCATTTCTCAGGGATGCATAACTGGTACGCCTGCTCGCATGCTCGGCCAACATACTGCAATGTGTGTCGGGAGGCATTGTCTGGAGTCACATCACATGGGCTCTCATGTGAAGGTAAGCATGCTCTCTTGTCTCCTGTTTTGGGATCACCAACTTTATACCTCAGTGCCATGTTTCAGAGGTAATTTAAGAGGAATATTGCTAGCAGGCTGCAAAAAAGATGTAGAAGAATGCTGCGTAATAAACTTGAGACAGCTCCAGGCAGTGTATGAGTAGAGGTCTTTTCCAGACATGATGCTGAATCCCTTTGCTGTTGAATCCCTTTGGCTTTAGAGAATTTTCATGCAGAAGTCTAGATCAGGATTTTGGCATTTTGCAAAAGGATAATAGATGTGATGATGTTTTCATGCTGGTTTTAGTGTTGTACCTGGTAGTAATATAGCTGATTCCCTCCCCTCCCACCATACCCAAATATTGCCATCCCTTACCTTATTTAAAATCATGCTTCTGAAGTGAACAGGAATGTACTTCTGAGGCATCAGAATATTCATAATAATACTTCATAAGAATAATCATATTTGTAAGAACCTCATTGTTATGTGTTTGAATGCCAGAAGTTTATTCTTTTTCAGCTTTGGCATAGCAGACATGCCTGGCTGCTCATAGCTTGTTCTTCTAGCATGAATAAGGTTACACCCACACTGTGTAAAAGGATGCAGGGATGTATGACTATGCAAATCATGTCAGATTTAACAGGGTGATAACTAAGCTTTGTACAAGCAGCTGGCAAAAGTGACAAGGTAGGAATAAATAGCTAGCTCATCTTACTCAAGATGCTTAGAGCAGATAGTTTTGGCAGTGCTAACAGGGGTAGTGTGTGCCCATGCTTGCTTCTGGAGCCAGATATAGTCACTCGGGAAAGCTTTTGCACAGACTGCCACATTACACATTCTGAGACAGGATTAATATATTCTCTTCCTCTCTAGTGTGCAAGTTTAAAGCCCACAAGCGGTGTGCTGTGCGGGCAACCAATAATTGCAAGTGGACAACTCTGGCCTCTATTGGGAAGGATATCATCGAGGATGAAGATGGGGTAGGTGTTAGTCTTAACTCTTTCAGCCTTACCTTGATGTGGAAGCACAGCATCTACAGCTTTCTTGACTGTACAAGGCAGCAGATTCT
Source organism: Melopsittacus undulatus (assembly GCF_012275295.1). NCBI lineage: Eukaryota > Metazoa > Chordata > Aves > Psittaciformes > Psittaculidae > Melopsittacus > Melopsittacus undulatus. Next base: position 56,837,318 of record NC_047532.1, on the reverse strand, counting down.
GCCTCTGTGTGTTTGCAGTGTGGAAAAGGCCTTTACTGTCAGAACACGATATTCTGTGTGATAAGTCTGACCAGGTTAGCAAGGACTTCCTAATAGGAAAACCCTCCTGTTATGGACTGGGGGAGCTGAGGTTAAGTGATTGTAAGTACAGGCAGCCTGGTGCAATTTTTGGCAAAAGGAAGATAAATGAGTGGTTGGAACAGTACCTTAGCATATGGGATGTCTGATGGATGCCAGTAGGTGTTTCTTGGGTACCCTGGGGTGAGTCACTTGGTCTTTTTGTGCTTGTGCAAGATGTGAGAAGGCAAAAGACATCCTCAGGTGTTTCCTAGAAACTGTCTTTGCTGCCCTTAAACAATGCATATAAAGACTTGCCTCTATGTCTCAGTGCCTCAGGGCATCCTGTGCCCTTGAGTTGGACTCTGAAAAGTCCACATTACTTCTCTCCCTCTGTACCATTTGCAGATCTCAATGCCACATCAGTGGCTGGAAGGAAACCTGCCTGTGAGTGCCAAGTGCACTGTGTGTGATAAAACTTGTGGCAGTGTCCTGCGACTGCAAGACTGGCGCTGCCTTTGGTGCAAAGCCATGGTGAGTTGAATAAACATGATCATTTCAATAAAAGTATAGTCTTTGATCAGCTCTGTGGTGTGTTTTTTTTAATGACATTTACTTAAAAAGAAATCCCTAACTGTGCTATCAGTATTTGCCATGAAGGACTTTACTGTTCTTTCTCCAGATGATAAAACAGCCTGCAAGAGAGAGAGGAATTTAAATTTGTGCTGAAAAGTATCATTGTGATGCATAAGAAGTATCTGACTTCTCTGCAACCTCATTTTCTTTTGATAGTGAGCTTTCATAGAGAATCTAATTACAGTAGTTATGAATCAATGCCTTGTGAGATGCTGGAATCATTATTTGTCATTTCTGCAAGTTGAAAAGGTAGTAGAAAACAGGGCAATAAAAAATACTAAGCTATTTTAATAATAGCAGTTTCCCTTCCCATAGGCTTCTCCTGCCTGATCACTGCAGTGATGCAGATCTTACTATGTTTCCAGTTGTCTATAATACTAGTAAGAGAAGTATCACAAATACGTTTTTATAATGCAAATCCTTTACTTTGCAGTCTTTGTGTACCAGAAATGATTGAAGTGCCTACTCTGCTTTGTATTCCCTTTTTCATTGGGTGGCTTGATTAATCTCTTCTTCTGCTATATCCCTCATGTCTTCCTGCTTTGTTTTTGAATTCTGGTTTGCTTGAATCCCTAGGTGTTTCTTTTGTGCTATTTCTCACCTCTCAACTGAGGCTCAGATTTTGAAAGCAGAATGGCTGAAAACTCTTAAAACCACAGAATCTGCTACTTGGTCCTCTCAGCTCTCAAAGTGCTAGTCTCATAAGTTGAAATGGCAGAAACAGTACACACTAATGGAAGGAGGAGAGTTAGTAGAAGACTAATTAGATAATTCTTGAAGTAACTTTATTGATTGACATTTCCTTGGCTTCAGTCCTTCTTCCTTTTTTGCTCTTTCTTTACAACCTCTTGTGAGACTTTATGAGTTATACCACAGCACCCCAAAGGGTTTGAATGGTTTGTTTTAATTCTTCGACTTTTTGTGCTGTTTTCAGGTACATACAGCGTGTAAAGAGTTGTTGCCAAACAAGTGCCCTCTTGGGCTGTGCAAAGTATCTGTGATTCCTCCTACTGCTCTTAACAGCATTGATTCAGATGGTAAGTAGAGTTAGTAAGTAGTGCCTTTCCCTTCCTCTCAGTCCCAGTCCCTTCAGCTAACAGTATTAATGGCATTAATTCATCTGAATATTCTGTTTTGGTGTTGCTGAAATTCCAAACTGGAAGACATTGCTGAAATATGGCAGTGAACTGTTTGCTTTGGGTTTTATTTGCTTTATTACCCTGTAACATCAGTATTTGCTGAAATGCAGCTGTTAAAATTTATTGAGAACAGCTATATTGCAGAAGCAGCTCAGGAACTTTGGAAAAGCTGAAGATTTTGGCATACTGCTAGGAGATAAGCATAACATTTGGTAGCACAAGGTGTGGTTCGTGCTGGGTTCAGGGCTCTGCGCATTTGGCATCTATCCAGTGAGTGCTGTAAGCACAAGAAAAGTATTAGCTTCCTCATAGCTGTCCTGGGCTCTGGGGTCTTGTTTTCTCTCTTCATCTCCATAGGCAGCTTTACATCTCTTGGTTTTTCCTCCCTCTCCCTTCCCTTTTTGCCCCCCCAACAGGTTTCTGGAAAGCTACTTGTCCCCCTTCTTGCACAAGCCCTTTGTTAGTATTTGTTAACTCAAAAAGTGGAGACAACCAAGGTGTAAAATTTCTACGAAGATTCAAACAGCTACTGAATCCAGCCCAAGTCTTTGACCTCATGAATGGTGGACCTCACCTTGGGTAAGCAGATACTGTGTGGAAGTACCCGTTCCTTGTGAACACCAGAAAAGTATGAGTGATTTATTTGATTGTAAACTCGTCCACAAAGATAGCAAGGAACCTATTTCTCAGAGAAGACTGAACACATGAAGTTTGGAGGGGTTTTCCCCTCTCTCTGTTTAGTGTTATTGGTTAGCTAAAGCCAAAAATGTTGTTGAAAAAGGTTATTATTTCCATCCATCAGTAACAGCAGGACAGCTTGAGGAGGTTTGGGGGAATTCCAGAAACACTCCTCTGGAAGAAGACCAAACATGGAAAGCTTGAATACAGAAGAAAACTTGTCAGCAGACAGACTTCTAACAGGCATCGTGAGAGATAACTTCACTTAAATTGGGTGAACAGATGTCATAGGTAGCAAATGAATATTGTCAAAATGAGATTTATCCAGAGATAACCTGGGAAGCTTGGGAAGTATGTGGTGATGATATTGGAGAAACATCACTTACGAGTGCTTTTGGTAAAGTTGGTTCTGCACTGGGGTACAGATGACATTTCAGTCTTATCTGCCAGCTTACACTAGAATATCTATGGATTTTAAAAAAAGTGAGCACTGTGGAATAAATTCCTTGAAGGTATTTCTGCAACTCAGTTTAAAAAAAGACAAAAAGTTTGCTCTCTAGTTTGCCTCCTTCCAAATATTTCTCTGTTGCTTCATATTTGAGTAAATTTTATCATGAGTGGGTGCTTCTTACAGTTAGGGCAACACAAGGTGAATTTCCTTCAGATATGTCTAAATGTGGCTCAGAGTCTGTGGTTGAGATCTGTAGATGCAGGGTGTTAAATCTAGGAATGTCCACCCCTGGATGGATGAGTGACCATTAGGTTTTGCTCTTCTCAGAACGGTTGTGGTTTCTTGCCATATTGCATTGCAAAACGCTGGCCTTTAAAACCACAACATACTGTCCAGGGGATGTGTTTGGCTGATAAATAATTTACAGAAACCTTTTAAATACTCTTTTTCTTCTCCCGAGTTGGGGTGACTGTAGAGAGGAATTTTGCTTTTAAGCAGAAGAGAAGGCAAGAGAGGGAATCAGTAATTTTCTCAAGCTGTGGTGCACACTTCTGAAGTAGCTGCTCTTGGATGCTTTCTTAAAAAGGAAGTGATGGTACATGGTAAAGGCTGCTGCTTGATGATTTAAATACTCTCAGCTGTTGCCAGTCAAGCTATACCATAAGATGTCATTCTGACAGCCATTTTTTATGTGTCAGCAATGCCTAAAGAAATAAGGATTTCCATGCATTATAGCAAATCCTGTTTATGAGGTAATAAATCTACAAAACCAAAATAAAAGCAGGCAGTAGTTCTAGAACATATTAACATATTCAGTAAGAAGCGCAGTTTCAAACAGCTTAAGAAGAGGTTGTTTTTAATATTCTGGGAAGGGTGAATAGAGAAAGTCACAGTTGTCTTGCTGGTGAGTTATTTGCCTGCCTGTGGCACAGACAAGGCACCAGAGCATTGACTTATGTTGCTTTCCCAGAAGAGGGACTAAAGCTTGTGAGACTTCACAGCCTCTTACAGTTGTTTGCTTATTGAATGACTGCATAAAGTTCCCACTCTCGAAACATTACTTTAGCTTGTGTGGCCTTAGTGCAAAGGCAGTGACATCAGAGCACTCCAAACAGTGACAAATAACTAGCGTTAGGCTTAACACAGCAAATCTGCAGAAAAGAATTAGTTCTGTGGATAATCAGCTATCACATGCTTGTTTCCTCTTCTGTTCAGACAAAAGTGCCTTGCTTTAGTAGAAGAGTGTGTCTGGGACATATTTCTTTAGTGAATAGCTGTTGTAAATCCTTCACTGTATTTATAATTTCTTATTTATAATAATTTTAACTAATCTGTAATCTGACAGTGGCCCATATTCATTGCAAAATCAGAGCCTACTTTAAGCAGATCTGCTATATTTATTGCCTAGATTGGAATTGTTTATCGTTTCTTTCTGTAACAGCGATTGTTCTTCCCTCCTGCTTTTTTCTTTCCCTTCTCCGTAGTTTGCGCTTATTCCAGAAATTTGACACTTTCCGGATTCTAGTTTGCGGTGGGGACGGAAGTGTTGGCTGGGTTCTCTCCGAAATTGATAGCCTCAATCTTCACAAGCAGGTACCTGCCCAAAGAGCTTGGTTGGATGAAGGATTGAAGTAGTTTCAACAGCATAGGTTGAAGAGAACTTTCTTTGATTGTACAGATGTAGTTTGCCTGAGGACTGAAGCTACTGAAAGCTTACCTCAGCAGTGCTCTTGCAGTAGTTTCCTGCAAGAAGTAGTGCTGGACTAATTATTCCTATCTCCAGTGCTCCTCCACAACTCTCTCTTACATGATCCAGCTTTTGAAGTAGCTCTGAATTACTCGTGCTCCATTGCCAGCAGAGGCTTACATTTGGAGAGGGCTGCAGTTAGTAAACTGGGAGTTCCACAAGATGCGCCTCATCTGTTCCCTTTAATTGTCTGGTGTAGTTTCTGGGTCTTAGGATAGACAGAAACTTCATTAGGGCAGAGGTATCTATGCAATGTTTAGTTTCCATTTTGTCTTGGAGACGTCTATGTTGATTTTACAGAAGCGGCAATAGCACCACCTGGTGGTTGACTGAATACACCTGTAGGAGGGGTTACTTTCAGCAAGGTGCTCCTCGAGATGGTAGCTGTAACACACTTCTCTCTCAACTAACAACTTCAGTAGAGGACATTTTTCCTTACTTGCCTGCTCTTCTGGCTGTTTTCCCCACCCAGTTACTTTCTCCTCACCCTGGGACTAGCTGTTTCTCAATGACTGGTCTGTGTAAAGAATCAGTCATGTTACTTGTGGCTGTTTGTGGCTTGTGTGTTCCCATTTGAATATCAGTTTTTCTTTCCTTTTCTCTAATGCAGTGCCAGCTGGGAGTGCTGCCTTTGGGAACAGGGAATGACCTTGCTCGTGTGTTAGGGTGGGGGTCTGCCTGTGATGATGATACCCAGCTCCCACAGATCCTGGAGAAGCTGGAGAGGGCCAGTACCAAAATGCTGGACAGGTGGGTAACCATCACTAATGCCCTCAAGAGTTGTGTGAAAATACCCTTCCAGGATAACTGGCCAGTTCTTGATTTTGCCCACCTGCTGGACTTCTTATTAATGCCAGTTAATGTTTCTTCTTCTCTGTCCCCCTTTAGCAACAAGACATAGTCTCGTTTTCTGTGTCAGTGCATCAGAATAGTAATGAGTAAAGTTGTCTGATGTCCAGTGTCCTGTTTTGAGTTCTAGAGTTCTCATCAGTTGATTCTGTTAGCCTTACAGTCATGGTTTATTTTCTTTAAGCTATTTTTTTTGAACCATTTATCTTGAAATTTGAACCAATTTATCTTGAGCTTGCCCTAGAGATGAAAGCTGGATAGAGTAACTGATATATTTAACCCTAGTATTAATATTGCTTATGTATGTTTCTACATTTAAAAATGCTTCTTGTCATTAGAGTTGCATCTTGGCATCTATTATGTTGTAATGCCCATATTTCTGTGAGAGAGGGAGGAAATATAGAAAAGTTCCTTGTGCTGTAGGGGACTTCTTCATAGTGTTATCCTTCCCTCTTCCCCCAGTTCAGCCTCCCTGCAGTTCCATTGCACCCCTGTGGCTTCCATACATCAATCGTGCCTTAGCCAAAGTGCAATTTGCTCTGCTTTACAGTTCTAACCTGTTGCGTGCTTTGGATAAAGGAGGAAATCATCTACCTTGTACTGACAAGTGTGATCCCTCCTTTTCAATAGGTGGAGCATCATGGTTTATGAAACCAAACTCCCCCGCCAGGCCTCCACTTCTACAGTCACTGAAGATTTCAGTGAGGATTCTGAGGTATGTCATGAGATGCAGAGGGCAGCAGACTGTGAGCAACAGCCTCAGCACAGACAAAATAGGAGGCAATGTTGAGCTCAAATGGAGCAGGCCTAAGCCATGACTTTGATGTAGCAGGAGCTACAAAGACCTGGGAGCTTTAAGTTAATGAAATATTACGGAGAAGGATGGAGGCTGGGTCACTAGAGTCAACAACTGTAATGAGGGATGAGAAGAAGATGCTTTAGAAGAGGACAGAGAGGAAACAATTGACTTTTATTTGCTGTCATGACCTGAAGTCATTGAAATTGTGGAAAGCTGCATAGCAGTCATACAAAAATAGTTTTAGATCCACAGTTGGTCAGAGACTTTAAGAACTGTGCTGATGACGATTCAGAATTAGTTTCTTCATCAGATTCAGGACTGAGACCTGAACAACAGAACTTCTCCAGGGCCAAAGAACCTGTAGAAGGATGGGTACTCTCTGGGGAGCCAGGGTTACACTGCATATGTTGTGATGTTGGGTGGCCTTTTTCTGCCTGTCTCCAGGTGCAGAAGATTCTCTTCTATGAAGATTCTGTGGCTGCTCATTTGTCCAAAATTTTGACGTCTGACCAACACTCAGTGGTCATCTCCTCAGCCAAGTGAGTACTTAGAGAACAACTGCTCTAAGTGAAAGTTGCACTCTGAAAATCCTCAGACAATCCTTGTGTGACTTTCTCTTCATTACTTTCTTTGTCTAGGGTGCTTTGTGAGACAGTGAAGGATTTTGTGGCTCGAGTAGGGAAAGCCTATGAGAAGGCAACAGAGAGCTCAGAGGAATCAGAGGCCATGGCCAGGAAGGTAAGCTTGGAAAAATTGTTTTCTACTTCTGAAGTGAAAAACTGCTGTTTTCAGAGAACCAATACAGCAGCAGTTCAGCAAGCACTAAAAGAATGAGGTACCCAGTCTACTGTTAGTTATAAGCAAATGTTGTTGTTCTCCTTGTAGTGCTCTGTCTTGAAGGAGAAGCTTGACTCATTGCTGAAGACATTGAATGATGAATCTCAAGCATCTTCATCTCTGCCAAACCCTCCTCCCACCATTGCAGAGGAAACTGAAGATGGTGATGGATCAGGCAGTGCTTGTGATTCTTCTAGCGACCAGTCAGTGGGCTTGTCATGTACTGCACGGCCCCAGATATTTCGTCCCCGAGAACAGCTCATGTTGAGAGCCAACAGCTTGAAAAAAGCCATTCGTCAGATAATAGAGCATGCAGAAAAAGGTAACCTGTTTGGAGTCCTGCTTGTGACTTGTTACAGGCTCTTGAAAAGTATACATTTCCTTTATTCCGTAGGGGAGTCATGTTCTTAATTAAAGACAGGTGTCCTGAGCTACAGAAGCTATTCAGAAAGACTGGCTATTTGATTTCAGTATCATCTCTGCCAAGCCCACCTGTTTGAAACATTGCTTGGTAAATGGGCCCGAAGTTCAAGATACCTTGTCTCCCATTGGACTGGTTTAGGAAGTTACTACCTTCCCACACTCTGTTCATTTGTATTTACTGCCTGTCCCCACCCATACCACGACTGTGTCAGCACAACTGTTTGTGTGGCCTTGCCCTGAAACAGATCTGAAAATACCTAGAAAGAAAGTACTTTAAATATTTTAACTTGGATTGTTTCAGAAATCTTTTCATATTAGAGGCCAGCAAAACAGTGCAGTGGTGCAGTGGTACAACTGCAGGAGAGGGCAGGGACTTCTTAAACTAGCATTGTAACTGGGAAAATGTTTTAATACTGCACCTTGAGGCAAATCAGTTCTTTTCCAGTGTTAACTTCTTAGGCATGTGACCCTTTTCTCCACATCTTGACCCTTATCTCTCTCCAGCCCACTCATACACATAACTCAGAGTTCCATTTCCTTTGAAAGGCGTCAGTCTCCCAGATGTTAGTCATAAACTCAGTGGTTTAACTTAGACCAAAGGAAGTACCTAACAGCCTATTTTGTAGATAAAAGCGTTGAAGTTGCAGATGTGACATCCACGCACACCTAAATGTGCACTACAAGCATCTGTGTAGTAAGTTACACAGAATTGTAATATTGCTTGGATTTCCAACATTTCAATATTGCATCCATCCTATCCTGAAGGTGAAGTTATATGAGATGATGGAAGTAGGGTGGCCAGCCTGCTTCTTATGAAGTAGAGTTCTTCACGTCACTGCAGTCCCAGTTTACTGCTGCTTACCTTATGCCAATTTGATGTTCTTTTAGAGCTCAACCAATTTGCTTAATCCAGCAAGAAGCATTGCTGTTTCTGCTGGGCTTGGATTACCTTGTGGATAGTTTTGATGAACTCCAGAGTCAGCACAAGGGAGGGGAAGAGACTGAAAGAAGCTGGGCTTGTCTCCCTGCAGAGGCAGTGAGCTAGCAGATCAGCTCAGGGCTGTACCTGGTGAGGGGTTGCTGGAGAGGAAAGCGTGTCGATTGCATGCAAAGGAAGCTTGATTTCTTCAGGCAACATACTGGCATTTATTTCTTACCAGTTCTTGGGCAAACTTCAGTTACATTTCAAATGTATTTGTTTAACTTCTCCAAACTGTTTTTCTCCTTCCAAAGTATGTAATTCAGTTCTTTCCTTTGTATTGCTTTCTACCAACTGCTATTTTCTTCCCCCTGACTGTGTGTCTAATTGCTCTTTTCAAGTGGCTTATCCTATTGCCCCAGTACAGATTAAGCAAACAGAAAAATCATTAATCATTTAATATCCATCTGGTTAGAACTTCTGGCAACATTTAAATGCAGGTAAATAGAAGCCTATCACCTGTAGCACAGTTTACATCTCAGGGAGCCTGAATACCTGTAACATCAAAGGTGGACACTTCTGGTTAGAACCTCACTGCTAAAGAGATCAGCAAAGAAAACAGGAGGCTAAGCCAGCCCCATTCCGAAAGCTTTCCAGAGCGGAGCTTAGTTGAGGCAAATGATGTAGGAAAGCTTTCTGTTATTTCTGTTCTTTCCTTTAAGGAATTGAGGCCTTTAGACTTCCATCTTATTGTTATTTACATGAGTGGGAGATGTTCCTTTCTAGAAGAGCTGAGGCACTCACTTTCTCTCTCCTTACAGCTGTAGATGAGCAGAATGCCCAGACCCAGGAGCAAGAAGGCTTCCTCCTTAGCCTCTCAGCCTCTGAAGAGGGCAAGGAACTGAGGAATGAGGATAAGATCTCCTTGCAGTCATCACACAGCAGCAGCTATGGAGTGTCCAAAAGGAGGAGCCAGCGGAAAGGTACTGCTCTGGGGCTGCCACCATGCGGATCTTGCCTGTGAATTCTGTTAGTTATAAAAAGTGAGGGAGGTGGTACATGTGTCACCTTCCAGGTTCTGTTTTTCTCTAATTTTTGGATGATTGCCCTTCAGATGCCAGGCCTTGCACATTTCTAGGCTCTAGCCTGTGCATAATACACCCCACTTCACTACATCTCTGATGGCTGGTCTGTGAACTTAGTATCTGGAGCCTAGGATTCACAAATTTTCTTGCACCTTAGCCAGTAATCTGGGTTCTCTTGGCTTTCACTGCTTGACAGGATTGGTCTTGAGCATTTTTCATGTCATTTACTTGATGACATTTCCCTGTAAGCCTCTGACATCGTTTGCAGATGACAAGAGACCAGAAGCCAATTTGCTTTAATACCTGTATTATGTGAGTAATTTATTAGAGCTCCCTGATCACTGCAGATTTATTTGGAACTTATCTGAGTATTGATTGGAAGCTAATTACCCTGTCTGTTGTAGTGCTGGCACCAGCTTTTTCTCATCTCCATTTCTAATATTTGAATGGGGCATTTTGGTCCCTCTTGTCTGTGAGCTTTTCTGGCTGCACATGTGCCACATCTCTGTCTCCTAATGACTGATTCTGTCAGCTTTTTGTTTTATGGTGGCTGCTGCAGTGTTTTGCTGTTGTGTGCTTCCTAACCCAGCCTTGCTGCTTGGGCTGTGCTGCTATGTGCTGGTCTGAATCACAGTGTTATGTTTGTCTATAGCCATGTGTTTGTTGTGTTTTACAGCATCCAAGTCTCCCTGTGAAAGACTAATAAACAAAGGAAGTTTGTCACTGGGCAGCTCTGCATCTCTTCCTCCCCAGACAGGAAACCGAGACAACTTGCCAATGCTCAACACAAAAATTCTCTACCCAAGTAAGTGTAACACCTGCCACTTCCCACTGAGGCAGCCAACTGGGGTACGGGTGACAGCAGCACAGGCTGCAGTCTCCACATAAAAGCATGAAGTTGACCTGCCTGATGTCCTTTTGTGCATGGTCAAATTAAAGAGAAATTCATTGCTGGATAACTTTCCACTAGGGCTGAAAAGTGGAGACTTGGAGGGAGCTGTAGCTCTTTCCAGTTTGTAGCTGAGACCTAGACATAGATGTGCAGTGGCAGAATTTAGATGCCAATTACAAGGAAGTACTAAGCTCAGAGTAACCTTAAGAACACTGGTAGAATGCTGCTGAGAGGTATCTGAAGAGTGGCAGCCACTGACTGAGAGGAGCAGTCCCTTCATGTGAAGGCTGAAGTCACTGGAGGTGCACACGCCCAGCAGAATTCAAACCTCCCCCATCTTGTGTAGCAACTTCCCATCACTGGTACTGTCCTTCTGCTTCTTCCCTCAGATTACTTGTTCAAATTGTTTTTTCTGGAGGAAGGTTGTTTCCTTTCACTTTAACAAATCTACTGTTTCTGTGTCGCCAGCTAATCATTTAAGAAACAGGAGGGAGTAATTCTTGAACAACTTGAAGAATAACTTGAGTCCTACTCTGTCTTTCCTCACTGAAGCAAGGATGTTGCATGTGTTACCCTGGAACAAAAAAGCTGAACACACTCCTATTTCCCGTTTCCATGTGTCTGTTACAACTGTGCTGCTGGCCTTAGGTGATACCATGTCAATCAAAACCCCTGCAGGTGGCCTCAGAAACCCTTCTCTTTATTGAGAGAGCTAAGCCATCTGTAGTGGAAGAAAGCACTATTGCTCTTTGCTTTCCACAGTGAACAACAAGAGTTAATATGTTCTGCTCTGTTGTCTCTGAGATTGAAATTACCTGTTTTCTGCTTATTACCAATCATGCTCTTCCCTGTGGTCAATATTCCTACAGATATCCGTGCTGGTATGTCTGGTTCTTTACCTGGGAGCTCTGTCATCAGCCGATTGTTGATCCATGCTGATCCCTTTAACTCTGAGCCTGAAAACCTGTGAGTATGTCCAGGAGGCTGCAGGGAAAGAGTGTGTATTTCTAAGTGGACCTCAGCAGAGCAGTAGATTAGTTTATAGAGCTAAATAATGGGCTGCAGCAGCCCAGGGTTACATGAATGAATTAATATGCTGAGTGCCAGTGAGGGTCAGTACATGCAGTTATATACGTGTGGTTATGCGTTATGCATTTTTAGGGTCTAGTGAGAATGAGATCTAGATCAGCCTTCCCCCTAGACTCAGAGATGAGTCTGGCTTCTAGTTAGTGAAGAGGAACCTATGGGGAAATCACTACCCTTTCAGCATGAAGGTCCAAGAAAGGTCATGGGCACACAGTTACAGGGGAAGCAGGTGGGAAATACCATGTGAAGGCTTTCTCAGGCTCTTTCTGCTAAACTGTTTACCAGTAAAAGCCCAGTGATACAATGACTTTTACATTTTTTTGCATGGGGTTCAGTGCCCCTGAGATGAATGGCTGACACATTTGAGCTCATTTGTCAGGCTTTCTGTAGGTAACACCTAATATATATATATGTGTGTGTGTGTATATATAGGCGCAATTAGCATTGCTAATGTTTCGTGACACCTTTTGCACAATGTGGTGACCAGCTCTTTGTAAATGAAGTGTAGGCTTCTGAGTTTCTGTGGCAAGGGGAGAATTCCTGTGCAAATCCTGGCTGTGGAGTCTTGCAGACAGAGGCTGCAGGCCAGGATCCTCTGCTCATCAGTAGCTACTTCTATGGTATTCCTTGTGGGTTTTAGGCATTTCCCAGCAGTGCTTATCAGAGCATGTTGGCATACAGTGTTCTTCTTTTTCACCATTTTATGTAAAAGGATTATGAAGTGGCTAGAGGAGGCATGTGAGCTGTATACCAAATGGGAGTTTTGTTCTTCTGTTTGGCAGTGAGTGTTACACAGAGAAGTGTGTCATGAATAATTATTTTGGAATTGGTCTGGATGCAAAGATTTCTTTGGACTTCAACAACAAGCGTGATGAACACCCAGAGAAATGCAGGTGGGTTTGGCTTTGGCTGACCTTTGGGCACTGCCAAAAGTGACTGAAACCACTTTATGTGCGGTTTTGAAGCAGATTGTGTACAAGTATGCTCAATTAGCTTATATTGTCATTCTTGTCTGCATAATCCTCCTTTAAGGCTTAAAATCATGAGGGAGGAGATAATTTACTGATTTATTGCTGATTCATTATGCTGTTGTGGCTAGTATTAGGATCTTTGAGTAGCTACATTGGTATGGATATAGTGCATTGGTTCTGTTCATGATCTCACAGATTTTACTACTGGACTTGCTGTTTAGCTGTGAAAGAAGCACATCTCAGCTCTAACTGCTGTGGACGCTGATTTTGGCTTGATTCTAACTTAATATAAACCATGAGGTTTGGCCTTTTGAATACCTGGGATGCTTTATGTGTGATTGGTACATTTGCTATACTTGAGCTCGTACAGCAAAATGCTGTTGATGTCCTGGTGCATGAGGTAATAAACAGGTTCTGTACCAAGGGAATCTGTGTATCTTTCTGGTAGCATGTGTTACTCAGTTATCCTCAGTTCCTATCTGTCATTAATTTAAAGGGGAGTAGTTTCCAAGCACATGCAGTGACCATGTTGAGTGCTTGACCCTTTTGAAAGCAAAGCACCTTTGTGTTTTAGGATGTAGGAAATAGCATTTCTTTGTGTTTTATTTTTCCTTCTAAGTGAAAAGGTAAATGCCTGTGCTTTTCCTCTTTTAATTTGGCTCCTTAGAAGTCGTACTAAAAACATGATGTGGTACGGAGTACTGGGGACCAAGGAGCTGCTACACAGAACATATAAAAACCTGGAGCAGAAAGTCTTGCTGGAGGTGAGGAATTAGCATTCTCTTCTGTTCCTAAAACTGGGATGCCCTTCAAACACTTGAACTTTGGTGTAGTGATTCTATTTGCTGACATTAGGGTTTTTCTTCCTTGCCTGCCTGATACAATGTACTTGCTGTATCTCACCCTGAGCTAGCTAAAAGTGGCTTCTTCTGATTCTGCAAGGTGACTTGTATTCTCAGCCCATAAAGTGTCATTCTGTGGGAAAGTATTAGCTGTCCCTACTCAGTATTTAGCATAGGTAAGATTGTTATATGTGGTATCTCATGTGAATACATCATTTTAGATAGTAGGTGCAGTGTAAAGCTCTCAGTGTAACTACTCTATAATGCGCATCAAACTAGAAAAGAAGTATTCTTGTATAGGCCATGTACAGCATAAACAAGTACCTTGTGGAAGAGACCCTCATCACAGCAGACTGCATAGGTGTTTCAGGACTTTTATTCCCCTTTCTTGAAGAATAAACCAAGAGGCTTTGCCAAGCGTCTCATAGGTGCGCTATTCCTGTCTGGGGAAAAGAAGCAACAGCATCTCTCTAAAATCTGTGCTGCCGAAAGAGATGTGGTTGTTGAGACATGAGTGGATACATTCTACCCTGCTAAAGCAAGAGTAAGCTGGAGAAAATGGGAGTAATTTATTACTAAGCTGTGCGGGCTGTTTTCTGTTCTTGGAGCATGTGCTCCTGTGGGAGGGGGTCCTGCTGTGTTGAGAGTAATGTTGCCTTCTTTTCTGTGCAGTGTGATGGGAGGCCAATCCCTTTGCCCAGTCTCCAGGGAATTGCTGTACTCAACATTCCCAGCTATGCAGGAGGCACCAACTTCTGGGGGGGAACCAAGGAAGATGATGTGAGTATTCTCTAAGGCAGTATGGGAAATGTTTCTACTTTACTCTTGCTTTTGAAGGGACAGCCCCTGAGAGTAGTGCTTGGAAGAAGAGGGCAAGGGGCCCATGCGCACGTACCTGCTATGTGAAACGAATAAGATACTGAAATCCAGTCTTCAGCAGCTTCACACCCAACAGGCTATAATGACTCAGAAAACAAACAAACAAAACCAGACCATTTGGACTTCCAGGAGGTGCTTGAGATTCACCTTGTCCTCAGACTGTCTGAGTGGTAAAGTCCCTTGAAGGCAAATGGAGCTAGATCCAGTCAGAAACATTTTACATTTGAGATGAAAAAGTGCCTACTCTCGTAAGAATAATGACTGTTTTGTGGCCTACAGCCTTTGTGTTTGAATGATACTTTAGCTGTCACTGGAAGCCTAGTGACAATACTGGGGCTCCTGTTTCTCTCACTGCAGATCTTTACCTTCTAGCCTCAGCTGTTAATTTTATACAGATTAAGTAGTACAATTGAAAGCCAACCCCCAGATCTGCACCAAAAGGGGGTAAAGGTCTCCAGCAGAGCTGTATGTCAACTGAATTCTCTCTCTCTTTTATCTGGGTAGACATTTACAGCCCCCTCCTTTGATGACAAGATTTTGGAGGTGGTAGCAGTGTTTGGTAGCATGCAGATGGCAGTGTCACGGGTGATAAACCTACAGCATCATCGAATTGCACAGGTATCAATTGCTTTTGTGAGCTCTTGTCTCCCCCATAATCCATTTTGTGATATTTTTGCCAGTCAGTAAAGCCCTCCTTTGTGCTCTCTCTGGTCCATGGACAAAGCATCTACCAGGGCTGAAAATGAGCATATTCAGGGGCAATTTGGGCACAGAATTGTTTGCTAGCACTCCTTTGGTAGGAGTTAGACCTGCAACTCAAGTACAGATTTGTCCAAACACACAGCAAATGGTCCCTGCTGCACAAGGGCAAGGCATGCCCTGCCACTCAGGCACATGTGCCTCTAGTAGCACCAAAGAAAAAGTACCTGGAGAAGTGCTTTGGAAAGAAAGAGATTGTCTCATGCTTTCGGAAAACCAACATTTTAGAGCTTCTCTGATTCAATCATTTGCAGTGTCGGACAGTGAAGATAGCAATCCTTGGAGAAGAGGGAGTTCCTGTGCAAGTGGATGGAGAAGCCTGGATCCAGCCTCCAGGTTACATTTGGATTGTTCATAAGAACAGGGCACAAACCCTCACTCGAGACAGGGTAAGAGCAGCTTTGCATATACTGTGTAGTACAGACACGTTTCGATGGCACATACTCTCAGGGAGCATGGTGAGCTTATCTCTAAGAAGTGTATTTTACTACATCCCATAGCGTTTTTTTGGAAGAACATGGTTAAACTTGCATTCTCCACTTGGGAAATCACAGAAGTTAGGTTGTTTATGCAAGCTTATTTTGCTTCCTTGTCTAGGTACCTTGGGACAGTGTTCCTTAACACGCCTGCATGCTGTTTTTTCCACAGGATGCCTGCTTCACTGAGTGCCATGGATTGTCTAGAGAAAACTGCTCATTGTTTTAATTTCTCATTATTGTTCAAGATGTGGCTTATACCTTCTTGACCAAGTAAAGCACTGCCTTATACCTTGTTCAGCAGCATGTGTCTTTCTCATGTCATAATTTATATCTGATGAATACCAGCACATAAGGAAGTGTCCTAGTTGGTTTACTGTATTCCTGAACGGTGTAAAGCTAGAGGAAAGATAAAGGCCTTGCTGTGTTACAAATAGGCTTTATAGTTCCTTGCAGCTCTGTATACAGACAGTTTGGTTGATAGCAGCTGTTAATACTTTCCAGCATAACACCTCTTTATCCAGCTTCCAGAACAAATCAAAGTCCTCTACAAAGGACTCACCTGCTGCCTAACATGAAAAGAGAGAATAATGAAGAGGAAAAAAGGAAAACAGTCTGATATAGGCCTGATGCACATTGTCTGGCAGGAAGTTACAAGTATGATAGTATGAAAAGAAAGCAAAGGTGGGCATACAGAGCCCCTGTTATGGTAGATCAGGGCAATACCCAAGACCCTTTGAGCTGGAAAAGGACATTTTGATCATAGAATCACAGAATGTTTTGGGTTGGAAGGCACCTTTAAATGTCACTAAGTCCAACCTTCCTGCCATAAGCAGGGAAGTCCTGCTCAGACCTTGTCCAACCTGACCTTGAATATTTCCAGGTTTGAGGCATCTACATCTTTGGGCAACATGTTCCAGTGTTTCACCACCCTCATCATAAAAAATGCCTTCCTTATATCTAGCCTGAATCTGCCCTCTGTTAGGTTAAAACCATTGCTCCTTGTCCTATCACCCCTTGATGCAAATGTTGTGGGAGAGGATGAGACAGGAATAGTGCACAGTCTTTTCTGGAGAGAGTTTCTGCAGCGTCACATGGAGACTTGGAGGGGAAGTGACCAAAGGAGATAGCACAGAGGAGAGACAGGATTCCTGCAGAAAAGGTGGGAGGGAGAAAAGGAGAGTCAAACTACCTGTGGGTAAGATGGGAAAGGTGGAGTGAAGCACAAAGAGGTAGAGAGGTCACACAGGTCCTATAGTGACTGTGCTGTGTGTTAGGCCATCTGAAGACATGGCTATGATTGTGCCATCCAACTCCTCATTGCTTGCAGACCCAGTTTTGCAAGCATGGAGTTGCTGCTGAGGAAGAGGTTCCAGTTTTGCAGAACAACATTCTGTTTTTGTCTTGATTGTTGGCTTATCTTTATTTTTCCTGCCATCCTTGAGATCACCATTGCATATGTAACTATATATATATATATATATGCATATTCCAGCAGGAATATCGGTAAGGGTGTAAATGGGACAGGTCCTAGTTCTGATTTGAGCTGCTCCGCCCACCAGGGAGGCACAGTTTACTTCTAGATAAAGAGGAGCCTTGAACATACTTAATTCCAGCTCTGAGATGTCACAGTAATACTGAAATGTAGAGGTGATACAGCTGCTCAAAGAAAAGGCTGCCACCAGTGGGGAATTGGTGGGTTCTGCTGGTCTGGCCCTTAGAACTGGCCTGCAATTTTGGCTAAAGCTGGCCTTAAGGAAAAGTTGAGCCAAGGCAAGCATGTGGCACGGAAAACTTCAGCCCAGACAGCTAGTTAGCAAAGTTATCATCAGCTGAATAACTGAGTCCTGCAATGGGAAGTGTCTCTACCAGATCTACATGTTTTACAGGTATAGGCACAGTTATTGTTTTTTATAGGATGTTTACAAGGTATCTTATAGTTTGCTTGCTGTGGTTTTAGGCATTTGAGAGCACCCTGAAGTCCTGGGAGGACAAACAGAAGTGTGAGTTGTCCCGACCCTCCTCTTTCTCTCTGCAACCAGAGATCATGTCCGAAGAAGAATCCACCCAGATCAACCAGTTTGGTCAAGCTGCAGGTGCTCTGATCCACAGGTAGGACTCAATTTGCTTTTGGTGAACAGAGCCCTCCTTTGGTGCCTGAAGTTCTTTCCTAGTCCTTTTTCCTGGAGATATTTCTGTTCACTCTTTCATAGTGCTGGTAAATGTCACTGGGCATACCATCATTCATTGTGCACTGTCCCGGCTGCACAAGGACTGAAACTGTATACATTTCCTTTGGCCATTCTGGACAAAAAATAAAAGTTACTTTCGTGAGCCAGCAGGAATCCTTTAATTGTGAAAGAGCCCATTATCTTTAAATATCAATGATTTTTATCGGGAATGAAACAAAAACTTCTCTAGGAGCTCAAATGACAAGTTGAGTTCTTGCAACCCCTGATGCTCAGCAAAGACTTGTGGAGGAAGTCACTATATGCTGATCTCCTCATCCTTTAGTTGGACATTCAGCTCCTTGATCTGGGCATCTGAGAGGAAATTCCCAGAGACACATCAGAGAAGTGTTAGTTAACCTGCAGAAGTGCAGCTGTTTTTCACACCACCATGACCACACTAAAGTGTCTAGGTCATTTTTCAAACTGATCTCAACCTGTGTGCAGAATTGAATATGCACCTGGAGTTCTAATGTGAAATCTGCCTTCCTTTGCCTATGCATGCTCACTACAGCAGGGAAAATTGCCCAGCTTTGCCAGAGGCTGCATTCCTTCCATGCTTTCTCCCTGCTCTTGTCATTCAGATGGGTATTCAAAGGAGATACCCAGTCAGAAAACAACTTCTGCTTTTAGCATATGCTGATGAAATCTGTAATTCTCTCTTTAGCATTCGGGAAATAGCCCAATCCTATCAGGACATGGAACAGGAGCTTGCCCATGCTGTCAATGCCAGCTCCAAGTCTATGGACAAAGTCTACGCTAAATCCAAGTCTACAGAGGTACTTCACTCACCTGGCATCTCCCGTTTTGTCTTTGTCCCATAGCTCATTTTCCTTTCTGATTGACCAAAAGTAGGACTTGCTTATCTAGGACTTTTTCCTTTTGACTGCTCAGACCTCTGCATTTCCAAGCTTAATTTGTGCACAAATTGCTTCCCTACAGGGTCTGAACTGCAGCCTTGTTGTAGAGATGGTGAATAATGTCAAAGCCATGCATAATGAGACAGAGCTGCTGCTTGCAGGCAAGATGGCACTGGTAAGAAGCACAGAGCAGCCTCTCCCTTTCTCTCCTCTGCTACTGTTGCCTTGGCAAGCCACTGGTCTTGGTCTTCTTTGTCTTTGTAACAAGTCAGTTTAAATATTACCATACAGGAATTAGGATGGTGTTGCTACATAGGCATGATGAGCAGTCAGACTGACTTGTGTGCAGTTTGGAGCACAGAAGATTCAAATTGTTAACTTGGTAATGTCTGGGCAGAGTGCCTGCTGTGCATTTCCTTTTAAAAGCAGGAACTGATTTGTTAGCTAGGGATTTCAAGGCAAAGGCCTGATTGTGTGTTGGGCCATATGGCTTTTAACTTTGCTTTGCTTCCATTTCTGATCCAGCAATTAGATCCTCCACAGAAGGAACAGCTCCAAGCAGCTCTGGCAGACATGGACCTCCAGCTGAGGAAACTGGTAGACATCCCTTGGCTGTGGCAGCTTATGGAGCCCTGTGACGAAGAGGTGAGGAGGACCAAGGCTATATTTCTTTAGCTGTTCTCTTTTTCACTAGTTGGCTTTGAGTGTTTGACTTCCTGTGAATAATACAACTGATGTAAGAAAAAATCATTAAGAAGGAAATTTGACTCCCTAGGGCTAAAGAAAGAAATACTCTGCTAAGGTCCCTTGCCTGACATGGGATCAGCTTTCCCTGTTTCCTTTCCTGTCTTGATCAGAATGAGTTTAGAAATCTTTTTCCTCTCTTACAAGGTCAGGGAGCTGAGCCTGGCAGTTCTCGGTCCATTCCAGTCAATGTATGACTCTGCCTGATTTTCCCTTTTTGTTCTTACAGAACCAGATGCTGGATTATTCTAAACGCAGCCGCAGTGGCAAATTCCGGCTGGTGACCAAGTTCAAAAAGGAGAAGAACAACAAAAACAAGGAGGCTCATAGTAGCATGGGATTGCCGGGTACCAAGTCTGTTTCTTCACTGTGTTTCTGCCATATCAGTGTGGTCACACCACTAGCTGTTCTCTGTTTCCTCTCAAGTGCTCTTCTTCTGTTTTACATGAATCTGCCTTTTCTTGAAAGTCTAGTCTGTCTTTCTCATGTGGCAAAGCAGCTTATTGCTCCATTCTGTCTAAATCCCCCAGTACGACACAAATATTCCTGAGCAGAAACAGGCAGTACCCTCTGAAGAATTCAGCCTATGTCCAGATATTTTTAGGGATATTTTAGGAGTGTTTAGTGAAGTGAATTTGAGAATTTTGGCATTTTAAGTATCAGAATGACTGTGGGGCCCAAGTCTGCACAACTCCAGTCTTTACACTGCTAATTCTCTGAATTCTCTGTGATACAGTTAATGATGTTTTTCTTATTGATTCACCTTCAAGCTTTAATCAAGTTTCATGTTTAATTGTCTGGGATCAGCATCACCACAGGTGTACCCTGACCTTTAATCCTACTGATCATAGATAAAACCTGGCTATTAATCAACAAAAAAAACTTTCTCTCTAGTTGGGTTAGTTGATTTTTGGTTTGTACTCTCCTCATGAAGACTTTCTTCTAAACTTCAGAAGTACTACCTGTTCTGTGGGCTCCTGGGTACTGTCCTCTGCCACAGAGTTCTGGGTACAGTCTTCTGTTTGACAGCCTGGTGCTCATTCATTGTCTCCCAGAACCTGGGAGCTTTATTCTCTTATTTAGGGGCTGTGCAACAAAATGGAAGTCTGAACTCTTCTTCTCTGCCTCAAATCATGGGAGAGAGGTTGCCATCACATTTTCTGAACAAAAGTGCTTGTATGTAATAGCAAACTAATTCTTCATGATATATTTCATGTATCATACATTCATTTTGCTGTATCGTAAGCAAAGGAATGAACTTACTTTTCCTAAACATGGTAAACTTTAAAAACCATATCCAATCCCATTAAAACAAACCTGCAATGTTTCTTGTGGCTTTACTGCAGCAAGCCTCTGCTTAAGAGAATGCCCCTTAACCTTTCTCTGTCCTACCTCCTTTGTTTGATATAGTAGGTCATGCTACCAGTCCTTGCCCTCCCTTTGGTTTGAGGCTGTGGTACTGCTTGCCCTCCTATTCTGGCACTGAGCGCTGATGGTGTCCTCATCTCTCACTGTCTTCTGGGATTCTGGGTACTCAATGCACTCCTGCTTTTCCATCTCTGACAGTTCACCTCTGGGGAACGGAGGAGGTTGCGGCCTGGCTTGAGCATCTCAGTCTTTGTGAGTATAAGGATATCTTCATCCGGCATGACGTCCGGGGCTCTGAGCTCCTGCACCTCGAACGGAGGGACCTCAAGGTACTTTCATGATTGGCTCATGAGAAATAGCCAGCTGCATCTGCATGACCTTCTGTCCTGAATGTGCTCGGAAGTGGTCTGCCCGTTGTTCATTCCGGGTTCATTGCAGCCTCGTTTTGTTTTCTCACCATATCAGGTCAGCTGATTTTTAATAGCAGGGAGGTAGAACTTGAGGAACAAGATGTCAAATCCTGTCACACCTTCCTGAAGATGTAATACAGTGCAGCACACAGTCTGTAGATAGTATTCCTGGGAGTCTCTGATTTTAATGATGGACCGGAAAATTTCAACTTTGCTACTGTGCCATCTTTGCAGAACATGTTGTGATTGGGAAAATTTGGTTCTTGTGGTGTAGTGACTGGCCAAACAGATCATCACACTTCTTTGTGACAAGAACAGAAAACAATCGTGATTTTTGATGGGGCTGCTAGATGGAGAGAATCTTTTAAAATAGTGCTCAGTAACCACAGTGTGCCAGTTTTCATCTCTGCACCAGGAGATGCTTTCTCTACAGAGAAAATTTGAAAGTGGTGGTTCTTTGTGTGTGCAAGAGACTTATGTCACCAGTCTGGTGACTTGCATATTGCAGAAAAATACTTTGTTATAAAGTAGTGCATGGCATTTGCTGAATGCCCGTTGGATCTTCATTTGTGATTTTTACCATCTTCCCCTTCTGAGGTTTGCTGTAGCAAATCTGTGTAGTTGATTTCCTTTGCATGCCAGCCAGCTACAGCTTGTGTTTTGCTGCATGGTGCCCAAGTGTTCACATGTTTATTTGACGTGACTGATTGGTTCTTCCTGCATGTTTTGGCTCCTAGCTTAGGCCCTTGAGATCTGTGTGCTCTTTTCTGTTCTCTTGCTTTGGTGTTAACAGTCAAAGCAATTTGCATTTCTGCAGTTGTTTATCTGTTGCTCTGTGCCTGTTCTCTGTTCATTACCCTGTCATGCTCTGATAGTTCTTGACACATGGTTTGAGGTTCCATTTATAACCATCAGGTTTGTAATCTTTCCAGTTGCTTTCCCTCTCTCTATAACTGCCTGACTAGATTTGTAAACATTGCTTGGCCACCTGCAATTTCCCCCCTACCTTTCATCTAAGGTAAGGTTTTCTCTTTTCTTCCAGGACCTGGGTGTGACCAAAGTAGGTCACATGAAGAGGATACTGCATGGAATCAAGGAGCTGAGCCGGAGTATTCCTGCCAGCGAGGTTTAACTTCTGTTTTCACAGCTTGTATCTACCATTCCCCCTAACTGCACAGCAGTCACCTCACAGAGCAGATGTGCTCACAACTGTCTCTACTGAACAGCCAAATTGTAGCTGTTCAGGGCTCATATCAACCAAGCATGGTGCTACCTTTTTTCCTGTGGGGTACGGCTGTATCCAGGCAAGAGGCCAATTATCTGCAGCCACGCAAAGCCTCCCAGAAGAGAATTCACTTGCTGTTTGAAGAACTGTGTCATCCGACATGGGAAGTTCTGGTTCCAAGTGACAGTGCAAGACTCCTGAGAATTACAACACAGCTACCTTTACTGGATAACTTCATCACAGTAGAATTATTCAGGGCAAAAGATATATTGGCCAGTCTTAGTTCAGGAGCATCTGACAGTCTTTTCAGACCCAAAACTTTTCCCCTCATCTGTGTCGCACCTGTATCTTAAAACATTTATGTGGGACAAAGCTTGTCCTTGTATCTTACTATTCCCTTTTTAATGTGTCTGTAGTTGCATGCAATTTGCATCAGAAATTCAAAGCCAGTACAGACCTCTTGCCGATGAATACCCAGTGATTCTCACTCACTTATGCCTTGCAACAAACAATGCATGTGGTTCAAACAGCAGTTTGCACCATCTTGAGGAGTCTTCCCTGGACCTGGCTCTGCTCTTCCAGCCAGTGGCAACGGTACAACCTGTAGGTTTTCAGGCATCACAAACAATTGTTTGTGAACAATTCCTGGCAGTAAGAAAAGATAAAATTGCGGAGAGCCAGATTACAGGAGATCAGCTGTGATATTCCACCGTCTGAATTCATCTTCAGGAGACCACATGAAAGGGAGAGGAATGCTAACTGCTCGGGCTGTGGAGAAGTGTAGTGTAATGGAGTGAGATATGGAACAATTTGTCTTAGGGGAGGGAGCAGCATGATTGGCAGTGTTCAGGAGTGTCTTCCTGCCCATTTAGTGCTACCCTCGTGGCCATAAACAGCAGAGCTGTTTCTTTACTTCAGCTTGTATTACAGAAGACTACTTCTGTCACAGAAAAAAAAAACGATATGATTTCTCTGTAGTACCTGCACCTTTTCACCTGTCTTCCTTTTAGTGGCTTTCCCCCCTTGCTTCTCTCTCTTGCTGCCTTGCTTCTTCACTCCAAGATGGATACCAAAAGATAAGGGTGCTGAACTTCTCCTGGGTTGTACCCCTGAGAGAGATAATGTGTGCTGTCAAACATCAGAGCTCCTGTAAGTGCACTGAGAGGAGGATTGTTACTGAGCAGATGAGCATCACAATGAAAATGGCAGTATGTTGGTGAATTGGCTTTGGTACCACCAGCAGTGGAGCATGGAAAAATTAGTGCCTCTGAATCAGAGTTCCTAGATGCTCTTCATATTTCCATGGAACTGCCTGACCCCAGCTGAATGACTGTTAAAGCCTGAAGACCAGCATGCTTAGTTATATTGCCATGTTTATCACTGCAAAGGGAATCTGGGGACATTCAGTTCTCTATAGCTGGAGAGACAGCAGAAATTTTTAATTACTTTGTCATTTTGTATGTATTTATTTTTATTATTATTACATAGTGGGACCTGTCTGGCTAAAGTTGCAGACAGAAAAATAGTCACATACATAGTGGCATAAAAGGTAATTCCTTGAGGACATCATTGTTCTTTTGTTATTTTTAAGGATTTTATCTAACTTACATCAGCTCTCTGCTCTAACAACAGTCAGTCATGTGATCTCATGTAAAGACTTGGCAGCTTAAAAAGGTTACGGGCTGATTTCATGATGGGCAAACTCCATTGCATTCTTTAAGATTTCACCATGGACTATTCTATTTGTTTATAACTAGTTGTCATTCATCCGTGTCTCCTCTCAGCCTAGTGGGTATCAGGGCTTGCTCATGAGAAATCAACACAAGACTAAACATGCTTGATCCAGCTAGCAAAATTTCTGCTATAAATACTGTGGGGACTGAGCAAGAAATGTGTTCAGCTCTCCCCAGCATTTGTTTCTCCTGTCTATATATTGGCAGTTGCCTTAATAGCCATATTTTTTCTCTATCAGTACAGGCCCCCTCACTGCACTGAATTCCTGAGGTATCAGATAAGTAAGAGATGTAGACATACTGTACTTGCCCACTTGTTTGTTAAGGCACAGAGCAGAGTCTGCATGAGAATGAGGAGAAACCTACACTAAGCGTAGCTGGTGACAGATGCACCTCATTGCCTAACCCCAGCAGCATGCATGGTTAGGACATTTGTGTGCCTGCCCAGGAGAGCACAGCAGGGAGCACAGGGCAGGTGATAGCAATGGAGAAGAGGTGAGATCTCTGTGTGTTCCTCTATGTGGTAAAGAAGCTGTTCTTACTGTCAACTTTCTCCAAGCAACCTCATGGTTAAAGATACATAAGCAATATGCATTTGCCTCATATAATTCCTGAGGGATTCAGTTCTTGCCTTGGTAGAAGCAGCTCCTCTCTGCTCAGAGTAATAGGGGAATCCAAAGACATTTTATATTCAGGCATGTTTCTTAATTCATGTCATATCTGGTTGAGGCCTGATGGCCATTTGCCATCGCTATGAGTGATGATGCCTGCATAGGCCAATCTTAATTTTTTTTACTTTTTATGATCTGTTGTGTTTATGGGTTCAGATCTTATTTGTGTACACACACATTTTATCAAAGGGTTCATAGCCAGTATATTCCTGTCTGTTGTTTACCAGTGTGGGGAGGGAGTTCTGCCTTCTTTTAAAATCTAGAAAATGGGGTTTGCATTTAACCTGAGTGCCTTTCCATATTTATTAAGATTTGTAACAAACAAAAGGGTCGTAGCTCTGTGTGTCTTGGAGTAATGCAGATTCCTGTTGCAGAATTTTTGTGGTTAGATGAGGAGAGTTTGTCCCAAACATCAGTGAGAGCTATCTGCAAAGTAGGGAACTAGGCTGAACTTCGGGCTACATTATTCCAAGGTCCTCTTATGGCAACTGGTAAGTTTCTGTGGGAGAGAAACTCAGGAAAGAAATAGGACAGTAAAAAATCTGCTGCTTTGCCAAAAAGGAGACTCTCCTGCAGTCTCGGGTAAAACACCAACTTGAGGGAAGCTAGAAGTGGGCATGTCACACATATGTTTAGTCTCTTGAAAACTGCTCCTCATGTGAAAGCCATGTGGCACCTTCTGTTTATTATCCCTCACCCTTGGCAGTGATACTGGGGCAGTGTCTGCAAGTGAGCTGGTCATACAGTTTCTTTTGCTCAGAAAGAGGTTTTAGTACTCACATTCTGGCACTGCCCTGTATGTTTAATGGCAGATTCTGGGCAATAATGTACCCTGTGTTGTGGTGTTTCAGTTAAATGGGATTGCATGCAATGGAGACTCAAGGGAGGTTTGGCCTGTGAAGCAGCTCTCAGCAGTGTCCTGCTCTGGGCTGTCTTTGGGAGGGCTGTTGGCCCTAATGCAGTCTCTGGTTTTGCTCATGGTATCGTAGTGGTGAGAGCACACATACCCTGCTGCAGCAGGAGCCAGCTCTTTGCAGCAGAGGGGAGCTGTGCTGCTGGGCCCTGAGGTGCTAGCCTGGCTGGAGCCACACAAGCACCCAGGAGCTTCCATCTCTGCTGAGGCCTTCAGTGCCAGTCCCGGGAATGTTGTTTCAAATCATATGGACAGCTTTGTTCGTTGTTTTAGTATTATTTAAAACTGTGCATACTATCTATGTGATTAAAAAAAAAAAGACTGTTTACACAAAACATTTTGTATCTTAAGATGTGTGTACTGTAAAAAGAAAAAGGAAAGGATGAAAAATGATGTTTTTCTACAACCGTCAGCAGTGACTGCATGTCTATATCATCGTCTACCAACCGTTGTTCCTCAGGGGTCTCCCCGCCATTCCTGTGATCCTGTCAAAAGCATAGGGAAGCAAGTGAATCCCTGTACAGTCTTGGGAAGAAGGTTTTGTGCCTTAAGAATGGGACCTGCTTCCCTCCTATTTATTGTGTTAATTTATACAGTGATTACCATGGAAATGTCTCTTGTAATTTTTTTGTACATAGTTTAGTGTTGATTGTTGTAAATAAGTTTTTCTTGTATATTAAGTAAACACATTTCTGAGCTTCCAGTGAAGATTCTGTTACTGATTTCATTGTGTGAGAGGGCTGCAATACCCATCTGGTGAAAACCAGCTAATAAAAAGCTGTTCTATGATAAAATGGCTTTATCCTGAGTTGCATCAGAAATTTAGAGAGGAGTGAAATGGTAATTGTGATTGTTGTACATTTTGTAACAGTTCTTTGCATTGGTTTAATTGGCACAGAGTACAAGACATCATGTAGTTTATTTTTACTATCTATGTATCTGCAGACATGAAAAGAAAAGATGTTTTAAACATGGTTCTACTGCTGCTCATCCTGATCATAGCTCCACTGTCTGGAAACCAACAGGTAGATGGGGAGATACTCTCAGAAACCCAGCAAGGGTGTTTGTTAGTTACCTCCATGTGCTTGCAGACCTCTCATGAGGTGGTGTGATGGAACCATGTCTTCCTGGTCACGGTCGTGCAGTTCCATGATGAGAGAGGAGCAATTGTTGCTCTGCTGCACTTGGGCTCCTGTGCATTCAATTTTTTGCAGGCAATATGTAACCAGGAATAAGCAAAAGTGCATTTACCAGAATGTGGGAGAAATTAATTTTCTTGTGAAATGTAGAAACTGACTAAAATGACACCTGTAAATTTGAAACAAAAAGATTTAGAGATGTTTGGAGTGAGCAGTTCATGGGTTAGTTTGTGATCAGCTCTCTCTTCCATCTGTACAGACTGATGTGTTTGTAAGTTGCTGACAAGAAACTTCAGGCATTTTAAGTTAAAACGTGAAGGTGCTTGTAAGTGTTCCATAGTACCATTGCAAAGTAAATGGAAAGTAACTTAAAATGGTTGTGAATATTTTCTATGTGAAAAAGACCTTTGTATTTTATAGTTAAAGTGTGGAGAGAATAGTTTATGTAACAGAACGTAAGAAACTAGTAATGTTACATACTGTTGCAAAATGAAAATGGTAAAATTGATCTTTAAAATGTTAGTTACCTAGAGAAGTAATAAAGAGAAAAAGAAAGTTATTGCATTTGCTCACACAGACACTAGACTTGAGTGTTAGGCTCTGCATTAAGTATTACTACAGAAAACATGCAAAGGAAGCAGCAGCAGAGACACAAAAGATACACTTACTCGTCTGATACTGGTAATTGATTTTGGTCTTTTACCTATTTATGTGGCAGAAACCAATAGCAAGAAACTCTTGGCCCTACTCAGTGCACTCAGTGTACCATTACTGGGATGTCCAAACTCCAGCTCAGGGCTGGTTTGATTGGTAACTACTTAATGCATCTTGGTAGGGTGCAGTGGTTTAAAAGGGAGGTGTGCTGTAAACATCTTGAAGAACCAATGAGGGTTTTCTTAATGTGTTCTGCTGGTGTTCCACTTGTCCTGATTGTTGAGTTGGTGGGGTTTATGTGTTTGGTTTTTTTAACACAGTGTAAAGTATCAGGATAGGTGAGGAGATCTGCTCCCACTGAATGGGCAGCACTGCAAACAAACAGGTTGAGAAGCCCTGTCGTTCCTCACCTGTAAAGCAGCTTCAGAGTCATAAGGTAAATTCCTCATTCCTATGGGGCCTGGTTGGGATGAATATCTGTGCACCCACCGGCTGGGCCTTGAGCAGCTTGAGGTATTTAGTTCTCATGTGGGAAGGATGAAAAGGTTTTCAGACCATGGAAAGTGACGTTTTGTTCTAGTAATACCTAAAAGATACATGTCAGTTCTGTAGCAGTTTCTGTCTGAAGAGTTCCAGCACTTGCTGGCTTACCAGATGACCTGGAAGGTAGTAAGTCTTTGTCTTCACAAGAAAGGAAGAAGTGGGGGCATTTGCATGTGACTTAAAAGACCTACCACTTCTGTTGACTTCAGACTGCAGCCTCAGGTGGGTGCAAGCATATACCAACCAGGGAAGTAACAGGCTAGGAAGGACTGTCATGGGAGCAGTTGTGGCTCTGTCACATTATTCTTGCTCCCAGGTTGCAGACTGGATTCACAGCACCACTTCCCAGCAGCCTGCTGGGGGATGTGCTCAGAACTGCCTTCCCACTCATCGGCTCTCCACAGAGAGGTGTTTTCTGCTGTCCTGGTAGTGTGTTCCTGTGATTATGTGTCAGCTATGCAAAACCTTGACCTTTTGTTTTAAGAGGAGCAGCCTAAGGAGACTTAAATATTCCAGCTTGGTTTTGTAGGGAAGCATGAGCGGGTTGGTTTGTTGCTGTGTGTGTCAGCTTGTCTTTCCCCTTTTAATGCCTGTTGGGAACTTTCTGTCTCATTTCAGATGTATTCAGAGGGGACAGATGGCTCATAGAACATTGTGTTTCTGCAAATCTGGCAAGAAATCAGTACTGAGGATGAGAGGGAGATCTTGCTCTGGCAGGGAGAGGCACCAGTGTGCATATAGAAATAGGATTAGTGCTTTTATTGCTAGGTGAATTGTTCAGATTTGTTACAAATTAAAAGATCTGTTGGTGAAGTAGGAAGAAGTGATGGATGCCACACAAGATTGATTGCTGAAGAGCTGTGATTTGAGGACTTGCAGCTTTACTGCCTTAGTTCCCCCTTCTGTCAAAATTTACATCTGCCTATAAATAATTTATAGAAATTTACATTTTAAATTTAAATTGCAATTTGGAAGAATTTGAGAGAAGTGACTCAGCACTCCTGGCTCAGGAGATAAAGGCTGAGAACACATTCTTGAGTTTTCCAGAAGTTTTCCTGTAGAAGAGGCAAACCCAAAGCATTTGGCTATTTTATGCACAGGGAAAACAAGAGGAACAAAGTGTATGGTGTGGTGTACTCCTTCCTGTCAGTTTGAAGGCTACATTGAGGATAAAGAATGGAGCGTCAGAGGTTCACAGTGCACACATCTTCCCCACTGTGAGGCTGGGTGCCGCACAAGTCTTGAATGGATGAACTTTGAAAGCTTTGTTTAGAGAGAGCTTGTTTTCAAGGACTAAGGATGGCTCCACTAAGGACTGATGGCTGCACAGGTTATTTGCATGGAGTTGTCATGCTCTGTACTGCCCGCGGAGGTGCTGCTGCTCCCAGAGAAGGGGACTCACTAGTTTGTACTGTCTCTGATGCAGGAAAACTTGTGAAAGGATTGTGGTTTTGCTCTGAAATGTTGAATACTCAAGGTTCAGTCAGAGGTTCTGTGCTGATGAGAGCTGGTCCAGTACACCTAAAGATGCAATATGCTGCTACAAGCTTCTTGCCCTGCCTCCTCACAGCAGGCAGCTGATGGGCAGGCGCTGCCTGCTCACGGCTGTAAGGGGGGGGGGGGGGGTTAGTTACCTTGGCTGTTGTGCGTTGGAACCTTGGATGAGGAAATAAAGTGGGAGGACTTAAAATAGCAATATGTGTCGGTTTTGGGGTGATTGCGTGCTGTGAGAAAGCGGTAGGATCTCTCAAGAAAGCTCAGCACTGGGTGGTTGCACTTATAAACTAAATATAACCATTTCTGCTTGCCAGGGGATTAAAAGGAAAAATAAACAGAACAGATTTGCAAAAGGCAGAGTGGGTGCCTCAGCTGTTTCGCTTTTCTCCTGCATGCAGGTAAATCGTAAAGCTCCCCCTGAGGGCTGTTTGTTTAGTGACTACAAAGAAAGCACTTCATGTCACTCCAAAGAGTAAATAGCTAAAGTTATGGATTAACTAAATTCCAGCAGAGCTCATGGTGGAAGAATAGATCTCGCTGGTTCACACTGAATAAAGCAGTAAGTGCTTCCGAAGTATTGTATCCTTTGGGATTTCACAGTAGCGTTTGCTTTAATGAAGTGTAAAGCTTGTCAAAAATGTGACAAGGGGAGGATGCTGGGGCAGACATGGAGTGTTCTGGGAGAGCTGCTGATGGGTTAGATGGATCTAACTAACCCGTCTGAAGGGCTCCAGTGAGCGGCTGCTTTGGAACTGGAATCACAGGAAGTCACAGCACAACACGGCACTAAGGGAGGGAGGTAGCAGAGCTCTCTGACTAGCAACTGTCCGCAGCATGGGGGTCCTGCTACAGCTCAGCAATGACTGCCCCTTCACACCTACCTTCTCTTCCATAGGTAACGCCTGCTGCAGTATGTGGAAGCTTGTCACTATAGGGGTGCTGCTGGCTGCTGTCTCTTCACGTGTCTGTAGTGCCTCAAGTAAGTTTTCATTTTAGAGATACCCTTTATCCTTTTCCAGTCACTGCAAGCACATTTCCTGCTCCTCTGTGAGTCCCGGGAAGTGGCTGGAATCACTTCCACTTGGGAGGGTTGAATTCTTCTAGTAGATCTTGACAGACCCAGTGCTGGGTTGTGCTGGCTGCCTGGTCACAGCCCTCATGGAGCCCTGTGAGCTGAGCACCACAGAGCAGAGGCCGCAGCACAGCACTGACAGCAGTCCTGCTGTGCTAGGGAGGGGCTGTTGCTCTGGTGAATGTCACTTGGGAAGGACCACTGCTGGTTTTCAGCCAGCTTGTTTCCCTTGCTTTGTGTTTTCATGTTCTTGCTTCCAGTATTTTACAGCAATAGAGATGCAAACCAGGTCCTGAAAATCCAGAAGCGTGCGAACTCTTTCCTGGAGGAGCTCAAACCAGGCTCTGTGGAGCGTGAGTGCGTTGAGGAGCGGTGTGACTTTGAGGAGGCCAGTGAGATATTTGAAACCAAGGAAGCAACAGTAAGTCTGGGGGGTTTAAGGATGAATGTGGGATTTAACCAACCATTTACTTAAGTATTTCAATGCAGGGCATGAGATCTTGCTGTCAGCATCAAACAGTCATCACTACTGACTACTAAGGTGCAGACATGATTTGAATGTCCCTGTGTTACAGTAATTGTCACATTACCACCTGTATGGCCCACAAAACTTGGCTGCTTATGCATGTCCCACCTGACCTAATTGTGAGGTTTAGGTCCCAGCTGGGTATTCCCAATCCCTGCTTGACCCGGTTGGCTATTCTTGCTGCCACTGAGTTTTTCACAGCCCTTTTCCCTCTGTTATCAATTAGCCATTCCTGGAAGCCTTACACTCTATCTTCCCAGTCTCTCACTTGTGCCTCACAAACATTTCTGTTATTACGAGGTTCTATCTCCTTCTCCAAACTTCATATTTTCAATTGGACGCTACCTTTATTGTCAACATCACTGATTCCTGCCCCTTTCCAAATCCAATTGTTGTGTTGGATTGGACTTTTTCTTACTAAGCAGAGCAGGCTCACCACATAGGATGAATCAGTCCTTGCTGTCCCTCAGAACCTAGAGTGAAGTGGGGTCTGTCTTCACAATGTCCATGTTTTGTCTAACTGGGCACAAATGAATTGTGCACTCAACAACGCAAGTATCTGGTAGTAAGTGACAGGAAACAGAATCTGTGGGGATATTGAGGGGTTGTGGTGCTGGTAGGTTTGCAAGCAGGGGAGGGGGATCTGTGCTGCGTACACGTATGTCTGGGTTGGCCAGTTTTGTTAGTTTGTGGTGCCAGTCAAGAAGAATGAGACCAAAGCTGTTGACAGGGGTGCTGTGTTCTGTTGCTGTGCTGTCATGATACACTTTAAACCAACTGCTTGTTAAAAATCTGCTTCCAGACTTAATGTCAGTTTTGTTTCTCCACAGCGAGACTTTTGGAGCAAATATGTAGGTAAGTAAAAGACTTCCTCAATCGCTTCTCTGTGTTTCCTCAGTAGTAAGTAGTACTTACACTTCCAGCTTCCATGTATCACATATTGATTCCAACTCTCATTCTCATATGGGGTGTACAAAGAATGTTTTCCTGTTCTATCATACAAGCAACCTTCCTAAAAAACTTGAGGTGCCTGTCATCAGTTCCTGGAGCTAAGGCACTGCACTCACTGCAGCTGTAATTTAGAACCCAAATAAACACCCTTGTCTCTGGGCTAGCACCATGGAGGTAGCACCATTATGTGTCAGAAACCACCAGTGATGCTTGGGAGTCATGGGGGGTGTCTGTTCATGTTCATGTTTGATCAGTGAGCTCTCTGTGATACAGAGACTGAGTTTTCCTGCCTGTTTCAGATGGAGATCAGTGTGACCCACAACCTTGTTCCAATGGGATTTGCAAAGACAACATTGGAAAATTTTCCTGCATCTGTAACAAAGGCTGGGAGGGCGTTTTTTGCAATTATGGTAATGTTGCCTTTAATCCACTATAAAATAGCATTCTTTGTGACAGGGGTCTCTGTGTCATAGAGGTTGACACTTTTGTCACCGCACAGTGTACTCGCTTGCTTTACTAATTGTGATTTTCCTTTTTATCTCTGCTTATCTAAAACAAAATGAACTTTGTGTTGCCATGGGAGAGGTTTGGAGATCTGAGATACCTAATTTTTTACAAAAATACTGGAACTAGTTATGTAAAGCAGGGTTTTCAGCTACTTCAGAACTGTCAGCCCAGAGATGATGGTGGAGTTTATTATCACACAGGGAAAAAAACAATCCACTGCAAATACTTCATTGTCATTACCGTGACAATATCTTCCTTGCACAAAAGCTGTATAGCATTTTTAGTGATGAGTGTGTATGTCATGTATCAACACTTTGCACTGTCTGACTTGTGCTCAGTGACAATGAATTTCCTGTTCTCTGGTCTACCTGCCCCACAGTAACCTGTTTTGTCCATCTCCCCGCTGCCACCTTCTGGACCAAGGGCTGTTTGCTGTCTCAGGGCCTGAGTTGCCATTAAAGCCTACAGCTGTTATCCTAAATCCATTGTCAGCTGTTGCTCACTAGAATCATGCTGTTGTTTTGCTGCTTTACCCTCCTGTGACTCTTTGGCTTTACAGCTTCTCATACATCTCTTGGTCTCCATTTCTTCTGCAGAAGTCAAGTACACCAACTGTTCTGTCAATAATGGAGGATGTGAGCATTTCTGCACGGATGACCCTGCCAACCAGTACCGCACTTGCAGCTGTGCCTCTGGGTATCAGCTGATGAATGACCATACCATGTGCAAGCCTGTAGGTACGAGGCAGATGTTCATAATCCAGATTTGACAGAGGATTATTCAAACATGAAATAAGATAGTTCTATGAGAGATTTGTCTGCAACGGACTTTGTACTAGCTTTCAAAACATCCATTCCATGCAAAGCAACTCCGTGCCTGCCTCTCCCAACTCCATACCCACTTTATGTCCTTTAACCTGTGTTTGCCTCCTGGAGACATACAGGGGAATCAGGAAACTGCCTCCTTTGCAAAGCACTGAGGGATGTCTGTGAAGTCATTGAACAGTATTGCCTAGGTTAAAGAGACAGAGGGAATGCCTTAGAAGGAGGGTTTGTATTGGGTGATCTGGTGTTTGCTAGTTAACTTCTCTGTGTCTCCTGTAGTGGAGTTCCCCTGTGGAAGAGCGAAAATGGACTACATTGAAGCCAAAGCAGGATTCAATATTCGTCTCATTGGGGGAAGAATAGGAAGAAGGGGAGACAGCCCTTGGCAGGTAAGAAAAAACGATGTTTTTTTACCACAAATATTGAGGCTGCTCCTAAACATCTTTGCCTGATTAGCTGCTTCAGAAAGGCTCCTACATTACTAGTGGTAGTGTCATATGAAACTAAGATTCCCTTAGCTTTGCTTTTTCAAAAGCAACCCATAGGTTGGAGTAACAGGAAAAATGATTTATTATCTTCAGACTCTTGACCTGTTTTTTAACCTTGCCTTGCCACCAGTGTTAAGAGAGAGGATAGTGATGACACTTAACCTACTCTGTTCATACATCCTGGCAAGGGCCACTTAATTCCTGCAGCTCATGCTACTGTGTTACAGCGGCAGTGTGGGGCAGCCTCCTCTCCCTTTGTGCACTGAGCTGTTTTTTATAAGCCTCATCTGTCATAAATCCAAGTTAGCAGATTTAATCAGCAAAATATGACATAGCTTTACAGAGCAGGCTGGGACATGAGAAAGGGAAAACTCTGTGGAGCTTATTGTGGAACCACTGAATGTATATGATCAGGGCCTGGTTCTCTTTGACATTAAAGGCCCTTTTATACCATAGCATGCGTGTTGCAGCCCGAGATGACACACTGTCTGTCTCTGGTGTGTGCTATGGCCACAAGAATAAACCACGAATATGAGCTCTGTGTTTCAAAGCTTGGAAGTATCCGAGTGCTTCTTTGCAGTGACCAGCATCATCCCATGCTGATGTGGGTGAAGCCAGCCCTCAATCAAGAAGAATGTCCACATTTTTTTTGTAGGTGTTCCACAGACAGCTTACTGTGCTTTTGTCCCACTGTTGAGCTTTGGCTGCAGTGAATGTGACATTGGTGCATCTGGGTATTTTGGAACCACAAAGAAGAATGTATACAATGTGTTGTGAGCTGTGCTCCATGCAGTGTCAGCACTCTCCTTCTCTTTTATTTCAGATTATGCTGCAAAATAGCAAAGGGAAATTCCTGTGTGGGGGTGTTCTCATCCATCCATCCTGGGTCCTGACAGCAGCACACTGCACTGAGAGAGAGGATGGTCTCAAAGTAAGACTTGGTATGGAAAAAAAGTCTGTCACTATGTTTTTTTATCTATAACTGTTTCATTCCCTTGGTTTATCATCTCAGGAGAAAGACTAGCAGGTTATGATGACAAAAATCTTTTTGGCTTTAGGAGTACATTGTCTGGGAAATATTTAGGATGCACCTTAGCACAAAACAAAAAGGTTTAGTAAAAATCTCATTTAATTTGAGCCACTATCAGCCTCACTGTGGAAGTGAGCTGATGTTTCCTGAACACTGATGCTTGTTTGTGAAGTAGCAAGGCTGTCTCTTCTGCTTGTGTTTTTCTGGTGACAAAACTATTTGAGGTCATTCCAATAGTGAAACAGAAAAGTCCTGATCTCAGGAGGAGGATGTCACAGCTTCTCTTCCTGACTTTTCACACATTTGAACACCATGATGAGAGTTTCACTAGCAAAGGAGGAAAAGTGCTGCAGAATGGCAATGCTGCCTTTACTGGCATTTGTGCTTTTAAGCATAAGAAAGTCTATGTCAGGTACAGTACTGCTTCTGAGTTAACAGACAAAAATAATCATTGTTCTATTCACACT